>NC_060067.1:207572500-208203888 GCF_922984935.1 Meles meles | reverse complement strand
CTGCACCCCTCCTTCTGCAGGGGTGAAGATGCTGCTTCTCCAGTTACGGGGCCACCTCTCCCAAGACAATCTTATGGTCTGCTTCATGGGAAGATCCAGCACGTATTTCTCAAACTGCCAGATATCCAGTATGAAAGCTCCAACTTGGGGGTAACGTGTTCTGAACACTATCAAAAATAAGCTGGTACAAGACTATTTACAACCAGGTGTTATTTCTAAATTGTTGTTGGTGGTACTGAATCCAAGGCTAAAATGCCATGTTTATTTTAGCCCAGAGAGTCATTCTTTTTTAAGCCCATTCTTTAATATTTGATATCTAATTAGGGCAATTCAGTTCACATTTTACATTTATTAAAATTATTGATATACCTGGTTTTAAATCATCCAATTTACCATCTTATTTTCTTTTCATTTTATCTCCTATTCTACATTTCTTTTTCTTTCCTCCTTTTATATTATATTTTAATGTTATTCTATTATCTTTTAAATTGTATATTTTATTTGTTTATAATTCTTAGTGGTCACTCGATGCTAAAATATACATGATTCATTCACCAAAATCTAATGTAAAGTCATATTTACCTCTTCCTGAGACACCCAAAGATCTTGGAATTTCTGAACCCTAGAAAATTGTGCATTTTGCATTCTATTTGTAATTAATTGACTAATTTTTCAAGGACAAACTGGAGCTTTACCATACCTGATATTTCTTAGCAACACTTTTCTAGATATCTCTTCTGGCAATGGAAACAAAAGCAAAAATAAACTATTGGGATTACATAGAAATAAAAAAAAATCCTTTGCACACTGAAGGAAACCATCAACAAAACAAAAAGGCAAACTCCTAAATGGGAGAAGATATTTGTTTATGATATATCTGATAAGGGGTGAATATCCAAAATATATAAAGGCCTTATGCAATCCAACAGACACACACACACAAAGCCCACCAAATCTGATTAAAAAATGGGCAGAGAGCCTGAACAGACTTTTTTTTTTTTAAAGAAGACCTACTAATGACCAATAGACATTTGAAAAGATGCTCAGTGTCACCATTGAAATGCAAATCAAACCACAATGAGAGATCACTCTGCACATGTTAGAATGGCTAAAGTAAAAAAGACAGAAATAGCAAGTATTGGTGAGGGCTTGGAGACAAAGGAAACTTGATGCTGTGTTGGTGGGAATGCAAGCTGGTACAGCCACTATGGAAAACAGTGTGGCGGTCCCTAACCCTAGAAATACCAATACTGTACGGCCTACCAATTCCACTGGTGGGTATTCCCCAAAGACAATGAAGACATTAATTCAATAAGATATATATATCTTATGTTTATTACAATATTATTTATAATAGTGAAGATATGGAAGCAACTCAAATGTTCACCCACAGATGAATGGAGAGAGAAGATATGGTGTGCGTGTGTGTGTGTGTGTGTGTGTGTGTGTGTGTGTGATGGAATACTACTCAGCCATTAAAAAGAATGAAATCTTGCCATTTGCAACAGAGTGGATCGATCTAGGGTATTATGCTAAGTGAAATAAGTCAGACAGAAAAAGAGAAATGCCATATGATTTCAGTCATATGTAGAATCTAAAAAACAAAACAAATAAACAAACAAACAAAGCAGCAACAGACCTATACATACAGAAAACAAACGGGTGGCTACCAGAGGAGGTGGTGGGAACAATGAGTGAAGGGGAGTAGGAGATACAGCGTTCCCGTTATGGAATGAGTGAGTCATGGGGATAGAAGGTACAGCAACGAGGGTAGTCAATGGTATTGTAGTAGTGTTGTATGCTGGCGGAAGGTAGAAACACTTGTGGTGGGCAAAGCATACCAGTAGACTTACTGACACTGATGTAACATTGTGTGTCGACTACACTTCAATTTAGAAAAAGTCATGTAAAAAGTCACATGTCACGGGGTTGAAAAGGAGAGCGTGGGGAATAGAGTCAATACGGTTGTCATGACGTTACATGGTGACAGGTGGTGACCACCTCCTCATGAGACGTGTGTAATATAGAATTGTTTAGAGTTGCTGAGTCACTATGCTGTCTACCTGATGCTGAAATAACATTGTAATGTTGACTACACATTTCAAGTGTAAAATTTTTTAAAAATGCCCTAACCTTCCTGGTGCCAAACATAAAAACTACCTGTTACGATGCCCATTTTCCAGCTGACATCAGAAGGGGTTTTACTACTTGGCAATGTTCCATTATCTTCAAGGGCATTCCGTTTGAAAATAAGGTTCGCCTACTTGTCGTGTGTGGTATGCTAATCATTGCCTCCTTATAAAACCACAATACCACCACACTCCTTATTCCTCCAAAACTCCATACCAATGACTTCTAAAGACAGAAACTTTCTTTCTTTCTTTTTTTTTTTTAAAAAAGACAGAAACTTTCTGATGGCTGCTTACTACTCCATTGTGTATATGGACCACATCTTCCTTATCCATTCATCCGTTGAAGGGCATCTTAGCTCTTTCCACAGTTTGGCGACTGTGGCCATTGCTGCTATGAACATTGGGGTACAGATGACCCTTCTTTTCACTACATCTGTATCCTTGCGGTAAATACCCAGTAGTGCAATTACAGGGTCATAGTGAAGCTCTATTTTTAATTTTTTGAGGAACCTCCACACTCTATTCCAAAGTGGCTGCACCAACTTGCATTCCCACCAACAGTGTAGGAGGGTTCCCCTTTCTCCACATCCTCTCCAACAGCCATCAGAAAGGATGAAAACCTGTTTTGTATCAGCATGGACAGGACTGGAAGAGATTATGCAGAGTGAAATAAGTCAAGCAGAGAGAGTCAATTATCATATGGTTTCACTTACTTGTGGAGCATAAGGAATAACATGGAGGATGTGGAGAGATGGAGAGGAGAAGGGAGTTGGGCGAAATTGGAGGGACAGACGAACGATGAGACTGTGGACTCTGAGAAACAAACTGAGGCTTTTGGGAGGGAGTTGGGTGGGAGGTTTGGTGAGCCTGGTGGCAGGTATTATGGAGGGCATGTATTGCATGGAGCACTGGGTGTGATGCATAAACGATGAATCTTGGAACACTGAAAAAATAAAATAAAAAAAATGCTCATCTGAGGAAACAAAATACAGAAACTTGCTGGTATAAAATGCTCCTCTACTGTTTCTTTACTTCCTCACTTGCCACCAATGGACCCATCCAGCCTGGCAGGTAGAGAGGAGTGGAGAGCACAGGGCAAATACTCCACACATAGGCTAACTTCTCTAGCCTGATCGTGATGTTTCTACCACTGAGGATGCATCCAGCCCTTGCTTTCATCTTGATCGGACGTGTTATTAGTACTCTCACCATAAAAGGACTCTATTTAGGAGAACATGCTCATGCAAAGCACGTTCTTCGAGGTTCCTCCCCTCCCCAGACTGAGACCTAATAATATGCTGTACAAATACAGAACGACCTGTTCAATATATTAATAAGTTTGCCCTCATCCTCGCCTTTGCTCACATCCAGTATTTTATTGCAATAAAGTAACAATGAGTTGGTGTTAGAGAAGAAATCGGAGCATCTGCCTCTGGCTAACACAGACTGGGTCAGATAGGGTGGGAATTTCTTTTCCTCTGTGATTCCTGTTTTCAAAAAAATAAAACACAGTTTTTAATCCCCTGAAAATGCCAAATGTGGAAGATAGAGACCTTCTTCTGACTCTGCCCTAGCAAGGGGGACGACTTCAGACCTCTCCACCCCATCCGGTATCATGTTTTCCTTTTCACACCAGGAACAAATCTCTCAGCGGCGGCTGCTCTGGAAAGCTGCCCGGGATCAGTCACTTCCAAAACACTTTAGAACCAGTAAAGATTCCAGGGTTTTAAGATAGGAGTTTGAGCACCTTTTTATGCTTAACCTTATTCTTTTTTTTTTTAAGATTTTATTTATCTGACAGAGATCACAAGTAGGCAGAGAGGCAGGTAGAGAGAGAGGAGGAAGCAGGCTCCCCGCTGAGCAGAGAGCCCCATGTGTGACTCTATCCCAGGACCGCGAGACCATGACCTGAGCCGAAGACAGAGGCTTTAAACCACTGAGCCGCCCAGGCACCCCAACATTTTTCTTTTAAATTCATGTTTTAAAACTTTGATGATAAACTCTTACATGTACAGTCATTCTTTACCACATGCCTTCTCCACCCTGGGCTGAATGGACGGCTGCCACCCTCGTCCTGGAATGAGTGTGGAGCCGCAATGTGACTTCGCTGATTCATACCACTCAAAAACAAATGAGAGGACAGAAGTGACAAAGAAAGCCGGCTTCCTCTGCTCTCCAGATGACTGTTCTGATTACAGATCACTTCTATGAAAGGACTTCAGGATATAGTCCTGTGAACACGACCTTCCCCTGCAAGTCACGGCCCGTTAATGCATGTGTCAGAAGGATGGACACTAATGTCCATCACAGAGAAGGAATCCAACAATGGAGACTTTCTTCATGAGCACGTCGGAGAGCATTTGCAAGAGCTCTGCAAGGACACCATCACCATGGAGGGGAGCCCTAATAATCCACATCTAATACTGTCAACTTCTGAGACAAGCCAATCCCACTTTCTAACATAAACACCACTTAAGCCTCTACGTTTGGTGCTGATTCCATTTTACAGATCCAGAAACCATGCCGTGTCTTGGGCACGTAGCTCAAGCTGCACATGACGGCTTCTGTACGGTCATAAATTTGAGGAGTAAGCTGAAGACCATGGCTGACCTAGAGGTTGCCCTAGTGTTTTCCTCTCTTTGTCCTAGGTTCACATTGCTGCTAATTCCAGAGATCTTTTTCTGGTCACTCACAGTGACACATAGAGGACTGGCTAACATCCCTGACGGGAAGGGTGGTCCACTCCCCATGAAGCTGGAGATCCTGCCCCACTCCTGTGGTGATCTTCTCTCCTGAAGAAATGCAAGGAAAACGTGTGGAGAAGGACGGTCCCACGCAGAAAGCTGTCTGCACATAACTGTGCTTGTAACTGCATCCCTCGGGGTCTGTCAACCTCTAACTTCTTTCTTTATGACTTCGTATCTTTCATTGGTATTCTGCTTTGTAACCAGCTAATCATTAATTCCCCCATGCTGTTTATTTTCCTGTTTATTTTCATTGTTTTTCAAGCTTAGCTCTTTAGAAGGGGTGTTGTTTCCCCCCTCCAACACACTAGTGCATAAAGAACACAGAGGGATTTTGGAAAATGTTTGATGAATGAATGAATGACTGTATGAAATGCATTTACTGTTTGTTCATAGACCATTTTATCCCAGTTTCTATTACCTCTGCAATGATGCTGAGAGAATTCAAATTACACGGTGAGAGCCCACACAGTCTCATTTTACATTAAAGTATTTGTTGTTTCGTTATACACAGGCTTTAGGCCTGATTTTGGAAAATATTTAAGAAATAATGCTTTAAACCCTAACATAGGTAAACAGAGAAATTTACCAATGGTAGTTTTATTTATTTTTTCATTCCGTTTCTTCTGTACCACTTCCTGACTCGGTTTGCATTTACCCCAGTCTGGCATAACCTGCAGCTCGGACCATCTTCCAGAGCAAAAGGCTGAGTTACCAGCAGGGGCCACACACTGTGAGCCCATCTCCAGTGGGCTTTGCCTTTTCAGCCCCAACGCTGTCTCCTCCACACAGCAGAGCACTCCACACAGATGGCGTGGTGACCCTGCAGAAAAGAAGCGATTCTGTCCAAGCTCGTTGCCCTCATATAGTCTGACGTTGTGCTGTGTGTTTGCATTTCTCTTAAAGGACTGTGATTTTCCACCTTTGTCTGGCTTTCCCTGTATATTTTCTTTTCTGTTTGTTTTGCTTTGTTTTTTTGTAACATGACTCTCCTTTTGCTTCGTGAAAGACACAGTTATTTCTGTGCCTTCTCCTATCTGTGCCCGGAGAAGCCATAGAAAAGTCATCATTAATGTGAGAAGGATTTAATGAGAGGCTACAGGGATGCAGGTCACAGAAGGAACCAGCATTGATTTAGGGCTACTACTTATATTTGATTATCTTGTCTAAAAACTTGAAATAAAAAAAAAAAAAACAAGCAAAGGATTAATACGCTTTTAATTTGGGGCTTACAAGCAATGTCTTAAAAATCACTGAAAGAGATAAATAAATCTGATTTTGAAACCACAGTTGGGCTCTGGACTCATCTTCTTTGTAAGTCTCTCCTTCGGGAGAAGATAAAAAACTGCAGCATTTCTGTAGTCTTCTCTGCATACAGCCTATGTGAATATGTCTAACAGAACAAATTTAGCATCTGAATTCTAAGCTATTCTTTATACTTATTCATTAAGTCATCAAAAATTCTCAGAAAACAAATATTCCGGTCATGAGCTAGGGTTGGAGAAAGAGAAATTCCTTATTCTTAAGGAACACATTGCTTAATAAAGAGGGTGGCTTTATAATCAGATAATTATAAACAAAATCTGATACCAAAAACTCTTGATAAAAAGAAAGCAAGTCTACTGAGAGAGGCCTCACCTCTGGAGATGTGGTTGGGGAGACAATTTTGGAAATAATTCAAAGGGCATCAGCAGTGATATTTAGGAAAGATATTTCTTTCCTTTAAAATGATTTTCTTTCTCTCCTTTGCATGACAACAAAATCTAGTGTTGATTTTCTTTCTTTGACTTCCCCATAAATCATAAATCTTCAGATACAGATAAAGCATAGACGTTATTATGCTTTGGCTTGCCAATTTGTACACACATACAAATCTCTTAGCCCCCTATAAGACACCTAAGATTAATGTGCCATCCTTTTATTTATGTGTCCTACACCTTAAATATCAAGCACATAACTGAAAAATGGGAATTTTCATATGTCGGATTTCTATATAGAAAAACTAGGAAAGAAAAAGGTAGAAGCAGAAAAAAATTAACCCACACATTTCTAGATTTAAAGCCAGATTTCATAAACAATGTTCCAATGTATTAGGGGGAAAGATCATAGTAAAACTTAATATGAATTTTTTCTTTGAAGGAAGATCAGAGATGAGACCATCTTAATGAAATTGTTGCAAGGTCTACTGCAGACAATGAAATATTTTATTACAAAGGATTGCATTTTGTTGTTGTTTTTTCCTTCTTTGCAATGGAGTTTCAGAAAGTGCAGAAAACCTTGAGTGAGCAATGTCAAGTAACAAATGACATCAAGGTTAAAGGTCAAGATAAATAACCCTTTCCAAGTTCCACAGAGGGTGCACTAGACATTCTCCATCTGGAAGACCCAACAGGAGGGTGAGGCTCTGTGCCTGAGAGGTACATCTTGATAGGGTATCAAAGAAGTGTGCTGTGGCAAGCCAAAGAACACGAGGATGAAGCACCATCGTGAGCTTCAGTAGTTCATCGGGAGCATCTTCATGTGCTCATTCACTGTCCGTTTGCTGCTGCTTCGGCTCCAGAACTCTAGGGTGTTTGCTGCTGTTGCTAATTAACAAACATGAGGGCTTCATGGCGGCATGTACTGTCCTCCGCCACGAGACATGATAAAACAAGGGGAGTTGAATTGGGGTTTGAAGCAACACACAAATTCCTTCATTAAGGGTGTGCTTTGGGAAACTCATCCCATTCAGCATCAGCTCTATTATCTTCAAAGCACCAAAGTGTATATTTATTTATTTATTTTAAAGATTTTATTTATTTATTTGACAGACAGAGATCACAAGTAGGCAGAGAGGCAGGCAGAGAGAGATAGAGTGAAGCAGGCTCCCCGCTGAGCAGAGAGCCTGATACGGGGTTCGATCCCAGGACCCTGAGATCATAACCTGAACCGAAGGCAGAGGCTTAACCCACTAACTCACCCAGGTGCCCCCAAAGTGTATATTTAGATAATACCGACATATCAATTTCTCACAACAAACCACACAGACAGATAAAGCACCACCAATTCCCAATTCCCAGTGACTTTGCTGATTACAAATTATCCACTCTTTCTCCTCTTTAATTTTATAGGTTTTTACAGTTTCAATTTAATGAAACTTCCTTTATGCCCATGTAGTAAATATTTGAGTTTATCTGTTCTACAACATATGAGGCACTTAAGGTTTCTTAAGAGATTGGTTGAATCAATCAATACATTGAGGTTATTATAGATATCAATTGTGTTTTATTACTTGTTACATTCTTCAAATAAATGACTCAAACTAATCTACTAAAATTATCCATTGACACTTTCGATAGTCCTGACATTCTCTTCCTTCCCCTATTTCTGGAACAAACTGAAGAAAATTACGTGATCCTCTTCTAAGATGGTTCTAGAGTTGAAGAGACAGTGCAGAAAAAGCCTAACTTGGTGATAGGTTGATTACACTATTAACTTGGCAGAGGATGATTCCATATTTTGAATTTGGGAAATGGGAATGTAATTTTCTCTCATTAGTTACCAAGAACTGTGGCAGGTTTGAAATTCTTCCTCCGTGCTACTCATTGGAACCACAGCTCTTTCACGGAGGCTGACAGAAGACACAAGACTCCCGGTTCAGAGACAAGGATTTTCTCTCACTCACTTTGTAAAAGGGCAACAAAATTAATGTTCATTTTTCATAAAAGATCCATAAAAAGGAAACTATTTATGCATTGAGTTCCTGCAAGTGTTGCACTTGATGTATCTTATTTGCTTGTTTCCCAAGTGTGAACTTGAGAGTGAATGTGGCCACGAGGACTTCCTGGAATCTCAAGTTTAAATTGAGGATAACAGCAATGCTGTGCTGTGTTTCACAAACATACAGCTCATGCTTTCAGTTAGATGGACAGACTAAGTAAGCAGATGAGGATTGTGTCTCTTTTTGTCAGTTCAAGTGCCTGACGACATGTAGATTTTTGCCAGGAAGGTGCTCCTATAGAAGCTATGGTTTTCTCCAATAAGAGGAATAGCTATGAGGAGACTTAGTTCTTCCTGAAACAATAAAACTTAGGGACACCTGTGTGGCTCAGTCGTTAAGCCGCTGCCTTCATCTCAGGTCATGATCCTGGCGTCCTGGTTTCGAGCCTCACGTCAGGCTCCCTGCTTGACTGGAAGCCTGCTTCTCCTTCTCCCATTCCCTCTGCTTGTGTTCGCTCTCTCACTGTGCTTCTCTCTGTCAAATAAATAAAATATTTAAAAAAAAACAATAAAACCTAACTTGATTAGTGAAATCTGTGAGCAACACGTACTAACTTCTTTTTTTTTAAAGATTTTATTTATTTATTTGACAGAGAGAGAGATCACAAGTAGGCAGAGAGGCAGGCAGAGAGAGAGGAGGAAGCAGGCTCCCTGCGGAGCAGAGAGCCCAATGCGGGGCTTGATCCCAGGACCCTGAGATCATGACCTGAGCCGAAGGCAGCAGCTTAATCCACTGAGCCACCCAGGCGCCCCACGTACTGACTTCTTGGTCACATTTTCCACCCTCATCAAATCTCTGCTTCACCCACACTCTGAGTAAACGGTCAAAGCCAACTGCTTGGCTTGAAAATTCAAACTTGGTTCAAAAATACCAAAATACCTATTTTTCCAGTGGGGCTCAGTACAGTTTTTAAGCAAATTATTATTATTGTTCCTCATTCTTTTTTCCCCTGAGTTATAATTTAAGCAGTTAGCTGTTACTTTCCAGTATTCAAAAAAATATATGAAATCTCCTAATTAGGTGAGAGGATAATAGCTTTATCTTAGAGATGAGTTTTCCTCCTCTAGTATCAATTACAAGTTCTTCTACAAAGATACTGTAGAGAACATTCTGTATATACTTAAAACACAATTTCTCCCCTTTCACTCCCTCAAACACGAACACATAAAAGTACCAGCACGTTTCTTCCTGAAGTTTTATTTATTTATTGAAAAACTTTAAATCAAGTGAGCAAAATATCAAATAAGGTGCAAGAAAAAAAAAGAGGTCCTCATATTCCCTTGGGAATTCTAGTCCTCTCTTAAAAGGAAAATAAGGACAAAAGCACCCAGACTTTTTTGCATTACTTAGGTAATTAAGGAAAAGTCATATGCAATGATATGGAATGAATATAATGATGTATCTTAATATTCATAGTTTAATTCTGCAAATGACCCTTTAAGTACATTTTTGTCTATTTGCTGTGATCATCTATCAATCCGTCATGTATATCCACCAGATGTACCTACAGGTCTAGTTATCTATCATCTCTCTCTATATTTATAACCTATCTATTGCTTATCTGTAATCTATCATCTGTCTATCTCTCTAGCTCTCTATCATTTGTCTGTCTTTGACCTTTATCTCAAAGACATATAAGGCATGGAAATGATTTTAAAGCCCTTCATTGACATGTGAGAGCAGATAAATAACATTTAAATTGCACTTTCAGTAGTTAAGGAGTACCAGAGCTGACTTTGCTGAGGTTATATGAAGACTGTGGTTGTTTTTGCTTGCTTGTTTGTTTTGTTTTGTTATTCACTGCCTCTAGGAATTTCTCTTACTTTAACTTACAATTTTTGTGGTTGAAATTTTATTGATATGAAAACATTCATATATGTTCTGTGGGCGTTTGAGACTGTGTCGCCCTCCGTCCCCTCCTACTTAGTGGATGATGTGAGTTGAATTACGCCAGGGCTTCTGTGGAGCTGCACATACCCAGAGACCCCCAGAAGACGGCACGCCAGGACACGGCTCTCCTCAGACCTCCCCTGGTTAGAGCTACTCTTTCACGTAGTTGTATGGCCCATTCAGAGCAGCCAGGACCAGGGATATTCAAGCATTTTTCTTTCAACCTTTGGGGCTGCTCACAGCCCTCTTACTACTGGTAGCTCTGGCTACAATCTCAACCCTTCATAGCACCGAAGGCTGTACTTGGCCATCACCAAATTCCCCTGTGACTTGGCATTTCTTTTTCTTTAAAGCACAAATCCACAATTTTTAGATAAATACTAGGGGATGCCAGAGAGAAATTAAGGTTGTAAAGCATGGATGTATGAGCCCAAGCTCAAACATTACCAATAAACTTATAGGTACACTCAGATATCAAACACACAATAAAGTAAATAAATACGGTGATAGGATAAACCATGTGGTATATTTTGAAAGAAATATTTCACCATTAACACTTTTATACAAGAATTTTCTTAAACACCCATTGCAAGGCAATTATTTCCAATCTCTGTAAAAGTGTTTTTTGATGTGTTCACACTTCTCCTAAAAATGTCATCATTTATATTGCTAATTGGTAGGTATTTTACGGTTACTATGAAGATTTTCATTTTGGTTCTCTAGCTATTTCAACACAGGGTCCATCCAAATGACTTACTAATTCTTTTTTTATAAAGATTTTATTTATTTATCTGACAGTCAGAGAGATCACAAGTAGGCAGAGAGGCAGGCAGAGAGAGAGGAGGAAGCAGGCTCCCTGCAGAGCAGAGAGCCCAACTTGGGGTTCCATCTCAGGACCCTGGAATCATGACCCGAGCTGAAGGCAGAGGCTTAACCCACTGAGCCACCCAGGTGCCCCAAGACTTACTAATCCTTGACACCTAAGCACGTCGATTCATTAGATTTAGACTTCGTGGCAAACCATGTCTTTCACCCACATCACTGTCACTGAGCAATACCCAGTGGAGACATTATTAGGGCGAGGCGTCTGGCTGGCTCAGTTCTCAGAGCATGTGAGTCTTAATCTTAGGGTTGAGTTCAAGCCCCACACTGGGCAGAGAGTTTACTTAAAACACACACACACACACACATTGTTCATTGCTGGTATATGAGAAAACAATTGACTTTTCTGTATTAACTTTGTAACTTGCAACTTTGCTATAATCACTTATTAGTTCTAAGAGGATGTAGGTGTTTTTGTAGATGTTTTCTATCAAAGTGAGAATGTTTCCCATCTATTCCTAATTTGCTGAGAGTTTTAATAGCTCTACCTTTTAAAAAACCTTATAGACAGTTTTTTAAGGATAGTCGGTTTCTGATTTCTATAGGAATATCTTATTTTTTTTAAAGATTTTATTTATTTATTAGAGAGAGAGAGAGATCACAAGTAGGCAGAGAGAGAGGGAAGCAGACTCCGTACTGAGCAGAAAGCCTGATGTGGGGCTCAATCCCAGGACCCTGAGATCATGACCTGGGCCGAAAGCAGAGGTTTAACCCACTGAGCCACCCAGGTGCCCCAGGAATATCTTATTTTAAAAATCATTTTAGTAACAATAGTAACTATATTTTAGCAAAAATACAAACATTTATTGAGTATTGAGTATTCAAACATTTATCCAAGTGTTGTGTTATTTTGCAAAGATAATGTGTTAATTCCCAAAACAACCCTGAGACAGAAGAGATGCTAAGGGTGTCAGACGAGAATATTTCTGAAGAGTAAATGAGCAAATGAATCATATTCACAGAAGCGCCCAGGACATATCTAATACCCAGTAAGTATTAGCTCTGATTCATAATGAATTGGATGGCTGTGTGGCTAGTTTTGATTTAGGTGACGGAAATGCTAACAATCAGATTCAGAGTTCCGGTATAGCTGTAAAAATGGAGGCAAATGTGCTCTTTCAAATCCAAGGACAAAGACAGCAAAGTTGAGTGAGTTACGCACTTCCACACTTTCACTCTGACCATGAGTCAAGTGTGGGGTCTCAAGTGTGGTGACGGTACTTCTTAGTACGCAAATGGCCTCCAATCTTATCTGCCGTCCTGGCATCCACGACACTGGATGTATAAGGTGGTTTTACTCTAACAATTCTGAGTCCTCCACTGCTTAACCGTGAGTATGTGTTACTGTTTTGTACAGATCACGGAAATGTTTTCTCTGTCTTAGTCGGAACAGAGACTTTTCCAAATGCTGAACCCCAAGGAATCACCAGGAGAGTCTTATGAGGTTGAGAAGACAGGAAGCCGCACGGGTCTACAGACACAGACACATTTGCAATGTCAGGTAGAAAGACAGCATTTCCATAGAAATGAATTGCCTGAGGTTTTCTAAACTATTTACAGAACATGGGGCAGGGACTGAAAATCGACCCTGAACCTGAGAACAGGTAGGTTTGCACAGGCCAGAGGAAATGAGCATGGGCACGGTGACACATGTCTTGGAAAGTCCCAGTGGGATCAAGATCGAGAATGCCCTCCTTCAGTGATGCTGAAACATCCTCATCCTTCCATGATGCTGATGAAGACAGAAGCCCAGTCACGTGAAGAAGGACATCTGGACACAGCTGCTTTGGTCCAACTTATAGGCGTTAGCTAGACTACACTCTCTTGTTGTTTTGCATATGTACAAGGAAAACAAACTGTATATAATCCTAACTACAAAGAAGCAAGTTGTCTTTTTCAACAGCCTCTTCTCCCTGCGTGATGTCCAAATCACCACACTCTGGGTGCCCTATGCCCATGCAAGTCAGAAAGCTCTTCTAAATTCCACTTCCACTGTGCTCAAAATCTTAGACACGAAAACTAGGTTAGAAAGAAAGGGAAAATGACACTTCCTTTATTCTCCTCCTCGTGCATCCGAAGAGTATCTTTGTAGAATTCTAACACTCAAACTCTGTGCCCCGCAAGTTACATACCAAGAAGTGCAAGTCTTCCTCACAGAGACACACAATTTCCATGGGGTTCCTCAACACGGCCACTGACCAGCCTCTTCAATGTCATTTAATTTTCAAGACGTTGGCAGGAGGGTATCTCAGAAGTTGACCCAGAAAGTGAGTTCACATTAGAAAAGATGATGTGTAGACATTTTCAGATAAATAGGGGAAGAGCCCATTCCTAGAACTTGAGATGAGGGAAACTACCCCCTGCTTTGGCTGTGCTTCCCCTCAGGTATCAGCAGAGGCACGTCAGAAGTGTGGACCCCTGGAACCGATGCACTCGATTCAGAAGAAAGTAGTTGGAGGCCTAGAATACTATCGGTGATGGCAGGAATATAGGCAGCTTTTCTCCTCTCTCCTAAAGACATTTGCTTGTTCCCATGGTTAGTTCTTTCTGGCCGGCAGCAAACAATGTTAAGCCTTAGGCTACCTGGCTGGAATTCATTTCTGTGATTTTATTAAAGGGATGAAATAGGGAAGAGTTGAGAATAGGAACAAAGTTGTGGAAAATGGAGGTATTTACATTTGAGGGTAGCAGAGAAGAAAGCTTAGACATCGTTTCAAATGTCATGCAGTCTATTCTCCAGCACAAGCTGACCGATGGTTCGCTTCCCTCACGGAACTGCAGAACAGGAAAGAATGAGCTTCGAGTTAAGGATAAGGAAAAACATCTTTAAAGTATGGAAAGGGGTTACCCTGGGAGCTCACGAATGACATCTTGAGAAGTGTCTGTGGGTAGGTAGTATTGTATCCGTCAGCACTCCTGTGCATGATGCAGAGCTGTGTCCCAGGTGCGAGCAAACACACACAGCTTCCTTGACAATGTCGGCAAAAAATGAAGGCGTCAGTGGTTTGACAGCCCATCATGTTAGAATGATTCGCTGTGATTCGCTGTGATACAACAACGTAAGTATGGGTGGGGTGCTCCCACGGTCTCTGCGGAGCCTTAATGTCCTGCAGCAGCATTCCTCCTGATTCGATGGAAGACCCTGTATGGACTTTCTGACAAATACAAACATTTTTTCATTCTGTGTTTGCATACGGATACATTCTCTAAATTACGCCACATTAGCATTTTATCCTGAATTACAAGGAGCGCCATGAATATATATCACTCTTCTTACACCAAAGCCACCTTGGTCTATTCTTTAGTTTGCTCATCAGCTAAGAAAAAGCAAAGACATGTAGCAAATGTCTTTATAAAGTCATGGCAGCTAGAAACAGGAACATCATTTGTATGTGCTTTTCTAACTTTCAGTAGCAGAAAATCCTGTGCAAGCCCAAACGGCTAGCATTCGATTTACTCCTACTCCCATTTTTACAAAGTCCGGTGTCTGCCACAGGACTGGTGAAGGCTTTCGTGCTGAACCCAGACAGCAGAAAATCAGGAGCAAGAGACTCGCTGTGCATCTCATAGCCTTGGTAGAGAGGAGTTGCTGCCAGCAACAGAAATGAATGAAATAGTATTCATTTCTATTTACAGAATTACTTCCTGTGAAATCTCATATGAGTATTTGTATGTGTCACATTGGATAGCATTTAATAATGCAAGCATTATCGAATTATTACTAAGTAATTTCTGGCTGTAATTGGGCAAGAGTCATGAGAGGAAATCATAAAGCAACTTTAGTTCTGCTTCTTACCACCTCTTTCAGTGGTTCTGGGAAATTCTATTCTGTGAAGGTTCCGATCACTTTCATGTATTCAGTAAATACCTGGTCAGGCTTTAATCAGGCTGGGGCAGCACAGTAATGGAAATACTGAAGTGTTCAGTTTCGGCCACTCTCCTAGTGAGTCCTGAGTGTAGTGAGCCCTGGTGGGTTTCCTCTGGGACCAGCTCCTCCTTCCTCACACCTGCTCACTCCGATACCCAGGGCTCCAGCCTATCCTGCCCTTGGGGACTGGAGCCAACCAGAGGATGCGTCAGTGCTGAGGATCCCTGACCCTGGCTCTGCTCCCCCTCCCGTTACTGGGCATTTCTCCCTCTATACATTTGTTGCAGGGCTCACGCTGTCCTGTCTGTCTCTTTTTTCCTGCCCCACCAGACTCTGGGATCATCGGGAAGTTCTGCAAATAGCCTGGCATCTTTGGGGCTTCGTCAGAGCCCACAGCCAGCACCACTCACTGGCTTGGGCGTCTGGCACCTGCCTGGCTTCCGTGTGTGGTTCTCGGCTCCTGACATTGCGTGTTCAACTCCGAGACATATTCAGGCTGCTCTCTCTCCTTGAGTGGAGAGATGAAACTGTCATTCCGCATCAGTGATAATCTCACAGTTTCCAGCTCCCTGACACTGCTGTGCCTTCAATACAGGGGAAGGAGGAGATCGAGAAACAGTTCATATCTTTACAAACAGTGCACAGTGGTCACATGACACAGAAGCTAAAACACTCGAATTCTAACATCCTGTTCTATGTAGTAAATGCTCATGATTTTTGAGCACAGAAAGACAAAATAACTATTTTCCTGAATTATGACAAATATTTCTTAACTATACATAGTTCAGTGAGGGAGAAAAAAGACAAGAACAATATTCCATTGAGCTGTTTCTGAGAGATGTTTAATAAATAGGGGAGATAAAATTAGTATATACCACACTACATTGTTATGATGGAGTAGAACTTAGGATCACAGTTTTTTTCCTAAAATACCAGTTGTCAATTATTTTATCTCCCAATACTAAAAAAAAAACTTGATTATGTCTAGGTATAAATATGTTTATAAACCTTCTAGATCTACAAATATTTATATTTATATATATATTTTTTTCTTCTCATTGAATATACCATACCTGTATTTTGTCTGTATATATTTATATGTACATATATTTATATATACATATATCAGGCATCTATGAGTAGAAAGATAGATAAGTAGGCTATAGGTTGAGAGCCACAGACAAATCAAAGGGAAGTAGGTATACAGTGGTGGCTACTGGTTGTGGCCACGCGGACATGAGATACCTGCAGAAAATCTTCCCTTCTTGCTGTGGACACCTGTTTCTGCAGCCCAATGACCTCTCAGATGCCATCCAGATGCAGCTGATGGAAAGCAGGCAATTCTCCACCCACGTTTAAAAACAGAGCTGCTGTCATCTGCGGACAATAATGAATAATTGTATTTCCAGTAGGGCACATGGATATTGACAATATATTTGCAGAGCATTCTTATTAATTAGTAGAACTTACAAATATGCCAATAGGAGAAGAGGAAAAAGAAACCAACAGGAAACACTGTGAAGCCTGAGTGGCAAATAAATACAGTAAACTGTTAAAGCAGAGTTAGGGAAAGAGCCTATCTTTTTTTTTTTTTATCTTTTTTATCAAGTAAAAAGGTGTGTGAGAGGGTCAAGTTTTGAATAAGACTAGAAGCAACCAACAAAAATGTTATATGTTGCAATGGAAGGATAAATAAGTGTAACTGCATTTGTAAGACTAATTTTGTCCCTTAACATTGATGTGTACATGTTCTGTGATCCAAGCATTCTATTGTGTGTGTGTATGCCAAGGAGTATTAAATGTTGAGTAATTATGTATTTTTCAGGCATAAACAGTCCTATGTAACTACCACATAAAAACATGCTGGAGGTTGATAAGTACCAAACCCAGAAAACTATTAGCTTTGAGAGAAGGTGATGGGCAATTGATAGAAGAATCACCAAGAACCGCAGTGGTGTTCCAGATGTCACATCCATTCTGGATGGAAAGGATGCAGAAGAAGGAGGTGGAGGCCGTCTGTCAAAGCCAAGAGACAAGGAGCAAAGTCACTGCATCATATCTTATTAGAATATAATCTCAATTAAATGATTCTGTATTACATTTGATAAAGACTATTGGTGATACATATGTGCTCCTTATATTGTTATTTCTGGGGATCTTAAATTTTAAAATTTCACAATCTTTTGAAAAGCTTTAATTTATATTGAATAGATGGATGCTTGCATATGTAAATAAAACCTTCCATCTTTGGCTTCAAAATCCCCATGTCTGATATGTTAACCCTGCAAAAGTGAAGATGGTCTTCTGGTGTTACTGTATCAACCTCAAGCACATTTGCTTCACTAATTATTTGTCACTGTTCTTTTTTTTTCCATTTTATTTTATTTTATTTATTTTCAGTCTTCCAAAATTCATTATTTATGTCATGGTTCTTGTACTCTGTTTTGTCATTAATAAGATATAAAAGGGAATTCCCTTTTCATAAATACCTATCTCATTAGATTTTCTAACATATAACCTGCTATAAATCAAAAATGTTTTACATCCTCTCCAACACACGTTGTTTCCTGTCTTGCTAATTTTGGCCATTCTAACTGGTGTCAGGTGGTATCTCAATGTGGTTTTAATTTGAATCTCCCTGATGGCTAGTGATGATGAACATTTTTTCATGTGTCTGATAGCCATTTGTATGTCTTCGTTGGAGAAGTGTCTGTTCATATCTTCTGCCCATTTTTTGATATGATTATCTGTTTTGTGTGTGTTGAGTTTGAGAAGTTCTTTATAGATCCTGGATATCAACCTTTTGTCTGTACTGTCATTTGCAAATATCTTCTCCCATTAGCAAGACAGGAAACAACGTGTGTTGGAGAGGATGTGGAGAAAGGGGAACCCTCTTACACTGTTGGTGGGAATGCAAGTTAGTGCAGCCACTTTGGAGAACAGTGTGGAGATTCCTGAAGAAATTAAAAATAGAGCTTCCCTATGACCCTGCAATTGCACTGTTGGGTATTTACCCCAAAGATACAGATGGAGTGAAAAGAAGGGCCATCTGTACCCCAATGTTTATAGCAGCAATGGCCACGGTCGCCAAACTGTGGAAAGAACCAAGATGCCCTTCAATGGACAAATGGATAAGGAAGATGTGGTCCATATACACGATGGAATATTATGCCTCCATCAGAAAGGATGAATACCCAACTTTTGTAGCAACAGGGACGGGACTGGAAGAGATTATGCTGAGCGAAATAAGTCAAGCAGAGAGAGTCAAGTATCATATGGTCTCACTTATTTGTGGAGCATAACAAAGAACATGGAGGACATGGGGAGATGGAGAGGAGAGGGAGTTGAGGGAAACTGGAAGGGGAGATGAACCGTGAAAGACTATGGACTCTGAAGAACAACCAGAGGGTTTTGAAGGGGCGGGGGGGGGGGAGGTTGAGGAACCAGGTGGTGGGTAATAGGGAGGGCACGTACTGCATGGAGCACTGGGTGTGGTGCAAAAACAATGAATACTGTTATGCTGTAAATAAACAAATAAAAAAAAATGTTTTACAATACCCAACATATGGAAGACGGAAGCAGCCTAAGCGTCCACTGATAGACAAGATGTGTGTGTGTGTGTGTGTGTGTGTGTGTGTGTGTATGAGGATTACACAGCCACAAAAAGAACAAGAGCTTGCCACATGAGACAACATGGACATACCCACAGAGTATATGCTAAGTGAAATAAGTCAGACAGAGAAAGACAGATATCATATGATTTAAGTCATATATGAAATCTAAAAAAAAAAAAAGTAAATAAATAAAATAACAGAATCAGTGCTATAAGTACAGACAACAAATTGATGGTTTCCAGAGGTGAGAGAGGTGAGAAGATGGACAAAGTAGTTGAAAGTGAGTGAGGGATCCTGGCTTCCATTTGTGCAATGAATAAGTCATGGGAATAAAAGACACAGCCTAAGGAATATAATCAGTGATGTTCTGCTGTCGTATAGTACCAGACAATAGCTACATATGCGGAGAGCAAAACACAATGTATAAATCCGTTAAGCACTGTGTTGCATATCTGATAATGATGTCACATTGCATGTCAACTATAGTCAAACAGAAATTAAGTAACATGAAATAAAATAAAAATTAAAAAGTAAAGAAAATAACTACTCCTTAGAAACAACAAAACTAAACAAACAAAAAAAACTACCTACAGGGTTCTTACAGGCTATTATATTTACGTTAGTAAATGCCCATCTTGCTAAACATGCAGGTGGCAGGTCGGGTGTGGGAGGCAGAGAGTGAGAGTGCGGCGTTTGCGTGGGGGATGCTCACTAGGGAGGATCACTCAGGGCAGTGGGGAGGTTGCAGAGTGAGCAGGTGTGTGGTGAGCAGAGCCTCCGCTGAGTCTGCCGTGCATGATGGGAGCTCAGGCCTGGACCACCCGCCAGCCAAGATGCGTGAGCACGGTACTCCTACCTCACACAGCCACCGGGAGAGGCTGCTCTGGGAAGGGCCTCTGAGAAAACACCTCAGTGATCTCTGGAGGAGCAGACAATAGGGCTTTTCCACTGACTGTGTTCCCCACAACAGGTGGCCAGCTGGTCCGTCCCTGAGGATGACCCGAGGGTCGCCCCCAGTCAGGACTTCCACAGAACACTTCCACAATGTAGCTGCAAGTTTAAGAAGCATTCAAAAATCAGTCCTGCAAACGTTTAAAATAGTAAAGATGATCGTACCCATGTTGCCTTCAGAAGTCCATGCTGCCACACACACGGTCTTAAAGAATGGAAAAGAGAAATGGAAATTGCATTTTAAATAAAATTAGAGGCAACGGTGTTTCCAAATTGCAATATGACACGTGGAGTCATAGATGGTTGAGGTTTGAATAAGAGAGCAGGAAAATGCGAGGACCAGAAAGAAGAAAGAGAAAGAGAGAAAGAGAGGAAGGAAGGAAGGAAGGAAGGAAGGAAGGAAGGAAGGATGGATGGGAGGGAGGGAGGAAGGAGAAAGGAAAGAAAACTCTCTATGGCTGCAGATCTCAGTAAATGTCTAAAGAATATAGTTCTCCTGTTACATAATTCTTATTTGGAACAAGAGGGAAGGATGTACCAGTTAGTTTGAGGAGATAAATAAGAGATTAATAACTCTGCTGGTGGTGTTGGGGGGAGGGATGGGGTGTCTGGGTGATAGAAGTCGGGGAGGGTATGTGCTTTGGTGAGTGCTGTGAAGTGTGTAAGACTGATGATTCACAGACCTGTACCCCTGGGGCAAATAATACATTATATGTTAATTTAAAAAAAAGAAGATGGATGGCTCTTTTATATCTAAATATAGAAACTTCTTCAAATCTTTACTAATGGGAAGAACCAAGAGGAAAAGATCAACACTATGTAAAATGTGTTCCAATTTATGTAAAATGGAGAATAACACTAATATTAGAACGTTCATTATATCAGTGTTTGCTTTTATATGACTGAAAACATGGTAGGTTTATATCACAAAACAAACAACAGGAGAACAGGGTCAGCTGGCGGGTGCAGGGTATCTGTGTGTTACTGTCATTCACTTCGTATACAACGTGATGAACTCATTTTGTACACAGCTCAGTGATGGGATTTCCTTCAACACAGAACGCCCATGTCACTCCTCTGCAGCCAGTCATACTGAGTCTTTATCACACATAGCTGGTGAATTCTATTAATTTTTTTTTGCATTTATTGAGTTGGTCATAGGCTTCTTCTTCTCTCAGCACAGTGAGGGACGTTGCTTGATTTCTGACTATTGCATGAATCTTTCATCCCCGTTGTTGACTACGCTTGGTCTTGACATAGCATCCTTTCCATGTCTTGCTCACTTTGGCTCATATTTTGTTGAAAATATTAATATGTATGGCACATATTAGATTTTAATATCCAATATAACATTAGTTTTAAAATATGGATATTTGTGTGGGGATATTTTATTTTTATCCATTTGCCTACTTTTGTCTTCTTCAGGTTTTGATATCATGATGATGCTGGACTCATGAAAAAGTTGACCAGTTGCAAGTTCTTTTTTTTTAATTTTTTTTTTATTTATTTGACAGGGAGAGATCACAAGTAGGCAGAGAGGCAGGCAGAGAGAGTGAGAGGGAAGCAGGCTCCCTGCTGAGCAGAGAGCCTGATATGGGGCTCAATTCCAGGACCCTGAGATCATGACCCGAGCCAAAGGCAGCGGCTTAAACCACTGAGCCACCCAGGCACCCCGAAAGTTTTGCAACTTCTTTTTTTTTTTTTTTAAATATTTTATTTATTTGACAGAGAGAAACCACAAGTAGGCAGAGAGGCAGGCAGAGAGAGAGGAGGGAGCAGGCTCCCTGTGGAGCAGAGAGCCCGATGTGGGGCTCGATCCCAGGACCCTGGGATCATGACCTGAGCCTAAGGCAGAGGCTTTAACCCACTGAGCCACCCAGGCGCCCCTCAGTTGCAAGTTCTTTCACTGAACTCAGGTTTAACTGCAAATGCTAAAACACAGATATTAAGGGTACAGTTCAGTGCATTTTGACAATTGCCTTAATCATGATTAGTGCAGTACCTCTCCACATAAGAGAGAATATGTCCATCACCCCAGCGTCCTCCTCAGACTCACCCTCTTCTAGATTTCCTATATCATAATGTCCTTTGGGCCACTCTTGAATTTCATGTGAATAGAATAATCAAAATATACTCTTTTCTGTCTGGCTTTTTTGTTTGTTTTTTTGTTTTTTGTTTTACTAAGCATATTATTTTTCAGTTTAACCCATTACATTATACAATCTTTATAATTTTTTTGGATTTGAAAACTAGGGTTACATCATATATACCAAATACTAGAATAACATATTACATGAAAAATTTCTGGAAAATAAAAAGACGTGTATACACATATAGAAAGAAAATATGCTGTCCCCATAAGAATCATCACCGCTCAAACAACAATCATCACACATCCAAGAACTTTTACAAGGTTTTTTAAAGTTACAGATCGATCTTTCATTCACAACTGGAAAATAATATAAAAAGCCCTTAAACACAGGAAGTGTGACCCAAGAACCTTCTATTCAGCTGTCCTTCAAGTATGAAGAAACAAAACTTTTGGAACATGCTGGGGTGCAGTCCATACAGTCCTCATGACTACTTGCTGGAAAAAAAGAAAAAAATAAAGTAAAAAAATTGAAAAAAAATCCAGATAAGAGGGGTTAAATATCTCAAATAGAATTTATGATGAGCCCTAGATCCATTTATCAGTAGCAACAAGGAAAAAGAACGTGTTCAATTGGGTGTAAGTATTTCCCAGTCTGACAACAGACATAAACACAACAGACAGAATATTAGGTACGGGGAGAGGTACAGAGAGTTAAAGCCACTATTCGAAAGCTGCATGAGAGTCTGGGAACTCGAGTAGTCAGATTATGATGTCAGTTGTATGAAGTGAATAGAAAAAAAGGTAATAAAGTAAATGGGAGAGATGGGAGAGAAAGAATGGAAAGGAAATTGGATATATATGAATTTTGTTATTATTCAGTGTGAGTCAATAGGTGTCACATACAGAGTAAATTCAACATGCTATATAAATTGTAAGTGCAAGTATATACCAATGATTGCCTTCCAATTTACTGTAAGAAATACAAGGGACAACACATGAAATAGAGACCATGTAGCGAAAGGTTAAAAAGCACTGGGTGTGGTGCATAAACAATGAATTCTGTTATGCTGAAAAGAAATTATTTAAAAAAAAAAGAAAAAAAAACTGTCAAATGACCAGCACTACATAAAATCATAACTGAACCAAAGAAAGGCTGGCATTAACAGGCAGAGTAAGAATGTAATATCTGTTGGGATTTAACTCCTCCATGGGGGGGGGGAGCTAATTTGTTCCCATTAAGTACCTATGAAATTTGTGGTTTTACTCGAGCTGATGACATGGTCCCCAAGTAAACAAAGCCTCACTCCTCGGCACCCACCTGCTCTTTTCCTAACTGCACAGCTCCTGTGGATTGCAGTCCGACCTCCCTCGTAACCGCCTGGAAGCTCCCTCAGCCCTCACACCTCCCACAGACACCACATCATGGCGGCCAGCCCAGTCTCTCTTGCTCGCTATGGCCCCCCAGTTCAAGGCCACTGGAGACTCAGTAGACTTTGAAGAGCTTTCCTCCAGGCTCTCAGGACTTAACTATGTCAGCATATTACTTTCAAACCCATTTTCCTAAAATTCATCTATTATAACCATATCTCATGTGGTAAATCCATGAATGGTTCTCTACAAAGCTCTACCATAAGAATGGCGTCCAACTTTTCTCCAATTCTTTTTTTAATACTGAATTTTCATTTCAGTACAATTAACATACAGTGTTATGTTAATTTCAGTTGTAGCAAAGCAATTCAGCAATTCCACTTACAGCCCTGTGCTCCTCACAACGGGTTCCCTCCTGAGTCCCCATCATCTCGTTCCCCCGTCCCTCCCAACTTCTTCCCTTCTGGTCACCATCGGTTTGTTCTCTGCAGTTCAGAGTTAGTTTCCTGGTTTGCCTCTCTCTCTCTTTTTCCCCCTTTTGTTGGTTCTTTCATTCTTAAATTCCACATATGAGTGAATTCGTACGGTATTTGTCTGTCTCCGACTGACTTATTTCACTTAACATTATATCCTCTAGCTCCATCCACATCATTGCAGATGCAAGATTTTATTCTTTCTTATGGTGGAATAATTTTCCACTGGGAGCAATTGCATCTTCTTTATCCATTTACATTTATCATTAGATGGGCAATGGGCTCCTTCCATAGTTTGGCTGTTATACATAATGTTGCTATAAAGATAGGCCTGTATGTATCTCTTTGAATTAGTGTTTTTGTATTTTGAGGTTGAATACCCAATAGTGTGATTGCTGGGTCGTAGGGTAGCTCCTTTAACTTTCTGAGGAACCTCCATGCTGTTTCCCAGAGTGGCTGCACCGTGTGCATTCCTTCCAACAGTGAAGAGCTTTTATTTTTCCACATTCTCACCAACACTCCTCTCTTACGTTGTTGATTTTAGCCATTCTGACAGGTGTGGGGTGGTAGCTCGTGGTAGTTTTGGTTTGCATTTTCGTGATGATGAGTGGTGTTGAGCATCTTCTCATGTGTTCATTGACCATCTGGATGTCTTCTTTGGAAAAAATGTCTAATCATGTCTTCTCCCATTTTTAATTGGATTATTTGTTTCTCAGGTATTGAACTTTATCAGTTCTTTATGTATTTTGGATCCTAACCCTTTACTGGATATGCCATTTGCAAATATCTTCTCCCATTCAGTACGTTGCGTTTTACTTTTGCTGATCATTTTCTTCACTGTGCAAAAGAATTTTTATCTTAAAGAAGATGTGGTATATATACACAATGGAATACTATGCAGCCATCAAAAGAAATGAAATCTTGCCATTTGCGATGATGTGGATGGAACTAGAGCGTATCATGCTTAGTGAAATAAGTCAATCGGAGAAAGACAACTATCATATGATCTCCCTGATATGAGGAGATGGAGAAGCAACATGGGGGGTTAGGGGGATAGGAGAAGAATAAATGAAACAAGATGGGATTGGGAGGGAGACAAACCATAAATGACTCTTAATCTCACAAAACAAACTGGGGGTTGCTGGGGGGAGGTGGGATTGGGAGAGGGGGAGGGGGCTATGGACATTGGGGAGGGGAGGCGAACCATAAGAGACTATGGACTCTCAAAAACAACCTGAGGGTTTTGAAGGGTCAGGGGTGGGAGGTTGGGGGAACACGTGGTGGGTAATAGGGAGGGCACGTTTTGCATGGAGCACTGGGTGTTGTGCAAAAACAATGAATACTGTTATGCTGAAAAAAATAAATAAAATGGGGAAAAAAAAGAATTTTTATCTTGAAGTAATCACAGTCTTCCTCCAGTTCTTGTTTTCAACTTATCTTTCTCTTCCCCTACAGACCACACAAGCCATTCCATTTGTCTTTTACCCAGTACTATCTTGATTTAGCCGATCAGGACATACACACACACACACACACACACACACACACACACACAATAATTGACTCTGTATTCAGCCTGTAACAGCCCCACATGTGAAACACCTGGGGTGATTTCTATCTGTATTCAAAACGTGCTGGATCACCTTGTCCATCTGCAAGGGCAGAATGCAAATATTATCTCTTCATGAAGCACTCATTGATCCACACATCCCCAGTCAGAATTAATTATTCACTCACGTGGGCTCCCACGGGGATGTTCTTGCCCTCTTGACCAAACTCAGTAGAAAGTCATTTGTGTCTCTGTTTTCCTGTTTACTAGACACATTATTGTATCAATTATTGTAACAATAAATAACTCCTAGATAACTATTATTGGGTCAAAAGTGCTATGTATCTGTAATTGTACGATGTACGAAAGCACATTTTGTGATATATTTGTAATTGTTTAAAAAAAACTAACAAAATATAGCAAGTTTCTTTTATAATCTGTTTCTAGAGGAAGCTGGCTTTGTATCCTCAATCCTAATGATTCCTGATTCTAATCAAATAGTAAAGAGACATATTCAGTGTTTGGAAATTTTTTTCAAATATTTAATACCTGAAAATGAGATGAAAATATAACTTGAATTCATTTAGTAGACGCTGAATTTCTCAGCCCGTGGGCTGATTTCCGAATGCAACTTCTGTTTTGTCTAATCCATATTGTATAAGCACACAGTGATGAATATGCATTGTTTTTTAATGAGCACAGGGTGGTCCCACAGAGTAACACTCATTCTCGCACTCCAAATGCTGACATGCTTTTAAGACAGAGCACTTAATACATTCCAAACTTTGTTTTTACTCTCTTCCAAAAATAGCTTTAAAAACACCTTCCCTGAAAGCATCTCACATTGTTTGTATGGGAGCATAAAAGCTGAGTGCCTACGGTTCACCGGCACGTTGTGAGGGGGTGTTGGGCTGTTCTTTGGAGAGCATTCATGGTGGGAGAATGCTTGCACCTGGGCTCTTTGCCTTGGCTGCTGGGTTAAAGATCTTTGTAGTAAATCAGTCTATGACCAGTAGATGTGTATGCTTGCTTCAGGAAGCAGTTTCCATCAGTGGTCTGCAGCAATGGGAAAACAGAGGAGGGGATCACTAGAGAAGGCACACCTGAAGACCAGAGAAATGGCTGCCAGAGCGGAGAGCTTAGACAGCAGGGTTCTTTGCTCTGAGAAGTAAGGACTTGCTTTGTCTTGCAAGCAGATCCCCCTGGAAAGGAGGATTTTGTAGGGGAGAGTGCTACCATCAGACTTCTTAAAGCCTGCCAGGGAACTGGTAATTTAGCCAGGAATTCTCCTGTGGTTTTTTGCTTCTGGTGTTGTATTTTACATGGTTTTTCCTAGGTTTCAGGTCCTTCTATCCTAGTGAAGGGATGGACGATTGTCTGGGGTACATTTCAAGTTAGAATTTAAATGTGGGGCTATTTCTCCAGCCATCTGGGCTCACTACAGCTCCTACTTCCAAGTCTTTGGTTGTGCAAGTGAGTTTCCCAGACCTCCCCATCAGTCCAGTCTCCAGGAAGCCCTGAGTGTGTCTGTGTCAGGGGGCAATGCTTCACACACACTGTCTGTTACATGAAGCAAGAGTAAAGACTGATTTTTTGGTTCACAAAAGTGTGTTTAGTGGATGTATTTCCAAGGAACCTATTTCAAAATGAGATGCTTCTCAGGGTTAAAAATACATTTTGCATAGCAGAGAAGAATAAACAACAAATCTCCCTAAATTTCACTGCTGATGACTTTAAAATCTGGACACATTTTTCTTGACATTATCATTTTGTTGTTCAAATATGACAATATTTTGGTCTTCAATGTTTTCCTTTTTTTGCTACTTGGGAAGTCTGTAAAGTGCTGCCATACTTTTTTTAAATATCTTTAAAATATTAAGTGTAGTTATAATATCATAAGGATCTCGGACTGTGCGTCTTACCAAATCAAAACTAAAACAGAAACTATTCTTTCCTGGTTAACAGATATTACAATTCGTGAGCCCAGGGAGAGTTGATGTCTTCCTTTGTGGCAGGGTTTTCTGGATTTTGTTTGTTCTGTTTTTTGACTGGGGGTTAGAACGCTGACGACACCGTGCACAGATGTGGGTGATGACCTTCCCCTAAATGCAGTCTGAGCGTCCGAGCGCCTCGGTGTGCGCGTGTGCGTCTCCGGCCTGTCCTTGCGCGTCTTCGCTGCCCTCGGGATGGGTTTTTAACACTTGCATCTTTGGTGCTGATCATGTCACTAAAGTAGCTGAGGCACAGGAAAGCTCCGCACAGTGACCGGGTACCAGGTGGCGGTTTGGTGTGGACACACACTGGGCCGTGAAGACCACAACGCCGCTAATTCACCTGCCCACCCTCCCCCACCCTTACGATGCTTCTGAAGTGTGGCGAGAGCGTCCCAACCCGCTCTCCTGGCAGGTGTCAGGTCCGCAAGGCAGCCTTGCCGCCCCGGGGGCCCACGCGCCTGTGAGACCCGCTTAGACGCGGATACATCCACGGGGCACAGCGCGGCTGCGGAGCGGGGCCTGGGTGCGGGGAGGAAAACGGCACAGAGGGAGCAGCTTAAGGAGCAGGGAGACATAGCAGACGTCACTTCTCCGAGTCCCCCTCTCCCCGCTCTCCCCTCCGGATACTCCCGTGAGAGAGACTTTGTTAAATCCCACAGACGCCCGCGGCCCTGTTTCTTCATCTTTTCATTCTCTCTTCTCTGTGCCCTTCACAGCGGATAGTTTCTCTTGTTCTATCTCAGCCTTCCCGGTGGCTACCTCTCAAGCTGGCTGCTGCTTCTGTTCTGGGGTTTTATCACAAATTTGCCTTTCAAGAGGTTCGTTTGTGCCTCTTTCGTATCTTCGTGCTCTTGGTGGAGGCTTTCTGTTTCTTCTCGGAAACTTTCTGAAGTTTGTTCTCCTGTGCTCGTGATTGTTCAGTGAGGACTTCTAAGACGGCAGACTTTGAACCTCGTCCTGTAATCCTAGCTCCTGTCTGTCCAGTGTCGGCTTCTGTTGCGTGGCTTCAGATTCCATGGCTTGTGTTTGATACTGGGACATGATGGGCACGACGTTATGTGACTTTGAATCTCGTCCATACGTTCTGTTTTAGCTGGTCTACCCCGACTGCCCGGAGACCTTGAGACGGGCGTTGATTTCTGGTCTCCCCTCAGCCACCAGTGACAGCCGAGGTGAAGGCCGTGCTCACTGTCATGGAGCACGGACGGATTTCAAGAAATGGAAAGCTTCCTGGCAACTTTTATTTTTAAATCATACAATTTATAGTTAAAAACACTCTCATCAAAAAAATTTTTTAAAAAACCCTGAAGTAATATGATTTTATTAGTTAATTCCTAATCAATTAAGAAGTAATGCCAATAAAAAATTGAGAAAGGAAAACAATTAGAAACTTTTTATAAAACTCTTTATAAAACTATGAAATTTTGGTGTTAAAAAATCCAGATAAAGGTATTAGATGAAAACACTACAACAGACAAATATCCTCATGAAATGAATTTACCATAATTAACAAAACGTAAGCAAGTTGGATCCTTCAAAAGAGGAAAATGATAATGCATCACGTTTATCCCAACAACATAAGCTTTGACGTTCAAGCAATGGCATTTACCACTCAACAGACTAAGAACTAAAGTACACAATGATCTCAACAGATGACTAAAAATAATTTGAAAAAGTCAAGGAAAACAAAACAAAACAAAAAACTACAAACTTCTCGGCAGCTAAGAAGATCCATTGGTCGAGTCTATCAACTCATCTAAGGAAAATACTATTCTAATTCTCTGCATACTCTTCCAAAACAAAGAAACACGAGGAATACTTCCAAATTCATTCTATGAGGCCAAAATTACTCTAATACAGAAACCACACAAAGACGTCACAAGAAAGGAAAATGACAAGTGCTCTCACATGAACATAGATACAAAAACTCAACAAAATGTTAACAAATTGAATTAAATGAAGTATAAAAATAATTTACACCCAAAGCAAGTGGGATTCATCTGAATATGTAAGGCCCGTGCAGTATGTGAAAGTCAGTTTACACAATCTATCACATCAACAGGCTAAAGAAAAAAAAAATGACTACATTGATTAATCAATGCAGAAAAAGCTTTTGAAAAAATCCAGCCCCCATTCAGGATAACAAAAACCTCTCAGTAGCTCAAAATATAGAGAGACTTCCTTATCCAATAAAGGATGTAAAACCTGAAACTAACTTCACACCTGGTGATGAGAATTTAGATGCTTTCATGCTAAGACCAGAAACAAGGCAGAACACCTGCTTCCGCAATTCTTATTCCTAGCTAACTAGCTAACTAGCTACTGCAAGAAGACAAAACAAAACAAAATGTAAATATACACACATAGGAAGAGACAAAAAGTGCCTTTGTTCATGTATAAGATTGTTTATGTAGAAATTTCCAGAGAATCAACAACAAAAACACCCCTAATTGATAAGCAGCTGTATTAAGATTGAAAGATATGGCATTAATGCACAAGTCATTTGATTTCTTATATAAGAGCAATGAAAAATTGGAATATGAAATAAAAATATATAACATGGTCTACATTAGAACCCAAAATTGAAATACTTAAGTACAAATCTAATAAAAATATGTAAGATCTGTCTGAGAAAATCTACAAAATTCTAGTAAGAAGGAATCAAAGATGATCTAACTAAATGAAGACATATTCCGTGATATGCATGGGAAGACTAACCGTGATGAGGACGTCAACTATTCCTAACTCCATCTACAAATTTGGCACAATCCCAGTGAAAATCTGAGCAAGATATTTTGTGAATATTGATAAACTAATGCTAAATTTATAGGGAGAACAAAAGACAAAGCATAGCCAATATAATACTGAATTGGAGAAGAATTAAGTTAGATGACACCACCCACCTTCAAGAACTTCGAGAACTTCTATAAAGCTTCAGTATCAAGAGACTGTGGTATTGGAGAAGAGTGGACAAATGAGTCAGTGGAACGGACTCGAGAGCCCAGAAAGAGACCCACGAGATAGAATTAACTGATTTTGGACAAAGGGTGAAGGCAGTTCAATGAAAAACAGTCTTTTCAAGGAATGGTGCTGAAAAACTGGGCGTTCCAGGTAAAAATACTGAGTCTAGTCATTGGCCTTCTAACTTTCAAAAAATTAATTCAGGATGAATCATAGGCCTATAAGTAAAACACAAAACTATAAGAATCCCAGAAGAGAACAACAACGACAAAAAAATCTAGGCGATGCTGGGTTTGGTGATGACTTTTTAATAGAACATCAACAGCACAGTCCATGAATAAAAATTGATCAGCTGGACTTCAATAAAAGTAAAATTTTCTGCTCTGTGGGTGACCTTGTTAAGAAAAAAAAAAAGACAGGCAACAGACTGGGAGAAAATATTTTCAAAATGCATGTTTGATAAAGGAGTGATATTCAAAATATGAAATTCACCTAAAAGAAAACAAATACCTAACTATAAGTGGGTAAGATATCTGAACACGCCCCTCACCAAAGAAGACATACAGATGGCAAATGAACCTGTAAAAAGATATTCAACATCATATGTCATTAGGGAATCACAAATGAAAACAAAAACTTCTGTACCTATTAAAATGGTTAGAATCCAAGGCATTCGTAGCACCAAGTGTTGGTGAAACTGTCAAGTAGCAAAAAGTTTTATTTGTTCCTGATGGGAATACAAAATGGTTCAGTTACTTTGAAAGAATGACAGTCTCTTACAAAATGAAACATACTCTTAATATATTATCTAGCAATCACACTCCTCAGTGTTACCCAAATGAGAAGAAAACTTATGTTCACAGAAAATCCTGCATATAAATATTTATAACAGCTTTTTCATGATTACCAAAACTTGAAAGTGAGAGGATGTTTTTCAATTGATGAATGGATATGCAAACTCTGGTCCATCCAGACAATAGAACATTGTTCCATAATGAAAAGAAATGAGCCATCCAGTCACAAAAAGACACAGAAGAAACTTAAATGCATATTAGTAAGTGAAAGAAACCAATCTGAAATGGCTATATTCTGCTTTATTCTGGTTCTTTGACATTCTGGGAATGGTAAAACTATGGAGAAATTATAAAGATCAGTGGTTGCCAGGGTTTGGTGGGAAGGGAGTGATGGGTAGACAGAGCAGATAGAATTTTTAGGATAAAACTATATTGTCTGTTTCTCTATATGTATACCATACACTCACACACACATACACGTACATATAATATACACAGTATCTATATATATATACACAGTATCTATATATATATGCATACTATAATGATGGATACATGAATTTCTAAAGTTGTCAAAACCTATAGAATGCACACTTGTCTTGAGTTAATCCTAATGTATCAAGAGGTGTCTGGATGGCTCAGTTGGTTAAGTACCTGCCTTCGGCTCAGGTCATGATCCCAGGGTCCTGGAATCGAATCCCACATGGGGCCTCTTGATCAGAGGGAAGCCTGGTTCTCCCTTTGCCTGCTGCTCCCCCTGCTTGTGCTTTCTTTCTCTCACTCTGACTAATAAATAAAAAAATCTTAAAAAATAGTAATGTATCAGTATTGCCTCATTGATTTTGACAAATGTACCGCAGAATTCAGGATGCTAATAGTAGGTGCCAATGGAGGCAGGGTGCTCAAAAGGCACACAGGAACTGTGTACTTTCTGCCCAGTTTTTCTGTAAAGCCAAAATGCTGAAAAAAGTCTATTAATTATTTAAAAATTCCAGAAAGCTAGAATGGACACATGCCATGTTATCCTAAGGAAGGACATCAATTCTGCATGGGTAGAGTGATGCTTGATAACAAAGACAGAATTTCTCTACTTACATCAAGAATGAGGCAAGGATAGATTAGCAACACAACGTCAATTGCATTTTATTCCGTAATCACTGTAATAAAGGAATAAAAATAAATAAAAGACTTTGGAAAGAAGAAGGAAAACCTCTTCATTTGCAGAAGGCATGATTGTATGTATAGAAAATCTGAAATGACCCACGAACCCAGAATTGAGAAATAAGTGTGATAATTCTGCAACTATAGGGTAAACATTCAGAAAGAAAATGCATTTATTTTATTTGCTGGTGACATTTAAAGGAGACAGTAACAAGAAAAAAGTGAAAATGCATCTAAGACACAGCAAGGAAATACTCGGGAGAACAAGACTGCAAGGTAGAAATCAGCTGTGTGGGCCTCGAGAAAGTAGAGGTGATGTACTCACTGTGTGTGTGTGTGTGTGTGTGTGTTGGCAAGAGGAGGAATAGCAGGAGCAGAAGTAAAGGTTTAGGGAAGGGAAAAGTCAGGCTGTGCCATACAAGCAAGGAAAAGTCATCCGTAACATTTTTGAAAATTTGCAATGGAAGGGACGCCTGGGTGGTTCAATGGGTTAGGCACCTACCTTTGGCTCAGGTCAAGATCCCAGGGTCCTGGGATCGAGCCCCGCCTCTGGCTCCCTGCTTAGCAGGGAGTCTGCTTCTTCTTCTCCCTCTGTCCTCCTCACTGTTCATTCTCTTTTTCTTGCTCTGCTCCCTCTCTCTCTCTGATAAATAAACACAATCTTAAAAAATAGATGTAAAGGGAAACAATTTGGAAGTTTTAAGCAGAAAATCAACATATTTTATGTTTTAAAGGTATCACTTGTTATTTCTGTTATTAGCTAGTCTGCCATATGTCGGAGTAACTCATAACACACCATATCCCACCCAAACCAGAAAAAGGTAGCTAGATATACAAAGGAGCTCTCCGGTGATGCTCCAGGGTGATCAGCACAGTGTTAGAGTATTAAGGAAGGGGGTAAGCACAGATAAGGAGCTTTTACATCTGCTTGTTCTCCTGAGAACATGTTTCAAACCTCAGTGCGGGGAAAGTGATCCCAAACAGAATATGCATGTTTTGTGGTGAAGAAGAAACAAGATACTGAGGTCTGGGATTGCCAATCCTTCTGGACTGGTGGAAGACACGGACCCAGAAAGTGTGAAAACACAGAGAGAGAGAGAGCCCTAAATCTGGAGAACAGTCACCTGCTTTTACATATCCTACAAACCCAGGATTTCCAGAAGGAACGACCCCCCTGGAGGGTGGAGAACTGAACAAAGATTTTATGGGACACACAATTCTGTGAGACTGGACCCAGGCAGAAGGGACACATTTAGTGGGTGGATGGGCTCCCAGCCAAGATTCTGGAAAAACCATATCTGAGGGTTAAGTACCACAAACTTAGATTAAGATGAAAGCTTAAATATCCCCATCCGGGGGCGGGGGGAGCCACAAACAAATTCTTTTTTTTTTTTAAGATTTTATTTATTTATTTGACAGAGAGAGATACAGTGAGAGAGGGAACACAAGCAGGGGGAGTGGGAGAGGGAGAAGCCGGCCGAGCAGGGAGCCCTACACAAGGCTCCATCCCAGGAGCCTGGGATCATGACCTGAGCCTTCATTTTTAGGAGTAGGGAAGATTAGGGACACCTTTTTGGTCCTTTAGGTAGAAAAGTAATAGCAGAAATGTATCAGACATCTTAAAACATAGTTTTAAAAAATCACCAAAGTATTAGTTTTTTAAAATTCTGATTAACAAAGTAACGACATAAAGGGATGGCGTATTGCTTGAGTTTGAGCAAAAGCATACACCTTCTGTACAAGGGAATAAAGTGGATATAGCTTTAAAGAAGAAGTCTGACTGAAAAATAGTACTTTAGACAAAGCCTAAATGAAAAGTAATACCTTTTTCCTTCTACTTCAGGCAAGCTATTTCATCTGTTATAGCTCAATTGTTCTGAAGTATTTTATGGATCACAGCTTCAAAATTCTGTCATTATTTATTGTCCACTATCATTCCATTGTTTTTCTGTCTTGGAATTCTTAGAAGCCTTCTTTAAAGAGAATACTTTTCCCGAAAACTGGGGAAAAGCAATATATAATACACTGTATGCCATTGCTCATTGCACTGCACAATGAATAGTAGCACCGTTCCACTGAGCAATTCTTTGGAGAGACAATGCACGGAGCTGTAAATGGAATAAGTATCGCAGTGTTAGTAAAAGCAACATACAGTTCGCTACATATTTTTAATAATGCGCACTTCAGTAATTTGGGCCAGGTTCCAGATGTGTGTATATATGTGTGCACACACACACACACACATACACACCGTAAAACGTGTATGTGTATATACACACACACACATACACTCACACACACACACACACATATATATATACACCTCTGTTTTATGTATTTGTGTGTGCATGTGTTTTTAACACCGGTAAGCCACTGAATTTATAAGCGGATCATCTGTGATTTTATTATTGATGTGAAAAATTAAAGTTTCTACATAATGTACAAAACAGTCATTTGTTCCTTCCTAAAACTGTGCAAATTATTTCCTAACATAAATTGTTCTGATTACTAATTGACAGAGATGTAGAATTTGATTATGATCCCAAGGTAACGCTGGTTAATTTGCCCCTCACTTTGCACGCCTCTGTTATAAAAAACAGGAAGATAACCAGGTACAGTACAACTGGAGGTTCTCAGAATCCAGGCACCGTGCTGTGGGTTAATCCGTGTCCCCTAAAAAGGCAGGTAGCGGAGGGTGTGACCTTATTTGGAAAAGGGGTCTTTGCAGATGGAATCACTTTTAGAGGAGGTCACTCAGGGAAGAGTGAATCTTGAATCCAATCACTGGTGTCCACAAGAAAAGACACAAAGTTGCACAGGGAATACCCTGTCCCGGTACAGACAGACAGAGTGCAGTGATGCTTTCCCTGTCCTGGTACAGACAGACAGAGTGCAGTGATGCTTTCCCTGTCCTGGTACAGACAGACAGAGTGGAGTGGTGCATCTACAAGGCAAGGAAGGCCCAGGAAGTCAGCGAGGACGAGAATCGAGGAGGGAGGCACGGAACTGATTCTGCCACAGAGCTTCCAAAAGGAACCAGCTCTGCCAGCACTGATATTGGACTTACAGCCTCCAGAACCATGAGAGATAAACCTCTGGTGCTTCAAGCCACACAGTGTGTGCACTTTGTTACGACCGCCCCGAGAAGCCAGTGCACACGCCCAGAATCAGAAGGGCAGAGTTCTCAGATCCGCTAACCAAAGAGATCAGGAGCAATGTCGGCTCCAGAAGCAACCAGATTCAGAGAGCTACTGGCTTTGTGTGCGTCTACTAGGCTGAAATCAATCTAGGTTCTATTCGCAAGATGGGAAAAAGGCCAATGGCAACATCCACCCCAGCCATCTAGCTGAGCAAAACCAGAGAAAAACAGTGTTGTCTCTGACAACCTTGCTGGACTGCATCCAGGGAGAAGTCATTATTACAGGGACTGAGGAATCCTAAACCTATCTCTGAATGAGGTCTTAGGTCACGGCATTCATCACCACAGCTTTGGACGGGAGTGGACATCAAAGTTTTTGATTCTGGAAAGGGTCAGACACTTCTATTAAAACTGGTGGTGGATAGGGTATCTGGGTGGCTCAGTCAGTTAAGCATCTGCCTTCAGCTCAGGTCATGATCCCAGGGTCCTGGGATTGAGTCTCACATTGGGCTCCCTGCCCAGTGGGGAATCTGCTTCTCCCTCTTTCTTGACCCTCTTCCCTGCTCATTCTCTTTCTCAAATTAAAAATAAATAAATAAATAAATAAATAAATAAAATCTCTTAAAAAATCTTTAAAAAGAAAAAAAAACTAGTGGTGGCAAAAAATTAAACAAATTTCAAAACTGTAACTTAACATAAGGTCCTTTCAATGACACTCAGCAATGGCACCAAAGTGTTCCAAGCATTCGAACACATATTATCATGTTTGCTTCTCTTGACAGTTTCTTGTGAAAGAGAAAAATTACTATCATCCCTATTTCAAAATGAAGTTAAGTGCCAGGTAAAGATGTCAATACAGGTGTATACCATTATTGTAGTGGCCATTAAGACTTTTTATTTATGTCTATTTCAATGTTATTCAGGGAACAACTTGCTGAATATAAGAATTTTGCATTTTCCCAAAACCTGCTATAATCTTTAAAAATTTAATCAACTTGCATGAAATACTCTCCTCATATAAAATCCATGTGTGTGTACACACACACGTGCAATTTTGAAGGAAATATGTGAGGTGTACTGAGCTTGACTATCATACATATTTATTTTGACTCTCAGCTTCAAAGCAAAGTCTAATTGAATGAGCTGTTGCTTACGTTGTTCTCTACTGTCATTTCTCTGGGGACCATACACCATTTCCTCTTGGGTTCTATTTATACGCCTGATATGGAACAATGCATTCACATCTTCAAGCATCTGACTGGCAATTTTGTTTTCATCCTGACTTTGCTGGTATTAGAGATTAACAGACTCCTTTGGCACATAGTCTAGGAGAAGCACAGGCTGAAGCCTGGGATGTTTTCGGCACAGAGTGGCTTCCTCTGGTAGGTCCACACAGCTTCCTTCATTTGATCTGACTATTCTGCAGGCAGTGGGCTGATATCTTATTCATGCTGCCTTGACTACTGCTCCAGACCTACTGCTCACGGTCAGCACAGCTCAGCACTCACTGTAGGACTGTAGGCTGCTTGCAAATAATTGCAGATGCCTTCCAAATAGTGTGTCTCCAGAAAGTTTCCTTTTAATCCCACACATTTCCATCTTCAATTATTAATACATTGCTTACAACCAAGTCTGGATAATACCAGAAGCTTGATCTTACATTTGGTAAATTATGTATAAAGGACTCTTGTAAATTTAAGTAGGATATCCAAACTTTCCCAAAATATTAGAAAACATATATTATATATTTTTCATGTGTGTGTATAATACATATATATGTATTATATATATATATATTCTATCCTACATATAAAAAAGAATTAATTTCAATCCTCCCCAATCATTCAAAAAATATTGAAGAGGAAAGAACACCTCCAAACTCATTTTATGAGGCCAGCATTATCATGATAACTAAGCCAGACAAAGACATTACAAAAAAAGAGAACTATAGACCAACATCCTTGATGAACATAGAGGAGAAAAGTCCTCAACAAAATATTACCAATCCAAATTCAATAGCACAATCAAAAAGATCATACACCATGACCAAGTGGATTTTACCCCTGGGTTGCAAGGATGTTTCAATATAATGAAAATCAATTAATGTGATACATTAACAGAATGGAAGATAAAAGCCATAGGACCATCTGAATAGATGGAGAAAAGCATTTGATAAAATTCAACACACTTTCATGATAAAAACTCTCAAAAAAAAGTAGGAACAGAAGGTAATTACCTCAACATAACAAAGGCCCTACATGAAAAGCTTCCAGCTAATAACTTATTCCACAATGAAAAACTGAAAGTCTTCTACTAAGATCAGGAAAAAGACAAAGATGCCCACTCTCACTCTTTCTATTGAATATAGTACTGGAAGTCCTAGCCAGAGTAATTAGGGAAGTAAGAGAAGTAAAAAGCATTCAAATAAGAAAGGGACAAGTCATTTTTGCTGATGATATGACCTTACATATAGAAAACCCCAAAGACCCTACCAAAAAACTGATAGGACTAATAAACTAATTCAGCAAAATTATAGTATAAAAAAGATCAATGTGCAAAAATCAGTTCCTTTTCTATGTCCTAATAGTAAAATGTCTGAAAAGAAAATAAGGAAAGCATTCCATTTACAATAGCACCAAAAAGAATAAAATGCCTAGGCATAAACTTAACTAAGGAACTGAAAGTTTTGTGTGCTGAAAGCCACAAAACATAGATGAAAAGAATGAAAGAGACAGACAAATGGAAAGCTATTCTTTTGTTGCCGGGTTGAAAGGCTTAGTATTATTAAGATCTCCACACTCTAAGTAATCAACAGATTCAGTGCAATGCCTATCAAATTCCTGACAGTGTTTCTTACTGAGATAGGAAAGAAAGAAAGAAAAAAAAAAGACAGAAGATTCATATGGAAACCCAATAAGCAAAGCAATCTTGAGAAAGAAAAGTGATGCTGGAGACATTTCACCTGCTGATTCCAGAATGTATTACGAAGCTGCAGTAATTAAAACTGTGTCACTGACATAACGGGGCGGAATAGAGAGCTTAGAAATACACGCCTCCATATGTGTTCAATGACGAAGTTCCCAAGAACACACGTTGGGGAAAAGACAGTCTTTCAGTAAGTTGGTGTTGGTGTTGGGAAAATTGGACATCCACATGTAAGATAATGAATGTGAACGCTTAACTTACACCATACACAAAAATCAACTTAGAATGGCTTAAATATTAAAAAATAAGACCTGAAACTGTAAAACTTCTAGAATAGAAGTTCTTGTGACATCAGTCTTAGAAAAGATTTCTTGGATAGGAAACTAGCCCAGACAATAATAACAAAATTAAATGGGAAGACAATAAGCTATGATGTTTCAGAAGAGTCGGGGGGGGCGCGAGGGGGAGTCAGCACTGTGTAATGTAATGGAAAAAGAATTGCAAACTATGTATCTAATAAGTAGCTAATTTCTAAAGCATATAAGGCAATTTGAAACTCTCTGGCAAAAAATTTATAACCCAATTAAAAAATGGACTAAAGACTTGAATGAATATTTTTCCAAATAATACACACAGATGGCTAACAAGATACATGAAAATGTGCTCAATATCAGTAATTATCAGGGAAATGTATATCAAAACCACACTGAGATACAACTTCTCACTTGTCAGGGTGGCTATTATTAAAAAAATATGAAGACAATAAATGTTGGCAAAGATGTGGAATACAGATGACCTTGAACAATGTGGGGATTAGGAGCACCCCCCCAACCCATAGAGCCAAAAGTCTGCATATAACCTTTGATTGCCCCAAACCTTAATTATTAATAGCTTACTGCTCACTAGAAGCCTTACCAATAGCATAGTCAATTAACACAATCTTGTACTTTGTATGGCTTATGTAATGCATTCTTGTAATAAGGTAGAGAGAAGACAAAGTCAAGAAAATCATTAAGAAATAAAATGTTTATAGTACTACCTGTATTTATGAAAAAGAATCCACGTAGAAGTGGACCTGTGATGTTTGAACCCATGTTGTTGACTTAATTATAATTGGAAATCTTGTCTACTATTAATGGGAATGCAAAATGGTGCGACCACTAAGCTAGTCACATTGGCGGTCCCTCAAAAAATTAAAACTAGAAGCACCATAAGATCCAGCAGTCTGACTCAAGAAATTACAGCAGGATCCTGAAGAAGTATCAGCTCTCTCATGGTCACTGCAGCAATATTTACAATAGCCAAGGTTCAGGAACAACCTAAATCCTTAGTGACCATTCAACGGATTAGAAAATGTGATTGACGCATGTGACGGAATATCATTTCAGCTTGAAAGAAGAAAACGCTGCAATAGGCAACAGCATGGGCGAAACTGGGGGGCGGTGCTCAGTGGAACACACTGTCTCAGAAGGACAAACACTGCATGATCCCACCTGTGTGAAGGGTCCAACACGGTCAAACACGGTGGAAGCTGAGAAGGAATTGTGGTTGCCAGGGGCCGGGGCCAGGGGCCAGGGAAGAAGAAATGGGGAGTTGCTAATCAAGAGTGTACATTTTTAGTGATGCAAGATGAATTAGGCCTGAGTTCTCTGGATAACAATGTGTCGATAGATAACAATACTGAACTGTCCATCTATAAAATCTATCAAGAGAGCAGATCTCAGGCCAAGTATTCTTAGCACAATAAAATGTTTCCACATATAAGAACTTTTAACATTTTCTTTGCATTCTTTATTGCTTTCCAGAAAAATATTTGTATTGCATACCAAAATAGAGCAAGGCAAGAAAAATACTTTTTTTAAAATATAGGAAGTAGCTTTACTTTTAAAAAGCTGAATGGTGGGGTGCCTGGGTGGCTCAGTGGTTTAAAGCCTCTGCCTTCCGCTCAGGTCATGATCCCAGGGTCTTGGGATTGAGCCCCATGTCGGGCTCTCTACTCCGCAGGGAGCCTGCTTCCTCCTCTCTCTCTGCCTGCCTCTCTGCTAGTTGTGATTTCTCTCTGTCAAATAAATAAAATATTAAAAAAAAAAAAGTTGAAAAAGCTGAATGGTGTACCAGGGGCATTTTTGTCAACTTAAATTCCTCTAGTTCTTTTCTTTCTTTCTTTCTTTTTAATTTTTATTTTTATTGATTTGACAGAGAAATCACAAGTAGGCAGAGAGGCAGGCAGAGAGAGAGGAGGAAGCAGGCTCCCTGCAGAGCAGAGAGCCTCATGCGGGGCTTGATCCCAAGACCCTGGGATCATGACCTGAGCCAAAGGCAGAGGGTTTAACCCACTGAGCCATCCAGGCACCCCTCTTTCTTTCTTTCTTTCTTTTTTTCTTTTTTTTTTTTTTGGTAATCCTCTTACACTGTTGGTGGGAATGCAAGTTGGTACAGTCACTTTGGAGAACAGTGTGGAGATTCCTGAAGAAATTAAAAATAGAGCTTCCCTATGACCCTGCAATTGCACTGCTGGGTATTTACCCCAAAGCTACAGATGGAGTGAACAGAAGGTCCATCTGTACCCCAATGTTTATAGCAGCAATGGCCACGGTCACCAAACTGTGGAAAGAACATATTTAATATGCCCTTCAACGGATGAATGGATAAGGAAGATGTGGTCCAAATACACTATGGAGTATTATGCCTCCATCAGAAAGGATGAATACCCAACTTTTGTAGCAACATGGACAGGACTGGAAGAGATTATGCTGAGTGAAATATGTCAAGCAGAGAGAGTCAATTATCATATGGTTTCACTTACTTGTGGAGCATAAGAAATAACACGGAGGACATAGGGAGATGGAGAGGAGAAGAGAGTTGGGAGAAATCAGAAGGGGAGTTGAACCATGAGAGACTGTGGATTCTGAGAAACAAACTGAGGGTTTTAGAGGGGAGGGGCTGGGAGGTTGGGGGAGGCTGGTGGTGGGTATTAAGGAGGGCACAGATTGCATGGAGCACTGTGTGTGGTGCATAAACAATGAATCTTAGAACACTGGAAAAAATAAAAGACTTTTGACTGCCACTCTTCTGAGATAATTTTTGCCTTTGTTTTGGCTATCACTAGAAATTGATGGCAGGATCTCAGAAGCTTGAGGAAGCCTCAAGGATATTTTTTAGTTCACCAGAGCAATCAAGCACTTACAGGTCCTGTGTTAAAGAGTGCAAGTTTGAACAATGGAAATTTAGAGATGGCTGCATTTGATATTTGACATTGGTGTCACGGTAGAAATTTTACAAGAGGAATGATAGATTGAAAGTCTAAGCCATAAATACAGAGCAAGTTTCAAAAGAAAGAAAGAAAACAAGAAAAAAAAAAAAAAAACAGGAAAATTGTTCAAACTCATTTCCCCAGCAACCAGAAATGAAGTCCCAGAACTACACGAGAAACCGGTAGAGATAAGTGCAGAGCTGTGGCAGGAAGGGTGTCATTTTATTTGAAAGGTTAATGCCAAGGTCCCAAGGACATCATTCCATTTTAGAACGGACATAAAACGTCACTCACAGATTGGCATTATTTTACTATGTTCCGTGAGAGAACTCTATTCAGAGACCTTGGTCTCTTGTTTATTAACATCTGGTTCTGAGTCCTCTGCTTTCCAACGTCAGCTCCAAGGTCATCTTTTCCATTACCTGCCACCCCACTTTGTGGGATAATCTTCCTTTCTCCTCTGAGCATGTCCTCCCCAGGATGCTGGGGGATCTGGATACACTTTCATGCACACATACTTGCATGTCTCCTTTTCCTTATTCTTGAAGAAGTATTCCTCCTAAGCACTCCATCCACCTCCCTCAAAGTCCTTAGTCCCACATCACTCCTGCTGTCTGCAGTTACCCAAGTCCCCGATAACTAGACGCTCTTCAACAGCCTTTCAGAGAACCAGCTGTAGCGAAAAACAAGTAAACGCAGAAGCACGTGAATCATCTTCGTGACTAGCTGTGGCTTCGTCATTTGTTAGAAGGATGGCCATGCTCATACTGAAGAGCAAAAGTATGCCAATTTATCACCACTGAGCACCAGTCTGAGTCAGGACAATCTTCCCGCAAAAGGACACGCCTCTCTATAATTTACAGCTGGAGCCACCGATGAAAACACTTTCTGTGGACAAGGCAGTTCCCAGGGGAGGGGGCATGAAGCTAGGCTGCACGTGCCCAGTGATTCCTACAAAAGTACCATCACTTATCTGCAGATGCAGACTGCAGAGGCCAGCATGCGCTTTAAGGACACACACACACACACACACACACACACACACACTGTTCTTTGTTGGCTTGGCAAATGGCTAGCCCAAAATTACACCTGGCACTCACACTCTGCTTCTCCACTCAGGCTGAGCTTACTGTTAAATGTGAGTGGAAAGGAGGGGCAGGCTGACTTCTGAACTAATTTCAGAACCAAAGACCCAAAGAAAGCTAACATTACTTCCACTGCGCACTCTTGACCTGACTTCCAAATCCATAGGTCTGTTTAGGAAGGTCATTAGTCTGTCATTTTCTTTCCTTGAAATGCCTCTTTTCACATTTCAATAGAGATTAGGCAAATGTCTTTAAATGTGGTTAGAAGTGTTCCCTTCTTTTCTAGTTTCCTGGGAGAATTTTTGGAGAGTTAGTATTATTATTCCATCCTTCAGTGTTAGATAGAAGTCCATAGTGTGAGTGTGCCGTGGTGGTTTTTGCGGGAAGCTGTTCAGCTGTAAAACCTCTGTCATCAACAGACAAAGAGTTATTCTGGCCACCTATTGTTTCTCTTGCTCAATTCAGGTAATTTTTCAAGATTATTTTTCCATTGTACCTATTTTATCTAAATTAAACATTTTTATCATATCTTTTCAAGACATGTAGAATTATTAGTGATACAGTATCTTTCATTTGTGTTATTGGTAACTTGTGTCTTCTCTCTTTTATTCTGATTAGAAGTTTATCATTTTTACTGATGTTTCAGAAAATTAGATTTTGGCATTATTGATCTACTCTAGGGATCTTGTTTTCATTTTCATCGATTTCTGATCGTTGCTTTATCGTTTATCTTCTTTTGCTAGGTTTTGATTTAATGTGCTATTCTTTCTCCAGTTTCTCCAGGAGGAAGCTTAGCTCGTTAATGTGAGGATTTCTTTCTGATAAAATAAGATTAAAGCTATGCATTTTCTTCTCAGCATTGCCTTACATGCATCCCACAAATGTTGATGCAATGCTATCATTTCTACTCAGTTCAGAATATATTTTAATTCACCGTGTGATTTCTTTTGGCCCAGGTACTGTGTGGCCCCAAATACGGCCCACTTTGCTGGATTTTCCATGTGCATTTGACAAGCACGTGCATCTGCTGGTTGGAGTGGTTCACAGCAGAAGACCATGTCCTTTCACAAAGCAAAATCTACAATAGGAAATCGACATGACTGAAAAATACCAATAAAAATAATAATCTACAGAGAAAGAGAATATATTTGGGGTATCAAATAATGAACTTTTTTTAAAGATTTTTTATTTATTGATTTGACAGACAGAGATCACAAGTAGGCAGAGAAGCAGGCAGAGAGAGACAGAGGGGGAAGCAGACCCCCTGCTGAGCAGAGAGCCCGATGTGGGCTCAATTCCAGGACCCTGGGATCATGACCTGCGCTGAAGGCAGAGGTTTTAACCCACCAAACCACCCAGGCGCCCCTGAGCACATACTTTTGAGGACAAAAAGAAGGACCATGTAGGGGTGTCTGGGTAGCTCAATGGGTTAAAGCCTCTGCCTTTGACTCAGGTCATGATCCCAGGGTCCTGGGATTGAGTCCCACATCAGGCTCTCTGCTTAGTGAGGAGCCTGCTTCCCCCTCTCTGTCTGCCTGCCTCTCTGCCTACTTGTGATCTCTGTCAAATAAATAAATAAAATATTTTAATAAAATAAATAATGTTTAAAGAAAAAAAAAGGACCATGTATGAGGTGGACATCATCTTTCCAAGCAGTATTGTTTGGAGTAGCCTTGGGGTGTGGGACAGCCCAGGGAGAGACCAGGGCTACTTGGCCAACGTCTAAGCAGAAAAGCCTTTTTACCAAGCTTTGTAAAAAGTAAAAGTAGAAACTGATTCTCATATTCTATTAATGATGCAAGTAGAGATCATAGCTTCTTCCTAAATTTCTCCTTCCCCTACTGACTTCTCAATATGGAACCACTAAGCTCTACCAGAAATCTGTTGCACCGAATTCCGAGGGAGAACTGAGAATGGTGCTGTGGGAACCAAACCAAAAAATAAACCTTTGTGGTTTCCCAGGTTGGGGCAGCATAGACATTCCACAGAGTTTTGACTTTTCAGCAAAGCAGATATGGATCTGATCATCTACTGGCCTTTGAAACAGGCTTGGTTACTGTCACTGTTGTGTGTTCTGAAGGAGTCCTAGCAATCGCTGTTAGGGATGGGAAATGCTAGGGCGTCCCAGTGGAGGAGTGTCGGGGGCACTCTGCCGCCCTGAGCCCTGCAGGCAGCACTGGATGCTAAGAGGAGCAGGACATCTATGGACAAGATGGATTTTGCAAACCAGGAGTATGTCAGAGCGGCCTGACCGTGCTCCTCGGTTTCTGGATGGGAGAAGGGAGAGATGAGAGCAGCAGAAGAAAGACAAGCAGGCTGGGGTGAGCCGGGTCCCTTAAGTAATTGGAATAGAAATAGAGACACACTCATATATCCTTCCACCAGTCCCTAGCATTTTATCAGATTCTTGGGTTTTCCTGGACCAGAGAGTATGAAACATTCCAAATTCCAGCACTGCAAAATCTAAACCTGAGTTATATGAGTGAAAGACCACCAAACTGTTACAGCACCCCAAAATCCTAACACTGTTCCTATTTCCTTAGATTTCCTTCTATACTACAGAAGTTTCCCATTCTATTTTTTATAAAAAGTAAATTATATTTCATATATGAAAGGTCATTTTATTTTCAAAATATCTAAAATGTGTGTGGCAAAATGTCATTGTCTTCTGGTTATTTTGTTTGCGCACCATTCCCTTTGTTTCCCGTCATTATTTTGAAACAGAGACAGCACTTTCTTAGAAGAATATGCTGCATTTTATTTATTATTTGAGTTATTCCTAATATGCCACAGATATAAAACTGCCACTTCTTGTATGTATGTGTGTATGTATATGGACCTGAGGAAATGGTTCTAAAAGATACATTGTTGGAAAGAAATAGAACATTTTATCATTTTACTAGACATTCCCAAAGTGCTTTCTAGCATGGGTGGTTCAGTGGTAGAATTCTCGCCTGCCAAAGTGCTTTCTAAAACCCAGTATCATTTTGTGCTTCCATTAAGATGGTAGAAGAATGACCATTTCTCTACAACTTTCTGCTAAGGATATTATCTTTTCATATTTAAAAAAAATGAACAGTCCAGAGGGGATATTTTATTGTTGTTTAATTGGTAATTATGCAGATTTTAATAAGGTTGAACAGACATTATGTTAATTAGCCCACATTCTTTTTCAGTGAATTGTCCTTCATATCTTTAGCAAGTTAAAAGACTATTCCTGCCAAAGTTGCATATGTAATTTGTGAGGATTCCACAGACGGTAGAATGAAACGTCAATGTGTCCCCAAAACATACACATAAAATGTGACCTGCAAAATCTGCATTCAGTAATTGTTGGTAGATTCCATAGTAATGGGACATAAATTATTTTCTAATGTTCCCTTCTAATTTCCTTATATGAACCATACTTTTTTTTTTTTTTTTTTTTACTGTGGCAATTTTTTTTTATTTGTTTATTTACAGCATAACAGTGTTCATTGTTTTGGCATCACACCCAGTGCTCCATGCAGTACGTGCCCTCCCTATTACCCACCACCTTGTTCCTCAACCTCCCACCCCCCCGCCCCTTCAAAACCCTCTGGTTGTTTTTCAGAGTCCATAGTCTCTCATGGTTCATCTCCCCTTCCAGTTTCCCGCAACTCCCTCTCCTCTCCATCTCCCCTCCATCTCCCCATGTCCTCCATGTTCTTTGTTATGCTCCACAAATAAGTGAGACCCTATGATACTTGACTCTCTCTGCTTGACTTATTTCGCTCAGCATAATCTCTTCCAGTCTCGTCCATGTTGCTACAAAAGTTGGGTATTCATCCTTTCTGATGGAGGCATAATACTCCATTGTGTAAATGGACAACATCTTCCTTATCCATTCATCCGTTGAAGGGCATCTTGGTTCTTTCCACAGTTTGGCGACCGTGGCCATTGCTGCAATAAACATTGGGGTACAGATGGCCCTTCTTTTCACTACATCTGTATCTTTGGGGTAAATACCCAACAGTGCAATTGCAGGGTCATAGGGAAGCTCTATTCTTAATTTCTTCAGGAGTCCCCACACTGTTCTCCAAAGTGGCTGCACTAACTTGCATTCCCACCAATAGTGTAAGAGGGTTCCCCTTTCTCCACATCCTCTCCAACACACGTTGTTTCCTGTCTTGCTAATTTTGGCCATTCTAACTGGTGTCAGGTGGTATCTCAATGTGGTTTTAATTTGAATCTCCCTGATGGCTAGTGATGATGAACATTTTTTCATGTGTCTGATAGCCATTTGTATGTCTTCTTTGGAGAAGTGTCTGTTCATATCTTCTGCCCATTTTTGGATATGATTATCTGTTTTGTGTGTGTTGAGTTTGAGAAGTTCTTTATAGATCCTGGATATCAACCTTTTGTCTGTACTGTCATTTGCAAATATCTTCTCCCATTCCGTGGGTTGTCTTTTTGTTTTGTTGACTGTTTCCTTTGCTGTGCAGAAGCTTTTGATCTTGATGAAGTCCCAAAAGTTCATTTTTGCTTTTGTTTCCTTGGCCTTTGGAGACATATCTTCAAAGAAGTTGCTGTGGCTGATATCGAAGAGGTTACTGCCTATGTTCTCCTCTAGGATTCTGATAGATTCCTGTCTCACGTTGAGGTCTTTTATCCATTTTGAGTTTATCTTTGTGTACGGTGTAAGAGAATGGTCGAGTTTCATTCTTCTACATATCGCTGTCCAGTTTTCCCAGCACCATTTATTGAAGAGACTGTCTTTTTTCCATTGAATATTTTTTGCTGTTTTGTCGAAGATTATTTCACCATAGAGTTGAGGGTCCATATCTGGGCTCTCCACTCTGTTCCACTGGTCTATGTGTCTGTTTTTATGCCAGTACCACGCTGTCTTGGTGATCACAGCTTTGTAGTAAAGCTTGAAATCGGGTAACGTGATGCCGCCAGTTTTGTTTTTGTTTTTCAACATTTCCTTAGCAATTTCGGGTCTCTTCTGATTCCATACAAATTTTAGGATTATTTGCTCCAGCTCTTTGAAAAATACTGGTGGAATTTTGATCGGAATGGCATTAAAAGTATAGATTGCTCTAGGCAGTATAGACATTTTTAACAATGTTTATTCTTCCAATCCAAGAGCATGGAACAGTCTTCCATCTTTTTGTGTCTTCCTCAATTTCTTTCATGAGTGTTCTGTAGTTCCTCGAGTACAGGTCCTTTACCTCTTTGGTTAGGTTTATTCCCAGGTATCTCATGGTTCTTGGTGCTATAGTAAATGGAATCGATTCTCTAATTTCCCTTTCTGTATTTTCATTGTTAGTGTATAAGAAAGCCACTGATTTCTGTACATTGACTTTGCATCATGCCACGTTACTGAATTGCTATATGAGTTCTAGTAGTTTGGGGGTGGAGTCTTTGGGGTTTTCCATATAAAGAATCATGTCATATGCGAAGAGAGAGAGTTTGACTTCTTCCTTGCCAATTTGGATACCTTTTATTTCTCTTTGTTGTCTGATTGCCGTTGCTAGAACTTCTAATACTATGTTGAACAAGAGTGGTGAGAGTGGGCATCCTTGTCATGTTCCTGATCTCAACGGGAAGGCTGCAAGGTTTTTCCCATTGAGGACAATATTTGCTGAAAAAAAAAAAAAGGCATTAACTATGATAATTTTGCCACCACTAATTCCTATCTTTTAAAACTCATTTGCTGTTAGATTCGTGCTCCTATATTTGCAGTACCTCCCATTGTAGAGTATGAGTACACACATATATACAGTAGTCACTTTGTGTTTGCTAGTTACTGGTTAGCTTCACCTGATACAAGTGCCCGTAGTTTGCAGAGTGCAACAGTTACATTCTTATAACTTCCAAAGTGTTCCAAAGGTCAAAGTGAACATTACCTGACACAATTCTCACTCTCCTGCCAAGAGAAATACTGCCCAAGTGTAAAGTCTAGAGCAATTCCAGTCCCTCATCCTATTTCCTTCTGGACATCCTTGTATGATAGGACAAGTCTGTTGTTTCTCTGCAGACTCCCCTGATATTTCCATTATTCTTAAGGTGCATGATTGACACAGGAAAATTATCTTTAGTAAACGGATTCTTTTACAGTAGGCATGAAAGTATGGTAACTGCACACGTGTAGACTAGGAGTCCCCATGTCCCACCATGCGTGTCACCGGTGACCCATTAATTCTCGGTTCCAGGGTACTGACATCTGCCCCTCCACATCTAGGCACATGTTTAAGGATTGGGTTATGCTCTGGAGACACTGCAGGATGTAAACAGTTGTAGCCAGGAATCCAACATACTTGTGGATTGTCATTTCTATCATACGAGACTCTTAAAAAAAAAAGACTCTTAGTGCACAAAAACTTTGAACATTAAAAATTTCTGCCATGTGTAAGTTATAGAGCTTATAAATTATTTTATCTTATTTGTTGAGCTATCATTAACACAGAGGTTGTACTGGTTTCAAGGGTACAATATAGTAATTTATCAGTTCTACACAACACTCAGTGCTGACCACAATGGGTGGAAGGTGAATCCCCCTTAACTGTTTCACCCGTGGTCCCACCACTTCCCCTCTGGAAAATCTGTGTATTCTCTGTATTTAAGAGTGTTTGTTTTTTGCCTATTTTTTTTCTTTGTTTGATCGTTTGTTTTATTTCTTAAATTCCACATATGAGTGAAATCATATGGTATTTTTCTTTCTCTGTCTGGCTTATTTCATACTCAGCATAAGACCCCTAGGTCCATCCATGCTGTTTCAAATGGCAAGATCTTTTTTTTTTTTTTTTCTCTTTTATGGCTGAGTAATATCCCATCGTGTAAATATACCCCATCTTATTTATCCATTCATCTATGGATGGACACTTGGGTGACATCCATGTGTTGACTACTGTAAATAATGATGCAATAAACAGAGGACTGCATATCTTTTCAAATTAATGTTTTCATTTTCAGTGGGTGGATACTAGGTATGCAATTATTGGATCATATGGTAATTCTATTTTTAATTTTTTGAGGAGAGAGTTTTAATTTTTTCTACCAGCTTCTAAACATTGAAAGAAATTCTAGAACTTCCTAGAAATCAAGACATCTATTGCTTACAAATTTTTAAAATTGCATTTCCTCCATTTCTAGGGCTTCTGCTGTGTGTAGGACTTATTGTGGGAAGGCCCTGATACATGTGCACTGCTTGGTCTCTTCAAGCATCTGAGTTTTGCAAAGAACATCATACACACTGAGGAGACCAGCAATAGCACAATCCGCACCCTGACGGAAGAATAGAATCAAGTTGTGTGACAATCTATATTTTTAAGATGTATGGAGAAGAAAAGCTAACTCCAGAAGGTGAAACAGCAGTCTTCAAATATGGGAAGGAGAGCCATGCTAGACAGGGACTTCCTGTGTTCTGAGTCCTCAGGTACAACCAGAAATGAGAGGTTCTGACGGTAACTAAAGTTAGTACAAAGAATTTGACTGCAGCCATCTCGAAGGCAGACTTGCCTGCTTTAGGAAGTCCTATACCCCATGTCTCTGCAGATTGCAAGTTGAATAACCATGAAGACACCATGCTGTTAGGGAAGGTTGAGTCTCACATGAGGTGGATTTGATGAATGGCTTAATAATCAAGTGAAAACGGATAAAGAATCAGATCTGTGATGTCTACTTTTATGCAACAACTTGACAGTCACAAGGTGCCCCAATTACACCTTATTCTATGTACATCCAAGGGTATTTCAGATGAGCTTTGCCCATTTTAGTGGCCCGGCAAAGCCCTGGGTCTGCAACCCAACAACAGGTACCCTGTACAACCAGAACCTAACACCCTATCCCACTACAGAGATGGTTTCATCTCTTGTTCCCCTTCAATCAAAACACATTAGAAAAGCTATCTTTGGTTGATTTTTCCTCCTTACTCCATTTTTTTTTTTCTCCTCAACCAAGCCAAATATGGCTTTGCCTCTCACCATTTCAGGGAGCCTAAACCTCTCAGGTCCCAGGTACCCCTTCTAGTCTTCAAACCAGATGATGGGCTCCAGCTTCTACCCAGAAGGCAGAGTGCCACTCCAGAGGGTAACCACTCTGTTTTTTTCCTCCCCTTCTCTCTCCTCCTCCTCCTTCTCCTCTATCACCTTCTTCTTCTCCTCTTTCTCCTCCTCTCTTATTCTCTTCTCTTATTCTTCTCTCCTCTCTTCCTCCCTTTCCTCCTCCTCCTTCTTCTTTTTCTTCTTCTCTTACGTTCAATTAGCCAACATTTAGTACATCATTACTTTGCTTCATTTTTTGGTTTTCCTTTGTCCTTCTCCATCTGCCTTCGAGCTCCTACCCAGCAGCTCAACAACAGAATCTTATAGAATCCCGGGGGCCTCTTTAGGGCGTCTTTCCATTCTAACTTACACATTGTCTGAAATTTAAGCTGCACAGATCCGTCGCTTAACGACCACACATGTGTCCGTGCCTCCCTTCTGTTCAGAGGCGACATCACCTCACTCTCTTCTAGCAGGAATGTCCACAGGAGGAGCTCAGAACAGCTTTAATTCCCACCCGTCTTGAATCCACACCATTTCTGTTCTTTAGATCTGTCAGCGTCACTATAGCAGCAATTCAATGCCATGAAAGAAAGAAAATAGAGTTAGCTGTGATTTTTCTATCTCCTCATTCAACCCATTGATTCCTGTCCACTCCACTAAAAAGTGCATCCAGACAGGTCCACTTTCTTGAACTCCCCCTGCCTCAAATCCTTATAATCCTTGAATTCATCCAGTAGTCACCCCGATCCTCTTCTTACACCCACTATATCCTCTTTAAAGTTCTTTCTCCGCACGAGGAGCCACAGTGAGCTCCTAAAAACCGTTGAATGGTGACAGTGTCATGACCCTGTGAAAACACTCCAGAGACTTCAGAGAAAAAACGAAATTCTTGATCCGGATTACAAAAGCAAAAGATAAATAAATACAATTTGACCCCTCCCAACATGCTCTCTTCCTTTACTGACCGTTAGGGCCAATTTAACGTTCCAACCTGTGTAACTACCAGGGCCTGCTTAACCAGAGCAACTCCACATTGTTTCCATCCGCGGACTGCACTCCGGGAATAAACGCCCCCGTAGTTCCTGGTAGGGTTCCCGGTGTGGATTCCGGGAGTAAACGCCTTAACAATAGAAGTCAGGTACCTTGGGTCTGCAGTTATGCCCTATAAAACCAGCCTGTGAGATCGGGAGGGGGTCGCTCTCTTCGGAGGCGGCCCTGGACGGTCAGTCTGACTTCTAATGCTTGGCATAGAATAAGGCTTTGCATAACTTTCTCTTTGTCTCAGTCTCGTTCCTTTGATAATGGACCCCAACACTGACCACACTCCCAGACAAGTAAGCTGCTTTTTCTTCTGGGAATATTTATGCCAGCTTCTCCCTCACCTTGTCCTCCAGCCGCCACCTCATCCTTCCCATCACCCAGGTGCTTCTGAATATTCTCCGATTATCCAACCTAGAGAAACCACTCAGGCATTCTTTATCATATCTCCTCTCTCATCTATTTTAATTCTGGTATAAAAGAAGTTTCTTGTTTAGGTTATAATTGAAAAGCTCCTTCCAGAAGGGTCTCCTTCAAACTACTAACAGCAATGAATAACTTGAAAGCTGTATAGAAAGCTGTTCTATATTCACAGAAAAAAATTAATCTACCTGGAAGAGAGAGGATTCAATACATTTTCTTTCCAATGCATGCTTCAGGGGTATTCACTCTCAAAGATCAAATATTCCATTCACTTTCCAGGTGAAAGCTTTCATTCAGTCACAGCTTTTAAAGTAAATTGATTGCATATTTATTATGTCCCAAAAACTGTTCAAGTAAACAAAACAGACAAGGGTCACAGCTTCATGGATCTTACATACTAGTCAGAGAGGCATATAATAGGCAAGTAAAATAAAGTTCAATTTTTATACCATAAAAAAATTCCCTAAAGGATGTCTCATTTTCCGATACACAGAATCATTGTAATTGACAAGCTGACTACAGGATGTGTTTAATCTAGCTGGGTCAGATAAGGAAATCGTTATTCTCAGCATGAAACTAAGAAGATCTATTTTTTTATTGGCATGGTGTGAATCAGTGACCCAATTAAACATCCAGCTCCCCAAGCACACCTGTCATCAGCGGTGCATTAAAGAACAAGGGCAAGATCCATTTCATGCGCAGTTTCTTCCATGTCTGGAACACCTTTCAGAGTGCTTTCACAAAGCTGTATATTACTCTTCTGAAATAATTACGTTCTCTCGGGCATTGGATTGGTAATCTACTTGTGGCCTGAAAATCCACTGTTGAATTTGGTCATGGTTGTTTTAAGAAATAAAAAGGCTTAGGCACTTCAAAGAACTTTACTGAGAGTAAAACGTGGGTTGGGTACCCCCTACACTGGCCACGGGACTTGACATAGGAGGAACACGAGTGTGCGTAGGTCCCCGTCTCCTCCATTACTCCACACACGCCAGCACTGTGCCCTTCATAGACAGGGTTAGTGGAAATCTTGCAACAGCACGTGGCAACATCTCAGTTCAACAGCTGAAGGAAAAAAGAGAGACTACTCGGCTTCCTCCAGACTGTGTTGCCAGTAAGTAGTGCGGCTCAGGACACCTCAGGCAAACAAGTCATGCTCGCTCTCTCTCTTCCTTTCTTAAGAGCCTATCGCACCCCGGGAGGGCGCGTACACGATGGGAAATGGATTGTCAGCTCCAGGTCTGCCTCAAACATGCTCCTGTGTTTCCTGAGTTGGTATCTGCGGAACCCAGACCCTACTGTGCAGAACTACTGGTCAATGAAAATACGTCAACCTGATCTTTACCGGTAAAGGGTAGAAGACAGATAAATCTGCATCATTGATTTGATTATATATATTCTGAAATTCTTTTCCTTTGGACAGAGAGAGAGTGAAGGCGGGGGGAGGGAGGCAGGGGCAGAGCAGAGGAGCGAGAATCTCAAGCAGCCCCCACGCTGGTGTAGCGCGAGGTTCCATCACACCACCCTGAAATCGCGACTTGAGTCGACACTGAGAGTCAGACTCTCAGACCACTGAACCCCCCGGGGCCGTCTTCTGACACTCTTAATGCCTTTTGGAAAGTCAGACTGCATATTATTGAGATAAGGAAAATTTTTATCCAAAATATTTTAAAAATTAGAGTTCAAAAGAAAATCTCTCCTATTAGAAGACCAATATTATTTGTGTTCAGTGTAAAGACAAGTGAAACGTGGTGTCCCAGCATCAGGGGTGTAGGAGCAGAGAGTGGCCTGACGTCTGGGACAACACGCAACATGAGGCAGAGAGGGGCAGACACAGGATGCCACGTGCTGTAGGATTCTATGTGTAAGAAACGTGCAGTGGACCACGCCAGAGGAGGAGTGGGCTCCTGGTGGTCCGGAGCCAGTGGGAGGAGCGTCGGAGTGGCTGCTGACGCAGGAATCCTGAGGGAGGCCTCAGGTGTCAGCCCCGCAGACGCTGCTCAGCACCGTCTATAGGGGCCCAGCCTGTAGTCACGGCAGGTGTGAGACGGAGTCAGGGAGAACTGACCCCTGACGCCGGGACAGCCTCCCCGCCTCCACCTTGTGTCCACCAGCTACTGGTCTACAAAAGGAAGCAGACACAGGCCTGGCGGAAACTACCAACAGTGAGTCTTTTGTTTGCACTATTATGTGGAACCTCCGTTTTCCATATTACAAAATCTTACAATATTTGCACTTTCAGTAAGCGTAGACTACTTTACAAACATTCAAAACTAGGAAGACAAAATATGAAAAGCCGCAGTGATAGACGGATTGTCATGATAGAAACCAAATACCTATTCTCTACTGTTTCGATTATTGCACTCACTGTATTAACATTTTTATTAAAGTGTATTCCTAAGGTGGAAAACTGAAGTTTCCTCTGTAGTTGACACCTACCAGTGGGAGACGGGTAGATTCACCATTCGATGAAAAATCTCAGGAACCTGCTTCCTACTTACAAATTTTCCCAGATTGCTGCAAAGCACAATTTTGCAGTAAAAGTTGATCTTACTTGCTTACCTCTCTTTCAGTTACCTTCATCTTTTCGCATGGAGTTAACTTATTAATTTTCCCTCCATGCCTGAAAAACCTTCTGAAAGATTCAAGAATCCCTCTGGGTTAATCCACTGTTACTATGTCATACAGTTATCTTATACTGACAATAATTTTAAATTCAGTGGAATATATAGCATCCATATCCCGCATCGGGCTCTCTGCTCCGCGGGGAGCCTGCTTCCTCTCTCTCTCTGCCTGCCTCTCTTCCTACTTGTGATCTCTCTCTCTGTCAAATAAATAAATAAAAAAAAATCTAAAAAAAAATATTTCTTTTATAATTGATGCTAAGACTATTATATTGTGTTCTTTCTAGACCTTTCTAAGGAAATGGTAACATATTTGCATATCACAAAGTGTATTTCCTTTCTTTTTATAGTTTCTATTCTATAATAGAAACTATAATAATAAACATGCATGAGCAAACAAAGGGGATCTAATTAAAAATATAAATGTATTGCCCAATAAGAGTTTTGGGTGCAGAAGTCAATAGAAGCACAATATGCCGACTACAGGTGTTTTAAAAGGTAGAAGGCAACCAAATGAGCCAGTGTCGAGGAATCAGCCGTGTCCATAAGTAAGTTGTCGGTAAACAGAAACATGCATAAGACAAGGATGTGGACTGGTCCATTGAGGAGAACAGCAGACCAGAGGGTATAAACACACAGCCTTGGTCCACCCTGGGAGTCGAGGGTTTGCTAACTCAGCACCTGCAGGGACGTCACTGGACGGGACCACCACCAATAACGAACCTCAACTGCACATCTGAATTCACTAGAATATTGCACTTTGTTAAGAGAACAAATGACAAAAACCAGGAAGGCATTGCATGTTTGGGAATGATTTGACATATAAGGCAACACTGGGAATCCAGCCCTGGGTCTCCCCGTGCTGACTCCCAGCATGGATCAGGAGGGAAGCACACATTCTGTTTCTGTTCCTGCCAATTGGCTGCACAGGGTCAGGGACAAGCAATTCGGAACCGATTTGGTGATTTTATATTCTCTTCCTGCTGACACCAACCAAAGTACCTTTTTATGTTTAGTTGCAAATAGATCTTCAGATAAGTAATTGTTACGTTGTCATGCGAATGAAATTGTATTTATCTTCAGGAATTAACCACCCTGCTTATTGGCTCTCAATATTCAACTCTGTGACCGGAATGATTTTCTGCGCCTTTTCAGAATGAGACTTGGAGTATTTGAAAGGAGAATGCATCTCTCAGATCACCGTGGCTATGTGTTAAAGCTAGGTCACTCGTGGCCGCGAATGTGAATGGCGCTTTCTGGAAGTCAGAGGTTAACTGAGCAGGAGCGCTGGGAGGCCAGAGACCTGGTTACCACGAGCAGGGGTCCCAGGATCACAGACTCGTAGGAGGACATTGATGGAGACTTATCGGACGTGTACTTCCCCCTGGATACTCTAAACCAGTGAACTGTGCTTTATCATGGATATCTGCCAGTGTATCTAGCCTGTGTGGAGGATATTTGAGAATTTGGGAGTGCGACAGGCAGAAGAAGTCTTGGTTTTAAAATTGGGGCAGTAGAACTAATCTAGAATGTTCCCAGACATGAAGGGAAAGGGTAAGCTCTGAATATCATGAGGGCTTCTAGAAGACCACAGAACAGGGGTGGGGGGACAGGGGGAGGATTCACAGAAGGTCATGGTTTGCTTCTTGAATCCAGCATATGTTTAAAAACGTCATCGGAAAGGACCTTGGATGAATGCCAGCAAGTCCAAGCTTCCCCATGTGGGTTAGGGAGACAGATCAGAGCACAGAGTTTAAAAAAGGAGGGGGCAGGTATGGGATTCCCTGAAATCCGTCGTGAACTCTTAGTTCCAGGTACCTAATGGTTATCTGTGGGAGGCATTAAGGTCTTACAACTAACTCATTTCGTCCAGCTGGCAGATGGCCAGCCCTCCTGCCTCTTGTAGTCCTCACCAACTCACATCTAAGTCCGTGAAATCCCCACAGACTGTTCCCAGCTGTCAGCAGGGATCCTTCCTTCCAAGATGCTTCGGCAGAAGACAGGGGTCGAGAGACTTAGCTGGAAACTTTGAAGCACCTTGACTTTGAAGACGGTGAAGCTGGCTCAGAACTCAAAGGAAAGTGTTTATCAGTGATGGGCGCAGAGTCTTTAGCAGAGAAACGATCCTCACATCTGCTTCCCAAATACGCCCCCTAGTAGAGGACTGGCCCTGCCCACGACGAGTGAGCACCTCATTGACATTCTCAGGAAGCAGCGGAAGGATTGTGGAGGTCAGCACGGCCGTCCTCCAGGTGGGTGATCAGACTCCGGGTCTGTAACCCACATTCGTGTACCACGTGATGGTAAGTTACTGTGAATGTAAACGGTTCTTGGGAGACCGACCTGAATGACTAGCAGTCTCAATTTCACCCCCAACAAAAATATTCTAATTATTGTAAGACACTGGAATATTTTCTTTCCCTTGTATCTTCCCAGGTGAAACACCATCACCACTTAGCAAGTTGAATTAGTTGACAAGAATTTTAGGATGTTAAGTTACAACTTATTTATGAGTATAGCACAACGGTATTAGAAAGCAGTGGGCTTAGAGTACTCACCATGTGAGGGGGTGAAGGGGGCCCCCAGAGACACCGACATCCAAATCCTTGGGTCCTGGGAATACATTATGTTACAAGGTGTAAGGGAATTTGCAGATCAGTTAAGTAAAGGGTTTTGAGGCAGCAGAGTGTCCTGGATTATTTGGGTAGACCAAACATCATCACAAGGGTCCTTAGGACACAGGGGATCTCACTGCAGAGGAGGAGTGCATGAGAGACACAGTGTGGGAAGATCCCACCAGCCATTGTCTTCCGGGAAGGTGGACAAGGAGGGAAGGGATACCAGACTCCAGAAGCTGGAAAATGCAAACACACAGCTCCTCCCTGAATCTTCCCTAGGGCACAAAGCCCTGCCAACCCCCGACTCAGACTTCTGATCTCTGAAACCTGTAAGGTAGTAAATTCATATTTTAAGCCACTAAATTTCTGGTGATTTTTTACACATATAAGAAATTAAGACACAATTTGAAGGGAGAAGTCAACAATTCTTCAGAAACATTAAACAAAATTATAAAGGCTTTCAAATGTCTTTTGATCCTTTATCTACGATGTTTATTGATGAGCTTTGGACTGAATTGTGCCCCCCTAAAGTTCCTATGTTGGAGCCCTTACCTCAATTGCGACCATTTTTGGAGAGAGAGCTTTTAGGAGATAATGATTAACTGAAGTCATAAGGACAGAGCCCTCATCTGATGTAGGGTTAGTGCCGCTCTAAGAAGAGAGGCCCTCTCTTATCTCTGTCTCTCTCCCCCACCCAGGGGGAGAGAAGAACCCCTGCGCACCCAGCCAGAAGGTGGCCATCTACAGGTCTCCAGGCCCATAAGAGAACCTTCAGGTACCACATTGCCTGCACCTTCTCCTGGGTCTTGCAGCCCCAGAATGCTGTGGAAATAAATTCTTGGTGTTTTGCTAGGGCCCCTGAGTTGCCCATGGCACCAACGCAAGTGCAAGTTAGCTGAGTGGAAGTAGTGGTTCTGTGCACGCGGCTCCTGGGGCAGTAGGATCACTCCGAGCAGATGCGTAAGGCTCCAGCTCTGACCGCCAGGCTTTGAAGCCAGGAGGTCCTCTGCACTGTGAGTGTGGATGGCTTCAATGTCTCCATCAGGAAGATCCAGGAATGACCATGCGCTAGGTTCCTGCTCCAGACTGCAGGTCAGGGGTGTCCGTGGTGGCGACCCCAACATCTCAGGTGCACACAGGAGACGAGGTCCTCTGGAAGGGCAGCAGCCTCCCATCACCACAGGTGCACAAGGCCCAGTGGAAACAGGCAAAAGAGGCTGGGATGAGGTGTTGCCATGATGCTCACCCCCATGGCCACAGTGGCAAGGGGCTTCCAGACGGGGCTGCTCCTGTGGGGCAAAGGGAGGTCACAGGGGCACCCCAAGTTGAACACCTACACCTCACAGAGGAGCCTGCAAACACCTGCCTGGGAAAGCCAGGACTCTCCCGAAGTCCAGAAGGCTCACTCCCAGGAGTGTGGTCTCACCTGCAGTGGGGACAGTCGGGTCTGGTGGCCTTTGGGGCTCCCAGGGCAGAGAGCGAGAGCTGCCCCCAAGGTTCCCAGTTGCTGCAGCGTGTCAACTTCTGGCAGCACTTGGGGCCGCGCTGGGAGCTAGGTGTGGGGTCCCCAGAGCCGCAGGTCCCCGTAGGCACCTGCACCTGTTTCCCTGTGAGCGCTGCCTGGGACTCAGCATGTCCTCCTCCTATAGCAGGTGCGTGCCCAGGGCCCAGAGCACAAGGCCCCAAAGAAATATCCCACCTCAAGAGCTCTCTGCGCCCCACAGCCATGCTCAGTCCAGCGTTATCCACAACAGCCAAGAATGAGTAACCTCATGTCGACGGAGGGAGGGATGGATGAAGATGGGGGGGTGTGCATGTGTGTACATGTGTGGGTGTGTTCATGCGTATGTGTATGTATGTGTAGGTCTACGTATCTACGTGTGTGTGTAATGGAAGATTGCTCAGATGTAAAAAAGGGGATGTTCTGCCGTTTACAACACAGGTACACCTCGAGGGCCTTGTGCCAAGTGACGTAAGTCAGACACCAAAGGACAAATACCATATGATCTCACTGACGTGTGGAATCAGAAGAACAACAACAGCAAGAAAGAAGTTCATAGATACTGAGAATAGATCGGCGGTTGCCAGAGGCAGGGATTGTGGAGTCGCTGAAATGTGTGAAAGGAGTCAAAAGATGCAGACTTCCAGTTAACAGAATAAGTAACTCATGGAGATATAGTGTACAACATAACAATGATAATTAGCAATATTGTATTGCATATTTGAAAGTTGCTAAGAGAGTAGATCTTAAAAGTTCTCATCACAAGAAAAAAACGTATGGGCATGGATGCTAACTAGACTTGTAGCAATGATAACTTGCAGTGTCTACAAATACCGAGTTCATTGCATTGTGCACATGAGGTTAATATAATGTTATATGTCAATTATACCTCAATAAAAAAGACATAGCAATTCCTACTGTTTAAGGAATTTGTGATTATCCAAACAAACAATAATATGTTTGAGTGCTTAGAACAATAACTGGTTCCTCTTATTATAACATCTTATTTCATTAAAACAATTAGTTCAATGACGTATATTTAAGCAAAATGCCGTGGCACACGTGAAATAGCAAAGGACCAAAGATTCAGAAAACTTAAATTCAAATTGCTTTTCGGAAACCTTGAGTAAATCACAATCTCTCTTGTAAGTTTTGTCTTTTTCCTTGCAATTTTAATGAAGATAAAATGAAATTATCTATGGGAATGAGCTTAGGACTGAGACACTATGCAGTATAATTTATTAGCCTCGTTTACTTTTCTTATTTTTAATATTATGGTCGCATCTCAGGAAACAGAAAGTATCAGCCCACAAGATTTGTTCCATCATTTAGGAAAAACCTAATGACCTTTTAAAAATCTCCCCGGGGGAGTTGTATACTGAGATTTCTTTTACTTTGTACTGAGCTATCCTGGTCCTGTCACCTGGCAGCTGTCTCCCTGAAACAGAGAGAAATAAGAAGGAATCCCAATTCTCTCTGGCCCTCCCACAAAAGCACTAATGGAGACAAGCGGAAAGAGGAGCCAAAGGCGTGTCGGCCGTGGCACAGAGGGATTCTTGGAAGACCCGGCTGAGTGGGCAAGGGGCATCTCGGGAGCAGAGACCTTGTACCTTGTGGGGTGCAAAACCTCCACCTCGCTGTCCCGCCCCCACTTTATAACCGCCAGAGACTAGTGAGTAATACCCATGGAACATTGTAACTCCCAGACTGTAACATATGCATATACTCTTCTCAAATATCCCTCCGGTTCATCCTTGCCAGCTCAGCACATGTGCTTTGATTTTGACCCAGAAGAAAAATATTCCTCTCAAAATTGAGATACACGGTCTGTGTTTGGGCAACGGGGACAGCATGGTCAAGGTTGGGAGGCTGTGGGGTCCTACGGGGAGAAGGGGGTAGGTAAAGCGGGATGGTGAGCCTCAAGCTGTTGACTCATTTCAGTTCTATTTCATCACCATTTGCTATTCTCACCAATAGTTCTGACGTGGTTGAACTTAAGGCTGCGCCAAATCTACACTAAAAAGTCTGGCAGGAAATGAAGTGGCTCAGAATAGACCAGGGTTTGGGCAGTCTGAATGTACACCGACGGGCGTACTGACGTCTTTACAAATGCTTGCGTATTAATGTGGATTCATCCTGTTCTCACACACACGCACACAGACACACATCCAGTGATCAAATGAATAATGTTTAATGCCATGTTTTAAAAAACTCAAAATTAATGCAAAAATATACGATGAACAGGGTATTAGGATTTTAAAGACAGAATTGGTTTTGTACTAGGTCAATGGGCAGAGACACATACATGCACACCCATCAGTCCACAAAATTTTGTCCTGAATTTCCAGGAAGGCAAGCACATATTTAGTACAGTGAATGCAGCAACTCTTTGGGGACATAAAAACTATTTAATAACTCGTAGATGCAGCATTTGTGACTTCAGTTTATTGGCTTTGATCATTCTTCTAACATGAACTACAAGTTGCTGGGTTTGAAACAACAATTTGTTGATGATTAAATTTCTCAAGAAAAAATGGAGTGGTTATGTTTTGTTAGCTCCCGGGACATGTTATTATGACCCAACTTGCCTTCCCAGAAGGGCTACGGGATGTCAAAGAGGAGAGCAACCATCTTTATAAGATTGGTGCTTGCAGAGACTGAGCAATAGTAACATAGTGACACCAATCTCACCAGCATCTTCTGACATATATATGAACTCTGTGTGTGTGTGTGAGAGAGAGAGAGAGACAGAGAGACAGAGAGAGACACAGAGATTGAGAGAGAGAGAGAAATGGAGATGGAGAGGGAGGATGAGGAGGGCAAGAAGGGGGAGAAGGAAGACAGGTAAATGGGTAGATAGAAAGGTAGGTAGGTAGAAAGGGTAGATAGAAAGATAGATAAATGGGTAGAAAGGCAAAGAGACAGAGAAAGATTAGGAAGTGTAAGACATGTTATAAAGTGCCAAATAAGATTAGAATATTTCTTTTTCCTGAATTGGGAGCATGTTTCCCAAACTCCATCTAACATTCTGCATGGGAGAGAAATTAAGGATATACAGTTACTAGGATGCGGTACTCGTCAGAAGTAGAGCAGGCAACTCCGATGGTCAAAAGAAACCGGTACTTCACTAGAATAAAGGTCTGATGAATTGGAAAACTGTCTTTCCAAAATATGCGAACATGACCTTGCACCCACCTACATGCCCGAACTCTGAGCCTCTGAGTTGAGGGGGGAGGAGGAGACCTCAGAAGCTGAATTTGGAAACTGGCTCTTGATGCCGGGACAGAACGGTAAACTAGCTAACAAGATCAGAATTTCAAACCCAGTATTGTTTAAGAGAAGGACCGGCTGAGAGAAAGGAGCTGTCCGACTTTGACTGAGGAGCGTTCCTGCAGACGGGCCTCGAGTCATGCCTAAATGCGGGACCATCTATTTTTTCCCCATTAGTATTTAAATGACTTGGTTAGGAATGATAAAACTCTTAATTAGACTTTCAGAATAATCATAAAGCACAACTGTTTCCCATTATTAGAATGGAACGAGAATGAGGAACACAGTGTCTCTGAACAACTTGGGCCTCCTAGGAGGGAGCCAGCCTTTCCTAAGGAGGATGGAGAAGCAGAAGATTTTCCGGAGGGCAGCTCCCGCCCCGTGAGCACCCCTCCCCGAGGGCTACAAGATAAAGATTATTCGGCGGCGCACACACCATTTGTGTCGCATTTTGTACTTCTACTTGTATTTTTGAAACACCAGTTTCAGGGAGAGGATCTTCCCCTCATTCACATAAACCACTTCGCACTGTAAGGGTCGTTTCGAAACGAGCCTCCGAACGTCTGCACACTCTCCTCACGCTGAACCGGGACGGGTTTCTTGCTCAGCCGCCACTTCTCACATCAATTTAATGGGCATTTTAGAGGTTGCCTAACACCCCTCCTGGGGTCACCCTGGACCCCAGGAACAGGCCAGGACAGGAACTGAGGACAGGAACTACTTCCTCTCTTTATGCCTCATACCTGGTAAACTGTGCTCCTGTTCTAAAATAAAGGAACGATCGGATGCACTCCATCCCTTTGAAAGTACTTCTCCTTTGCCACAACATTTCACTCAAAGAAAATGAGAAGCCAAGTGTCTGAGCTTTAAAATTGGGCTACGTTTTCTAAATCGATGCTAAGTGCACAATCCGCAAATGTAATTAAACCGGATATGCTTACGGTGACTCTAGAATTCACGTGGCGGGCTTCCCAGGACACACACTTGCAGGGTGAAAAGGGAGAAACGATTAGTTTCCAATATGTGTTACATTTGCTCCACTTTTTTTTTAACGATTTTATTTATTTATTTGACAGAGAGAAATCACAAGTAAGCAGAGAGGCAGGCAGAGAGAGAGGGGGAAGCAGGCTCCCTGCTGAGCAGAGAGCCTGATGCGGGGCTCCATCCCAGGACCTTGAGATCATGACCTGAGCCGAAGGCAGAGGCTTTAACCCACTGAGCCACCCAGGTGCCCCTGCTCCACTTTTTAAAGTTGGTCAATAAATTATCACAGAATTTCCTTTGGGAGTGCAGAGAATAGATGACATAGCCAGTGTAAATTTACAAAGGAACGTGTGCAACCAAATTTTCCTGTATTGTTATTGCAGCAGACAAACACGGAGTTAACAATAAGGAAGACGGTTCTGACTCCTCGAGCGCGTGAGCAGATGTAGGTGTAGTCAATATTTACATACAGCAGCTATGTTTCTGCATCTCGCCTGTCCACGAAGGATTTGGGGTTGGTTGGGGAAATATAATTAAAACACAAATTTCCTCCCGACCCAGAAATATTCTCCACAACGAAGAGAAACAAAACAGCTTTGTAACTGAACAAGCGTTGAACCAGAATGCAATGCACATCGTAAGCAATTCACTAAGAGACTTCAAAGACAGAAGGAAATCTCATCCCTGCATTTGGCAAGAAGACGCGGCGCAATCTCAGGACAAACGCGTTAGTGCAGGTTCCCAAAACGAACACTAGCTAGTCCTTATGGAAAAGGACTTGGCGGCACCATCTACTAGACAAAGTTCGATTTAAAATTAGCCTAATAATTGGGATGACAAGCTATTTAGTTGTCTGCCTCTCTCCAAAAGAGAAAAACATCTTTTTACTTTGTAACAGGTGGTAACTTGGCAACTTGGAACAAGGTGCCCACAGAAGACATCCCGTCCTGGCCTCTGCCAGAATTCGGGGGTCTCCCTGTATGCCTTCTTTGTAGAGATAGGTCTTAGGCCCTTGAGAAAGACATTCCTGGGGGCTTAAAGCTGAGGAGAGACCTATCAAAAGGACTTATACAGACTTCAAAGAGAGTAGAAAGTAGGTAAAATTACAAGTTTTCTAAAATAAAGCTCTAAGAAAAAGGGAGGGGTTGGAAATCTTTTCCCTTATTTTCAACCTGGACAATTAAGCCCCTTAATCTCAATTTGTATTTGTCCCTGAGGTTGAATGTGTTGTACAATTTTATGAAAATACAATTTAAGTTAGAAGGATAGCAAAAGATTCATCTTGCTGCTTGGGAAGAATTTCAGGTGACCATAGTTTGTTTTTTGTTTTGTTTTGTTTTGCTTCTTTTACTGTAAGAAAATAGTGCACAATAAAATAGGCCCATCTTGGTAAACCATATTTCCAGTGAATGTTTTCCTCCTATATATATGGCCTATTTCAGAAATTCATGTTGGTAAAAATCCCTAACAGAGAAGAATAAAAGGAGCCTTCGACATTTTCTAAATCAGATGTCCTCATGCCCAAGGGATCCTTAGTTAACTCCTTTAGAGCAGACAAGCAGGAATCTGGAGGAACACCAGCTGTTTGTCCTCTTGGGAAAGGAAAGCTGTCGAGAAATCTGGAAGGGAGGGATAAAGGTAGAGATGCCCCTGGTGCTCTCAGCATCATATTTTATCAGGATCTAATCAAGACGGAGGAGGATATAGGCCAGAAACTGGAAAGAGCTATGTTAAGATCACTGCTCTTGTGGGGCTCCTGGGTGGCTCAGTGGGTTAAAGCCTCTGCCTTCAGCTCAGGTCATGATCTCAGGGTCCTGGGATCGAGCCCCGCATCGGGCTCTCTGCTCAGCAGGGAGCCTGTTTCCTCCTCTCTCTCTATGCCTGCCTCTCTGCCTGCTTGTGATCTCCGTCTGTCAAATAAATAAATAAAATCTTTAAAAAAAAAAAAAGGATCACTGCTCATGGACATGGACCTTCAGAACCAGACAAAGAGATGCCAGCAATGGTAACACAGGCTGCTGCTGGGTCCACGGTCCATCTACCCTCCCGCCCCGTTCTTCCTGTTAAGTGCTGGCTGCCCTCTTAGTCGCAAGGACTCCATTCTCCCTCCTTTCCTCCATGGACCCAGAAGAGAACTAAGCTGTTGCTGCAATCTTCTAAGGTAGAAATTACATATGAACAGTCTTACGCACCCGTGCAGTGTTCCTGAGCACAGAACAAGGAAAGGCCCTCCTGGATACACACCTCCTTGCCACCGGATGTGCCTGGCTGCTGTAAACTCTGATTTTCTTAGAAACAGATCGGGTTCTTGCCATGGCTAAATTAGCTTCTAAAAAAAAAGTGAGCAGATAATCCATCTGCACGGGGGACTGTTGAACAAGTTCACTTTATTCAAATCTTGTGTCTTAATTTAGTGCATCTCATGCTATAAAGGGAAGGAAAAGCAAACTATCATTCTTGAAAAAAATTAGGAAAATTCAGTGATATTTGTTTATTTGGAAAATATTGATTATAAACTTTTCTTCAGTAAACTAAACTTCATGCTGAAACCGTTCTTAAGGTTTCAGCAAAAAGAACTTCACATAAAGAACCTCTGTTTTACAGAATGTGTGTGTGTGTATATATATATATAATCTTAATTAGTATATATCATAGTGTTGTATTAAATATTATATCATATCTTAATTAGTGGTATTAATCATATACTATATCAATATAATATATTATTTTGAGTAATTAATATATATTGATTATTATATATTAATCATTATTAATATCATTATAATAATTATTAATATAATTATTGATATATTATTAATTATTAACAATATATTATTAATTATTAATATATATTGTTGCTTATTAATAATATGATTATTGATATTGATAAATAATTAATATATATTTATTAAGATTATATGTTACATAGATATATACATTCTGTAAAATGTATTATATTATATATTAATTAAGATATATTATATATCGTAATTAATCTTAATTAAGATATGTATTATATATAATTAAGATTAATTACTTAAGATATATATATTATATATCTTAATTAAGCAAAATTTTTTAGCCAGCGGGTGTCATGGCTTATCCATGTATGGGTCTATATGATCACTTTAACATTTAGATTTTTAATGTGCTCGTTTTCAGCTCCTGGTTTTGAGTCAGCTATTCAGGGGGGAGAGAGCATGGTGGGCCCCCTCCATCTTCTGAGGCATCTTGAGGAGTTATGTCACGTCCCAGCTGACAACCACACCTCAGGGTCACCCACAGACCGTGCAAATACTTACCCAGTTTCAGCACTGGGGATTTTCTTAGTTCTCTTTGCAGAACCTCTTTTGGTAAGAGATACACGTCTGTCTGTCTACTCCCACCTCACCTGCTCGTAATGCATGAGTATCTGGTCAAATAGCTGGCTGTTGGAGATCTAGAGGGGAAGAGCCCGAGAATTTCCATTGTAACTAAATAGACCTTATGCAGTCTTCTCAACCAACAAACTCAGTACCGTTTACAAGGTGCATGACCTACAAGGCTACAAACCTACCTGGACTTCTTGGATTTGCATCGGGTATCTGGAGTCGGTTTTTACCTTCCGCCTCCTAGAACCGCAGGGCTGCTAACACTGTCCTTCCGCAGTGATGCTTCTCTCCTGTGGTCCTGAGCACAGCGTTGCTAGGCAGCGGGCATGTCTTCCAGCTCCGTCCCCTCCAGAAGAAACATCACCGGGGCACACCTCAGTCCACATCTGGGCGCCAGACAGGTGTCTGGAAGTGAGTCATTCTCTGGAGAACATTTGCCTCTAGGATGTTTGGGGAAGTCAGTTTGAATGAGGACACGTAAAGTAAGCCCTGATAACCTTGAAGGTATAAAGGTAGTTTTGTGAAACACAGAGCTTGACAGAATTGGATAATCATACTGGAGAGACAATTAAATGAGGATAAGGAGAAGGGAACTCGTGCTAGCCAAGCAAGCCATTTCCACGATAATTTTGAGATAATGGGTTTTGAAATATGGTCCTTGTGGAAAAGCCTAAGAAAGAGGTTAGGTAGTTCTAAGGCAGAACAGCAGTGTTTGAGAGAACAAAAACATGCTTTTAATTAATGTGGTGACAAAACACTTTGGTAGGCCTTTTCTTATTCAATTATGCATCTTTGTTTAAGCTGTCGTATTTAACTTTTGGTAATTTAGTATAATAATTTTATGCCACAAATTATAAAAATTCTGGCACATCAGTGAAGAAAATGTGTTGGCTAAGTGAAAGCAGGGAGAGAAAATTGCGATAATGAAAAACATTTAGCAATTTGATTACTGTTATAATGTATGTCTTGAAAAAGAAGTAATAATTCCCGTTTCTGTCCATTGAACACAAATGAAGATTAGAAAAACATTAATTGCATTAAAATGTTTATATAAAAAATTTATTTCTCCCTTGCAGAGATGTCTAGGGCAAATGATGTATAAAATAACTGTTATAGTTTTGTTTTCAGAATTAAAACTTGCCATTTGGGTTCCGTTGTGTCGCACCAAAAACAGATTTGTTGGAATCCTAACGCTCAGCACTAGAGCACGTGTCCTTATCGGAAACAGGGTCTTTACAAAGCTAATCAGGTCAAACGTGTTATCATTAGGGTGTACTGTAACTCAATTGGACTGAAATCCTTATAAAGCGGGGAACGTGGACACAGGCATGCACAACAGGAAGATAGTGAAGGGACAAATGGAGGACACCACGTGTCCCTGAGTGATGGGGCCACAGGCCAGAGACGTCTGGGCTACCAGTAGCTAGAAGGAGCAGGAAGGATCCTTCTTCCCTCAAGGAGTCTCAGCGGGATCTTAGCCCCATCAGCATTCTGATCCCAGACTTCCAGCCTCAAAAGTGGAAGACAATAAACTTCTACACCAAGCCACCCAGCTTGTGCAAGTTACTAAGAAAGTGTTAAAAACAAGACAACAAATGGAGCTGCTTATGCTAAGCCTTATGTCACCCAACCAGGACTTAACTACAGTTAGGGTCTCCCAGAAATGGAGCCATTCACCAGCCCGTCGGGATCTCCCGATGGGCATGAGTCAGGTCCTTTGTGGATGGACTGCAACCATTCCCCAAAGGGAAGGGACCTTGCAAAACCAACCCACTTCCTGCCTCGGATGACTTCCTTGTCCCCTGTCCCTGCCCCCTATAAAACTCCTCCGTTTGGTACAGCTCCTTGGAGCTCCTTTCCACCTGCTAGATGAGACACTGCCTGATTTGGATCAGTTTTTGCCAGAATAAACTCTTAAAAAGTTACTGTGTTCTAGTGCCATAGAGGGGATGGGAGGGGCAGGGGGCAACCCAGTGAAGGGACCATGAGCCCCAGGAGTGCACTCTCCTGCAGTCTTCAGAGGGCTACGTGGGTCTGGCTCACACCCTAGCTCGGCAGCTCAGACTTCGTCCAAGCATTTATTTTTCTGGACCAGGTCTGACCAGACTGAGTCCCGCTTACACATTGGGCTAACTAGGTCCTCATCGGAATGGTTCTGACTTAGAAACTCAGCTCAGGGTGGGACGGGGTGTGCCCTAACCAGGACGGGGTCCGGCGAGGCCTCCAATGAATCATGCAGCTCTGTTTTTTTTTTTGTTTGTTTTTTTTAATTTTTTTTTCCATTTTATTTATTTTTTCAGCATAACAGTATTCATTCTTTTTGCACAACACCCAGTGCTCCATGCAAAACGTGCCCTCCCCATTACCCACCACCTGTTCCCCCAACCTCCCACCCCTGACCCTTCAAAACCCTCAGGTTGCCCCAACCTCCCACCCCTGACCCTTCAAAACCCTCAGGTTGTTTTTCAGAGTCCATAGTCTCTTATGGTTCGCCTCCCCTCCCCAATGTCCATAGCCCGCTCCCCTTCTCCCAATCCCACCTCCCTCCAGCAACCCCCAGTTTGTTTTGTGAGATTAAGAGTCATTTATGGTTTGTCTCCCTCCCAATCCCATCTTGTTTCATTTATTCTTCTCCTATCCCCCTACCCCTCCATGTTGCTTCTCCATGTCCTCATATCAGGGAGATCATATGATAGTTGTCTTTCTCCGATTGACTTATTTCACTAAGCATGATACGCTCTAGTTCCATCCACGTCGTCGCAAATGGCAAGATTTCATTTCTTTTGATGGCTGCATAGTATTCCATTGTGTATATATACCACATCTTCTTTATCCATTCATCCGTTGATGGACATCTAGGTTCTTTCCATAGTTTGGCTATTGTAGACATTGTTGCTATAAACATTCAGGTACACGTGCCCCTTCGGATCACTATGTCTGTATCTTTAGGGTAAATACCCAGTAGTGCAATTGCTGGGTCATAGGGTAGTTCTATTTTCAACATTTTGAGGAACCTCCATGCTGTTTTCCAGAATGGTTGCACCAGCTTGCATTCCCACCAACAGTGGAGGAGGGTTCCCCTTTCTTCACATCCTCTCCAGCATCTGTCATTTCCTGACTTGTTAATTTTAGCCATTCTGACTGGTGTGAGGTGATATCTCATTGTGGTTTTGATTTGTATTTCCCTGATGCCGAGTGACGTGGAGCACTTTTTCATGTGTCTGTTGGCCATCTGGATGTCTTCTTTGCAGAAATGTCTGTTCATGTCCTCTGCCCATTTCTTGATTGGATTGTTTGTTCTTTGGGTGTTGAGTTTGCTAAGTTCCTTATAGATTTTGGACACTAGCCCTTTATCTGATATGTCGTTTGTAAATATCTTCTCCCACTCTGTCAGTTGTCTTTTGGTTTTGTTAACTGTTTCCTTTGCTGTGCAAAAGCTTTTGATCTTGATGAAATCCCAATAGTTCATTTTTGCCCTTGCTTCCCTTGCCTTTGCCGTTATTCCTAGGAAGATGTTGCTACGGCTGAGGTCGAAGAGGTTGCTGCCCGTGCAGCTCTGTTTTAAGGCTAAGTGAGCACATGAACTTTCGCAAACCTTCACAAATCTTGAATGACGGGGGTCACTGCGAGAACTCGTGAGCTGGGGACGCATATCCATGAGGAGGTGCGCTAGAGCGACAAGGTTCTCAGCGCAGCATCACCACGAAGGGAAAGAGAAAATTAGCTTTCCGCCCCTCAGTTTCGGGGAGCCAGGGTGAAAGCTAGTCGGACCCTCATTCCAGAGAGCCTGCAGGCAGGATCCTAGGAAAACGCAAAGAAAATGCACCCCATTTGCTGCCAGAGGTGGCTGGAGGGAACTTTGGGTCGCACTCCCTAGCGACCTACTGGTGGCTGCCATCTCTCAGGGGAATTATCTTGAGACTGTCTTTGGAGATCTCTGGAACTGGGGAGGGTAGTCTCTTCTGAACCCTCTCTGGGGATGCCGCACACCCCAGCACTTGTTCAACACCCACAAAAATACTTAGTGTTGTTCTAGCTGATATCTGAGATGATATTTGAAAGGATTTTAAAGAAATAGCTCTGAGGTCAGAAATGGGTCAAATTGGAAGCCAATATTCAGAGCCTGAGAGGGACGTTTTCAGAGCTTCTCACCCAGGCTCCATGAAACTCTGCTCCCTCCCTAGAACCCCACCTTGGGCTTAGGGGGTTTGGATACCATTTTTTGTGGTCCTGCTTTCCCAAAACTCTGTGGGTGGCAATCAGCATTCTGAAAGAGAATGAATGATCCCACAGACACTGAAATGGTACCGCTAAATATTCCAGGTTAGAGCATAAGAACTGTGCCCTGGAGAGACTGTCTCACAGTCCCGGCTGCTCTGAGCGATGGCTTGTGGCTGGGGGCATCCTTCTGCTCAGGACGATGGGCAGAGGCACACCAGCCTCACACGCCCTCTGTGGGGGGAAAGGCTCATTCATTCTAGCTCTGGGAGCCATTAACCCAGACGGAAGCCAGCTGCAGCAGGCACGATGTGGGGCCTCCTACCAAGCCAGTTATCTTCAAAGGTATCTCTACCGGACCCCTGGAGATTGCCTCACTGGTAGGCCTTTCTCAGTGCATTCCCTTGGGAGTCAATTAAGTTATTTTACCCTAAAAGTTCCTCTTCTTTCTCCCAGTGTTCAGGAGGTCAGTGAGACACACTCCCCACTCCCAGCACTGGGGTTGGGACAGGACATACTTCTCTGGTCTCTATCTCAGCAGAGTGTCTATAGTCAGTTTGTGGTGGGGACAGAGATTTCTAATTTCATTCTCTTCTTTATTAACACTCTTAATAGTCCTCACAATGGTGAATAGGGGTGGGAGGTTTCATGTTAATCACCTGTGGGCCTGAAGGGTCAAATACCCAGGGAAGCATGGTTCCTCTCCAGCTCATGGAGTGACGAGTTACGGTTCCCGCCTGTAACTATCACAGAATTGAAAGCGGCAGAATGATTTAGAAAAGCACGTTTAAGCTCTCAACCAGGGAAGATGGAAGTCTAGACCCACAGCCTTGCTTGAGCCTACGCGGCTTCTTCCTCAAGCAACTGATGCTTTTCCCGTCTTATGCTCAGCTCACAACTACGCAGTTACTGCCCAACAGAAAAGAGAAGCCTGACTTCCAGAATGATTTCCAAGTATACAGAGAGCAAGGGAGAGGATTTTGTTTTTGTCACATTTGACAGACTGTGAAGACCAATTCCTTTTCAACCAGCCCATGACCCTGGTCTTTTTGATTCGTTTGTTAGTTTGTTTGAAGATCATAGAGGTTCTCTTAGCTACCCAAAGAGATAACTGATTTGAAATCGTGTGGCATTCAAATTTAAATAATTAAATAAGTCAACTGAGATTTTATTCTGAAAAATATTACATAATGAGACCAACAATATTCTAAAATAACTGTCCCAAGAGTGTAAGGAAAATTCAGTCGTAGAAAACCTGAAAGATTGCCATTAGAGACATTCTCATGTAGTCTCCTACATGTAAATGAGCTGAGAGGAACGAAAAAGTCCATTCATTTGACAAAAAAAAAAAAAAAAAAAGCATCATCCCCACCAATGTTTCCATTGCTGGAGGTAGAGAAATTAGAAACAACAAACAACAAAGCACCTACGGTCTGATGGGCTGACGATGCCCGGGCTCCTGCCTGTCCCTGGCAGCTACGGTGCCATGTTCAACACACTGTGTCACTCTCATGGGATTCTTGCCACACTTCTGTGATGAGAATCGTTGAGTGGTTTCGAAAGGAAAGAACTGTGGAGAAAGGTGGATAAACCTTCAGTTTTCCCAGAGATGCATCAGGTGGTTCGTTCCGATCCTAATTAAACAGAGAGAGGACGAGGACTTTCCAGCACGGTTCTGGACTGAGAATGGGCACCGGCAACCCCCTGGAGACTGTTTCCTCAACACAAAGATATAATCCAAGGAAGAGGAAGACACGGGCCCCAGGAAATTTGGATCGAGCCACTGGACGAGCGGCCTGTACAGAAAGCCTGTGCTGTGACCGTTCAGGATGGACACGGAGAGATGGGGTTCAGGAGAACGGGTGCCCTCCAAATGCAGTTTGGTGGGATGGGACCTGCGGCAGAGGAAGCAGTGAAATATCTGGAAAACGAAGTGACAAGTACTGTACGGTCATCGTTGACGGCAGGAAAACAACTCTGCAGGAACGTGGGTGCGAGTTCCGTCCACCCCTAGACTCTGCAGCGAAGGGAAACGCCGGCTTTGGCCTAGGGAGCACAGTGACGCTGACGTTGGGAAGGGGAGCCAGGGGAAGGACATGCATGGGGCTGGACAGTCCCTCTCTGTAGAAAGAGAATGCGTAGGTCCTCAAATTGCGGAATCCACAAGAGGTCGTATGAGGAGGTTTTTTTGTTTTTTCCGTCTTAATAAAAATGGAGATAACCACTGCAGGTTTCAGGGAAGTTGTTCAACACAGCTGTGTCTTGGAAATGGGAGGGTTGATAAATACTAGGAAAAATAGAGGGGTTTTTTTTGTTTGTTTTTTGGTTGTTGTTGGGTGATCTGACAGAGATGTTTTATTGGGAAATATCTAAAGGTAAAGAGTAGGAGGAAGTCCTTCTCTTCCTAGGAGACACAAGCCTGGCTGTCTGTGTCCCTAGATTCACATTGGAGAAGAGATAACAGATCTCATTCTCCCAAGAGTTGACCTTCACTTAATCCCCCTTTTCAGTATGGTAACACCATTCTCCATCATTCCTGTCGTCTTTAGGGCCAGAGCCTCTCTAGCTCCTCCTCCCTGGAGAGTGAACATTATCCCAGCTTGGGTTGAGACAGTTGCCTGGTTGCTTGGGATAGAGGGGAAATTCAAGTGTAACTGGTTCTAAAAGTGACTTTGGACTGTATATACCTGTTTTTAGCCTCACTTGGATACCCACTTTGAAAGGTACGAGTGGAGTCTTTCTAGCTTTCTGCTGGAAGTCATGGAGCCTGGAAATCATATGGGCCTTTGCTGAAATACTTTGTACCATTGAGAAAGCTAAAATCTAAACTAGCAGAAGAAGAAATTCAGAGGTAGACTGACTGAGTTTTATTTTTTTTAAAGATTTTATTTATTCATTTGACACAGAGAGATCACAAGTAGGCAGAGAGGCAGGCAGAGAGAGAGGAAGGGAAGCAGGCTCCCTGCTGAGCAGAGAGCCTGATGTGGGGCTCAATCCCAGGACCCTGAGATCATGACCTGAGCCAAAGGCAGAGGCTTTAACCCACTGAGCCACCCAGGTGCTCCTAGAGTTGTATTTTTTAAAGATAAATAAACATCATTGTTAATTGACTTCTTAATATTAGACATGTATTAGTTTGATAAACATTGAAACAAAAGTTTATGTTATGTTATAAATTTGCTCATTTAAATTCACATGAAAAGTGTGGAAAATTTAAAGATAGAACACATTTCTCCAGATCTGCAGATTTTTTTTTTTTAACTTGAGTCAGTGAAAGAACTGTTTTTGGTGAGATCCTTTGATCCAACCACCCGGTGGGCACGGAGAACTCAAAGTCAAATGTGTGCAAGGTTGGCCTCAAAGGGGAGAAGAGTGCAATGACTGCCGTCTAAACGGGGGGTAGCACAGTGGGGCATTCGAGATGCTACAGCTGGGGGGCAAGTGGGCAAGGGCCAGCTGCCTGAAGATTGGCCAGAGCATGTCAGAGTGTTGACCAGTGAGGGTAACAGCGATTGGGTTGAGGGACCTGAATCCGGGGAGGGAAGAGGGTGAGCCAGATCCGAGACTTTGTGTTTACGCAACTGTTAAGTATTTTAGGACAAGCAGTGAATAAATTCAAAAGTGGTGTAGAAATGTCAGAAGATCAGAATTCATCAAACATTTTTTGACCAAACTTGCTTAACTATCGAAAATATGACTGAATTTGTTAAATATTTAAATTTGACTAAACTATAGAGGAGACTACTACCCTTATTGGACCCAGTACACATTTCATCCATCATGCAGATGGTCTGTTTACTTTGATTTTTCCATTTGGAAACCTCGCCTGACATACTCTTGAGGTAAAACGCATAAGGCAAAACCAATGTCAATACAAAGTAAAGGTTAAGGGCATAAGCTTTCGTCCTCAAGCTCATATAGTATTTGAGCAAATTTCATTGTCTTTCTGGAATCTGATTGCCTTATTTATTTAAAGAATGGTTAATGCTATTTATTTAATGGTGCTGCAACATGGCTTAATTGAGATAATATACCACAAGTGGTCAGGAGGGACTTGAAGACAGTAAACTCCCAGAATTCTTTACTGTCCTTCCCAGGTTGAAGGCTTCCTTCTTCCTCTATGTCTCCATGGCTAATAGAATCAGAAAAATGGATTAGCTCATCTTTGAAAGAAAGATGCAGGAATCAAAAATAAATATTTTCATCTGAAATATATTCTTTGGCAATATATAATCCTATAAAACTGAAACACAATATGGAAAGGTAAACAAGAATGACATGGTAAATTATTCTTGGCTTTGTGCAATGCACAAAAACACCTCACATCCTAATATGCAAAGAATTGCAACGCTAGCAAACTATTTTTGTGAGGCTATTTTTTTCCTCTCAGCATTAATCTCAGGAGTACTATTTTAAGCACGGTACAAAGAGTCTGACAAAAATCTCTTATAACATTAAATACCCCTAAGATCCCCTCACTCACAAATGGCGTGTGCCGTTTGTACGTATTTTCTTCTAGGTGATGTTTGTGACAATGAGGACTTGTCTCTTCTGTTGAAAAAGGAGGGTGAGTACACGTGAAATGCATTCTATCATCCTAATCACTTTGAGTACGGCTTTGTCTTCGAGACCTTGACACACCGATGTCACGGCCGATTTCAGGAGTGGGTGTGAGCGCTGCGATTTGCCAGTAGGACGGCTGTCCTCAGTCCTTAACAGCCCGATGAGCACATATTTGAAAGCCCCTTTCAAGACAGTTCACAGCTGGAAAAGACTTTGTAGTTACCGAAAAAACAAATTTATAACCAAGGGAAGGAAGGAGGGACTCCGTGCTGTGGGCATTTTCTCAGGCTTCCTCATTTTTTAATGGAACTCAGTGCTGCGAAGGGGGTAAGCGTGCGGATTAGGAATAAAACAAAGGCTTTCAAAATGGCAATCCGCGCGCTAGAGCCCCGCTGGTCTGAGCAAAGGAACTGGAGTCGCAGATCTGGGTTTTCATGCGATTTCAGCCGTTTTACAGATTAAAGAAGTTTGGACAATTTGCCTTTTCTCTGCCTCGGCCGCTGCCATGGTGTGTGTGTGTGTGTGTGTTTGTGTGTGTGTGTGTGTGTGTGTGTGTGTGTGTGTGTGTTTGAAGTAAAGTAAAGGCAGGGATGTCCACTTCCGGGGCCATCTGTGATGACCTTGAGGTATGGTCCCCATGTTTGCTCACCAGCAATCCCTCCTTTGCCCTCAAGCTCACCCAAATTCAATTTTCTCAACCTGAGTGACATAGTCAAAGAAAACAGCGTGTTTTATTTTAATACTTCTTTTCAGTTCAATGGAACTGATTTTTTTAAAAATCTGAGCTACTACCATGTGACCGAAGATGCAGAAATACATAAATCTACACTCAACCCTTAAGGGAATTGCAGTTCTCAGGAGAAGTGTGGGTGAACTGAATTAGCGGCTCTACTATGTGGACAATGCTGTGGTCGGTTTGCACAAAGTGGTTCTGAACAACCTGACTTAGAGACCGGGGCCGGTTCCGGACACGAGCTGTAAACAAGGCTTGCAAGCTCAGGTGCAGCAGCGTGGATGGGCTGTGCAGTGGGAACCATCACTGGGTCCTGACGACTGAGGAGGGACACAGCAGGCCAGGTGGCAGCCAGGTGAGGCAGAGACGCTCCTATCACACAGGGATGGAGGTTTACCTGGTGGTCATGGAGGAAGCACTGGAAAGCATCTCGGTCTTTCTCTCTCTCTCTCTCACACACACTCACAATCTCACACCCATGCACACTCACACTCACTACACAACCACACAGGCTCACACACCCACACACGCCCATGCTCGTACACATGCTCACACGTACACACATTCTCCAGGACCTCTGCTTGGTAAGACCATCGAGCTGGTTCAAGACAATGAGTTCTGGTAGGAAAGAGGGATCAGGTAAAAAAAAAGTCTTTGAATCCTCAAAAACTAATCCTGCACCTCAACTTAAGACTTCATTCTCGTCCCCATGTTTTCTCTGTACTGCTCTCTTTCTTGCCCACAAAAGGTCAGATTAACCTGAGAGACCCCAGTGGTTCTCCTGTGCAGATCCCGACACTCTGGCTCGTGTGGGGGTTCCCAGGACTGCTGAGGGCTTGGACACTGGCTTCCTTGCTTCTCTGAAGTGATGACAAGAGCATGCCTCCAGAATCCGGTCCAGAGATGCAAATCTGTGAGGTCCAGGGGCTGTGGAATTTCTCCAGCTCCTGAGGAAAACCTGCTTTTAGGGACGAGGATGTTCAAGGTCTATTTTTGAAATAGGCTTACACCAAGTTCTAGTGATCACTGCAAACCAAAAATCCTTTCCTTACCACTGTGCTAATTAACAAAAAGCGACAATTTCAACCCACCACTTCCTATATGCATACTTAGCTGCTTATAAATAACGGAGGAGGAGAAAACAAGGAAGGGAGGTAAGTCTCATTCCCTGCTGGGTATATACCGGCCCCTTGATACGGTTCCCCTCATTTAATTCCAACTGTCCTATGAGTTGATTATGATTATTTGTCCTCCACATATGAAGCAACAAAAGCTAACTCGCAACACCGCACACTGTGATGTAGGAAACGGAGATTAAAACTCAGTATTACCCAGTCACAGAAGCCACGCTTGTTCCAGCACAGCACGCACGCCCTCTAGCAACATTTATAAACCATTCTAATCTGGTGTGATATTTTTCATGTAACACGTTCAGAGACATATTTCAAAAATAAATATCGAATTTGCTCGTAAACTCCCGATAGAACAGAAGAAGAGAATAAATGAGGACACCTCACTTGAGAAGCATTCCAGCTACCAAACCTCCACCATTTCCAAAAAGAGTCCCTACTAATATTTTCATGGTTTGTACAGTATCACTCGAGAGTTAATACAGCACAGTAGCAATTTTTTTATTTATTTATTTATTTTTATTTGTTTATTTACAGCATAACAGTGTTCATTGTTTTTGCACCACACCCAGTGCTCCATGCAGTACGTGCCCTCCCTATTACCCACCACCTGGTTCCCTCAACCTCCCACCCCCCCCCCCGCCCCTTCAAAACCCTCTGGTTGTTTTTCAGAGTCCATAGCACAGTAGCAATTTTAAACGGGGTAATAATAAAAGGAATCATGTTTTGTGTGTTTTAAGAGCTGTGCGCTGTTTGAAGCCACGCACATGGTCCTTTATGGAGAAGTCATTCCACCGTAAACAGCAGGTGATGCCCGACTTTCATTCTCCAAACCATCACACTGTTTTCTGTGACGCTTAAGTAGTATGATCGGCAAGTCAAGATACTAACCAGGTGGTGGGTAATAGGGAGGGCACGTACTGCATGGAGCACTGGGTGTGATGCCAAAACAATGAACACTGTTACGCTGTAAATAAACAAATAAAAATAAATAAATAAATTTTAAAATAAAAGATACTTTCGCCACAGAAATTCTGTGACCTTCTGCAAATTTGATGGAAAAAAGGGCTGGAGAAAGGAGAGTTTCGTTTTGAATGAAGGTAGCTGTGAGCCACCAGAAGTTTATAGTTCATTGATTAAGATCCAGATAGACAAGACAAAGTATTTGGTCTTTAACATGGATGAAGTAGTCTTCATGCCGTCCTCACTGCTAGTGTGAGGTCGAGTGCTGATTAGCCCACGTGTCAGACGCTAAAATCTTACCATGTTCCTTTCTCCTTCTTAATACATTTTTAAGTGAAAAAAAAAGAAAAAGAAAAACAGAAATTGGAACTGTATGTTCTTCTCAATTGATTTTCTTCACTTTTCATCGTTTTTGTGATTACCTACATTCGAGAATATGAAGCTTATAAAAATTTACTTTTTTTCTTAGAAATGCATAACACAAACAAAAAGATCTCTTAAATTTTTGCAAAAAGAACATGTAGAAAGGCAATATCTTTGATGAATAGTCCATTTCATATTAGGAGTTAAGTACCTTATTTTCCTATAATGCTATAATACCGTCATTGTTATGTTACCATGTGTCTCGTTATTGCATCTCCTGAAACACTGTCTTCCTCCTCTTGATAGGTAGTATTTCCACAGGAATTTTCAAAAAAAAATGTTCACCTTCTAATGTTCTGAGGATTTCTCAGAGAAATCGGTAGACCAATGGTCTGTTGCTATACAATAACTAGTTGTACTTCAGGCGTAGGAGAGAATATTTCTGGTGGGAATTTCATCCATCAACTCCCTGTAAGTACAAAGGAAACATGGTAAACACTGAAAACGTCAACCTGTCATTTTTTATGGTTGCTTTGCACAAGCTTCTCACAGAGGGTCTCCCTCTGTTTGTCAGTGATCCTCAAAGCACTTCTGAGACCCTCGGGGGCCACTCTACTCTTTCCAGGAGTGGTGAGGTCAGACAGTTTCTGTAAGAAATCTAAAGCGTGGTTTGCCCTTTTCACCTTCTCTTTTCACAGTGTGCGTAGGAGCTCTCCAAAGGCTGCCTGGCGTGCGGCAGGGACGGAAGGCTGAGATGTAGGACGATGCCGCTATTTTCTATTAAACCAGGAGTTCAAGAGAATTATAAAATTGCCAAGCAGCACCATCTTCTTTATTTTGAGATGACGGGTGTTACCAAATAGTTTTTAGAAAGGTAGGCTATTTGTGCTAAGATGTCGTATTTGAACATAAATACATGCCACAGAAACCAACATTTTTTAAATGTTCCTAATTTTCCATAAAAGTATGTGTTGACAGAGATGAGGAACATGAACAACACTCTTCGAGGTCCTCAATAATTTTTAAAGCTGAAAGGGCATCTTGAATCCAAACAGTTTGAGAAACCGTGCTTCAGACTAGGAGTAACTGTGTTCTCCACATTAAAAGAGGAATATTTGGTCTCTCCGAAGAACTCAAAGACAAATTCGTTTTATAAAACAGATCTTCCACTTTGCTATTTTTATCTTTCTAAGACTTGGAAATCCATGCGTGTTTTATATTTAAGGCACCTTAATGTGGGCAAGCCACAAGCCCAGTACTTGGACCATTCTGGCTATGGTACTGAACACATGCACTTAGAGATCACATAACAATTCTTCGATTACATTTAATTTTTTAACAACTATACTTAGCAAGTTATCTGAACAGATACAAAGGTATTAAGCATTTATACCAGGACAAGCTCTGGGGCTTGCTTGCTTTATTATTGAACTTTATAATCTATCTGGTTACATGTGTTTAAAATCATTTCCTTTTTTTATATACCACCTCTCTCCTCGTTTTTCTGGTCAATATTAGTTACGTTGACAATCTTTTCTTTCAGTCTTGCACCTGTATGTTTTATGTTTATATCTCTTCTTGTCGATACAAGACATTCTTTTTTACTGGAGAGGGCATGCAGTGTTGATGGCCTCCATTGGTCTAAAAATGTCAGGATGTCACCTGTCTTGAATAGTAGTATAGCTGATTATAAAACCCCTAGTTTTTCAGTGTCTTTCCCATGCACTTTGAAGATAAACTTCCTTGCTTAGACACCTTCTTTCAGTCCGTCATTCCTTTGCTAACTTGGCATATAGGTATTTTATTAATGACTTTCTGAGATTTATACACAATAAGTTTAGTTATGGATTTATTTTAAGGCACTCTGAAAGTTGTCACAGTAATGACACTAAAATAAATCATTTAGATTTTAATGGATTTTAATATAAGCATTTGATAAAGATGAGGAAGTTACAAAAAAATATCTATTTCTCAGCTCTTTCTGTAGAAATCTTTTTCCCTTTACCAGACTCAAGAACTGTAGGAGTGCCTGGGTGGCTCGGTGGGTTAAGCCTCTGCCTTCAGCTCAGGTCATGATCCCAGGGTTCTGGGATCGAGCCCCGCATCGTGCTCGCTGCTTAGCAGGGAGCCTGTTTCCTCCTCTCTCTCTGCCTGCCTCTCTGCCTACTTGTGATCTCTCTTTGTCAAATAAATAACTAAAATCTTAAAAAAAAAGAACAATGTACTGCTTTTGGAGGGTTCCTTTGGAGAAAGACTACTTGGGAATGGAAATAAAAGAATAATGTAAAGGTAGTTTTATTTTTTATACATAAATATAAGCGTACTGACTACACCATTCTTTTTATTCCCTCATTTACTTTAAAATATACCTTGAATATTTTTTTGCATATTTGTAGATAGAACCTTTTTTACTTTCTTATTTTGACATTTATTAAGATAATGTTTATTTATTTCTATTTTATTTAATTTTCTTTTTACCAGTAATATGTTATTTTTTTGGTAAATTTTCTAACAAAATTTTTAGTAAATTTTCTATCACTTCATGAAAATTTTCAACATATCTCCATGCTGAAATAATGGTGCAGTGTGGCCTTACCTAGATCAACAGTTATCATTTTGCAGTTTTTGTTCAACTGTTGGAAAATATGTACAAATATCCTGACATTATGTTCCCAAACACTATAGCATGCATTTTCTAAGGACAAACTTTCTACATAATCTTAACATTAATATCAAATGCAATAAATTTAATTCATCAACACAAATATCAATTTAATATTAATACTATGAAATATAAAATTTATCATCAAATTCCCCCACTTATTAGTAATGACTGTTACATGTGCTTTTAAAAAAAAAAAATGACGCATCCTGTCTTAGCTTTGTTATTCAATCTCATAAACTTTTATCTACAGACGGTCCCTTTCCCTCCTATTCTCTCATGACCTGGTGTTTCTAATCGGACCAGAGGGTTTTGACATCTGTAATCTTTACTTACACATTTGCATTTGTCTGATCATCTTAAGGTCAGATCAGACACTTTGTAAATAAAATGACTTGGTAGAATGTTCTCTCCTCAATGCATCTTATTCAGGGGAACATAGTGTCAGTTTGTCCCTCCAATGCTTGGTTAAGGGGTTCCCGCCACATTTATCTGTGGAGAAGGCAACCTTTCCATTTGTAGGTAACAATTAATCAGCTGGGGGGTGTTTTGATATTACATGAATGGCTCATCCTTGAGCAAATGCTCTTTCACCGGATAATCATAGCCTTAATTGATAATCCTTAAAGGAGTCCATTATAGTCGTGGTTGCAAAGCGGTGGTATTTCTAATTATTTTACTCCTTCTATTTATGTTCTGGTCCTCTTCTTTAAAGAGACTTTTTTAAGAAGACTCATTCTACCTCCCTCTGTGGTTTCCTGAATGATTGGTACTGCTGTGGGTTTATGGAGGCTTATTCAATCCAAGGACCAGGTTTGGGTCGTTTTGGCCAGAAGGCCCGCCCCATTGTGTGAACACATCTTCCTGGATGATGCTTCGGTGGCCAGCTCTCCCACTCTGTGACCCGTGGCAAAATCCCAGGAGGAATGAATCTGTGCTATCTTAGGCCGTCATAGAACTGACAATTGCAAGACTCTGTCCAAGTTCCTGGTAAAACAAATTCAGTTATTTTTAAAAAGTGAGTCCTTACTAGGTACGGACCTTTGGGAACGTACACATGAAGGAGGAGGCAGAGGAAGAGGGAAAAGGAGAGAGGAGAAAAGTATCACACGGAAGAGCAAAGAGAAGGGAAGCAAACCTGTCCCTCACAGACGTAGGGAACGGTGCTAAGCAGAGAACAGAGTGTGTTTGCGGTAATACGTGCCGTGCCATGAAGGTCGCCATCAGATGACGCCCCTTCCAGATGGGGAGGGCAGGCAGGGAAAGGAGAGGGGCAGAGAGAGCAATGGCATTCCAGTCCTTCTCCCTGCTTCTCCCTCTGGAATAGAAGAAAGGAGCAGCCTCTAAAGCAAGCCAGTCTGTAGCTGAGCCCCCACGGGCCTCCCACGCCATTTCCTCATCACGCCTTGGAACACTCAGTCCCATTCCTTCCATCTCAAAGCGGAGGCGTTAGAAGTCTTATTTCCTTGAGTTCTTATGAGACTAAATGGCATCATCCATTATACTAATAACAACATCAAACATTTCCCAGGTACTTAAAAGTGCCAGGCGCTAGGACACATGTTTACATATATTACATTTGATCTTTGTTTAAATGCAAAATGTTAAAAAGCTCTTCATAGAAAATATATGCACAACACATGGTCCCCATGTTTACTATGGAAACTATACTCGGGCCATACATCTCTTAGAGAAGACAATTGTTTATCTGTGCCTGCATTTTAAAATAATTACAATTTTTAAAGCAAATGTCTTTAATTTGCTTCCATTATTTACACCAGACCCCTGCATGAACTGACCTATATGTATTTATAGGACATCATTACCATCTGTTGGAATTCCCTGAATTGCAGTTTCGAAATCCATGCAGAGAAGCAAAGTCTATAAGAATGATGCCAGGAAATTCAATCTATTTTATTCAAGCACTACATTTAATTAGTATCACAATATGCAAAAATGCACAAGCTTTATGCTTTTCTATAATGTGTGTTCACTGAAAGCACAGTGTGTACCTTACCCAAAAAAATCCTATCATAAAATTGTACAGAGGTTGTTCTCAAGGGTTTTAGCACGACGTAGCAGAAGGGAGATGAGAAGTCACCACGAGGTGAGTGAGGTTGATTGCAGCGAGGGATAAAAACCCTGAGAAATTCTGGCTTGATGACCACATCCGATGAAATGGCTATAGAGTATGTCTGAGCGTCTGAATCAGTTGTGGGAGAGTTTAATGAGATAAAATGCTGAAAGGGGTTTAAAGTGATTTTTAAATTGCACAAGTTAACCTTTCAGAGAAACACAACCATTTGGTAAGAAATTGAACTCGGGAATAGTATTTATCGTTTTTGTTTTTCTCCAGAGCCGTGCAAAGTGTTCTTTGCTGAATTCACAATCCTTGATTAAAGGAAGGAGCCGCTGTTCGTTTTCAGCCCGATAAAAGCCCGATGACACGTATTACTTATCTGAGCTACTAACCTGGGACAAATGAAAGCCAAGAGCAGCCCTTGCGTCATCAGGACAAACTGATGAAAGGATTGTTCTTGGAGCTCCCGGGACGTCTTCAAATACCCGCCCGCTTCGAGAGACTGGCCCCTGGGACGTGTCCTCGCTCGCCCTGAACACACAGTCAAACATCAGGTCCCTTCAGATAGGCTGCCTGAGGAGGCTCTGAAAACAATTCCTTCATTCAGTCTCTCCTCCTCCAAGATCGCACCTGACCAACAAACCCTTCACGGATGCTGTCCTCATTTTTCTTCCCGCAGCCTTATCGTCCTGGACGAAATATTTTATGGAGAGGGCAGCTACGTTCCTTCTGACTGGCCTCAGTGGGGTTTTCGTTTCGTTCTTTTTTAACAAAGATACAAGAAATTGCATTCATTGAGGCAGGGAATTATTCCAAGTCTCATAATTGTTTAACTCGGGAGCAGAAAATTATGTTGCTTTCAGGTTTTACGTCCTTCAGATTTCAAATTAGTCCTAACGTTCACCCAGATCTAAATCACGATCCCCATGTTCTTCCTCATCATGTTCTCTATTACACACCCGGTAACACACGTCACACTGAGCCTGTTGTGTATTCACTTGCCTATCGGATCTCTCTAGAATGTGACCACCCTGTGGGGAGTGTCCAAATCTGTCTTGTATATCCCTACTTTCCAGATACCGAACTCAAAGCCCATGACACCAATCATCACAAACATGGGACTGAAGATAAATGTACTTTTCCCGCACGACCATCAAAGACCTTCTAGGGAGCAGACCGACAAGGACGTCGTGTGATCTGTAAGACAACGTGAGGTAAGACAGTAGTTTTGCTGCTTGTGAGCCGTCTTGTGGAGCAGCTGGGCCGTGTGTTGAGCGGTAAGAAGCGTCAGGGCTGCTGTGAGGGTCTGAGGGACGGCATCCTGTCGGAAGGTCTGAGCCATGAGAAAATTGTACCAGTGCCGGATGGTTCTGTTGGCTCCTGCCCTGTGCAGTGCTCTCTCCACGCGGGCTCTATCGGATTGGTTGGAGGCACAGGATTGCATTCCACCGAATTCTTTGTCAGCTGGATCAAGCAGACAGCCTACTTCATGGGAGACACTGTCTTGAGACACAATGCAGAGAAAGAGGCAGACAGCTAGAGATACACCTAGATTATACGGGTGCTGTATAAAGCACAATGGGATGTCATCTTAAACTGGATACAATTCATCAATTTAAATGGATTTATCAGGAATTCTCAATCAAATATATTAAGCTCAATAGTTGAGAGATAGGCCAGGACAGTGCCTGGTGACTGAGTGAGTTCTGGTCTCATCTGTAGCTTCCATCAAATACATTTGAGATTCTGGAACATGCTGGATGTAAGATCGGGGATGGAATTCAACAGTGCCAGTAGATAGGAATGTTGGGATGGATTATCATGTCCAACCCCGTCTTCCACCTCTGAAGACTCCTCAGGGAAGGTCCAGGGTTCCCTCTTTCGACCCAGGTGCTTTGGTGCGGGAATACCACCCCGAAGTCCTTGAGAAGTTCGGTGCCCACTGGACTCTGAAGATAGTGATTGTGGGGGATGACAGCTTCCTGCAAGCGGTGGGAAACATGGTCCTCTTTTTACGTATAAAACACAGCACATAAGTGGCATCTAGTATACTGGTAATAAAAATTCCTGGGGATGATTTAAAAAATGCTGATTAGGAAAAAAATGTCTAAAAGGCCATCTTAAGGGGATGTAATGGAAAGATATTTATAAGAAGCTTATATTTGCAGTATCTGTTGAGGAGGTCATGAGTGATGCATAGTTCTTGGCCTTGGACAGCTCTTAAGGATCTCCTGGGGACAGGCAGACTCCGGCTGTGACAACAGGCAAAATAGAAGTGCAAGAAGCACAGTTTTCCTGGTGGGAAAACACAGGGGACAGCATCCCTTTGTCACCAGAGCATGTATTGTATGTGCTTTCTGATTGAGTGACTCGGTAAGAAAGTAAGTGCATGGTGTGGGCATGGCCTGACTTGACTTGAAGTCCACATGGGTGTTTCATCTTCCTGTGATGCTGACAAGGAACTAGGGTACGCAGAAATGCTGTCTCTGAAGTTGTGACGATCTGGGATACCTTGTGGCTCCTACAATCAGGTACATATTATGAGGGCCCTTTTAGATGATGCGAATTCTGTATCCACCACACGTCCCAGCTACCACCTGATTCCCAGACCTTCCAGACTGGAGCAGAGCCCATAGCAGAGTGGGGTTTCTGTAAGTGGTTCTTGGCCTGGAGACCTGCCTCAAGAGACGAGATGTTGCCTGACATGTCCTCCAGGGCTCAGCCAGCTTGCTGGTCAAAGACATCAAGAATGAGGGTTGAAAGAAACCACATGTTACAGAGAAATCCTGGACCACAGAGGTTTGGAGCCTAGGAAGAGAGATGACCTTCACCTTCACCTGAACAGGTGTGTCTATGGGACTGGTGCCCTGACCACCAAGCAGCTCTGAAACTGGGGGAGAGGGACAGGTGAGCAAATTCCAGTCTTGACTTTGAAAGATTTCTTCAGTTCTGCTCAAGGTTGGTCATTCAAAAACAAAACAAAACAAGTCTCACCTTGAAGGCATGTTACACTCAATGTTAGTACCTCGAAAGCTAAAGAGAATATTGAATAACATTTCAAACACTTTAAAAAAATTACATACAAGAGAAAAACAATGAATCAGACTGTCCATGGTAGGGTATAAGAGACACGACACTCATTAAATTTGAATTTCAGATGAACAGTGAATATATGTTTGATAAAAGTCTATTCCAAACACTATATGGAATGGATAATATGTTTTTAGTATAAGTATATGTTATGCAGTATTTGAGACATACCCAAAAACACGTTTGTTGTTGAAGGAAATTCAAATTTTACTGGGTATTCTGAATTTTTATTTGTTAAACCTGGCAACCTGTGAAAGAGGTTTCTCATTTGCAAATCTTGAGGCTTCATATGATGAAAGCATCTGGACTTTGAAAGAAACGTTCAGCCCTATTTCCTGTGTACAACCATGATACATGTGGACGGAGAATAAGGATGATCACATCCTTATGCACTAAAATAATAACTGGTCCTTGTAGCCCATCTGAGGAACAGAAAACACAGAAGAAAGAAGTCTGATGAGCCAAACATGGGATTGGTAGCCCAGAACTAAGAGGGTTTTCCCATGTGAGAGACACATAGGTTTAGGTTGGGATGAAGAAGAGGGAAGGAGAAAACAAAATTTAATAAATGCCTCATTTTCTGGGTGACAGAGCAGGTACAGTGATTTTTAAATACTCTCTTCATTGGGCACAGAGAGAATCTCTGCATGGATAATGGCTGGTGTCTCGGTCTTACGAGCAGTGACACATCTATTCTCATGAATCTGGGAGAACAAAAGGCAACCACTAGTAACTAGAAATATTGCAGAAGAACTTCCGGATACAGAGGGAGAAAGACACAAAACCAGATGAGTCAAATAAAAAAAAAAAAAAAAGGCAGGGGGACGGGGAGGAAGGAAGAACTTGCAATGAAGTAACCAGAAAGTAAGACACAATGAACCATATCAAGTATATAAATGGTCACACTCAGCGTGAAACGTGCAATTATTCTGTTAAAACACAGCATGTTGAAATGGAATTTAAAAATCATAGCACGCATACACACTTCATAGTCGAGCAAGGCTTAAGTTTGAAAATGTAATGACGCAGAGAGATTGATCAAATCCAAACAATAAGAAAGTGGGAGCGGTGATGTCAGACAAGGTGACTGCGGGTGCAGAGTAAACATCACAGGCTCATAATGTACACAGCTGTATTCTGTCATCTACTAAGGGAGCCTGGACACATCGGGTAATTTTCCACACAGATTGCATCATACCCAAACTGACTCGAGATTTTATAGGAAATTCGAATTCATTGCTGGAAGCACGAATGAAAATACAGGGCAGGTGATTAAAGCTCTATCAGTAGAAAACAGATTACTTTGATTACGGAACGTGAACTGAGTGGGTTCCTGCGTCGGCTGTTTCAGATGTCAGGGGAGCTGGGTGAATCCTCAGCCCGTTTTCACTCTGGCAAAACCCTCCTGCCCAAAACAAGATAAAATAATTAAACTAAAAAGCAAAACAAAGTGAAGTCAAAAAGGTAGACTGACCCCCCCTCCCCACACCATGACAACCCCCCTTGTCCACCTGATGCTTCTACTGCTGTGGGAACTGTGGCCAGCACTCCCCTGGGACAGGAGTGTATGGCCCACGAGGTCTGTCCACAGTTCCTTACCCCCAGAACCCTCTGGCATGAACTGCACAGGGCTCTTCTACAACCGTTGTGCCAAACTACCTCAGGTAGGTAGGTGATCACGGGGTCTTCCAGCAAGGAGGGGCAGACAGTATCGTAATTGCCCTACGATGTACTTGAGGCACTGCAAATTCAGTTTCACTGTCATTCTGCAAAGCACACAGTGAGTTGTCGGGGCAGAGAAGGGAAGCTGAGGACCCGCTCACACTTCCTAGTTGGAAGGTGGGCTACGCTCTCTCCCTCTCAGCCTCTCTCCATCTGGCTCCAGCTCGTGTCTCTCCGTGAACTATTAGGCAGACATAACTTTCAAAATTATTTGCTCAAAAATATATTAGTCTTGGTGAAAAATATTACCTTTTCTCTCACAATAACTGTTCATGTGAGTATGATTTTATTAAGCCTCTTCTAGCGTTTGATTTACAAAGGTTTTCCCGCAAACACTATTATTTATAATTCACATGTTGGCATAAATCATTTTGTAGGCCAGCAAAGTTTGAGACCAAACTTTATAATCTCTACCGCTCTGATAATATATAAGCTCAGTTTGAACTATTTTGAACTAAAATTGAATTTCTGTCAACTAATTCCTGTGATTTTAATCTGAACTATAAATTGTCAAGTCCCTACAAGTATCAGCCATAAAACATGTAAAAAGAAAATGAAGAAAATTATTTTAGTGACAATGCCAGTTAATTTGGCAATTATCACATGGTGATAGGAAATAATGTATTTCATTAAATTTTATTAGGTGTTTATTATGTCTTGTGGGTGGTGAGATGTGTATTTTGTTTTGAAATGAATCACATTCGAAATCATATGAAATTGACAGAGAGCTAACCATTTTCAGGGTTCTATATCTATTTTAATCAGGAAATCAAATTAAATATCTACAAAAGAAAAGATGGACTTTTTTGGATAGAACTTTCAAATAGAACATCTCTTGTGTTAACACAGAGAAATCTTCTTCTAAGAGTGTTCATTACATGAGGTCATGCCAAAGTATGCTAATCACTTACTAACCTTTGTTCCATTTATAGTCTAAGATATTGAGGGGGTTCATTGTATTTGCAAATAGTCTTTCCTCTATACCAGCTAGGGTTGGATGTAATTGTATGACTTATTTATGGTGGATAAATCCCAATCAATTTAAAATGCAGACAAGCAGGGCAATGTTAAGTCAAGTGACCGGTATTTAAGGGGCCAAAATGATGAGGTAAGAGGAAGGTCCAAAGAAAGTGTTGGAATGAACACTTCAAGGCATACGAAGGGCTTGGGGAGCAGAGCCAACACTTAGGATACACACAGGGTAATATGTGGAAGGGACATGGGCTTAGATGGCGAATCAGCTTAAAACACACATTAGTAAGATTTCCGATCAGAAGGGGAGTCTCTTTCTGAAATGGTAGACTAAGGCCATAATGAATCATTCCTTCACTTTTCTCCCACGGGCATCCCCAAAATTGCCAAGGCTGGGTCAGACAAAATAAAAATGTTGGGTTTTTGAACCAAGACCTTGACATCGAAAGATGGATATGCCAACGACTAGAAACCAGAAAAAGATATTCTAACATCAAAGTGAGGAGGGTTATCCAAGTGTAAAAATACCTCCTGGGTTTCCAGAACGAGAGGCCCCTTCTGGCTGGGTGGCAGCTCTGAGATCGAGCCGAGGGCTGTCTGGGTTGTACTTGTTCATAAACTGTTACTTACATGAAGACAAGAATTATGGAGTTCTCTGTTATTTGTGAGGTGAGTAGGCAATACAGACTAGAAAAAAATTTGCTCCCACTAAATTCTAGAAATGTAAGGACATCTTGCCAAACGCCCAGGGTTACAAGTGGAATAAGAGATCATAGTTGACCCACAGGGGGTTCCGTGCTTCTTCATGCGCTCTTAAAACCCCGAGGAGGCCGCTGGGCTTTGTTACACGGGAATGCCCACAGAGCCGATCGCTCAGCTCTCGGAGGCTGCTGCTGCACAGGAGAGGGGCCTGTCACAGATCACCAGCTATCCCTGTCACACACCACCATGAAGAAGGCTAAGACGCCATTGGCCACCTCCAAATGTATATGAATGAAAAATCAAAGTAAGCCTCTCCAGTGTCCAAATAGCACCTGGGTGGCTCAGTGGATTAGGCCGCTGCCTTCGGCTCGGGTCATGATCTCAGGGTCCTGGGATGGAGCCCTGCATCAGGCTCTCTGCTCAGCGGGGAGCCTGCTTCCTCCTCTCTCTGCCTGCCTCTCTGCCTACTTGTGATCTCTCTCTCTGTCAAATAAATAAATAAATAAATAAAAAATCTTAGATCGTAAAAATAAACAAACAAGGCAAGATCAAACTAGGCTAAGGGCCATTAGGAAGATATAAAAAGTTTTTGAAAGGAAAAATAAGATCATTGACATTAGTAACTCAATGAATGATTGGAAGTGCGGATCAATGATTATACTGGAAAGCGCTAGCAATTCATGAGATAGAACCGAAAAAAATAATAAATGTGGATGAGAAAAAATATGTAAGTGATAGAAAGGCACAGAAAGATAGAACAAGAAAATACAACATGTATTCTGTAAGAATTCTGGGAAGACTTAAGGGAGAGTAATATTGAAAGCTACACTTGATGATAGTTGTTCAAAAATGAAGAAAGGACATCAGCCTTCATAGCAGAAGTTACACAAAGTCCAAAATGGAGTAAACAACAATAAAAAAATATTGACTTTTAAAAACCTTACAGTGACCTTACTGAATATCAGAGACAAAGGAAAAATGTTAATAGCCACATACCCGTATAGACACACAAAACCAAACATCTAAAACAGAAAAAAAATAAATAAATAAAGACCATCACCAGACTTCCCATCAAGGTATTATGTAACAGTCCAGAAGAATAACATGACAGATTCCACAATCTGCTCAAAATACTTGCAGCCCCTCACTCTGAGGCCCATCTGTTTGGGAAGAACATATTTCTTATCTATACGAGATGCATGGAAACTAGGAGATTTAATGTACAAATGCCATTTGAAAGACCTACTGAATGATTCAGTTTAACCACAAGGCAATCAAAGCCAGAGGAAGGCATATATGAGAAGTGTTTTTGAGCAAAGAAATAAAGGAATCAGTAAAAATGTTTATTACATTTAAGTGCATACGTTTTTAAAACATGGAAAAGGGAGATACTTAGAAGAGGTTAAAATTATAATACCAGAATAATATGGTTGATGGCAGTGAGGAGATAAAAATTTAATGCATTCTTAATTTCTTATATTTGGGGAGAGATCTAGATTAAATATTTATGCTGAAAATTTGCAGATGATCGCTGAATGAATAGAAATGGATGTATTATTTTTAAAGTGCTCTGGGAACATTGATGATAGTCGATCACGTAAATGCCACAGGGGAAGTCTCAATATTTTCCAAATAACGTAATATGGATACAATTTTCTGATTATAATTCAATTAAATTTTAAATGAACAATTAATATACAGTTGAAAGCCACATTGCTTTTAGAAATGATACAGACTCCAAAAAAAAAAAAAAAAAAGAAAAGAAAAAAAAGAAATGATACAGACTTCTAAACAAACCAGGGATGTGGCTGGCCGGCTCTGTTTCGGTTTTGCCTGCAGCAGATTTTCTGCACACCCTTCCCGTGGTGCTCGGTCCTCTGATGAGCAAGATGGTAATGAGTGAGGCACCGAGCCCCCTCCTTGAACACCACAGGAAGGTCAGTGCATCAGGGCTCCTTCTCATTCATGGGACCCTCCAGAAAAGATCAAAGGTCTCCCTTGTTTGCCTTCTCAAACTGTTTCCATATCCTCTTAAGAAGCCTACCTTGTTTCCCCCCAAAGCCCCATGATTTCAGGAATATACTTGTTTCATTCTTCGGTGACTCTGTGGCATCTGGACATTAAAACCAATTCTGGGGAGAATCCACCTTGCGTCTTCAGAAGGGCCAAAACAGTTATTAAAAAGGAAAACACTCCAAACCGATGAAAGAAATGATACAAAGCATCAAGGAAACAATTATATATCAAGTGATGTGGAGCCCACTTAGAGATAATTGGAAGGAAACAGAACCTAAAATAAGTTCTTTATATCAAGGACAAATACAAAATGAGTAAGGCAGGCATTCCATTAAAAGTACTGGGGGAAAATATTAGAGTCACATAGGAGTTAGTATAAGGAAACTAATAAACATATGAGTGGAAATGAATAAAACATGAACAAATATTCAGTGAGATTTTTAAAACCACATTCTTTGAAACACCGGGAAATAGTCTTCTAGAATATCAAGCAAAGATAGTAAAATAAATAGTATAAAGAAAATTCAGCAAACTATAGATACAGTACAGCAATCCGAGTAATAATTATAGCAACATTATTCCTATAAATATGAAACAAAGATAAATTTTCTAGGTTAATACTAATTACCAAAAATTAAACAGATGAAGTAGAAAAACCTAAATTAAAAAAAGATTGAGGAAGTTTGAACAGTTAACTAAGTCTCTACCTTCTCGTACCCACTCCCCAAATAAATCTAGTAAGAGCCTTATGAATATACGCTGGCAAACACTTCTGAGACACTTTTTTTTTAAATAGTTTCAAACGTGGAAATTTCAAACATGACTAACAAAGAAACACCTCCCAAATTCATTTGGGGGGGGGCGTACATTTTGTGAGTAACATTGTTAATACAACTGCACTTCCAAAAGGAAGAAAAGAAGTATAAGCCAAACTCAGTTATCATATAAATGTCCTCCATTGTTAAAATGCCAGGATATAGGATCCAGAAAAATGTATATATGTGAATAAGTGAGATTTATTTTAAAAATGGAAGAATAGTTCAAAATGAGCAAAAGCGAACACGCTGCTATATCCAGAGGATAAAGAGGAAAAAACAGGCTGTGCTCAGTTGATGCAAATGTTAGTATAAAAATTGAACATTTATTCAAGAAAAATGAAGCCAACTAGGACTAGATGTGAGCTCAGATAATGGGCCGAAGACTGTTCTGGTTGAGAGCATGCAGAGTCAAGTCATCACCATCGAGTCAGGGAAATGCGGGGAGAGTCACATCCCTCCCCCTCTCCAAAATTAAGGCAGCAGGATGTCCAGGAGTATAAGGCAGAGGCTGACCAGCTTCATTTTGCATGGATCCCAGGCTTGTGAACTTGCCTACTTGCTAAAATGTATCTCTAACCCCAAATTATTATTATTATTATTATTATTTTTTAAAAGATTCCATTTATTTGACAGAGAGAGATCACAAGCAGGCAGAGAGGCAGGCAGAGAGGGAGGGGGAAGCAGGCTCCCCACTGAGCAGAAAGCCTGATGTGGGGCTCAATCCCAGGACCCTGGGATCATGATCTGAGCTGAAGGCAGAGGCTTTAACCCACTGAGCTACCCAGGTGCCCCTCGAACCCCAAATTAACACTTCTGGTACTTTCCTCGTCATTGTGGACATGCCCAGGTGAAAAACGCGTCTCCCTCCATGCCTGTTTTCAGCTGAAGTTGAATAGGCAACACTTTGCTTTCTTGTTTCAGTCAAGCATGAAGTGTAGGTGAGCATTTTCCTGGAATATTCCTGACTACCGTGTTTCTCATGTTTTTGTTCTTGTCCTTGGTGATTTTGCTCTTCAAAATGTCCTTTGAGTGTAGAGCTAAAGTTTATCGATGTAAAGTGAAGAGAAAGGCAGTTGACCTTGAAAATCATGAGGGTTAAACATGCTGACCCTTCTATGCAGTGGGAAACGCCCCTATAACTTTTGGTTCCCAAAAGCTTAACTATTCATAGTCTACTGTTGACCAGAAGCCTTATGATAAACAAAAAACAGAACATATTTTGTACATCATATGTATTCATGTACTTTATTCTTATAATAAAGTAAGCTAGAGAAAAGAAAATGTCATCAAAAATCATAGGGAGGGATGCCTGAGTGGCTTAGTTTGTGAAGCGTCTGTCTTCAACTCAGGTCACGATCCCAGGGTCCTGCATCAAACCCCACATTGGGCTCCCTGCTCAGTGGGGAGTCTGCTTCTCCCTCTGCCTGCTGCTCCTCCTGCTCGTGTTCCCTCACTCTCTCTCTCTTGCTTTCTCTCGCCCCTTCTCATTCTGCTAAATAAATAAATAAATAAGTATTTTCAAACCTCTTTTTTAAGAAAAAACATAAGGAAGAGAAAATACATTTATGATATTGTGCTGTGTTTATTGGAAAGCAGTTAAACTGTTAAAACAGTTATTGGAAAACAGTTAAACTGTTAAGGTTTCTAACGCAAGAAGGTGGAAACCTACCTGACAGGAAAATGTTGTTTTGTGATCCTATTGCTGGGCTGTTAATGCATGTTAATGCATGACTAATATATGTTAAATAAGGTGACTTTAAATGAAAATGCACATAGAACAAGTTTATGTGTTGACCTGTTGATGAAAATGTTGTGAGTAGAGGCTTGCCATAGTGAATAGTAGTAGTACTCATGAGCAGTAGTAGTCCTGAGTAGACCCTTACCTTGGTCTTGGAGCAGTGGCTTGGTGGCAACTTTACAGAACATAACTACTGTGATTAGTGAGAATGACTGTGTATCAATGGTCATTGGAGTATTGGTAGTATCCAAATAAAAATCATGATCGACAATTTAAACAGAATTTTGAGCTGCTAAAATATAATATTTGACAGGTCAGGTCAAGACTATCAAAGAAACATAAGGTGAACATGCAGCCAACGTATGTCTGACAGTGAGGGAATCAGTAAGGCGTCACAGCAGACTCAGAGAATCCAATCAGCACACATGCCTCTAGGAAATCGGAAAGCCTGAAATGAACGCACATTATGGATGCAAACCCAGTCAGCGTCCAATGGTTAAAAATCATTTGCATTTCCATGCACAAGTCTAATTGGCATCATTATCAGCTTTGTCGAGAGAGCTGTAAAATAGCTCAAAGCAATGAAAGACACAGATAACCAAAGCTTGTGCTACACAAGACATTCAATCATCTATCTGGACATCGTTAAAGAAAGAAAGAAATTTTTTATAAGGTTTGTGGCAAGAACGCACAAATATTTTGTATAGAATCGGCATGTCAAAAAATAGTATTTTCATAGACAAATATTTTTTAAAAATCAGAAGATATGATAGCTAGGCAATTAACTAGCTAGATATGAGCAGAGAAGAGCAGTGACCCACCACGGAGCAAGACAGAAACTCCTAGCACCTCCAGAATGAAAACAGCCAGGGAAACTCCAGCACGTGCCTGCACTCTTCCCTATGATTAAAAAAATGAAGAATATAAATACTCTGAAGTCAGAAAAACGGAGGACAAGCTGCTCACTACAGAACGCGCCGTTATCAAAACTCTGTGTTGATTTGTAAGACAAGCGAGAGCTAAGGAAAGCTTAAGATCGTGGGAGGAATGTTAGAGGTAACACCCGAAAGACCAGCCACGACCAGTCATCGTGGACGACCTGCCCACATGCCCTCTGCTACCATACTTTACTGAAGAGTATCAAGAACACAGTAGAAATTCTTGATGATGCAGGGACCTATAAAGATATTAATGACTATTTCAACATACATTAAAAAGGAGTATATATCAAGTATTAGGACTGGGCTAACTTATAATGCAGGTTTTGAAATCCTGTGTCGCTGACCACACTGTTCAGACCAGAGCGTGGACACCAGCATGAGAGCCTTTGGCTCCGTGTGAGTCTTGCCCTCATCACTCACAAGGTGACTGGACATTGCACAGGGCTTAACCTCTGGGACGCAGGCCATTGGTCTGTAAGGTGGGTCTCTGAGAATGGGAGGCCCTCTAGAGAGCTTGTTATTTGAGATTCACATTGTCCAAGCACCTTAATGCCACATAAACCGTCAAACAATTTTGAATTTTCCTTGTCCATCTTCATTTGATAGCTGTACATACATGAACAAACAAGCCAATAAAATCACTTTCCTCGAAGCAGCAGAGAAGGGCCTCGAGCACCCGGCCGCTGCAGGGGGCCCCACCGCCTTCCCACCACCCGCTCTCCACGTCCTGGACCCCCTTGCATTCCGATATCGCTATCTTCTACCGTCAACTCACACTCAGTGGCGTCTACTGCGTGGTGGTGCACCCAGCACACACAGCCCGTAACCTTCCCGTGAGATTGGTTTGAGCCCATCTCCTGCCATCAGGTGACTCCGGGGCTCATTTGACACTTAACATTCCTGCGGTCTCTGGTGCCTCTAAGGATCCGCAGCTCCTCCAGGAGCTCCCTTTCCTGGGAGCACCACTGGCTTCGCCGGACGGCTCTGCGTTCACACAGGGAAGTGGTGTGTGTGATGTTCCACGCTGCAGGGCAGGGTGGGGTTGGGCGGAAGTGTGTCAGAGCAACTCAGACAGGGGCGCTAATCACCCCTGAGCACATTCTCTCGCAGAATATTTATCTGGCTGCCTTCCTCATTTCCCTTTTGCTCCCTCACATTTCTTCTCTCTTTACACATCTCTCCCCTAGTTCTCCTTTATTTCTTTAAAGTGGAACCCTGTTATCTCTTTTGCTGAGTGGTATCTGCAGACCCAGTTTCTCCGTGTCTAATGTTTTCCTCTGTCTTATATCGGAGATCATTTCCGGCATGGTTTTCAAACAATTTTGAGAGGATTTTGGTTTTTCCTGTTAACATTTTTAAAATTTGAAATTCTCTATTTCAAAGAAGGAAGAAGAATACTTCACCACTCCTGATTCTTGTTCAATATAATATTTTCTCAGTTTTGAGGTTAAAGTCTCCACGAACTCTCGCCATGCATTGGCTTCATCTCCCTTGCCAGCACTCAGTAACCTGAGAGTAACAGGTTGCATCCACGTATCCCCACCAAAACTATGCTTAGTAACACCATGATATTTATCTCACATACCCTCTTCCCATTCCTTATCCTCCTAGAAACGGGAGAGGTCCGCTTTTGATCACTTCTCCTTCCCAGAGTACTTTATCTTCTCCAAGAGTGAACTTCCTGAACCTTCTGTATCTCAGGTCACCATTTCTGGTCCTTTCCAGTAATTCATCCTTACACCCTGCATGCTTCTCCTCCCTGACTCCAAGCTCGAAGTCTACTCTCCTGCCCACCTTCTTCTCGATCCCTCCTTCTATACGCTCCCCCACACCTCCACCCAGACTTCTTTTCTCCTGGGCTCAGCTGTGGTGTCCTGCCTTCCATCTCTAGAATCTACCTCCCTGCTAACCTCCTGTCTCCATTTCTACCACACCCCAAAGCGAACACGTGTCCATGCAAACACGTGTGAACACTATTGTCCCTCACGAGTATGTCCACTTCCTTGGCATCCATATAGTGGTTACCTCCTTTTCAGGAAGGGTCCTAGCCCTGAATGTCAGGATCCGCCTTCTTTCTCTTCACTTCATCTTCCCTAGAAAGATGACATATTAGGTCTACCTGTACAGAATCACTCACATTAAGCTCTAACCCCTCTTTTCCTTTCCCACTGCCCTGTAGCTAACTCAGGAGCGGCCTCATATTTCCTTGGATGGTGGCAACTCTTTTGCATATGGCTTTTATGTGCATAGTCCCATAAATATTTGTCCATGGCAAATAACCTACAACTTTATTCATGTTCCTCTGCTGCTTGAAAACTTCCATATGCCTTAATGTTTAATAAATAACACACGTACCCGTCAAACAAAAACTCAAGACAACATACATTTCCAGAATAATGTTTCCCTGTTTCCCTACTGGGGCCCATGCTTCATTTACATTGGATTATTGAGTTTTTTTAATCAAACATGTCTGTCATTTTTTATAATGCTCATGCTTTGAAACTTTCCTCCTAGAATTTTTACTTATATTTGTGTTCATGGTTTTCATTTTGTGCAATCTTCACTCCCACTGAGAGATTGAGATTTTACATGCAGACTATATCTTAAATATCTCTGTGTCTGACTGTGTGATCTGAGCTTTCTTATGTGTGGCTAATGCTTAAAAATATGTATTCAGTTAGATTGGACTTAGGTATTATCTATTTAATGTTATTTTTGTATTTATTGTTATATATTTACAATGAATTAGATATATAAAAATTCCAACTGGTTTAGTAGTTCCCTTCATTTGGCTTTATTGTTCACTGTAATTGGTAATTAAAAAAATAATTGTGTTGTAGATGTGAATGTCAAGTGTTGTAAACTTATACATAATTATATTTAAGAATCTCTTATCTCTTTTTTTAATATTTAATTATTTATTTTGGAGGGAGGAGCAGAGGGAAAGAGAATCCCAAGCAGACTCTCCACTAAGTGCAAGCCCTCCCCCCCACCTACTAACACAGGACGTGATCTCAAGGATGCTTAAGCTACTGAGCCAGGCAGGCATCCCTCCCTTATCTCTTTTCTGATTTTTACTTTCCTTTCGTTTTCTATTTCTCTTCTTCCTCTTCTTTAAATTAGCATGAGTCTTGCCAAACACCTGCTATTTAAGAACTTAGCCCACACTGTCGAGAAATACTTGAAAATAATGATTTCCACACTATTGGCACATCTTCACGTCTACTACTATTATTTAAGACTTTGTCAGAGGCGTGCTTATTGAGTGAATGGTGCTTTCACACGTGGAGAAGTCTAAGAGGTAAGGCTAGACCTAGTTTAGGAAACAGGAGCAGGAACACGAGTGTCAAAGATTCTTGGAGGCGAGTGAGGAGTGATTTTCATCCTGCCTCACATCTCCCGCACTGAGGGCCGTGCCTCCCCCACACACACACATACACTCATACAGTTAAATTGAACTGCTCGAGAAATGTTTAAAAATTAAACTGTTGGCTTATACTCACGTCTTTGGTGCACTGGTTGTCCAGCTCAACCCGGCACAGCCCATGCCGGGTTTCTATCACCTGCTTCAGTGAACAGGAGCGGCGTCATGACTTGTCAAAATGTCGGTTGAACAAGAAAGCGGGTAAATCACTGGACTCTGCCATTCACATGCTAAACAGGTTTTTTTAAAGATTTTATTTATTTATTGGACAGACAGAGATCACAAGTAGATTTTGTTACAAAAAAATAGCACTTTACACCACAAATAAAAAAGGAAAATCAACATATCAATTATAATCTGTATTAATGACCATACGTTGTACCTCACTGTGAGTACATGAATTCAGTTCAATGCCATTGCTAAAAATATTCACCCTTCTCAATTTAGCTAAAATGATGCAAAAATTATATAACTGACCTTTTCAACAAAACTCTTCTGAACTTTTTCTTGAAGATGTAAAATAGAGAATTGCTTCAAAGAAGCTTATAGTTGAACTTCAAAGTATATTAAATCACACATTCTGCTTTATTTCCTGAAATCTGCAACCTTTATTATTCTCACAGATGGTATTTTTCAATTGCTTCCCTTATCTACTCTCCCCAAAACATCCCCTCAAAAGAAAACAATCCCTTATTATGTCCCTGCAAAGGAAACATTCATCAGAATATGTCTGCACGTTCCGAAATTCTTCTTTCTGAAACGACACCATGGGCAGCAGGACAAGCACTTGCTAGTCCTGGAAGACAGGCTGCCCTGTGGCCCTCCGCTCTGCCGTCATCTATCTGGGAGAACCTTGTCCATGTTCTCCCCCATTTGTGAGGCACGTGGATGAATCAATTTCTGTGGTCCTTTTTTTTCAATCTCTCAGAACATGGAAAGGGAATGCAAAATAGTACTTCATCAAAATACAGACTGCCGTTGGTACTTAGGGAAAAAGAGTGAAATATGGACTTGCATCAAGAAGGTTCCTTTGAGAAAGGCAGGCTGCTAAGGACTACTATCTTCTGCTAATAGCCACCCCTCGCAGTGTGGGCTTAGGCTGCACCCACAGCTGGAGACCCCATGTGGTCTCTGTGGCATCTGGATGTGGCCAGGTGACAAAGTTCTTGTTGACGGCGTTGGAACAGGAGGGATTGACCACAGTCTTGGAGTCAGGCCACTAGTAACGGAATGCACACCATGTCCTCCACTTCCTCCTTTCTGCTGACTGGTAGTTGGTAAGAAGTTTTAGAGCGGCTGCCTTGAAGGCAGTGAGAGGACTTTATAGCCTGAATACCTCTCATCTGGACCTTGCATTTAGAGTGGAAAAAAATCTATGATTTTTAAGGAACTGAGTACTGAACTTCTTTCTTTTTTTTTACATCGTGAAGCAACTATACTACTACATGTCCTGGCAAGGAAAAGTAATACTAGGCAATGATTTATTTTATTTAAAAATACTTTATTTAGGGGGCACCTGGGTGGCTCAGTGGGTTAAACCTCTGCCTCCTGCTCAGGTCATGAGCTCAGGGTCCTGGGATCAAGCCCTGCATCGGGCTCTCTGCTCAGCGGGGAGCCTGCTTCCCCTGCTATCTCTCTGCCTGTCTCTCCACCTACTTGTGATCTCTCTGTGTCAAATAAATAAATAAAATCTTTTAAAAAAATGCTTTATTTAAAAATATTTATAGTTTCCAATCAGAATTCAGTATTCAAATGCAGCAATTTCATATCAGTGGTTGTCTATCTCTGGATCTATCCTCTAATTCTTCCTTCCGTGAGGAAGAAACTTGTTAGAGTAAAGGTAAGGCATAGAGAATTAACAGAATGCCCTAGAAAATGTGAGGATTCTGGATGAATGCTGGGGATACGCCAGACTCCATGAGGATTGCACTACATCTTTCCATGAGCCTGTGATTTATGACACTGAGAACAATGGCCCAGCAGAGACAGCCTCAGCCAGAATCCCAGCTCGTCCATCTGGGCATGTCACAAGACCACAGAGCCCCAGTGTTTCACTTACGAATTGGAAACCCGAAAACACCCATTGTCCAATTCTCAGGACTGTGATCAGGGTAAAATGAGCTCATATCTGGTGAAGCTAATTGGAAAATTTCACGTTTGAGCAGGGCTGCTCAGGTGTGAGAGCAGCAGGACCACCTAGAGGGTGTGCTGGACCCACACGGTTGGACTCAGTTGGTCTGGGGTAGGCCTGAGAATTTGCATTTCTAAGTCTTCCTTCTTGATTCCTTCCTTCCTTCTTGATTCCTTCTTAATTTGTTTTTAGTTTTAGGGTTTGTTTGTTCTTTTTCTAGTTTCTGGCCACCTTCTAGGTGGAAGATTAGGTTACTGACTTGAGATTTTTAATATTATTTATAGCTACACACTTCCCTGTCAGCCCTGTGTATGAGCTTACAATTAGAATATCTACCATGTTCCCATTGTACAACTTCCATCTTTGTCCAGAGTATAAGATTTTGTCTTAAAGTCCAGGCTAACTTGGCTGGTATGAATACAGTCTCTCCTGATGTCAGTTCCCATTTGTCATGTATCTTTTCCATCTCTTTCAACCTATTTATGTCATCTGAACCTAAAATTTGTCTCCTGTCCACAGCTTACAGATGAATCATCGTTGGTTTTGCTTCTTTGTTTCTATCCATCTGGATCTCTCTGCCTTTTCTGTAGTCTTTAGTCCATTTGCATTTATTGTAATTACTGATAAGCTGGGTTTGTTTACATTTGCCTTTTTGCTATTTGTGTTTTATATGTTCTGATCATTGTGGTCTCTCTGCTTCTTGTGTGCTCAGCTTATTAGTTTTTTAGTAGACCAATTTACTATCCTTATTTTTCTTCTATTGTATTTTTGTATTATTTTTCTTACTGGTCACTTTAGGTTTATACCTAACATTTTAAATTTATAGCCATTCAGACTGAAATAATACCATATAAATTTCATTAATATACACTATGCTGCTATTTTTCTCTACTGTCTCTATTTTTTCTCTACTCTCTCTACCTTCCTCTGTGCTATTATTGTCACACAATGCATCCATACACATTGTATGTGCGGGATTACAGTCTTATAATTACCGCCTTATTCAGTATATTCAATATTTCAGTTCAGATAAGAAGGAAAACGTGTTCTAAAGAAAAAGATATATTTGCAATGCCTTTTATGTTCACTTATGTAGTGAACTTTACTACTCTTCTATATTTGTTCATGTGGGTTTGAGTTGTTACCTAGTGTCTTTTTAGTTTTTTTGAAGTGCTATTTTTAGTATTTCGTGGAGGGCAGTTGTTTTAGTGACAGATTCTCTGTTTTTGTGTATCTGAGAATGTCCTTTTATCTCCTTTATTCTTAAAGAACTGTTCTGCTGGATATAGAATTCTTGGTTGACTAGTGTTTTTCTTTGAGTTCTTTAATACCCACTGCCTCTGCTTCCACAGTTTCTGGTGAGAAATGAGCTACTTATCTTTCGATTATTCCTTATACAAATGAGTTTCTTCCTATTTGTGGTTTTAAAATTCTTTCTGTGTTTTGACAATTTGATTATGATGTGACTAGATGTGGACCTCTTTTAAGTTTATCTACCAGGAGACCATATGCTTCTCACATGTAATACTGATGTTTTTAATGTTTATTAATTAAAATTGGGAAGGTTTCGGATTTTCCTTTAAATATCTGTTCAGTCTCTTTCTCTTTCTCTCCTCTTTTTTCTGGGACTTCTACTGTGCCTGTGTTGGTACATCTGATGTCTCACAGGCCTCTGAAGCTCTATTAATTTCTTGTTTTGTTCTTTTTTTTTCCTGTTCTCTAGACTAGAGAATCTTGACTGACCTATCTTCAACTTCATTGTATTTCTTTTTTCCACCTCCTCAAATTTGCTATCAAGTTCTTATAGAGTTTTGGTTTTTTTTCCATTTCAGATACTGCACTTTTAATGATGGAATGTTCACTGTATCTTTTTGATAGCATTTCTATCATTTTATTAATATACTTTAGACATGTTTTCCCTTAGTTTTTAAAATATATTTCAAATAGTTGATTTAAAATTTTGCTTTATAAATCTGAGGTCTGGGTTTCTTCAAATAACATTTTTACTGATTATTTTTATTTTTCTGTAAACACCTTACTTTCTTTGCATGTCTCATAATTTTTTGTTCAAAACTGGACATTTTAAATAATATAATGTAACAACCCAATAAATTAGATTCACCTTCCTCCCTAGGGTTTGTTGGTCTTGCAATTAATTTAGCAGGTCTCTGAACTAATTCTGCAAAGTCTCTATTCTTTGTTGTATCTGAGCCCTGAGGACTATTCATGGTTAGCTAATGACTGGATAGTTCTACTTACACACCTGGAACCATAAAGACTCCCAGTCTGTACCATACAGGCTTGTGTACATGTTGGGGTATGCCTTTAACACTCGGGATTTATTTGGATTTTTTTTAAGATTTTATTTATTTGAGAAAGACAGACAGCGATAGTAACAGAGACATGAGTGGGGAGGAGAGGGGGAAGGATACTCCCTGCTAAGTAGGTAGCCCAAAGCAGGGTTCAATCTCAGGACCCTGGGATCATGACCTGAGGAGAAGGCAGATGGTTAGCGAACTGAGCCGCTCAGGTGCCCCTAACATTCAGCATTTCTGTCAGAATATTTCAAATTTCCTATGGATATCTCATTCCCTGGCTTTTCCTTTTAAATTTTAGGTTTTGCTTGTTTTTTGTTTTTTTGGATTTTTTGTTTTTGTTTGTTGTTGTTGTTTTGTTTTGGTTTGGTTTGGTTTGGTTTTGCTCCCAACTGTTACTTCAGTCTGACAGCTGCAATGTTAAGCAATTGTTACTAATTGTTTTTGAACAATGCCCATGAGGAAAACGCTGTTCATACTGGGTGATGCACTAGGTCAGGTCAAGTCACTGGCAGCCCTGGAACATGGATTTTTCAGGGACTTACTTGTGGACAGGTCAAATAATAAGCAGTGTTTTGAATATGGGGCTGTAAGAGAGCCTCAGCTCTGATTGTACTCCTTTAGAGGCAGCCTGGTTTCCTGGTTTTCCTCATGGCTGCAGAATACTTATTCTCAAGTATACCATGGAGCTGGACTGGCGCCAGAGAAAAATAAGTTAAAATGCTGAAAAAATCAGTCTTTAGAGAGACTCAGCTATTCTTGAATTAATGCAGACCTTTGGTTTGGTCAGGCTTTGCCAGGGTTCTCAAGTCTTCTACAGAAGAAAACCCTCATGGGTCCTTAGCCATTCACAATGACACCATTTAACAAGTAAGCTTTGTGTAACTCTGTTCCCAAATTAGCTCTTAAAACCAGTAGTTTCAGACATCAAAATAAAATATCATTTAACATACATACATAAATCTGAACACAAGGATGAGGAATGTGGAAATAAAAGACAGATTTTCTCCTCATAAGAAATAACAATGAGCCACCTTCTTCATGAATCTTTTATTTCTGGAACTCTCCATGCTTCAGCAGCACAGTCACCCAGGTTAAGTTTCTCAGAAGCATGTGTCAACTATTAGTCATGTTCCACATTGAAGTACTTCAAGATTGCATCCTGCCCTGTGTTTAAGCTTCCACCAAGGAACTCCACGAAGATAACATATGTTAGTTGAGTAACTGCATTTTAAAACTAGAATGATTTCAATGACACTATCTTCTATATAACCTGAACATCTTACTTTTCTCAAGAACTCACTGCTTGTGTTGTTAGATAGACCTTTCTGAAAGTAGTTTCTAAAAACGGAAGACTTGATTTCACTACCAATTTCACAGTCACATTACTGCTTCAAGTTATTTCACAACAATGGCAATATTTGGACAATAGAGGCATCACTTTAAGATACTTGAACCTTATCCTACACTCCTGAATTTTGTTAGTTCCCTTATTACATCAACCTTATTTTCTAAATTCCTCTGCATATACATTATAAAATAATTTTCTTATGATGTGCTGACATAGTTTGAGATTTTATATTGTGTTCAATTTAAATAGTTCATATTCCCTGGAACCACTTTTAGCTGTATGGCACTCATTGTCCTTCTTATCAGCAGGCTGCAGACTTGGTCCCGATGTTCCTGTTGAAAATTATATTCTCTGGTTGAGAAATATTCTATCTCCTTTAGAAATTTAGAGCGTACCTGTGAGGTTTTGGACTTTTTTTTTTTTTAACTCTACAGTATCTTAGTGGCTTCAGTCCCCAATGGATATCATGAAATTCCAATTATAGCCTAGAACTATTTATTTTGTTTCTTTCTGTTACTCTGCTGAGGGATGCCCATTTAACATAATTCTTCACCATTGTCTTTTTTGCAATTTATTTTGTATTTCTATATCACAATACCACAGATATAACATAATTTGACTCTTTTATGTTTTAAAATATTTCTATGGAATTTTAAGAAAGACAAAGACATTGAATTGTTCATTGTTTCTTATAGGAATCTCCACGTTTGCAGACTATGTGAAAGGGCGTGCCAATCATACTCATTGAAAGTAGGTTACAGAGTTTTAATGTAGACAATTTAGTGCACCCTATTGTCTTCTGTAATTTCCACTTTTCCCAGCTCCCTTCATATGGATCATTTAAATCAGGTCTTAATCAGACTCAATTCTATTCCATCCTTGAAAGAAAATAATAGGTAAATAATAAACAGAACGCTTTTCTGTACTACCTTCAGTTTCACAATTCCGCTCCAAAAGCTATGACTTCACTTTCATCTCCGCAGCTAGACTTCCTAAAACCTGTCAACATCCAGTGTCTTCATACACTCATTGCCCACAGTTAGGAACCAACTGCAGTCTGGCTCTGTCTCTGCCATTTCACAGAAGTCATTTTCACTAAGAGCACTATTTATCTCCCTTATTTGCTCCAATTTTCTTAAAGCAATTTCCTCCCTGGGCATCTGGGACAACATCCTTCCTGGAGGCTTCCGGTTTCTCCAATCGTCTCTAATTCTACTTTCTGCCTTGTGAAATTCCCTTCTATTGGCTACATATTAAGGATTTCTATCATCATAGTTGTGCCCAGTTTCTCCTTATACTGTCCCCACTTTCCATGAAAAATCCCAGCTAATTTGATGCCTTCTGTTCTATTTATATGAAGATGGAAACAATAAAAATAATGGAAGCCCAGATCTCTCTCCTGTGCCAACGTGCACATCTTCACTTGAATATCCCATAAGCTTGTGAGCCTCATGCTTAAATTGCAAAAAGTAGGTGTCATTTCTTTTCCAAATCTGATTCTTATTCTCCTACCATGCTAACAATTTCAATAACTACCCCTTGCTATCCGATAATCTATGCTGATATTTTGGGTAGCTATTGTATTTTCTCTCTCTCTTTTAACATGCCTAGCTAATCACCAAGACTCGTTTTCTATTGGTTCCAAACAGCTCCTGAACTAATTCACTTCTCATACCCACTTCCGTTTCCTAGTCCATGCCCCCTTCTTTCTTGATTATATCACAAACTTAGTCTCTTACTTGCTCTCCATTCTTTAGACTTCATCTTCCAATCTCTCTCTCTCTTAAACATCTGGGCGTATCATTCTCTTTGTTAATACCCTTTAGAGAGCTTACATTTATCTCCCATGTAGCAATATCTTTATTGTGGTTTACAAGATTTAAGCCCATTTTTACTCTCTAGCCTTCCTTCCTTTTTCTTTTTTTCCCAGTGGTTTTGAAATTCTTTAATTTCTGGGAGGCCAGCATGTCTTTGTACAGTGTCTTAGTCCTCTTAACCTGTTTTCTATGCCTGCGGATGCATTGCTTTCTTATTCTAATTTGTTTGCTTAAGTTTCCACTTAGCTTTTAGTTTAGATGTTACTTCTTCCAGGAAGGTCCCTTGAGCCCTAACATCTGGGTTTGATACCTCTGTTTAGGAGGTATATTTTGCCATAAGCAATGGATGCTCATGGAATCATTCACCAAGAGAAAGGGGTCCAAGGTCATGCTCCACTAAAGATGTCTCGAAGTATACCATGGAAAGGCACTGATAAAGAGACTGCTCCCACTGTTGTTAATGCCTTGGAAACCAGAGGTTCTAATTTGTGGGGTTTTTATGGATTCAACTTTATTGGTACCACTATCTCTGCTCACTTGAACCTCACATCTAGGTCATGAATTTCCTCCACAACTGCTACCACATCTGAACATGAGAGGCCACTGCTCTCCATGTTGGCACCATGAATCCCATAGAGAGTGTCCTTCTCAGGTTGCACACTTCCAACTTGCTCCTTATAATAAATGCCCTGATTAGCAGAACCTGGAGTAAAGGCTTGAGTCCTCCTTCTTAAGAAAGCTGAAGAACCTAGTTCTCTGGGGGCATTTGGGGCTCATAAAGCTGTAAGTTTTCCCAAAATATTAAGGATGCACAAAAGTCCTGGTCAACTAGAAAATGTGTTTGATATTAACTATAATTGCTACTTTCCCTCTCAAAAGACTGTTCATATTGTGTTGTAATCTCCTACTTTCTTATCTGTTCTTCACATTGCTTGGTAAACCCAATAAGGTCAAGGATGGGGACCTCCATATTCACTGTTCTATCTACGTTCTCCCTCTCCTCCCTTCACTCCTACAATATACCACAGAAGAATCATGCAGAGAAAGAAATTGGGACTCTACAGGACAGATACGCTTCCTGGGGCTGTTTCCTCACAGTGCACAGTGCACTGGGACAAACAGGGAGGAGGGCAATAAATCCCAGTGCTGATGGTCTTTTATTAGACTGGATTATTATACCACAGAAAAATGGCCCAGTAGTGACCCCAAGCTGCATCCCCTCTTGAAATGCCCTTGTAGTTCTCTCCAGTGAAGGGCACAGAGAGAGCCCAGCCATGCTAGTCTTTTGGAAAACTGTTCTTATGGAAATAGGATGCCAGGACAATGGATATTCCCTCAATCCCATCATGGCACATCCCTAACACTTATCAGTCTCCGACCGTATTAACGAGATGCTCATCTTTGCCACGTACTTGGGCATCATTTCAAATTATAGGTTGTCAGTAGGATTACCTATATTATCACATGTGTGGTTTTATGAACTCTATCATCAAGAAATGTGGATAGAGCTATCTACCTTTCACCAAGACTGAAAAATTAAAGCTCATCTTCAAAGTGTCTATCCTATTTTAGTGGATAACAGAATCTTACCTTGCACAGATCACTACGTTATACTAAAATGTTGAAGAAGTTACCAGTTTCTGGCTTCTTTGCTACCTGCCTACTATCCCGCGTTCTTCTGAAGCTTCTTTGTGGTCTCCTGGCTGCCAAAATAATGACCGAACGTTTTCTATGTGTTAATGTTGATTTTTCTTTCTTTTCTTTCTTTAAGTGTTTCTTTGAAAAACTGATGTTATCTATTGAGATACTGTACTTCTTTTTCTGCCATTACCTGGTTTTATCTTGACACGGGCACACAGCTCTTCCTGGTTTTGTAGCCATTGTGGTTCTTTTCAAATTGCTGGGTTTTGTTTTTGCTCATTATGTAAAATCCACACGCTCAAACATTTCATTGATACTTGTAGTTTTCAGCGGTGACCGCTACTACTCATCACCCTCCATTCACCTGTGTTCTGACGTCTAGGCTGATATGCTGATATGTGGGTTTGTCCGTTAGGATGATTCGCAGGTCCTTAACCCCAGTATGTTCACAAATGACTACCTTAGTGTCCTCCCCACAGCCTTCCTCTGTATCACTGCAATGGCCTCTTTGTTGGTGAGCTTGACTAGTGAGTTGCTCCACTCAGTAATTCAATGTGACTTTGCTAAAACACACATACATCCCCACCAGGATCCCCTAGGACCCTGACCCGTCTGCCCTCCCTGGGGATGCAGCCCCATGCGTGACTTGGGGCCCTGGGGTCCTGCCCTTCCCGCCCTTCCCGAGGGGCTGCTCAGCCATGCGGGGAACATGGTGGCACAGGGTCATGTATACACAGACCCCTGGAGGAAACTAAGTGGGAACAGGGCACCTCAGCCCTTGTCTCTGGGCCTCCTCGCTTCCCCTGGACTTCCTCTGGAATCCACCTCTTCCCCGAAACCGGCTTGATTACTGATCATCAGTCACTGATTATTGGTTTAGATGAACATAAACTGGGACCCCAAATACCAAGATTAAGCAACTGGGCATCTCTTTCTTTTCCCACGTAAACACCACAATGTGCGCTATCTGGAGGAGGTGCTCTGTGGCCCAGGGTTGGAGGTTCAGCCTCACTGGGGGCCCCCAGGCAGCAGCAGGTGATGGAGGCCTGGGTGGGGGACAGGGAGCACCACAGGCAAACCGTGTCGCCTCATAAGCAGGTCCAGGAATGTGCTGGCTTAGCTTGCAACCACCTGGAAAGCAGCTTCTGCAGGCGGGACTCCTCCCTCCCCCAAGCATGGTGATGCCTCCTCCTCCCCCACCAGGCTTTGGATGCCTGAGTATTTCTTTACTCTTGAAATACTAAGATGTTTTTCAGTTACTGTTTCTGTATGGGAGCTTCATAAATATCGTTTTCCTTTCATTTTAATCTTTGCATAACAGAACTAAACTGATGAAATTCTAGAACCTAGGTGAGGTTCGGTGGGCTGAGGTCCGGAGCCGATGACCAAGAAAGAATTCTTGAGACATCTTTGGTGCAAAATGGTGGTTTATGAAAGCACAGGGACAGGACCCCTGGGCAGAAAGAGCTGCTGCCCCGGGTTGCGAGGGATGGCAGGTTATGTACCCTGCGGTTGAGGGAAGGTGAGGGGAAGGGAGGCTTCAATGGAGTTTTCATATGCTAAAGAGGGCCTAAGGTGCCTGGAGTATCCCCGGAGGTCTTCCTGGCTTGATCAATGTTGTCTTTTGGCAAGCCATTAACATCAAGATGTTGGGAGATTCCTGGTGGGATGTCACAATCCTGCTATCAAGTGTCTTTGTTAGATTTAGGTTCAGAAGAGATTGAACTATATTTACATTTCCTTCTCCCTCAGCCTCCTTCAGTTTTGTGTACGGAGGGGAGGGCTTGAGGAACTGAGTTACTTGCCTCTGGACATTATCAATAGCACAAGGTAACTTCTTTGTTTGTAGATCTCTAGGACATTTGTAAACCAAGGGGAACTATTTGTTTCTCGTTTATGGCGGTCAGGGGTGCCTGAGGGGAGCGGGTGGAGAGGGGGTGCAAGGTGCCAGCTGTGGCTTTGTCCTCAGCCGGCCTCCTGCTCCCTCATCATAAACTATTTTTTTTAATTAAGAACAATAATTTTACTCTCTTCTATGAAACAAATTTTGGCCTTTTTTATGCCGTAATTTATTTGGCTTTTCTTTTTTTTTTTTTCTTTTTTAAATTTATTATTTGGCTTTTCTTTTGAATTCACTGTGCTTGCCCTGAAGTTTCATGATTTGTTAATAACTTACACATCAACTGTATTTATCATGCTTTACCTTTTCTCCTAATTTACTTATGAGTTCTGTAATGATGCTTTGATCTTATTTCCTTAACGTCTTCTCTCATTTCCGTAGTTTTATTTCCTCATTTTTGTAATTTCTGTTCTAATAAATGAAATTCTTTTCAGATATTCACTAAAATAAATCAGAGAGATTTATTTTTTTTTCCTCATGGGTTCTGTTTTTGGCTAGACTGGATTTTCTGGGTTTTGCTGATATCCTTCATTACCTTCTAATTACATCATTTTTCATACATTCTATACCATTAAAAACAAGCATCCATACTATGGAATATTATTTAGTGCTAAAAAGAAAGGAGCTACCGAGCCATGAGAAGACATGGAGGAACATGACTAAGTGGAAGAAGCCAATCTGAAAAGGTTACATGCTGTGTGGTTGCTACTACATGACACTCTGGAAATGTAGTACATTTGTGGGAACAGTGAAGAGTCAGTGGTTGCCAGGGGTTGGGGGTGGGGAGGGTGAGCAGGTGCAACAGGAGGGATTTTCAGGGCATTGAAACTACGCACTGTGATACTATAATGATGGATACATGTTGTTACACAATTGTCCAAACCTACAGAATGCACAGCAACGAGAAAGACCCTAATGTATTAATGTAATTAATTAATGTAAGACATTAATTAACAGCGGTGTATCAATGTCCGTGGAAGCTCTGAATGTCACACCTGTTGCTGGCCCCTCTCGCTTCTGTCAGGAGGGCTGCCCTGTTTTATGAACCTGCCCCACAGCTCCTGGTAGCTCAGCTTCCCTGGCAGGAGCAACAGAGGCTAAGCTGTGATTGAGCTCCAGGAAGAACCTTAAACAAAACCATGGGAAATCCTGGAATTATAATGACCTCTCAGAATTTTCCTAGAGATGCAGGATACTCAAGTCTGTCTATTTGCGTATTGATGGGTAACAGGTTTGAAGTGCTCCTGGAAGGGAGGTGAGCTTGGGATCTGGTGCCGGGGGCAGTATCCAGAGGGCCTGAAGCCAGACGTTGTCTGCTGCCAGTAACACCAGCACCAGCCATCAAGTCCTTCTGGACAAGAAGTCCAGGGGGAAGGTCACAGATTGTCCCAGGTGGTGTCCTTTCAAGAAAGGTTTAAGAAAGGAAGACAGGCTTAGGGAAGGTTAGGAAGAAGAAAGGAACAACCGAGTCATTTTCGAAAATACGAAGATCGGTCATGTAGCAGGATTGCTTTTCTCTATGAATTCATATCTCCCGTTTTGGATCTGGAAAATACCATTCTACAGCAGAGGGTGTGTGTGTCAGTCCTAGAGCACAGACTCACCACTTGACACACTCCCACTGCATGAACGCTAAGACCAGTTGGCAGTCGGACCTCTGCCCATTTCCAGACTGGCAACCCCGCGTCCATTTCCTGGTTTAATATCCCCTAGCCCCCAGTGCTGCATTCTTTCTGGGGTCACGGAATCTTTATAGAGCAACGTACAGAGATTGATACACGTAAGTAAAAATGTGCCGGTTCTTTACTCCCCTCCACTGAATTAAGGCACGTTTTCAGGTCTTTTATTGTTCCTAGAGCAACCTCAAGTATTTCTCGCCATGTTTGGAACGCAGCCATTAATACTCTTGTTGCAAACATGCCCAGAGGCAACGCTGAATCCCATTCCATTTAAATCTCTCCGTGTGTGCGTGTGTCCGTGTGTCCGTGCATGTGTGCTTTTCCTTCCACATGTTTTGTTCTGACATGTATATTTCCCTTTGGGAGCTGTACTCAAGAAAAACTAGAAAATCCGAGGTTTAAAAATACTGCCTCAAGTCCCTTGTACAATGCTGCCTGCTTCTCACTCTATATCCAAAGATAAATTTCTAATGCTGTTAATGGTTATCATTGGGCTCTGGTATTCTTGAAAGAAAGCACTGTTGTTTTCGAAACATGCACTGTTGTTTTCGGTTCATAAGTTGCTGATCACAACAAGCAGCTGGAGAAAGCAGCCATTCCTCACTGTGTCTAGAGAAGCACCAGGGGTGCCCCACGAAACCGCAGGTGTTGCTTCCCAGAAAACCTTACAGGGCACAGTATATGTAACAATATTTTAATACTGCAGGAATTCCTGATCATTCACTTCCTAAATTGTGAACAAAGGAAATATTACTTTGAATGTTCTTATGTAAACTATTCTCCTTAAATTTTGCTGAAGTGTAACTTTATTTCTTAAAGTAGTTTTGTTTCTGCATATATCAGGGGAAAAAAGAAAAGAACAGAAAGTCTTGTCTTAGAGTAAAGGGTGACCCTACTGTGGAATGTGATATTAAATATGGTCCTTGGGAATGACAGCAGAATTAAGACAGTTTGTGGGGGTTTGTGTTAACATTGATGAAATCTCTACCCCCCAAAAGTAGCCAATAAAGGCTTCCCAGACTTTATGAACTAAATGCGATTTTTGAAATGTAGTGTGAAGGCATCATTTTTGGAACGTGGTATTTCACACTCCCATCACGCCCCTACATAACCCTGTTTATCCAGTAGGAATATCTTCTACATGTTTGCTCTTTGTTAGGGGACATATCTGTCAGTTTCTGGGAAACAAGTGATACACACGTGCTCACATTAGTCGGCACGTCTTCCCCCACATTGCAAGCTCTTTGTCCCAGAGAAATTTCCTGGAGAACTTCTTGCAAATAAACTGCATATCTGAGCTAGCACGTGTCCCTGGGACAGACTTATCACTGGGAACCTCAGAGAGGAGAGACTTCACATTTTTTTTTTCTACCAAGAACAGATTTTTGTCTTATGCGAATGCTACGATCTTAAATGTCTCAACATTCCATGATTGTCTCAAGCAACCATTTTATTATTTTCAGGAATATTGTCTTTCAAGTCAACCACCCACCTAAATGCATCTCCTAACAATTTAATTCTTGGGATATCACATTTTCATCACATGAATTCTATGTGATTTATATTAATCTAGCTACCGGTAAGGGGGCAATAATAATCAGATTACTCAGAGTTAGACACTGAAGAAATCTCCCCATTTTCTTGCTTTGATATTTCCATTTACTTGATGAAGAAACCAAGGCTTGGATATATTGCAAAATCTTGATAATTCGCACACAGTACAAACACAGTCTAGAATTTGTATAGACAAAGTCACTGGGGATGCTCCGTAATTTATTCCAGGTAAGTTCAGTACATGGGTCTGTGTCCCTGTGATAAAGTTCAGAGACTTGAAATATCTTCATGCTTCCTTATTAAATCAAGAGCACATGAAGACCAGGCAATGAATGAATTCATGAGTAAAGTCTGTCTATAACCAGACCACTCAGTCCGTAGACCGACCTAATGGCTAGGTCTTCAGTTCTTAGGTGAATAAATAGTGTGGGCATGTCTGAATTTGTCATCTCCCATCCTGGAGCCTTACCTAGTAGCTCAGAAGCAGTTGTATATGAATGATCAAGGGGACTCCCCTACAACTGTCCCTCTCCCCATGTGGCCAAGACTTAACATCAGCAGCAATAGTCCAGCCCCCGGGGACTGGAAGCTACCCTTACAAACAGAAAGGGTCTGGAGGTGGTCCTCTTCATATCACCATTTCAATGACCAGTCAGGGTCCTGTAAATCACATGTGGGTCTTAGAGGATGAAAATATGCTTCTGAACACTTCGCCAGGCATTAATGTCCATGCCTGGTGCTTACCAGAGTGAGTAAACATTATCTGGGTTCAGTCAGAAAAGGGATCAGAACAACTTCATATCCACATGGATAAAACAGCAGTGTGAATTTAGTTTTGTCCTAAGGGTAGCTTAAATATCCAACCCTCCATCATAATGTCCTCTAGAGAGACCTGAATTACCTGAACAGCCTGCTGATACCAATGCAACCCACTGAATCCTTGACATCGTCTAATAGATCACGAACCATTCCGGAGACAGATGTGTTCCACAGCATGGAGACAGACTCTATGCACACTCAGAGTCCTGCCATGTCAGTAAAATGTTTAGATGTGGTCCGGGGGATGCAGGAACACTATTAAGATTAAGGGAGAAATTATTGAAATCACACACCACTCATCCTGAAGATGGTACAGCAATGCCTGTGATGGGTAATTCTATGTGCCAGCTTGGGTCAGCTAGAGTGACCTGCTGTCTGGCCAAATGCCAGTGTAGATGCTCCTGGGAGGGTATATTTCAAATGTGATTAGTATTTAGAGTCAGTGAACTTTGAGTACTTTCTATAATATGGATGGGCCTCATCCAATCAGTTGGACATCTTAAGAGCAAGGTCTTTTTGGATTTCCCAAAGAAGAGGGAATTCTGCCACAAGACAATAACAAATTGTGCCCCATTTGCCATCCCTTTGAGGAATCTGGACTCCTATGGCACCTGTCAGGCTGGGCTGTGGCAGACAATGTTGCTCCAGCTCAGGTTGGTTGAGTCCAAAGGCAGGCACTCTGGGGGGCTTCTGAGCAGAAAGGATCCCGCTGTGGTCCCAGTGATGGTTTGAGCTCCAATGCCATGGGGACCACAGACCTGGCACAATCTCGTTCCAGGGATCAGTGAGGAGGACAGGTGCGAGTCCCACGGAGGAGCTCACAGTGTGGACGCTTCAGGTTCTGGATCGAGGTCAGGCTCTCCTCTGTGAAGAACTGTGTATCTTTTCCAAAAAAATTACCAGTGTGTGCTACCGGGTCCTGTCCTCAGGGCAGCAAGTGACCATATGGTCCCATTAACCCTCGACGAACGAGGCTACCTTGTACCCACTGAGTCATCAGTTTGGGTGGCCCAGAAACATTCTATTGCAAGATGGAGGTGCTACACCCAGAATTAAGCGAAATCACAGAGCAAGATTTATACACAGGTAACAAGGCCCCCATGCCATTCACACCACACTGAAACCAACCTGCTGTCAGCACACGTCTGTATGGATGATCCTCTATGACAAGTTGACACAGAAGGAAAAAGCTCGAGCTCGGTTTGCAACAGGCCAGCTCAGTGTGTGGATGTCAGTTCAGAAATGAATGACAGCCTGTCACAGAGAAGGAATTAGAAGAGAGTGAAAAGGCTCCATTGCTTGAAGCAGTGCCCCAGGTCAACCACGCACATGGAAACAGAAGTAGCCTGAGGTTGGACTGTAGAGAAATGTGATTAGTGTTGCCTGGGTTGGCTAGTGCATCAGGGGACTAGGAGGAGAATGGTCAGGAAGTCTTGGTGTAGAAACGATGACGGACATATGGGGATGACCATGGAGGGCAGAGATCTTTGCATTGCATGGAACCCCTCCAGAAGGCATCCACCCCAGAAGAAGCATTACACAACAAGATCGACAAAATTACTTGTGACAAAACCTAGCCTTTCTCACAGGCCACATGAATGCTAGCATGTGGGGTGTGTGAGCTGAGCTCGCTGGCAAGAGTAGAAACTACGTGTGGGCTTCACCTAGTGTAAGTCAATGGAGTTCCCTGGGGCCTGTGATGGTGACAATCCTTGGGAGCACTTCTTTAGGAGGCCACCCAACCACTGAGGGTAAGCTCATTAAATCATCCCCTTTTATATTAGAAGGGGGCAGAGGTCCATCCTGCTTAGAAATGATGCACATTCTCAATGTGATTTGACCTTTCTTACCTTCAGGGGCTTAGTCTTTTCCATTCTGGGAGGGGTTTTGGAATATTTGTTCCTTCATTCGGAGCTCTCCTGTAACAGTGACTCAGTGAGGACTCAAATTACAGCAAGAGATGGGGATGGATCCAGGCCGACACATCCACTCTTGTGATCACAACCATACCAACCCCCAAACAGCTGCCCCTGGAAGCACTGGGATGACCCAGTCAAGTCCCAGATGCTACTGCCCACCAGGGGACCACACCTCACAAGTGTGGGACAGCATCGTCCAGCATGAAGTGCACATTTTGGAAGATAATGAATCTGGGCCACGATGCGGGCAGGGGGGGCTCTCACCACCATCCCCCAATGACTCACTTGGGGAGCCTTACCTCCTGCCCCTGGAAGACTGAGGGGAAGTGAGAGGGATGCCACAGAGTACGTGCTGGCCACACATTCAGTTCATTGCCAGCGTTTGGCAGCGAAGGAGCACAAGCAGGAGCCTTGGCCTCAGCCCTCGGGGACGAGAGTCTGGGTCATGCTAACAAGCTAACAGGCAAGTGCTGACAGAAGGTGAGGACCCTGCAGTGGTGGAGGTGGGTGGGAGGAGAAGACAATCTGTGGCGGCCCCCAAGTCAGCCTCACTGCAGGTGGGGTGCTCTCTGTACCTGAGAGCACCCCCTCTGTGTTCCTTGCAAGAAGAGACTTCCACTGGAGTCTTGGAAGGGCTTCTCTCAGGACAAGAATGACGTCCTTCAAGGGGAAAAAGGCTGCTCTCTGGACCACCTATATGCCTGGATGTTACTGGCAATGCTGTTGAGCACAGGGCCCCTTCAGCTACACCCCACCCCTGCCGAAACAGCCACCTGTCCCCAAACCCTGCCCCCAGCCTGAAGCCACTGTGTTCCAGAATGGCCAGCGAGGGCCTGAAGAAATTGGCTGAGCTTACCCAGCCTGGGCCGTTGCTGATGGGGTGCTGCCCAGGCCCCTCGGACATCGGCAAGGTGCCCGCCACCACCATCACCCCGACCTCCCAGCCACCCAGCTGCTGCACCGTCTCTGCCTCCACCTGCGCGGATCCCAACACACAGCCCTGAGCACTTGCACAACAGCCTCTGGGTCGGAGGCTGGGGCTTCCGGCTCTGATTTACGTTTTCAAGTGTGTGCTGCTGGTTTGTCTTCTGCTTTTGCTTTTGTTTCGTTTTAAGAATTTATGTATTTATTTGACAGAGAGAGACAGTGAAAGAGGGAACACAGCAGGGGGAGTGTCTGAGGGAGAAACAGCCTCCCCACTGAGCAGGGAGCCTGACACTGGGCTCTGCCCCAGGACCCTGGGATCATGACCTGAGCCGAAGGCAGAAGCTTAACCCACTGAGCCTCCCAGTTTGCCCTTGTTTTTTGTTTGTTTGTTTGTTCTGTTTTGTTTTTATATTACATCATGTTAGTCACCGTATAGTCCATCATTAGTTTCTGATGTCGTGGTCCATGATTCATTGTTTGTGTATAACACCCAGTGCTCCATGCAATCCATGCCCTCCTTAATGCCCATCACTGGGCCAACCCCTGAAACTCTGTTTGTTTCCCAAGTCCATAGTCTTTCATGGTTCATCTCTCCCTCTGATTTCTCTCCATTCTGTTTCCCCTTCCTCCCCTTAATATCCTCCCTGCTATTCCTTATATTCCACATATAAGTGAAACCACGTGGTAATTGTCTTTCTCTGTTTGACGTATTTCACTTATCAAAATCCCCATCCATGTCGATGCAAATGGTGAGTATCCATCCTTTCTGATGGTTGAGTAATATTCCATTTAGTATATCGACATCTTCTTTATCCATTCGTCTGTTGAAGGGCATCTCAGCTCTTCCCACAGTCTGGCTATTGTGGACATTGCTGCTATGAACTGGGGCACAGATGGCCCTTCTTTTCACTCCATCTGTGTCTTTGGGGTAAATACCCAGTAGTGCAATTGCTGTATTGTAGTGCACCTCTGTTTTTAACTTTTTGAGGGACATCCATGTTGCTCCAGCTTGCATTCCCACCAACAGTGTAAAGATAAGTACCAAAATAAGGTAGGGAGGCCCTAGTAGAAAAAGAAAAGAAAATAGTTTATTACTTTTTCTTAGTTCCACATTTAAGCCTATATCAATCCAATCTTGCTTCAAGTAGGGTTGTGCAAGATTTTCACCAATGTGGATTCTGAGTTTATCAATATTAAAAATGATACTATATTCTCCTGCATTGTTATATCCTTATTAATAAAAAAGCATCAGAGTTCACTCATTCGAGTTCTGAATCATTTGTATAGACACCAGACAATTTTCATTCCCATGTAAGTGGGTGCTAAGTCACTCTATGAAAAAGTCATCATAAAATTACTTGTCCAAGTAGTAACAAATTCAGCAGTTTTCAACTATGATAATTCATGAAAAGGTGAAAACCAGATGTTCTATAATATGCATGTTTTATCCACAAATAAATCTGAAGCATGAGTAGACTTTGAGCCCCTTTCTGAAGAGTTGTTTTAAGAAGGCTATTTTCTCATTACATTAGGATTTCTCTTGTGTTGAGTTAAGAGACACGGTTACTAATGATCAGATGTGTGTGGCCAGAGTCCCTTTGCACTTTAATAAAATTGACCATTTAAATGGAAATATATCAAAGGAGAACATTTATAAAGCTTTTCACTTATGTGTTTCCTTCTTTCAAATGATATATCTCATTTACAACACCACATACCCCAAACCTTCTGTTAAAATTAGAAGTATAATAGTGAATCCATTAATGATGAACTTTGTCCCCTAAAGGCTCTCAGGATAAGTAAAATAACGGTAGGAATAGAAGACATACAGGCTTGATGAAGTCTCCTTTATAACCCTTGAGCTACAGTCTTGCAACATTTGACAAAAAGTAATTACTTCCTTTATTTTGCCCAAGGGCTAAATTTCCAACAACAACAAAAACAAGAAATAAAAATTACAGAATACATGTTGAGTTAAATGTGTAAATGGATGGGAAAGCATTACTACTGAACAGTCATATAAACTCAAACCTAGATTAATTGCTTACTTATAAGCTAAAATGAAGAATAAAGAGAAGTGTTTTATTTCTATCCAAATTGCTGCTTTAAATTATAGCAAACATGTCCAAACATTATGCTGTTTTAAGAATTATGAATAATTCAGTTTGACTCACAATGATTAAAGAATTGAAATGGAAAAGAGAGACGTTCTATTTACTGATAAGTAGATTTTTATTGCAACAAATGTTATTGTCTGAAATAAAACTACACCGTGTGTGGGATTCCTAGTTCAGGAGTTTATGGGAAACTTCTAACTTCTGATTGCAAATAGGGGTTTTTCTTAGGTTTGTTTGGGGATCTGGCACACACGTTTTGTTGTAACAGTCTGTAGCCCCACAGAGATGAATGGAGGAGCATCACAGACACAAGTGAGGAGAGAAGAAATGTATTTCACTTGCATGCCTCCCTTGACACTGATGTCTCAAACCAATGGTCAAGATGTCACACCTATATACCTCTAAGCTTCACTTGTACGCCAATGGGATAAACCCTACACATCTGGATAATGCTGTCCACTAGTAGTCTAGGATCTTCGATGCAGAAGGACTCCAGGTCCAGAGAAGTTTTTCAAGAAACTGAGTGGAGACAGAAGAGTTCTGAGGAGTGATGGATGGAGTATGTCACCATCTCCAAACTGAGAACATGAGCTAGATCCATGAAAACCCACTGAAGGGGAACTACCTGGGCAGGAAGAAGAAAACCAGCTCTAGGTGTATTTTCTGGAAAGCTAAGTTTAGAAAGTGTATGTAGAAGGGGATCTCCAGAGGTGGTCACATGCGGATGTAATGTCCATGCAAGGTCAGTAGGAGAAAGAACAGCCAACCTTTGTGACTGCATGACACAAAGCCTAAAGAGGGTCACATCACTGGGGCGACTGTTCATGTGTTGGGGATGAAAGTGGGGTTGGAGAAGCACCAAGACAAATGGAAAGGGAAGACTTAGGCTCTGAGGTGATTCTTGAGGATTTCTACAGGATGTAGATGCTTGGTGACAGACCAGTCAGACCTCTCCAACAGAGAGGGAAACTAAAGATGAGGAACATAAGCAAATTCTGGAACAATCTAGAACAATCTGGAAGAGGTAAAAGAACACTGGATCCTGGGTGGGGGCGGGGAGGACATAAACGGAGGGAAAGTACCAGCAGTTAGGGATGGTGAGGAGGGGGGAGACCCTGGGGGCAGACTGGGAGATTTCACTTAGAGGACAACTTAAGAAAATGCCCTTTTCTATAAATTTAGAAGCAACGTGAACTTCTGAAGGGAAGAGGAGGAATCAGAGTGAACTGTGGTCATTATGAACAACGTGTGAGGAGTTAATATGAGGCCAGTGTAGGTGGATGGAGCAGAAGTAAGGAGATTGCCAGGCAGAGCTGGGATCCCAGGTAAGGGGTATGGTCTTTCTTCCCTATGTGCTCAGCATGCATCCTCAATCCACATGTTCAGAAACACACGTATGTCTTCTTTCTTCTGCAGCCAAATTTAACTTCTGCCCAGATGTAGCCACAGGATAGAGAGCCGGATTGAGGACGATCTTCTTACATAAATAAATGCAAAATTATGTGCATGTTTATACACACAGATAACAGTATTTTCTATAAAGGAGTTCATTCTATGCGTTCTATTTGCAATCTGCTTTGTAGTCAATCAGAAATGTATCCTGAATATATTTCCATATGATATAAAGAGATGAGTTACAGCATTATTTTACAAGGTTACATCGTATTCTGCAATTTGTGCAGAATCAATTTCTTACTATTGGTACCTCTTTATGTTTAACTTTTCCCATTGTTAGAATAATAAAATATCTGTGAGCAATTTGTGCATATCATATTTTTTTCTCACACTAGATTTCAGAAAATGGAGTTGTTGTGTTAATCATCTTTAGATTCTTTTGTTTGTGAATGAGTACCCTCTGCTTCCACTTCCAGGACCATAGAGTAGATGCACTTCTCTTATTTCCTCCTGCAAAGTACTACTGAAACTCCCGTGCATCATCTACAAAACACGGATAACAGCACTATGAAAGGTGGAGAGCCGTCAGGCCAGGTAAGACTCTCAGGATCCAAGGAACAGCATGACAGGGAGTTCTGTAGGCTTTCCTTTTGTCTCTTACATCCAAGACATGCAGTTCAAGAGGCTGACAACATGGATGTGCTGGTGAGAACAGTTAAAAATTCCGGCCTCTCTAGCCAACAGAAAATAAAACGGCATCTTAGAAAAATGGAAAATAATTGCACACCCATGGCCCTATTCCAGCTAAACACCACAGAAAAATTCATGCCCTACTCCATCCATGCCAGCGAAGACCACACAAAACACCTTCATGCTGTCAAAGCTGCAGTGAGGGCACCCCACACTCCTACTAGACTAGTGTCATAGGATGTCATGGGATGTGATGCCACTCCCGAGGCATCAACGGAGAACAGAGGGATTTCCAACCCAACAGGCAGTAACAAGAAGCTACTCCCCTTTCCCACTGAAATGACTCAGTGGAGACTCACAATTTTCATCCACAGCCAGCAGTAACAACCACTGTGGTGTCCCTGTCCATGGAGACCACATGGGCGACTGTAACTCCCAAGTCCACCCAGCAGTCATGAGGCACACACATCCTGGGTGTCACTGGAACATCTGCTCTTCTACCCCCCGGCCACCAATGAGGCGGGTCCTCGACTCCCCTGCAGGACCCTGGCAGAGGACTTCTGCTGAAACAGAAGACTGAATAAGATCCAGAGCCTCCCAACAGAACTTTTCAATGTCCATGATGCAACTAAAAATCTTTATACTAAGAACCAGGAACATATAAAATTCAACAATTTTAAAAAATGTAATTAATAGATGAAATGCCATGATGAGATGTTAGAACTATCTAGCAAAGATGTTAAAGCCATCATGAGGCAGGGCTTTTATCGCCTATTATGAAAACACTTGAGGCAAATGAAAAATAGAAAACATCAGCAAAGAAACAAAAAGTCTCAGTGAAGAAATGTGAAAATCAACCTAATGGAAAATTGAGAAGTGGAAAATAGAGCAGTCAAAATCACGAACTTGGTGGGTGAGTCCAGCCTCAGAACTGAAGACACCAAGGAAAGACGCAGTGAACCGGAACATGGAACAATAGAAACCGCCTAATTTGAACAACAGAAAGAAAATAGAACACAAAAAGCCCAATAGAACAGAGCCTCAGGAATGTGTGGGACTATAAAAAATACCTAATATTTGTGTCACTGTAGTTCCGGAAGGAGAGGAAATAGAGGATGGACCTTAAAACAGCTAATGGCTAAAAACTCCCCAATTTTGACAAGGTATGTAAACCTAGACTCAAGACCTGTGCGCACCCCAAACGAGATAAATCCATGCCAAAATACCATGCTTAAATTTCTGAAAACTACAGAAAAATTTAAAATCTTGAACACGATCACAGAAAAATCGTATCTCTCCCATAGGTGGGCATCAATTCAAATGGCAATAGCATTCTAGTCAGAGTCTGAGCAGTCCGTGGGTCAAAGAGAAAGTCTCAAGGTAAATTCGAAAATCCACTGCATGACGGGGCCCTGGGTAGCTCAGGCAGCCGACTCTCGATCTCAGGTCTTGATCAAAAGAGATAACATTAATTGATTATACTTCATCAAAGTAAACATTTTTATTCTTCAAATGGCTGTTAGTAGGATAGAAAGACAAGCTACAGAGCAGAGAAAGTGCTCATGAACCACATACCTGGCAAAGCATTAGTATTTGCAGCACAGGGAGAACCTCAAAACTCAACAGTAAAGCAAATTCCAAGCAGAAAATGGGTAAGAGACATGAAGAGCCATTCCACTACGAGGATATACAAACTATAGAAATGATCCCTGAAAGCATAGTCTTTCACCAAAAGGATGTGTGGAAGACAAATTAGTACATGAAAATGTGTTCCACCCTATCATCCATTAGGGAAATGCAAACGAAGACCATCATGAATGATCATGGCACACTGATGAGAATGGCTGAAGTGATAAATAGGGACAATACCAAATGCTGGTGCTTGTGCAGAGAAGCTGGATCTCAGAAATGGGTGCTTTTCAAAAACGACACAGCCATTCTGCAAAATCGTTGGGCAATTAAAAAAAAAAAAGATCATGCCATTACCTATGACCCAGTATATGTGTCCAAGGTTTTTTTCCCTCATAGTCGTCTTTCAATGATAAGTGGCTACACAGGGTTTTGTACATCAGCTTCATGGAGTATTACTCAGCAATATACAGGAACGAGCCTTTGATGATGCCACAGCATTGATAGATCTCCAGAGGACTGTTCTGAGTTAGAGAGAGAGAGAGAGAGAGAGGCATGGAGGGAAGGAAGGAAGGAAGAGAAAGGAGGGAAGGAAGGAGGGAGAAAAGCAAAGAAAAAAGAAAAAGAGACAATCCCAGAATATCACAGGTCTGATCCCATTAAGGTCCGTGAGTGACAAGACTGGGGAAATGGACACAGATTCAGTGGCCACCGGGAGTCAAGGATCAGGCAGGGCAGGAAGAGAAGTCAGTGATGATGAAATTCTGTTTCTTGGCTGTGTCAGTATTAAGAGCCTTGTTGCAGTATCATTACAGATTTGCAAGATGTTATCAATCCAGAAAAGGTGTCAGGAACACACAGAGTCTTCATGTAGTGTTTCTTGCGACTATATGTGATTCTATAATTATCTTAAAATAAGACACCTCCAGATTTAAAGTGAGGGGGTGGAAACAATTTACCATGCTAATGGGCATCAGAAGAAAGCTGGGGTGGCAATCCTTATATCAGATCAATTAGATGTTAAGCCAAAGACTATCATAAGAGATGAGGAAGGACACTATATCCTACTCAAAGAGTCTGTCCAACAAGAAGATCTAACAATTTTAAATATCTATGCCCCTAACGTGGGGGCAGCCAACTATATAAACCAATTAATAACAAAATCAAAGAAACACATCAATAATAATACAATAATAGTAGGGGATTTTAACACTCCCCTCACTGAAATGGACAGATCATCCAAGCAAAAGATCAACAAGGAAATAAAGGCCTTAAAGGACACACTGGACCAGATGGACATCACAGATATATTCAGAACATTCCATCATAAAGCAATAGAATACACATTCTTCTCTAGTGCACATGGAACCTTCTCCAGAATAGATCACATCATGGGTCACAAATCAGGTCTCAACCGGTATCAAAAGATTAGGATCATTCCCTGCATATTTTCAGACCATAATGCTCTGAAGCTAGAACTCAATCACAAGAGGAAAGCTGGAAAGAACCCAAATACATGGAGACTAAACAGCATCCTTCTAAAGAATGAATGGGTCAACCGGGAAATTAAAGAAGAATTGAAAAAATTCATGGAAACAAATGATAATGAAAACACAATGGTTCAAAATCTCTGGAACACAGCAAAGGCAGTCCTGAGAGGAAAATATATAGCGGTACAAGCCTTTCTCAAGAAACAAGAAAGGTCTTAAGTACACAACCTAACCCTACACGTAAAGGAGCTGGAGAAAGAACAAGAAAGAAACCCTAAACCCAGCAGGAGAAGAGAAATCATAAAGATCAGAGCAGAAATCAATGAAATAGAAACCAAAAAAAAAACAATAGAAAAAATCAATGAAACTAGGAGCTGGTTCTTTGAAAGAATCAATAAGATTGATAAACCCCTGGCCAGACTTATGAAAAAGAAAAGAGAAAGGACCCAAATACATAAAATCATGAATGAAAGAGGAGAGATCACAACTAACACCAAAGAAATACAGACAATTATAAGAACATACTATGAGCAACTTTACGCCAACAAATTGGACAATCTGGAAGAAATGGATGCATTCCTAGAAACATATAAACTACCACAACTGAACCAGGAAGAAATAGAAAACCTGAACAGGCCCATAACCAGTAAGGAGATTGAAACAGTCATCCAAAATCTCCAAACAAACAAAAGCCCAGGGCCAGATGGCTTCCCAGGGGAATTCTACCAAACATTTAAAGAAGAACTAATTCCTATTCTCCTGAAAATGTTCCAAAAAATAGAAATGGAAGGAAAACTTTCAAACTCATTTTATGAGGCCAGCATCACCTTGATCCCAAAACCAGACAAGGATCCCACCAAAAAAGAGAACTACAGACCAATATCCTTGATGAACACAGATGCAAAAATTCTCACCAAAATACTAGCCAATAGGATTCAACAGTACATTAAAAGGATTATTTACCACGACCAAGTGGGATTTATTCCAGGGCTGCAAGGTTGGCTCAACATCCGCAAATCAATCAATGTGATAGAACACATTAATAAAAGAAAGAACAAGAACCATATGATACTCTCCGTAGATGCTGAAAAAGCATTTGACAAAGTACAGCATCCCTTCCTGATCAAAACTCTTCAAAGTGTAGGGATAGAGGGCACATACTTCAATATTATCAAATCTATGAAAAACCCACCACAAATATCATTCTCAATGGAGGAAAACTGAAAGCTTTTCTGCTAAGGTCAGGAACACGGCAGGGATGTCCATTATCACCACTGCTATTCAACATAGTACTAGAAGTCCTAGCCTCGGCAATCAGACAACAAAAAGAAATTAAAGGCATCCAAATCGGCAAAGAAGAAGTCAAACTATCACTCTTCGCAGATGATATGATACTATATGTGGAAAACCCAAAAGACTCCACTCAAAAACTGCTAGAACTTGTACAGGAATTCAGTAACGTGTCAGGATATAAAATCAATGCACAGAAATCAGTTGCATTTCTGTACACCAATAAGACAGAAGAAAGAGAAATTAAGGAGTCAATCCCATTTACAATTGCACCCAAAACTACAAGATACCTAGGAATAAACCTAACCAAAGAGGCTAAGAATCTATATGCAGAAAACTATAACGTACTCATGAAAGAAATTGAGGAAGACACAAAGAAATGGAAAAATGTTCCATGCTCCTGGATTGGAAGAACAAATATTGTGAAAATATCCATGCTACCTAAAGCAGTCTACACATTTAATGCAATCCCTATCAAAATACCATCCATTTTTTTTCAAAGAAATGGAACAAACAATCCTAAAATTTATATGGAACCAGAAAAGACCTTGAATAGCCAAAGGAATATTGAAAAAGAAAGCCAAAGTTGGTGGCATCACAATTCCAGACTTCAAGCTCTATTATAAAGCTGTCATCATCAAGACAGCATGGTACTGGCACAAAAACAGACACATAGATCAGTGGAACAGAATAGAGAGCCCAGAAATAGACCCTCAGCTCTATGGTCAACTAATCTTCGACAAAGCAGGAAAGACTGTCCAGTGGAAAAAAGACAGCCTCTTCAATAAATGGTGCTGGGAAAATTGGACAGCCACATGCAGAAAAATGAAATTGGACCACTTCCTTACACCACACACGAAAATAGACTCCAAATGGATGAAGGACCTCAATGTGAGAAAGGAATCCATCAAAATCCTTGAGGAGAACGCAGGCAGCAACCTCTTCGACCTCAGCCGCAGCAACATCTTCCTAGGAATAACGGCAAAGGCAAGGGAAGCAAGGGCAAAATGAACTATTGGGATTTCATCAAGATCAAAAGCTTTTGCACAGCAAAGGAAACAGTTAACAAAACTAAAAGACAACTGACAGAATGGGAGAAGATATTTGCAAATGACATATCAGATAAAGGGCTAGTATCCAAAATCTATAAGGAACTTAGCAAACTCAACACCCAAAGAACAAACAATCCAATCAAGAAATGGGCAGAGGGCATGAACAGACATTTCTGCAAAGAAGACATCCCGATGGCCAACAGACACATGAAAAAGTGCTCCACGTCACTCGGCATCAGGGAAATACAAATCAAAACCACAATGAGATATCACCTCACACCAGTCAGAATGGCTAAAATTAACAAGTCAGGAAATGACAGATGCTGACAAGGATGTGGAGAAAGGGGAACCCTCCTACACTGTTGGTGGGAATGCAAGCTGGTGCAACCACTCTGGAAAACAGCATGGAGGTTCCTCAAAATGTTGAAAATAGAACTACCCTATGACCCAGCAATTGCACTACTGGGTATTTACCCTAAAGATACAAACATAGTGATCCGAAGGGGCACGTGTACCCGAATGTTTATAGCAGCATTTTCTACAATAGCCAAACTATGGAAAGAACCTAGATGTCCATCAACAGATGAATGGATAAAGAAGAATTGGTATATATACTCAATGGAATACCATGCAGCCATCAAAAGAAATGAAATCTTGCCATTTGCGACGACGTGGATAGAACTAGAGGGTATCATGCTTAGTGAAATAAGTCAGTCGGAGAAAGACAACTATCATATGATCTCCCTGATATGAGGACATGGAGAAGCAACATGGGGGGTTAGGGGGATAGGAGAAGAATAAATGAAACAAGATGGGATTGGGAGGGAGACAAACCATAAATGACTCTTAATCTCACAAAACAAACTGGGGGTTGCTGGGGGGAGGTGGGGTTGGGAGAGGGGGAGGGGGTTATGGACATTGGGGAGGGTATGTGCTATCGCGAGTGCTGTGAAGTGTGTAAACCTGGCGATTCACAGACCTGTACCCCTGGGGATAAAAATACATTATATGTTTATAAAAAAAAAAAATTGGAAGGGGAGGCGAACCATAAGAGACTATGGACTCTGAGAAACAACCTGAGGGTTTTGAAGGGTCAGGGGTGGGAGGTTGGGGGAACAGGTGGTGGGTAATAGGGAGGGCACGTTTTGCATGGAGCACTGGGTGTTGTGCAAAAACAATGAATACTGTTACGCTGAAAAAATGAATAAATTAAAAAAAATTAAAAAATTAAATATAGAAGAGTAGACTAAGAAAAGAAAAAAAAAGGAACCTTAATTTTTTAAAAAGTACTATAAATCGTTCTCCAGTAGAAATTTAAACTCCCACTAAGAAAATGATGAGTGTCTTTATTTAAACTGTCATAAGAGTGGGTATTGCCAGTCACGTCCTATTTTCTGCCAACTGCCCATCTCTACTATTAAATATTTACATTTCTCCTTCATTTGTTTGGTTTTGCTGTTGCCCATTATTTAAGAAAGAGAGAGAGAGAGAGAGAGATTTTTATTTTATTTATTTATTTATTTAGAGAGAGAGCACACACGCTCAAGTTGGGGGAGGGGCACAGGGGGAGGAAGAAGCAGATTTCCCCCTGAGCAGGAAACCCAGTGCTGGACTTGATCCCAGGACCCTGGGATAATGACCTGAGCTGAAGGCAGATGTTTAACCAACTAAGCAACATAGGCATTCTCAAAATTCTTAATATATAACATACTAATGCATCCAAATCTTATTTTGTTTAATAGATCTATAAAATGTTTCTCATGGTAAGATTTGATTTTTAAATCAAATCTTTGCTCAAAATTATATGCAATAAATATGTACTTAGATACATGGTCTCTGGCTCTATGTCATGTTTGGGAAATAATGTCATTAGAAACATTAAGGATTTCAATCTGGAAACATTTTAAAGAATCAGTTATTATGGCCGAAGCATCATGGTCTCTTTTCCAAAATAATGTCTGTCATTGGGAAAGCAAGCATAGACCTCTACCGGCATACTGTATGGTTTTTTAAAAAATATCTTATTTAATTTCTCTGTCTTAATGTCCACAAACAAAAACTGAAAATAAGAACAGTGCCTGTTCCATAAGTTTGTGAGAGGAATGAATGAGAAAACCTTTCCAAAATACTTATGATCATGCTTCTCACTTGCCAAGACCCCAATAAAGATTTGTTTTGATCAACACATTAACAATCCAAATCTGTTACATCAATTGAAAGAAGTGTTACTACCTTAAGAATGATTTTCCTTTCATGTCCTCTGAAAAAATATCAACGTTTCTCCTGCCCCCCTTTAATACCAAGGAGATCCATGTCAAGGTAAACTTTCAAATACCCAGGGTGCCTGGGTGGCTCAGTGGGTTAAAGCCTCTGCCTTCGGCTCAGGTCATGATATCAGGGTCCTGGGATCGAGCCCCACATCAGGATCCCTGCTCAGCGGAGAGCCTGCTTCCCTCCTCCCCTGCCTGCCTCCCTGACTACTCGTGATTTCTGTCTGTCAAATAAATAAATAAAATCTAAAAACAAACAACAACAACAACAACAAAAAAAAAACAGCTTCAAACACCCGTCTGTCTGTCCTACTGTTTCATGATTCCTCAGCGTTGAACATGCTCTGTATCAGGATGCTCGACGGTTCCTTGGTCGTCCTAGCCGGGCTTGAGTGTGTGCGGCTGACTGCCTGCTGATTGCCAGTTCATTCCCTGGGTGGCTGCCTGCTGATTGCCTTGTGACTGTACCAGACTCAGTCTTACAGTCCATCAATTGCTTGTCCGGCTGCCTCATCTCCCTGCCCTGCTGCTCTCCACTCAGTTCCCACATTAAGCCACGTCCTCACCCTGGCCCAGCGGTTTATCAGCACGTTTCATCTTTACTCTGAGCCAACCTGTCACAGGAACCCTCACACACGAGTACACAGTTTTAATTACCATAGTTTATAACACGTCTTGAAATCAGGAACTGGAAGACCTCCAACTTTTCCTTTCTTAAGATCATTTGGGCTATTCAGGATCCTTTGAGGTGTCGCATGAGTTTTAGGATGGAGTGTTCGATTCTGGGGGAAAAAATCATTGAGATTTGCTAGGGATTGCACTGAACCTATATATTGCTTTGGGTAGAACTGACATTTTAGCAGCATTGTCTTCAATCCAGGAAGAGGTGATTTTTTCCCCACCTTTTTGTGTTTTTTTTGTTTTCAGTTTATTTTAGCAATATTGTTGTAGCTTTCATTGCACAAAACCTTCACCACCCTGGTGAAATTTATTCCTAAATTTTTATTCTTTTTTTTTAAAGATTTTTATTTATTTATTTGACAGACAGAGATTTCAAGTAGGCAGAGAGGCAGGCAGAGAGAGAGAGGAGGAAGCAGGCTCCCCGCTGAGCAGAGAACCCGATGTGGGCGCCCCAATTTTTATTCTTTTTGATGCTATTGTAAATGAGATTGTTTTCCAAATTTTCCTTTTGGAAACACAGTGATTTCTGGGCATTGATTTTGTACCGCAACCTTGCTGAATTTGCACGTTAGTTCTAAAACTTTTTTTTTTAAGTGGAATTCCTCTGGTTTTTAAACAAGCCAAAACTTTCTATGGCTTCCAAAGGCACTAAAATCAGCATTTTACTGTATAGAAGCTGAAGTGCCATCTGGCAACTGCCAGTTAAAGTTAGCCAATGTCATATTTAGGTTCAAATTTGTTGTATTTTAATATTATGTTTTCTACATGGTTTACACGAATACATTGCAGGAAAAAAGAACTATTTTTTTTTCTGCACAGCTGGATGGAAAATATTTAAGAGTGTTTAACACCTACAGCAGAGAAATTGTAGAACTTTACCCAATTTTGTATTATTAGTCTATAAATCTTTTCTATGCCTGACTAGGGGCAACGTAATCCCCAAGTAGAGGTATAATTCAAGAATTAATGTAGTGTTAGGAGAATGCTGCTTACTCTGACATACTTAGGCTGAAAGACAGGGATAATATTCAAGATATTTGAAGGTGGTATAGCACGACCTTCAAACACTGAGGAACATCGTGTCCAACAGGAAGGCCGGAAGGCACCAACGAGTGCCCAGCATCGTCCAGACGGAAGGACATGAAGGTGCGCCTTGAAAACAGGAATAAAGCAGCCACCCTGCCGACGGGCTGAGAAAGCACTGAATGTAAGAGTGCTGGGAAACAGGGCCGTACGCCGTGTTTTCAGCCTTCTCAGCTTCGCCTCTTACAGTCCCAGAAACCAAAGCCATCTCTTACAGTAGCAGCCACGTGGTTCAAGGAGAGACGACATCTTAAACGTTAGTAACAGTCTTCCAAAGAGGGCTGTGGGATTATCTTAAATGTACATACAATGCCATGGTTGTAACGTGAATTTAATGTTCTATTTCAGTGTATTTTTATTCTGGGTCCTGTGTGGTCTGCTTATGTGATGTTCTGTGCTGCTGTTTCCCAATAACCCAGGGACTGCAGTGGTTTCTCCATCTCAGTTTACAGCCCGTCCTCCGGAGTTCGTCCTCTCCTAGCCCTCCCCAGCGGTACATAGTTTTCTGACTACAGGAAAATACCTTCAGGGAGTGTGTATTGGGAATGTGTGTGGGATCTCTCCCTTCCACAGCCGCCTAGTAAAGGAGCCTTCCCTGATCTGTTTTGGTCTTTAGCATCCATCCCCCCTGCTATCTGGGGAGGAGTTTGAGTGACTTCGAGTGACCTTCTGTCTCTGGTCCTCAGAACATGAGCCTCATCCTTCCTACTTGCCCCAAACACCCAGACCCCTCAGGCCACAGCTACTCATCCAACTTCCCTGCAGATGCACAGAGTGTCCCGCTTGCCTTTTGATGAAAACACGCTCGTTCAGGAGGCTCTCACACCATTTCCTGAGCACACTGACCTTCCGCAGGAAAATGTCTTTCTCCCACCCCCAAGCCATGCTCCCCAGTTTCAGCAGAAACCAACCTACAGGTCTTCCCGGCATTTGACCCCACCTTTGTGGAGCCCTCCTGTGACCCCCCTGCTCTCCCTCCTGCCCGGCGTGGTGCCCCTGCAGGAACAGGTAGTTTGCTGATCACCGTCAAGTGCTCAGCTGTGCCTGAGCTGTGGAACCTGAAAAAATATAGATCCACGCTGAGCACTGTTACGTGACCCAGGAGCCAGGGATGCCCCTCACGGTTCCAAATTTGCCTCACTGTTCTCTGTCCTCGGCTCGGAAGGCACAAGCTTTAGAAATGCCTTAGCCTCAAAATCTATGTTAATGAAGAAAGGGGACAGAAAAAGAAAAGGACGTAACAATCACAGAAATTATTACTTCTTAAGTATAACACTATAGCATGTTACCGATCAAGGGTCGCGGCTGCCTTATAAGATACTCTTTTTTCTCTTTCTTTCATTCAAGTTCTTGGTTCTTGACTCATGATAGCCTGAGAAAGTTGAGCCGCTGTGCCAAGCTGCCAGTTTCCCACAGTAAGAGTCTGGGAATGACACACGGGCCATATCAGTGGAGACAAAATAAGCAAAATATAGTCAAGAAAGGTAAAAGAGAAAGACAAAGGAGAAGGAGAAGGATTGGGGGGAGGGGCAAGAGAAACAGATCCAAATTAAGAAACCTGACCTGGGGCTCTCACCGTCTGAGTAAGGGTATTGATAAGGGGCCAAGAGGGATCCCGTGACCGAAGATGGAAGAGGCTGCTTGGGGCGCCGAGGAGGGCGTGGTCAGGTCGAAGCAAGCAAATGCAGCCACGGGCCTGAAGGACACCCTTCGTGGGGGTCGTAAAATGTGTGTGATCGCCGTATTCAATTCAGTGGGGGATGGGAGAGGTCATAAACCCCTTGTCCAACCTGGAGGGCAAGACAGTGGGAAGACCTTTGAACGGGGAGGAGAGCAGCCTCAAAACCTCTGGGTAGTGTTCTGTTTCCCTTCTTGCTCTTGACGCGGGTGTGCGGGAGGGGTTGGCTAAGCCACAGAGACTGCTTCCAAAGAGAGAATCATGCTAAAAAAACAATAAAATTCGGGTTGTCCTACAAAACAATGAAAGAAAAATGAAGAGCTGTATATATGTATTTTATATATATGTGTGTGTGTATATTATATATATAAAACTATATATTTATTATATGTATTATTGTGTGTATATATTATATACACAGTTCTTTATTTTTATGTTATAGAAATAATTTGTTTTATATAATTTGTTTTATATATCTATATCATATTATATATAATGTAAATTTATATATATTTGTATTAAATATAATAATAGTAATGAATTATGTTAATTCGTTAATATAATTATATCAAGTAATATATTTAATATGGTTTTTATATTTATATTGTATGATATTATTTATTTTACATTTTATTTCTAATATATAATTGTATATATATAATATATTTGTTTAAATTTAGGTAGTTTCCAATGAGGAACGCAGACCACAAGCATGCCATGCCTTCCTCTGTGACCCTCTCAGAGACAGAAGACTAGAGAAACAGTGATTTGGTCATGATCGATAGTCTTTATTTTTGTTGTTTATAAAAACATTTTGCCAAATGGTTTGCCAACTTTAACTTAATCATGGATGAACCTTGAAGGGTCCCTTGCACTGTTCCGTGAATTCCGATCTCGCGATATGGTTAGCAAACCCTTCTCCTGGTGTTTTTCACAGAGACTGAGTATTCATTGGCATGAAAGATGTCATACATTTAAAGAATTTTGGGCAGACTCAGAGAATTCTGTGACCTGTGGACAGAAGATGTTTCTAGAGATGGTGGCTTAGCAAATAGAGTTCATGATTCTGTGCAAGTGAACCAATGTCATATGGGAAAGACTGCATTATACATATATTCTCACTTAATTTTCAATATTCTAAATGATCCTTATTTGATTCCTAAACAGAACTTCCCTATCATTTTTCAAGAAGGACGTGTTGTTATCATCACAAAGTCACTTACTGTTGACCAGTAAAAGCTACTTCCAACAAAATGAGGTAGTATGGAGACCATCTTGAGTCAAAATCACTAATAATGATTGAGTCCTACGAGGCAGCTACTTTTCCATTTGTAACTTTTATTAGCTCTTTTGACCTCCAAAACTGTATTAACAGTTTACTATCCGCCTGCCCATGTTACAAAGGAAGGCAGTGAGGCACAGATTACTCGCTTGGCCCATCATTACATAGATGGATTTTGAATCCGCAGTGGATTCTGGTGTCTATGATCCTAAATACTACTTTCTGTTGTCTCTAAATTTTGTAGGATATTATCCTCTCAATATGCTACTTCTTCCCGAAGTCGATGTTCTACAATATAACATATAGTAACTATTGTCACATACATAATGTATTTGCAGAATTCTGTTAATTTAGAATAATAATGAAATAAGAAACTAGGGATAGACACCAGTGGAGTGTTGTTTTTCTTTTTTGCAGAAATTGAACCTCAAAAAATAAATAAAGAAAAACAATTTTAAAAGTAATATGCAAGATAAATAAATCATTTAATTTAGAGCTTTCTCAACTTGTATTTTCAACTTACACATTTCCAGAAAATTAATTTTCCTAAATTTAATAAATTTATAAAAGCAAGAAAATAATTCACATATCTACAGTCATTGGTTAAGATAAATATTGTAGGGGCACCAGGGTGGCTCAGTAGGTTAAGCCTCTGCTTTCGGCTCAGGTCATGATCCCAGGGTCCTGGGATCGAGCCCCACATCGGGCTCTCTGCTCAGCAGGGAGCCTGCTTCCCCCTCTCTCTCTCTGCCTGCCTCTCTGCCTACTTGTGATCTCTGTCTGTCAAATAAATAAATAAATAATCTTTAAAAAAAAGATAAATATGATAGACTTTTATATTCTTGCAATTAAGATAAGTTTGTTTGTTTGTTTGTTTTATTTTTGCATTAACCATATCCATTCAGAGGGTTTTCTACTTAGTGTTGTTCAAAAAATTTATTTGTGACAGAAATGGTATTGAAAAGCTTGATAAAAATCCATGTTGACTCATAGAGTTTAAAACTACCATATATTTGTGTACGGTAAAATGTATTGGCACTCAAAATAACATGTCTGAGAGAAAAATGGTAGGTGCCCACAAAATCAATCTCTAGGGCATTTTTTTTTTACTTTTATGATTTATTGAAAGCATGGTGTCCCAACTTCAGTACCTACAGCAACTTAGATTCTTAGGAACTTACAAACGCAAAAGAAATCCAGCTAAATTTGAAGGAAAAAAAATTCTACTTCACTTATCATTAAATATTTGTATGATAGGGTGCATTGGAATGACCTACTGCAATTAAATATCAAGTAAGATAATTACACGATGAGGGTGTGTGTGTGTGTGTGTGTGTGTGTGTGTGTTTATGTGTACCAATAGACGATGTTTTCTTTCAGTGCTACATATAGTATCTAGTCTCATAATGTCAACAGACTGTTTTAAGGAATAATTACTATTTCTGGAAATGCTATTGTGTTCACAGTTCGTATTTTTTATTGGCATTTTTGAAGTTGATGATATAGAATTTCATTGTGTTTTTTCTTTTTAAGTTCAAGTGTTATTGACCATGTGAGCTTTCTGTCTTTGGAGAATCCCATTTTCCTACACCGGGAGACTATGAGTATCTTAAGGGCAAACGTTTATTTCCTTTTTTCTTTATGTCCTGAGCCTGTCACCATGGCTGGTTTTACCAGCAGCTCAGTTATTTCTGGACTAAGTCCTTGACTCACACTTCCTAGAAAGTGCCTTGATATTTTTAATTTTAATTTTGATTCTTTTTCATTAGTGGCATGACAGTTCTTCAAGTGTCATCCAATCTTATTTTTCAGAGTGGTTTTTTTAAGATTTTATTTATTTATTTGACAGAGAGAGATCACAAGTAGGCAGAGAAGCAGGCAGAGAGAGAGAGAAAGAAGCAGGCTCCCCATGGAGCAGAGAGCCCGATATGGGGCTCGATCCTAGGACCCTGAGATCCTGACCCGAGCCAAAGGCGGAGGCCTAACCCACTGAGCCACCAGGTGCCCTCAAAGTTATTTTAATGTTAGGTTGACTACTGTCGTTCTTCCTGAGATCAAGAAAATTCAGACACAGTGATTTATATTTTCACAGTGAGGTAACTCTAATTCTAATCCAGGTAAAGGAGGGTGTGGAGCATGTATTTGGCCTTCTGATGGCCCGTGTTGCATACAGACATGGGAAACTAGCCCGTGCTGGTGACCAGTTACCAAATTTCGTGTCCTACATCAGTCTCAGAGTGACTCTGCCTTTCCTCATCCAAGTTATAAACCCGGAGGGTGAGCCAAGATACGAAGCCGGCTGTGCTAGCCATCAAAGTAAACTGATGAATGACTTTATAAAATTGTAAAATTCAAAATGGTGGCAAGAACAGGTCTGGAGGAATTTCCTGAGCCAGAGTCAGTAGCAGACAGAGCTTGTGGAGGGACTCTTCTCAGCCTTCAATGCTGTGTTTGTTCGTGTGGGGTGATCTTGTGTTAGGGACCAAAATACGCGGTGGACTGGGAATGAAATGGACAGAACTGTTAGAAACGGACGCGCAGAGAAACCAGCGGCATATCTCAATTAATGCATGACAAAAGTTCAGCAGGAGCCAAGGATGACTGGGCTAAGTGTGCATTCAGCAGTTTTTCAGTTTCACTTGGAGAGTTTGGGGAGCAAACCACGTATGTGTTTACGAAACCCACCAGAAGATGAACTCAACGATTGGGCAGGGTATTTTTTTACCTGTATATGACAAGAGAGCAATGCATGACAGATCATCACTGACGGGGTGAAGACCATGAAGGCCCTCATGAGGATGCTGAGACCCATGTCACATAATAGTCACCCATGGCTATTAAACAGCAGGGAGCAGGCTTTCAACAGCAGATATTTTTCTGGTTCCCTGATCACCAGAATAGGTTATGACCTAACAAGAGCATAACGGAATTTACTGGAAAGCTAGCTCAAAGTAGCAGCAACCACCATGAATGCTGAGCCTATAAGCTGTGGACAGACCAGGAAACAAAACAGCTCTGGGAATCCAGGTAGGAACACATAATCAATGTCCCCATCAGGAAGAACAGTAGGGTCAATTGGTGACACACAGTTTTAGTCGATAATGGCTCTTCATTCTGGAATTCAATGTCGGGGGAGAAGGGCTGATCGTCTGAGCTGGGGCCAGTCCCTGTCCAGGTAAAGGAGGGGTCTTGCCAGTGGCTACTCTAGCAGGGTTGTGTGGCACCGAGTAGGGATGGTTCCCTAAAGGCAAACTAAATCACTATAATAAAAAGACTGAGAACTGTATATGCCAGCAAATAAAATGAAATGACAACCATTAAAATTTCATTATTCCTAACGACTGGCACAGTCTTTCTCTAAAGCTTGGAAAGCATCAGAGTCCCCATCAAAAACAAAACAAAAAGCAATCACCATTACTTTGCTAATTCTTAACATTATTTTGCCGATCTGGAATCCACACTCAGATGATAAATCATATTAGATTGCAAAACAAGGACAAGAATGTCCTAGAAACAATCAGAGAAAAGCAATTCAAGAGGACTTTTTTAAGGATCTCTGTACCACTGATTTCAGGCACCTGGACAGAGTCAGGACAAATGTTCAGGGAATATTTTGTATTGTAGTATTTTGCAGCAAGCGCTGTTTTTTCAAAAGTAATGAAGGATTTCCTGATCCAACTCCTGTGTGTAAGAGCTTGGAGGTTGTCGCTCACATTCTTGCAACAAGAAAAAGCGGGACAGACTAAGACTTAGTATCTTTTCCGACCCATCAGAGAACTGAGGTAACAAAGGACAGTGTCACCCTGAATTCTGAAGAGACTGGAAAACTCAGGATCTGGTTTTATGGGACAGAAGGTGCAGGACCATCAACTCCTGGGATATTCACGTGCAATACTGCATTCTCACCCGTGGAAACGCAGGTGATTCCAGGCCTATGTGACTTTCCAGAACCATCCGTTGCACAGCTCCCAGCTGGGCTTTGCTCCCATGGAGTGCCAGTCTGTGAGGAGACATCTTCACACTCAGCAAGCACTCTGTGGGCCCCAGACGCAGATTTCTGGCCCTCTTTCATTCTGCAGAGCTCCATACATCCCCCTCGCTCTAGAACCCTACACCGGACCCTAACTTTAGTCAGCTTGGCTTTGTTCTGTTTGCACCGGTCTCTCCTTTTCAGTCACAACGTGCCACCTGCAGAAACCCAGAGTGACCCAAGGGCTCTTATCTTTTGTGTCTCCTCTTTCAGGGGGCACAGAGCTGAGGTGTCTGCTGTCCGTTGTTAGAAAGGTGATGTGTCCCATGTATCACTCACTTTTCTAGTTGTTTATCATAGTCCCTTTGCCCCAATTAGTTGCAAAGGAAGTCTTCCTCTCTAGCATATTCTTTTAGGTAAGAATCTTTTAAGTATCAAGGTTTCGGGGTATTTTTACATGAATCAGTGGATCTTTGAGTCTTCCCCCTCCCTCAGGTTTATTGGGATATTATGGACATAGGACATTGTGTACATTGAAGCTACATAGTGTGTGACTTGATATACAACATCTCTGCTCGCCTGTCCATCCTTCCCTTTCCTCCAACCCCCCGCAGCCACAGATCTTTGTCCTTTCTCCATAGTTTTGCCTGTTCCAGAATGTCAGAGTGTTGGAATCATAATGTGTGCATGCTTTTCAGATTGGCTTCTTTCCCTTGTCAATATTCATTCAAATTTCCCCCATGTCTTCTCATGGCTTGAGAGCTCATTTATTTTCAGTGATGGGTAATACTCCATTTTCTGGATGGACCATGGTTGACTATCCCTTCATCTACTGAAGGGCATCTCAGTTATTTACAGGTTTTGGCAATTGTGACTAAAGATGCTATAAAACTCCTTGTGAACATAAGTTCTTAATTCGTTTGGGTAAATATTAAGGAGAATTACTATTGGATGGTATGGTAAGAATATGTTTGGTTTTGTTTCTGAACTTTGTGGAATCTTCACTTTTTTTAGGCTCTTGTGGAACCATGATATGGTTTTCTGGTATATGATAGGAGGAAATTCTCAAAGGCAGACACAACTTCAAAGTCCTAACCCCTCTATGAACTTGGCCAGTGTGCCCAAAAGAGACATATACTCTTTTCCAGGAATTAACCCAACTTTTGCCTTTCGATCTGGTGTCCCACCCAGCTGACTGCCTGTCTCGGCTGCCTTCTGTTTTGGACAGTGGGTCGTATGACTAGTGCAGACCTTGTGCAAATCTGCAGACAGCCGTGTTCTTGAGTAACAGAACATAGACTTTGGGTCAGATGCCCTGGGTTTCTTATACATCTCAGCCACCTCAGATCTCTATGACTTAGTGTAAATTACTTGTCATTAGCAATTAGTTTCTTCTAATGTAATATGAGGATACAAATAACACTGGTCTCAAAGCAAGGTCATTGGGACACAATGACCGCACATAGATAAGGTGCTGACCTCATGGGCAGTGCATCAGAGGCACTGAGTGCGGGTTTCTCAGCATCCATTATGATCACCGCTATCTTCACTGCTGCTCCAACGTGGGGCTGGGAGCTGCTGCAGGGCTCTACAGGCAGAATGGCAGGGAAGACCTGAGGTCTCATTAGAGTATGGTTGTAATTTCTTTTCTTTCTTTAAAAAAAAATTATTTATTTATTTGAGGGAGAGTGAAAGTGAGAGAGATCACAGAGGAAGAGGGGGAAGCAGACTCCCCGCTGAACAGAGAGCCCGATGTGGGACTAGATCCCAGGACCCTGGGACCATGGCCTGAGCTGAAGGCAGAGGCTTAACCGACTGAGCCACCTGGGTGCCCCTATTTTTTCTTTTCTTTAATAGCATCCCAGTATTGCTTGAAATTAAACAAGTATGATGCTTTTACTAAGTATGAAAAATAATCTTATCAAATCATTGCTTTTCTTTACACTGTACCTGTATAAACTGTTGTTTATCCGCCTTATTAGCATAAAATAATTTTTTATGTGTGGGAAGGTAATGCAACATTTGCCTCTGAGTCTGACCGAAACTGCAGACAAATCAAAGCAGACATCCAAAGTGACGTGTTTTCTTTTTGAGTAATTGTCAGTGCTCAACGGTTTATCAGTACTTCTGTATGCCCAGGTTCTTGGGTTGGATAACGCTGTTACCATATAGTGAGACCAGAAATAGAATAAAAATAAGAAATTTTACTTGAATATTGTCAAAATAATTGGTGAACCTGCCAATTGCCATTGTGATTTTTTTTTTAATGCAGCGTCTTTAGGCTTGTGCTCTTGAGATGTAAAGTAGCCTAGTAGACCGCATGTACCGTGGGACGGGGCAAGTATTTGTTTATGCTGCCTAGAGCAGCCCGTAGCACTTTTCTTGCTCTTGGTAAGGCAGACCCATGAAGGAAGGAGGAAAGCCAGCAGCTAGGAGGTATCAGTGTCCTGTCTTCGCAAACTTGTCTGCTGTCTGCCTGTCCCCGCCTGCGACCACACTAACCAGACAGAGGAGGTATTAACTTCCATTTCCCTTCTAAAATCCACTGCGGGACATAAAGAACACAGCTACCCAAGCTCTGGCTTCCTTTAGACGAGTCAGAGTGGATTGGGTCTTCCAGAGTTTCATCAGTTTGAGAATTAAATGTACCAGCCATGATGACCTCATGGACTGTCCTCGAACGCTGCCATGCTTCCTTTGGGAAAGATTTCAACCACCTGAAATCAAAGGTCAGTTAAAACACAGAGTGTTGATATGATTTTATTGCTACCAAGATGATCAGGTTTTATTTGTAGCTATGTCACTGTTTGTAGAAGACGGTGGTGTATGAGTTACTGCCCACGTGGAGATCGGGGCTGCCCTACCCAGTGCATATGACATCACGTGTTACAGATACACATCACAAGAAGCCCGTTCTCAACTGAAAATGCAATCCATTGGAGCGTAATGTGATTTTCTGTCTTTGAATTTAAAATTTTTAGCGTTTTTGCTTAAACATTTACAAAGTCCATGTTATAGAGAAAGTTGATAAAAGGGCTCTGAGCACAGATCATGTCCGGTATGACCGCTCACTTAGTCCATTGATTTCACGTTCAGTTGTAAATCTCAAAAAAGAAACAGAATTGTACCTAGAGTTAGAAAATTTTTGTTTTTAAACTACTCATAATATGCCGTTCCTTTATTCGTTTTTTAAAAGGTTTTATTTATTTATTTGACAGAGAGAGATCACAACTAGGCAGAGAGGCAAGCAGAGAGAGAGAAGGAAGCAGGCTCCCCACTGAGCAGAGAGCCTGATGTGGGGCTCGATCCCAGGACACTGAGATCCTGACCTGAGCCGAAGGCAGAGGCTTTACCCACTGAGCCACCCAGGCACCTCTTGTCATTCCTTTAAATTAAAAAACCCAAAAGCTGTCTGCACAGAGCTTACTGTGTGAAGTTGTGTGAGCGGCCGTGTGCGCACACACCTAAGTGGGACTATGCACACACACAGGCGAATGGATTATTGGCCTTGGGGGCTGCACAGAGCTCTAGAAATCCAGCTTAGCGTGAGAGTAAGATTCCTGCATGAACACATACCTGCTGAGAACCAGCTGCATGTAGGGATGAGTTAGGTGACAGTGAAAAACAAGGTTTGTACGTTTAAGGAGCTTCTAGTATGGTGAGGGAGATAGACAGTAACCAAGTAGTGTGTCCATGATAGTTATGTCCAAATCTAATAAATTCTAGGGACACATGCAATAGAGCTGTGAGACGTAGCAGCAGTGGGAGGAGGGCAAAGGGACTTATCTGCCAATCAGGAACGACTCTCTCTCTCTTTCTCTTTCTCTCTCTCTCTCTCTTTAAGGTAGGCTCCATGCCCAGCATGGAACCCAACACAGGACTTGAACTCGGGACCCTGCGATCCAGATCCGAGCTGAGATCAAGAGTTGGGTGCTCAACCGACAGAGCCACCCAGGCACCCCGGTAAAGATCTTTCTGTGGACAAAGCACTGAAGCAGGAACACAAGAGGGAGCAGGTGAAGGAAACAGCACCTCCAAGGACTGGGAGGAGAAAGGTCTGGGCGGGTGCAAGGACCAAAGGCATTGGTGGCATGAGCCACTGAAGAGAGTGGAGAGGCATGGTACACACAGATCAGTTGCAGGGAACATGGCGGGCCTTTGGGGGAGCTTAAAACACCTGCCACCCTTCCCTCTCTCCCTTTGACCCTGGACACGGTGTGCCTTTGCTGTGGTTGATGGAACCCTTGTTTCGGCAAGACCTGAGCTGCTCTGTAAGGACTGGGACCATGTTCTGAAATAAGACGAGGTCACACTTTAGAGGCCAACATTGTCACCAGTTAACATCCCTAGAGAAGCACCCAGCTCCAGATCCCTGCTTGAAGTCACCCCTGGGTGCTGGGCTTCCCTAGCAGCCAGGTGGCTCTTCTCTCTGGTCCTCAAATTCTGGCTCCACATTGCATAGCCTCAATATTTAACGTATTTCCCCCTTTCCCAACGGCTGAGAGCTTCCTACCCAAACTAGATGGCTGTGTATCTGCTAAAAAATACTTGCACGTATAATTAAGGTCATAACTACAGAAAATTTTTAGTTCCAGAAGGCTACACCAGTAAATTTTCAAAACATTTTAAGAAAGAAACATTAACAATCTTAAACAATTTTTCCAGAAAATACAAAGGGAGAAAATTTTTCTGACTCATTATATGTAATCAGAATAATTTTGAAATCCAAATATGACAAAATCATTATAAGGAGGGAAAATTGCACACTAATCCCCCTGATAAAGACAGATTCGACCATCCCAAACAAAACATCAACAAACCCACTCAGTCCATGTAGGAAAATAGTCATACATGACGACAAGTTGATTTTACTACAGGAATGCAAGGTCACCTTTCCATTCGGAAATCAATCCATGGAAAAGGATGCAGCCACTTTGGAAAACAGTCTGGTAGTTTCGTACAGAAGTGTATATTCTCTGACCGTATGATATACCAAGCTCCTTGGTATTTCCCCAAAAGAGCTGAAGACGGTGTCGTACAGATGTTCATAGACACTTTAAAAGGACGAGGAGGAAACTTAAACGTATAGCACTGAGAGAGGCCCGTCTGGAAAAGCTACACACTGTGTGATTCCAACTCTGTGGCATCCTGGAAGAGGCCAGGTCTACAGAAACAGTGAGAAGGGGTTGGCAGAGGTTGGGGGCTGGGAGATGAGCAGGTGGAGCACAGAGGATGTTCAGGGCAATGCGAGGACTCTGTGGGACCCTATAGCGGAGGATTCATGTCCTTCTACATTCGTCTAGACCCCCAGGGATTACAACACCAAGACTGAGCCCTAAGGTAAACCTCAGACTCTGTGTAATGAGTCTCAGCGGGGGGTCGTCAGTTTCAACAGGTGTGTCATCCGTTGGGGGCACTGACGGGGGGGGGGGCTCTGTTTGTGGGAGAGGAGGGGGTGAACGTACTGTACTTTCAGCTCAGTCGCTGTAAATCTCAAACTGCTCTAGAAAACCTGAAACCCTTAAAAAAAAAAAACAGTCTGTGTAATATTCTACATTAAGATAGCAAAAGGTGAAAAATCACATGATTCTCTAAATGGATGTAGAAAGGCATTTGGTAGTATTCAATATCGTGAAAAAAGAAACAAGAAACCAGGCATGGAAGGGAATATCTTTAATGTAAAAAACACTACAAGCTACCCCATACGTAATGGTGTATCACTGACACCTTCCCCTGGGATCAGGACTGTGAAATGGATGTTTGTTATCGCTACTTCTACTGTCCATTACTTTGGAAGGTATAAGCTGTTAAAATAAAACAAAAAGGAGACATAAAATTCTAAGACTGAAAGGAAATAAAATGATGCTGCCATTTGGAAATACGTGAATTTATATGTAGAAGTTCTGAAGAATCTACAATTAAACTATTTCTTGTTAATGCATCACTTCAAAAGTTAACTAGACAAAAGATCGATGTACAACAGCCTTTTCAACATAACAGTAACGGAAAACATGAGAATGAAAATATACTTACATTATTAAAAATATTTCTTAGAAAGACCTATTCATTTTAATAAAGGAGAATTTATTACAGGACTTAATGATGGTATGATATTGTGAAGATTACTAGTATAACATATTGTCATAGGGAGGTTAGAGAAGGATCAATGCCTAGATTTTTTTTTAAAGATTTTATTTATTTATTTGACAGAGAGAGAGAGATCACAAGTAGGCAGAGAGACAGGTGGTAGGGAGGGGACGTGGGGGGAAGCAGGCTCCCCGCTGAGCAGGGATCCCGATGCAGGCTCCATCCCAGGACCCTGAGACCATGACCCCAGCCAAAAGCAGAGGCTTAACCCACTGAGCCACCCAGGCACTCAACTCAATAGATTTTTATGCCTTTTTGTGGCTAAGCTTAATGCTGGTTCATTATGACGGACGAACAAACACTCCCCTAGCAAAGCGAGAATGAAAAGCTCCACACTGAGTGGAACAGAGATTGTCTTATACTAACAGCCAGATCCATCCTTGAAGTGACGTTAGACAACAGTTCCCTTGTTCTGTTGGAGGCTAATCTTACACATTGTTTCCGTACACAAAGGAGGTTGGGCGATCAATGATTTGAGGAAAGGCAGACTTTTCTTGGTGATACACAATGTATCGTATTTTAAAGAGTTCAGGAAGTGCATCACTAAATACATCAGACTATCTCGTTTAAATCAGCATTTTTCAAACGAATGGACCAGAGGGTCCATTTTCTTCAACCACTTACGAGAATTCCATTAACTGTATTCTTCAGAACATGCTTTGGGAGATACTGTGCCAGATACATACTCCTTGGCACATCAATGAGGAATGAAATTCTGTCATATTTTAATTAAATAAATAAATAATAAAAATAAAATTATTTTTTAAAATTTTAAGTGAAAGCTGAAAAATTTTAAATGAAAGTGGAATAAATCTAACAAAATATATAAATATTCCCTATACAGAAAGCTATAAATCATGGTAAGAAAAACTGTAAGACTTAATTGAATGAAGTGAGAGAGAATGTCATATTAATGGACCAAAAGATTAGATCTGATCTAATCTCAAATGTATTCACTGCTTCACTGTGGTATATTAATGATCACAGCAGGATGTTTTTTTCCGGGGATTGACAACATGATTTTAAAATTCATATGAAAATTATTAGGGGTAAGAATAGCCAAAGTGATCTAAAAGAAAAACATGTTGTCGGATTTATAGCACTGGATACCTAGATTCATAACTTGAAGGCATTAAGGGGTGATTTGGTAAAGGACAGGCAGGTAGACCCGGGGTTCCCAAGGTGAGCCCAAAGAGGAAGGTAGCACCCCACCTCTCTCCTCCATGCCCCTGGGTCGGAAATGGTTGTAACAAGCCCTCAAAGTGTTTCTGAAGTTTGAAACTCCCTGATATAGACCAATGGAAACCCAATGATGGGATATACACACATACAGACATTTAGTTTATCACACGGCGATCCGTCAAAACAGTGGGGAGAAGACGGTGTTTCTGTAGGTACTGCTGGTGTCTCTGCAAACTCTAAAACAACAACAATTTGACCTGTCTTGTACCACGTAGAAATTACATCTAACTAGTTTGTAGACCTAAATGTGAAGACAAAACAAGAAAGGTCTAGATTTTTTTTTAAGGATTTTATTTATTTATTAAAGAGAGAGAGAGTACAAGTGAGAGAGAAAGAGCATGAGCAGGGAGGGAGGCAGGCTCCCCACTGGGCAAGGAGACTGATGTGGGATATGATCCCAGGACCCTGGGGTCATGACCTGAGCTAAAAGCAGACGTTCAACAGACTGAGCCACCCGGGGACCCAGGTCTAGATTTTTCCATAGTAAAAGATCCTCATTACCTGAGATACACAGATATTTCAAAAGAAAGTATTGGTAAATTTGGTTTTGTTAACTTCATTGATCAAAACACACGCTGAGGAGAGTGATGCGTCAAAGGCCAGACCCCGAGTGAGGCTGGATTTTATGTATGTGTGCAGATTGGACGAAGAGCTCTTCGTTCTCTTGGATCAGCGATGATGAGGAACAAATATAAGTGACCAACGCATGAAAAGATGTTCAATCCAGCTCCTTACCAGACATGAGCATTGAAAGTGGGTACGGTATCCTGCCACACAGGTGCACACATGTGGACACACACCACACACACGCACACACAGAGTCACGGCCACTCAAGGAGTAGCTACAACTCGAAGGACTGGCCATTTCCAGTGTTGCTGAGAGTATGTGGCAACTCACCTGTCCTGTGCTGTCCCTGGGGGAGTGAAGAGGGACAGTCCTGGGGACCTCCTTGCCAGAGCCCCCCGTCACTCATCCCTCAACACTTCTGCCTAGGAGGGCACATATGACACAGACGTGCATCAACGCCCACAAAAAGGCCTTCCACGCCGTGTTCACAGCGGCATTACCCATAAGAAGCACACCCTGGAAACACCCAAACTCTTCATGGGTGGTGGGACGGACGTGGAGATGATGACTCCTTCCCGGCAGGGGAGTGTCCCTCAGGAGTCTTCAGGGGGAGGTCCACGTCAGACGTGGACCCGTCTCCCAGGCCAACGTCGACTGAAAGAAGCTAGAGAGAAAACACTGTGTGCCACGTGACAACATTACGTGAAATTCAACGAGAGACAAAATCATGGCATAGCCCAGGTCAGGACACCGATTACCCTGAGAAAGTGGGAGAGCTCTGTGTCGAGCAGGAACACAACGTGGGATTTGATGAAAAATATTTTGTTCTCTGTGGTGGTGGCGTGGGGGTTTGCAATTTCTCATGACTCGACCCATCCCCAAACATATGGGTTGTGTACTTCCCATAGACGTGTTCTCCTTCACTGAAGTTTACTAGAGAACGAATCACGCCAACAAACACTCAACCTACTAATCTGCTTTTTATGGGACCACACCCCCCCACAGATTTGCTGTGCGTGTATGTGCATGTGTGTGCATGTGTAAGTGTGTGTGCATGTGTGTGCGTGCACATGCGCTCGTGCGTGTGTGTTCCACTTGCTTTAACTCAGCTGACTTTATGGTCCACCCTAGCCCAGGGTTCCATCTTTATTTCCTCTCAAGCCTCAGGGCTTTGGCATTGAAACTCCGTACCAAACCCTTCCAGCCCATCATTTACTTGCCTTCTCTTCCTCCTCATCTGAGAAAAGATTGACCAGGATGACTGCAACCTACACTAAAGGAAATCCAACCACAGCCATGTACACAATAGGTTTGCTCCCCGTTTATCTCAGGGCGGCCTCTCGTCCAGGCAGGTGAACTCCCTGCAGGTACGGAACTCTGGCAGGCTTCTGCTTAGCATCAAATGCCTCCCCCTGCAGGCAGATCTGAGCCACCCTCGCCTTCTCCCTCAGGTCCCATTAAAGACTCCTCCAGGTGAGGCCAGCCGCTGCAGAGGGATGGAACTCAAAATACGTTTTCAAAAACGAAATGCTTATTGTTGTTGGTGGTGGTTATTGAATGATTGATTGATTTGCAAAACATATTTTGAAACAAATTTAGAAACACTAGGAATATACTATACTTTTAAAAGATCCCTGATTAGTAAATGATACAATGAATTCAGCTTGAGGTTTGGTTAAAAGAACGGATAGTTTGGGTGGGCAGAAGGGCTGCATCATACATATAGAAGGGCTTCGAGGCAATGAATGGGCTTCATAAATTCAATCATACACAAACATTCAGCTTCTGTGACTCAGATAAATTCTGTGAATTTAAGGTTGTATGTTTCACTGTATATCTTATACTATCACCCATCACTTCAATTTTGAATTATGACCACTTTTCAATTTATGAGTAGTTTTTGCAAACATTAATGTTCCAATGAATATTCATGACATGGTTTCCTCACTTCAATCTGTGTAAATCATGAATTTTCATTTTGAGAGCGAAATGTTTTCTGTCTTATGAAAACAAACTTACTTTTCATTAACCATTCAAGAAGATCTCAAAGGACTCTGTGCTTCATTTTTTTTTTACATAATTGAAGATAGAATGTAAAACTTAGTTAATCATTTCTTCTTCAGAAGAAACTTTCTAAATTATGTCATTGAGGCCCAATGTGGGACGAGATTAAATCACTAGGTGTCTGGAGATCTATGTGGTTTTGTCCCAGATAGATGATCTTCTTGTGGCCATTGTAAATTTAAGCAGAGTCATGTTTTAGATTAATTTCCAATTTATTACTGCCAATGATGGCTCCAGATATAATAGAACTCCTCCTGCTTCATCAGCAAAGAAGGAACAACAACGTCCAGCCTCTGGCCTCGTGTGCCGAGCTTCTGGTCAGGCAGGAGTGTTTCTTCTGTGAACTAGGGTTCTGTGTGTGGGGGCACTTTTTGTAGCTTTGCATCTGTTTTAGATATAGAGCCCCGACAAAGGAGTCTTCAGCCTTTTTATTGTTTTCATGTTTCAAAATCAAAGAGTTCACTCTTCATCCGAAGCTTAGATTTATGTTGTCTTTTCTTGTCTCTCAGCCTTCATGTGATGCAGCATTTGGTTTTTGAAATGTCCTATTTCTAAATGAATGGTTGCCTCTTTTTGATATTTTCTAATAATATCATTGTCTGGAAAAGACTCCCTGTATCTCCTTCGTTCACAGAATAAATATTTCTGTACAGTACACATTGGGTGAGGTCTGGAAGGGTCCGGAGTGCAGGAGTTTCTGGGTCCCCACAGAGTTGAGGTCTACTGAACCCCCAGAGATGTCCCCCCAACAGACATCTGCACTCCCACTTCACTGCAGCGTGGCCCACAGCAGTCATGACTTGGAAGCATCCCACATGTCCATCGACAGATGAACAGATAAAGAAAATATGGTCTATGTCTGTATACACGGTGCAAAGTTACTCAACCATAAAAAGACGGTAATCCTACCATTGGACACTCCGTGGATGGACCTGAGGTCCTTGTGCTAAGTGAGGTACACCAGACAGAGAAAGACAAATACCACAGGTCCTCATTCGTATGTGGTGTCTGGAAACATCAGAACTCGTGGGAACAGAGTAGAATGGTGGTTGCGGAAGGCTGCGGGGTAGAAGAAATGGGATGACTGTGGTCAGGGTGTAAGCGTCTAGTTCGTTATGAGTTTCGTCCCCCGCCAGCCCTGCTGCTCCCCTCCAGCCCAGTCTGCAAGGGGGGAGGGTTAGCGGGAGGAGCAGTGATGGTGTCGCAGACACAGACGTGTCATAGAGAACCTGCATGTCCATACGCGGTGAGGGGAAACAACCCTATGATGAGGGTTCAGGGTTATCTACAGTTAACACTTGTTTAGAAAAGAGAGAAAAAGCATCTGGGTTCTAAAGAGGCCAAACCTATCGGGAAAGAGTCTGGTGCCCCCACAGACAGCTGTGTCCTTTGTACAAAGCTCATCAACGAAACTTACTGCAAACACGTTCACAGCCTTCGTCTAACAGTGGAATGTTTTGTCTTAAAGTTCCGTTCTCATGATGGTGTGTAGATGTATCCTGACAACAGTCAGTTCATATGATATTATATCACTACATGATGTTTTTAAAAGAGTGGTGGACATGCCTGTAAAAAAAGATCTGATGTCTCTCAAAAAAAAAAAAATGGGCTGAAACAAAGTCACCTTGAGAAAATGACCCACATACGTCTTTTCCTCCAAGCCACAGTTCCAGTGGTTTAGATCAGCTTCATGCTGGGAACTTCCCCCACCACCCTCTTCCTGGTCTGCTGGAACGTAGTTTCTCTCACTTGTATATGTCTGTTTTCTGTCCCCTTGCCACATTGCCCCAAATTGTTCCCAACTAATGATTTAGGTTTCAGACATGACCTACATCATACTGATTTCTACTGTGCAGATTATCCACTGTCCTGTTTCTGTTGGGATTTCCTTAAAATACATTTTTTTAATGAAGACTGTCTTGAAATCTATTGCCAAGAATGCCTCCTCATGATAATGATTCTGATCTTCATAAATGTGACAGTTTCACTTCTTGCTCCCCAGAGTGATCAGAAGTGGGTTCAAGCTCCAGCTTAGTAAGGGAGCTGACCCTCCATAAGTCTACACAGGCTGAACTCCAACTTCCCCATTGCCTCCATACCACCCACAAGACGTGTCTTGAAACCCCCAACCCTCCTGATGTTGCTTTTGCAGTTGATTCCTCTGCACCACACTCTTCGTGCTCCTTTTTATGTCATTATGCTAACCCTAACCGCTTGGACCTGGGCCCTCCTGAGGAGCCTTCTCGGCCAGCAGGTGCTTAGGCAATCAGCCGGCTCTCAGCTCACCTTTATCCGTACACTCATCTCATGGAGCTAATAGGACGCTCTACCCTCTAGCTATCCTCCTAGTTGATTCCTTCAGGAAATATACCTTGTCCCTACATTCTCGTTTTCCCAGTGGCAGGCACGGCTCCTGCCCCCAACATGGGCTTCATTTATTTGCGGAATGAATTCCCCATGAGCCCAGTGGATCACTTGGAGAGCCTGTGTGGCTGTGATAATTACACTACATTTCCCTTTTCATATGCATAATTAAGCAATGCTGGTACCTGTGCTCATACAGACTCAGCATCCATTGTAGGGTGTCATTTAGCTTCTGATTTATTTTCTCTCTGCTTAAGTTTACTTTTCTTGCAATTCCAGCCCTCTATAAGGAATGGGAGGCAAAGTATTTTCTGAACCTGGGAGCTCACCTCTATCACCGATTCCCAGTCTTGTTTGTTGAACATCTTCAGCCAGCAAAGAGGTTGCAAATTGCCAATTGCCATCTCCAGCTGCAGCAAGCTGTGACACTTAGTTGCAACAGGGGACCATCTTTCTATTATTTTGTCACATCCTATCATTACAGTGCCAATGATATGATTCAGTATCATTATGTCATTTGCAATGCAATGATATGATGAGAACCAAATGAGAAAACACCACTTCCCGTCAAAACTGCAAATTGTAAACATGCATTCCTCTTTGAGTCTCGGCGATCTGATGCACTTACCATCTGAAAACTTGTATTTTCAAAGATCGTTCCCTATCTTGTTAGAATGTTCGAGAATATAAGAATGCTAAAATGTTAGATTAAGTTATAGTGCATTTGATAAAATGTTACAATTGTTCCAATGGGGAGGAGAGAATAGAGAATACCAAAACAAACGGAATCAAGCAAAACAGAAAAACAAGCTGACTTCTGGTAATTCTCACACCTCCAAACGCATTTTCGGTGACTGTGAGATCGTAGCCGGATCGTGAATCCTGCCCTAGGAGGATTCATAACCCTTGATGAGGGCTTGCATCTCCTGTGATGGATGGTCAGTGTGGGCCAATAGAAAGTCTTGTCTTTTGCTGCGGGCATTTTCTCATTTGGTACATCTGTTCTCATGAAGACTGAAGTTCAAGAGGAAGCAAACTCCCACGTGAGCTACTCAGGGACAGAATAACAATAAACAGGATTACAAAGCAGAAAGTCTTCAGAAAGGAGAGAGGTGCTGTTTCTAAAAGTAAGGTCCCCATTTTAATTCACATCCTAAAAAGTGTTCTATCTTCCCATTGATGTCTGTTGGTCACACTAGCTTCTTCTCAAGAGAGCTCATTGCTTCCCTCATCAGGTTTGCACAAACACAGGGAGGTGTGCCTCCAAGTCTAGCTCACCCATAGGAATCCTATGCGTACTCAGGAAGGGACACGCTTGCTTTCCAAATACCTAGCTTCTTAAGACCTTTCTACCTTTTACAGTGGACATCCTGGAGGAACTCAACGCTGCCCTGAGCCCTACCAGTAACTTCCCCAGGCAGTTACTCACACATGGGGTGGTGGTGGTTAAAAAGTCAGTTTGAACTAGTCCAGAGTGTCATCATGGAATTAAAATTATAACCGGGCAAAATAACAAATACTACAAATATGAATTTTACAGTTTTCTTTAGGCATAAAATATTACCATCTTTATATTGTTCACTAATCTTAATATTAGCACTGGCTAAGGCAATAAGAGGTCATCTCTCTAATCCAGTCTCTGGCCCCCTGGGTCGCTAACGCACACACCCATCCTGAAGAACAAGATTTTAGAATAGCAGGACAGCTAGCTGTACCATCCCCTCACTGTGTTTCAGCTTCAGAGAAGTGGAAAGACAATGGATCCTGATACTGATCTCCCGGGAAGACGCTAGAAAGGGACCTTCCTCAGGACTCAGTCAAACCGAGGTTCAAACAGGAGTTCCGCGTCTTTGTACACACATGACATGAGCTTGGCTTTTCCTCCTATAAGGCAACTTGACGACCTGCTTTGGAAAATAACTGTGAGGGTTATAAAGGATAATGTATATAAAGCATTTGTCACAAATTTACTCAACTCGTGTGTGTTTTCTCCTCCTGCAGCAGAATGTCCTTACGGCTTCTAGCTGACTTGGAGCTAATATGTAGACATTTTATAGGAAGGCAGACCTAACATCTGCAGGAAAGGCTGAGTCTTTGTTCACTAATTGTTGCACATGCCCCTTCCTTCCTCCAATGGCAAGTGTTCGTGTTTACAACAAGAAACACATCCTCCTTGGTATTAACAACTCTCTCTTAAATTAACTTAAGAATGACTTAACCTCATGTAACATTGTAACAGGGTATCTTATCCTTATATGCAAAGTCATTTTCAGCAATAAGAGTTACTCAGTGTTTCAGTGAATAAAGATGCATTTTTTTCTCCCCTCCGGGTCTGACGATGAAGGCAAAGGGGGTGGTCGGGAGGTCTTTCTCAGACTCGTTGGTCGAATTGGGTCCACATTCAAAGCTTTCATATTTGTATCTTTACTTAAATTCACTAGAAATGAGTCAGTTTGGAAAACCCTTACTTTTCTTATTATAAAGAGAGTCGTGGCAACCTCAAGAGAAACGCTGAGGTTGGTTCATTGCCTCAGAAGAGCCTCTTTATCATATAAGCAAAATCATAGCTTCAGAACGGTCTACCACACATCTATGTGCAAAGGAAAGTAAATTCTAGAATGGTGAGAGAGTCAAGACAGCTTTGGGGGAACCCTCAGTGGATCTTTTCTCTCCTCTTTTTTTATATCCTTTATAGAATAAGAGAAAAACAGACTTCGGGGTTCCCTAAGCTCCTTCCTGGCATGGACCAACCAGCTCCTTCTGTGGGCTAGGTGAGCAACAGTTTTCTTGCCCACATTATCAGTCACATTATTTGGGGGGATTTTTAAAATTTGGTAAAATGTATACAACCTAAAATTTGCCATTTGTAACCATTTCTGAAGGTACGAAGGTAAGAACTTCCTTTGCTGCTGTGTGGTGTGGACAGAGCACATCTGGTCCATCCATCCACCTGTGGGTGGACGCTGGGTTGTCTCCACCCTCCGGCCACTGTGAATGTGCTTTTCATGTCGCTGGACAAGCTGAGCCCTGATAAAGGAAGAAGTGGAAAACACTTTATTATATTCATTCACTTAAAAATTGAGAAAGAAACCTGAGAATTGAGAAAGAAAAGCCAATGATGCATGTATGATCTGGGCCCCCAGCATGTGGCTCACAGGCTCCCCTCGCCCAGTGGTGGCTCCCCAGGGATGCAGATCACATCCTTGTGGGGAGCCCTCAGCCTCCATCCCTATGTTCCCTTCCACCTCACAGCAAGAGCACGTAGCACTCTCGGGATTCTTTCTCGTTTCTCCAGCACATCTGGGAATTGTCATGTTCAGGGGTTTGTCTCTACACTTGAAGAAGCAGAGAGGATAACTGGCTGGTTTGGGGCCCTGCTGGATGGCAGAGCCCATTGTCTGTCTCTGTCCCTGGCCCAGAGCTCGCTAGGATTGTGTATCCTGAGTAATGTCCTCCCGGCACCACCCTGTGCCACCCCAAGTCGTGTGGCTCTCACCTCTCTAGCCCATTTGCAAAACACCATCAAGCTCTTTAAAGGAGAAACCAATCTTTCATCCACTTTTTAAACTGACTTGTACAAAGGAGACATACGTATTGCAAACAGGGGATATCGAAATGAACACGTTTCTACTCAGAACAGTGTCGGCGAAGGGAGGGGTGAGAGGTTGTCCTTCGCCCTCTGACCCCCCATGGCATTTAGCAAAAAACCTTTTTCACGCTCAAAGCAGACAAATGTTTGGTAAATTAAGTTGTTGATGAAGCGAAATAGTCAATATGTAAACATGGTTTCCGTCATTGCTGCCTGACCCAGAGCAATGACTCCTTACAGAGTGCCCAGGCTGTCTCAAACATCCCAAGAGGAGTACAGACAAGGAGAAAGCTCCGGGCACTGGGAAGGTCTGTGTCCTGCCTCAGTGTGAAGAGAGTGCCTTGAGTTCTCAGAAGATCAAGGTTGCCGTCCTGTGTTTCTGTGGAACACCAGAAAGGGAATCAGTAAAAGGTCCTCAGTAGGAGGGACACTGGAATTAAGAAGAGGTGCGCCATGCTGGGGCAGCACCCTGTGGAAATCTGAAGACCCTGTCCAGGGGAAATTACACAGCATCCCAGAAGTAAGTCCCTGCACATGGCTGGCCCTATCACGGGATTCTCGTTACACAGCAGCGGCGCTCCTGCTGCTGCTGGGGGCGGTGACCGCACGTGGGCAGGGTTGCTGAGTCAGACACACGGTATGTGCAGTGGACGTGCTGTGCAATGCTCCCTTGTTACTTTCTTCCTTCAGTCAAAAGAAACATCACAGAGTTGAAAAAAGACACCCAGAGTTTCAGTGAATGTGAAAAACAACACAAAGATGGGGCATCGATTTTTCTTTCTTTGGGTGACAAATAAGACAGGCAGTCAAGATACTTTTGTTAATTCGAGAAAGCAAAAAAAAAAATTAATAGTACAGTAAAAACAAACTTGCCATTCATGACTGGGAACAGAAATTATTCTGCTTACAGACACAAGTGTCCCAAATCAAGGCAGGTCCACTCCGGCGCAGACCTGGACAGAATGAGACATGTGTGAGGTGAGAACAAGAACCCGGAACCAGAGGGAATAATCTATCTTTACCCATTAATTAATCTACTAATTAAAACTAGATTATTATTTAAAACTTGTAGTACTTCCTTATGTTCTTTGACGTATAATTGACACTAGAAACCTTTTAAATGGCATTTAACCGTTTATACCCCAGATCCCTCTGTTTAAGCAATTGGCATGCTTAGTTTAACGGATATGCTCAATCATGCTTGTTGTATCCTTGTAAATTCAGTGAAGGAATCACATGTGCCATTGTGTCTCTTGTTTACTCTACACGGTACACAAGGGGACACATTGTGCCATTGTGTACTCTACACGGTACACAAGGGGAGGTTGCTGAACATTTGCTGAATAACGGGATGGATCTCAGTGGGTCTCACACATAAGGTCCCTGCCACCTTTCTCCCAGATGTTTGTGATAATTAAATGATAGAACGTACATGAAAATGCCAAGGTAGGGTTGGGCACAAAAAAGGTCATTTTGCACATGAATGCTCAGAATCTAGATTAAATGTGAGGAACACTGGTACTGAAGTTGTAAGCCTATGGCACTGAGGCTTTCTGCTCAATCTGACGGCAGTTAGCTTCAGCAGACTCTGATAAACGCTGCATACTTTGGCTCTTTGTGAAGAAGAACAAGATGGCAGCATGAACGCTCACTGGGGAAGTGGGACAGAGTAAGGCGTTGTCATTGAATGCATGTAGGAAATTTGCATATGTTCTTATTTCTGCTTTAGAAGTCCCATCCAAATGACTTCTATCAGCAGCGTTTATAGGATTCAAAGAAAAGGGGTCTGTTCCACGTGGGGTATTAGGTATTGATGAAAGCCATCCCTTCTCTGGCAAGCCAATCAAAATCAATGCTGCTTGTTTTCTGATTGACTTCAGAATAACCTCATTCCTTTGTGGCTTTAATATATAGGTCAGTGCACTAAGAAGAGTCTTCTTTTGTAAAAGAAGGTATATTTGTCATGTTTCAGTAAATTTTTTCTTCTATGAATTAAATATTACTTTGTTCTCATTTAAACTCAGTGAAGTGGTTTCAAGGAAGTCTTCTCAAAGTAAATGAAAGAACATGAAGTTACACCTAACTAGGTCAAAGCATACATTACGGGGACGGGGCAAGAGAGAATTCCAGAGTGAGCAGAACCTACACAGACTCTCTGACAGGAGACAGTGTAACTCATTCGAGAAACAGAGGGTAGGACCATATGTCTGTACCATGAGAGCAAAGCCAGGAAGAGCAGTGGACTGAGAGGAGGTGAGACAGAGGGTTTGGGTCTATCTAGAGCACGTGGGTCATGCTAAGGACTTCAGGCCTGATCTGGTGATCAGTGGGGTGGCTGAAGGATAAATGGAAATTCAAAATGGTAAGATCTTCACGGGGATGTGGACGATGGACTAGGAAGCCAAGCTAGGAGTTGTAGAGAAGAGACAGGCAGAGACAAATGTTCCCAGCAGTTTGTTGACCAGTTGATAGAAATGGAGACAACAGAATCCACTGGAATGTTAGACCATAAAGCTGAAAGTCATCCATAATGCACCAGATATTGTAGTGGGCATGACGGAGAATTATTCTTCACATCTGATGCAAGGAAGTGACTCAATGAGATAGAAAGCCCTCAAGGAGACCTGAGTTGGAGGGACGATCAGACATCTGACTGCAGAAAGGGAGCATTGGAAGGAATCTTCAGGATAAATGATTGAAATCAAATAACAATTAATTTTTTTCTTAATCCAGCTTGAATTACATGCTTGGATAATATTTCTGTGTAACTCACAACCCCCACGTCAGGATGATAAAACACCAACCACTGGTTATGCTCGTGGTCTCATGTCAGGAATACAGGAGGCTCCAGCAAGGGGTATTTCTTCAACACTCCAATATCTAGGGTCTTGGACTCAAAGAAGATTCAAAAGCTTGGGGCTGAACTCTTCAGGGGCAGTCTGTACTGGGTCCTGCACATGGGCTGGAGGGACTGAAGGATGGCCTGTGTGCCTTTGTAGATGGCTTCGTTTCCTCACATGGGGGTGGACTTAGCACACTTAGACATCTTTATTCTTTTAGGCCAAGTGCTCGGGTTCCAGAGAACAAGGGCATCACCTTCTCTGTGATGGGTGCAGGAGTCACACAACAGCCCCTAACATTCTTCTCAAGGGACACGCTAACTCTCCGTCCCAGCTCCAATGCCGGAGACCTATGTCTTGGCTGGAAGAGTGTCAAGCGCACGTTGTAGAGGACCCTGAGAGATGGAAGACACTAGAAGAATCTGTGGAAACCCTAATTTGCCACTTTGCTTCCTGCCTCTTATGACCAGAGTCCCGGGCAGTGTCCCCTCTTACATACTTGTTGTGTGGCCCTATCCGAGGCGATTTCTTTAATATCAACTAAGAAGGTGTTTGCAGATTTGCCTAGCCTGTCTTTTCTTCCCTTTCTGGCTTGTTTCTGTTTGATCTCTTTCAACCGCTTATAAAACAATGGAATTTATAGAAAATACAGGGAAGAACATTGGCAAAGCAATAAAAATGCAAAGAACCACGTGAATGATTTCTATCTAGAGCAGATCACTGTGGATAATTTGATGGACATTGAACGTTTGTAAAGTCAAATTCAGTTTCCTGAAGTGGTTATATCTTTAATATAATGAAATGTTTCCTTTCTCCTTTAGCATTATGTAAGTATTGATCCATATCATTAAAATCTCTTCATGAATATAATTTTAAACAAGACTTGGTCAGAGAGGGGCGCCTGGGTGGCTCAGTGGGTTAAAGCCTCTGCCTTCAGCTCAGGTCATGATCCCAGGGTTCTGGGATCGAGCCCCGCATCGGGCTCTCTGCTTTGTGGACAGCCTGCTTCCTCCTCTCTCTCTCTGCCTCTCTCTGCCTACTTATGATCTCTGTCTGTCAAATAAATAAATAAAATCTTAAAAAAAAAAAAAGACTTGGTCAGAGATATTAAACAAGAAGTCCTCTGGGGCGCCTGGGTGGCTCAGTGGTTAAGCCTCTGCCTTCGGCTCAGGTCATGATCTCAGGGTCCTGGGATCTAGCCCCGCATCGGGCTCTCTGCTCAGCAGGGAGCCTGCTTCCTTCCCCTCTCTCTGCCTGCCTCTCTGCCTACTTGTGATCTCTCTCTGTCAAATAAATAAATCTTTAAAAAAAAAAATAAAAAAAAACAAGAAGTCCTCTATATAGAGGACTTAAAATCACAAAGATGTAACCAGTTGAATGCAGAGAGAAATATTTATTGAGCACAATATGTGAAAGGTGGTGTCCCCAAACCATCTTAATTGGGGAGGTTTGGCTCTCATGGGGAGGATGGGAATTAAACTTGCTTCCTTTCCTAACAGGTGTAAAAGTGGTCACACAGTTTCATTTCCAAATGCTGGCTGTTGATTTCGGAGGTACTAGAGGGCATCCCTTCTGTTTCTGAACTTCAACAGCCAGAAATATGCACATTTAGTGCCTTTGGTTTCTGAAAGATGCTGTAAGGTGAATATACGTGTAAGTTATTAACAATCATCCGTGATAATGAAATGGTTGAATGAGCCAAATCTCTGCTCCTGATGTGCTTCTGTTCCATGTGATTTCTCTCCCAAGACTTCCCTTGGAGCAGTGCAGAGGCTGAGTTGTAAAGTCGTTAAAGCCTGCATGGCCTCAAGGTGAAGCCTGCCACACACTGTCAGAGGTGTATTTTTCATCTTGCTATAAAAAACAAACATTGCATTTTTCAAATCTTTGGGAAATACATTAAATAAAAAACACTCTAAATATAAATCAGGGAAGAAAAGAGTTCTTGATCATCCACAGGAAGTTGCTCTTGAGAAATAAGGGAATTGATTTTAACTGGACGAACGTTGACTTAGTTTCATTAGAAGGAAAAAAGTATTCATCTTATTTAAATAAAATAACTTTCAAAATATTTAATGATGCTTATCCTAGAAACACAGAAAGAGAAGAGTTTTAAAACTTTAACTTATAGGGGCGCCTGGGTGGCTCAGTGGGTTAAGCCCCTGCCTTCAGCTCAGGTCATGATCTCAGGGTCCTGGGATCGAGCCCCACATCAGGCTCTCTGCACAGCAGGGAGCCTGCTTCCTCCTCTCTCTCTGCCTGCCTCTCTGCCTACTTGTGATCTCTCTCTGTTACATAAAGAAATTTAAAAAAAAATCTTAAAAAAAAAAATAAAAACTTTAACTTATATGGTTGTTAGGGGTTGAATGGTGTCCTCCCCGAACACTTACATGGAAGTTCTAACCCCCAGGACCTCACCATAGGGACTTACATGGAAAGAGGGTCATTTGCAGATATAATGAGTTCGGTGAGATCCTAGCGGAGTAATCCAGTACAGTGAGTGTCCTTTTGAAAAGGGGAATTTGGACACAGATGTTCACACAGGGAGCCCACGTGAAGATGAACACAAAGGTGGGAGCCAGGAGTCTACCAGCCAAGGATCGCCAGAGACGCCAGCAAACACCAGAGGCTGGGAGAGGCAGGGACACGGTCCCCCTCACGCCTCAGAGGCATCCAGACCTGCCAGCACCTTGACCTCCAACATCTGACCTCCAGCTCTGAGAAAACAGCCTTCCTCCGGTTGTTGAGGTCACTCATTTTGTGGGGGAGTTCATCATGGCAGCCAGAGCCGGCCAACATGATAGTCAACTGTGATTTTATTTTATTTCTAAAGGGTCTTCCATCAGAGACCCTGCAGCAAGGAATGCATTGTGTGAAGTCATATCCAAGAAATGAGCAAATGGAGGGGAATTAAGAAACGCATTAATGTGAGACCCAGCTGGGACAAGAACGCAGACCACACTGGATCTTAATGTTGAGTTCTCAGGACTGTGAACACCTTCTAAGCATAGGGAAGCATCAACAACGGGGAGAGACCCACAAGATTTAGGGACAGCATCGTCCCTGCTCTCGCCGCGGGCACTGTCTTGTTTTTATTCCTCACTCCTGATGGGTGGGTATGTCGTACTGCCGAACACTGACGGATGTCAATAAACACGAGTTTCTTTTCCCGGGGGTACTGTGAACACAGAGAAACACTTCTCTGACTTTCACGTGCCTCAATTTTCCAAGCGACTGAGAGGATGACCTTAAATTCATTATATCAGTATTTTTATCATGTGACTCTTACTAAAGCAAAACAAAGCCCGTGCTCTCCCCCTTAAAAGAACATGTGGGACGAGGAGCGCTGAGGGTGAGGCAGGAAGGAGAAGACAGTAAAACCAAGCTAATGGGGGTCAGGTCAGCACCCTCGTTCACGGCAAATTGCGCCCCTCTAAATACTGTCGCCAACTGCTCCCGCACAAATGAGTTATAAATCAGAATTCTTTCCAAGGTTCGCCTGACCTTTCTAATGACTGGATCATTTTCTGAGGGAATAAAGGTGCAATGTTATGGGAGAACAGAAACAAAATAAATGAAATTATCGACTCGGAGACCGTTGCCTTGCTAGTGAGGGAAATGGCCTTGTGAGAAATTGCTGCTAAGTACTAGGGTGCTCTCGTTTTGGCTTTGGGAAACCACAACCGCCGATCAGTGTCGTGGGGAGAGGTTGCTGGCGCCCATGACCAGGCAGACCGCAGGGAAGGAGGCGGTAACTGATTTCAGTGTTTCACCAACATAAACAGGTGAGATCATCGACAGGGTCAGAGAACATTTGCAGGCGCAGAGTAAAAGGTCAGCGGCGAGTGTTTCCCGTGAGTCTCTGTGTGTGCCAGGAGGGACATCTGTGAAGTTCACCTTCACCTGACACCAAGTCCTTCCCATAGGATGTCTGTCACCCCCGGGGTGCTGTCCCCGTCCTCAGGGTCCCGGCTGACCTGACCTGGCCTGACCTCCACCTGACCTCTTCCTGCGGGTGGGGAAGGGACAAACCAAGACCAGCATCAGGACAGACACCCAGCCAGTGCTGGAGGACAGACCCGGGTGGCTCGCTCCCTTCCCGTGGCTGTGCCACCAACCAGCAGGGAAGGTGGGAGCAGCGCGGTCAGCTGTGTGACCATCACCGTTGGCTGCGTGATCGTGTCCCCAGTTGGGATTAAGTGACCGTCATGGTCAAATCAGAGAGTGGCTTAGGGAACCAGAATGGGTCAGCCACCATCCTCCATTAGGAACTGTGGCCATCTGTGTGCACCCTCCTTCCCACACAGAGGACACCTTCACAGCCTCTCTGTGTGAACTGTCCCCAAACCCTCTGGTGACAGCATCTAGCCCCAACTCAACACCTCTTGTTGTTATGTATCCCCAGGACGTGAGGATGCTGAGGGTTTGCTGCTGCACAAACCAGCATTCGGGCGGCCTGTCCAGAGCGCACCCAGTTTGCAGGGTGCTGCAGGAGGAAAGCACTCGGGGGGCAGGTGCTCAGCCCTCAGTGGGCCTCTGGAGGCAGTAATCCTGCACCCAGGGCAAGACCGCGGCTGCCCTGGGACAACGCTCCAGAGTTTTCCTGCCAAGAACTGTCCAGCGTGCCCCACCCGACACATCTCCACATCCCTGCAGATTATCTTTGCGCCTACTTTCCTTCCCGGCCACCTGACGTTTGGGTGCTGGAGAACAGGCTTTGGTTGGGGGCTGCCTGGCCCTCGGCTACCACAAGCTGGAGGTGCATCCTCGGCTTGCTGGGTGCGGCATGATCATTTTCTTTACAAGAATTCAACTTCTGATCCCTTCACCTCTCCACGGTTGCCTGGGTTTTCTTATCTGCAATTGCTTCTTAAACTTCCTCTGCTTCTGCCCATCGTGCCCCCCTTGTCCTAATTTTAAAATTGTTGAAAAGGAACCTGTAGCAACTTTGTATTTTCAACTAAATTCTTAGTGTTCAACTGTGATACTTTTTATTTTACCGTGTTCTGTTAGTCCCCATACAGGGCATCGTTAGTGTTCTGTGATTCGTTGTTTGCGTATGACACCCAGTGCTCCGTGCAATCCATGATACTATTTTATATGTTTTGTCTGTCTCACTCTCTGGGTGTGTGTGTGTCTAGGCTACCGGTGCACGTATGTATGTATCTAAATGTGATGGGAAACGACCATTACGGCGTATTTTCACCTCCCTGGAATGAGTGCCAGATATTATCTGGAGGAAAGGAATCATTGCTTAATTGCATAAAGACTCTAATGCAACCAGGTGTGTCCCCTGGGAGCATGTCCCCTCCCCACACATGGGGGGGTCCCAACTCCAGCCTGGGTTCCCGACGACCCCTCCTCCCTTTCTGGAAGCAGAGGCTCTGTTGCCCGCTGCCACGGCTCACGTCTGCTCTGTGTCAGGAACAGCACTCCCCGCATGGCCACCCATGTTGTTATTTAGTCAATTGATCCGAAGACATCGGTTCTGTGCTGTGGAATATATGCCCAAGTGGTTTTCTAAATCTGGGCCTGGAGCATTAAAGAAAACAGATAATTTGTTCTCTTTGGGGAGATAAGCAACAGAAAATGAATTAGTAAATTATAGAATTTTTAGAATGTTGCATGGTCATAAATGCTATGTGTGAAAAAGAAAAGAAAAGAAAGAGAAAGAAAGAAAGAAAGAAAGAAAGAAAGAAAGAGAAGAAAAGAAAGAGAAAGGAAAAAAGGGGAAGGATGGGGAATGGCAGGAATGGGTATCTGTCCTGACCAGAGTGATCAGGGGACCCCTGAACAGAAGGGGTTGGTGTTTGGCAGGGAATCGCAGGTACAGAGCTGACCCCACGCCCTAGCCCAGAGGAGGCACCTGTGTGGAGTCCTGAGAGGGGACATGCTGGGCACAGAGGAGGGCAGGGGGGCAGCCAAGCAGGGTGAGGATCTGCCCAGCAAGGAGAGGTCAGGGCCAGAACCTTGTGGACACTGTGAAGATTCTACTTTCACTGTCAGAGATTGGAGGTCACTGCGGAGTTTTTAATGGAGAAGTTGGAAGTTGCTGTCATATTCATAAAGCGTGACCAGTGGGAAGAAGCTATTCACATTCATAGAGACTTTAGGTCCAGGTCACCAATGTGAACTGAAATATTAGGCAAAAATAAACTAAACAATCCTAGGGGAAGCTGTGTGTCTGTTGAGTGAGACGGTCATATATATAAACCAGCAAGCATTTTCTGAGTGACCACTGCATGCTGGGCATTCTGGGGAAAGGATTTTGTTGCCTGTAAGTATTTAGGATCTATTTGCAGAGTCTTGGGAAGTATATGTGTAGAAAATGATAAAAAGGACAATCTGCATAGACTTAAGGATCAAAAGGGATTAGTAATTTTCTGGTTTGTGGTCTGGTTGCTGGTTGCATATGTGTTTTCTTTCATTATCACTATAGTATCCCTCAGGACCTTGCACACACACACACACACACACACACTCACACACACTCACACATACCCAGCACATACATATCAGTGAAATAGTTCATAATACGAAGTTACAAAAACGAGCATGGCACAGATTATAGTACTAATCTGACTTAGCGTGGCGGCCATGCAACTGTGTTCCCAAGAATTAGGACAATTTTCTTGGAGACGGTGTCTTTAATGAAAGGTGGGTGGACGCTTGCTAAGAGACGAAGTGAGAGACTGGGGAATCCTGCGCTGCAGTGAGCTGGGTCTTTTAGGTGGTGGCATTCCACCTTGAGGCTAGAGAGGGTATAGGTCATTCCAAAGCCACATTCAGGGAGGGGACAGCAGAGAGATGGCACCTGCACCTGCAGGGACCAAAGCCTGCATGACAGCTCAGACCTTGTCCAATGGGCACCCACAGGAAAGGCAAGATGGCAGCAATAGAGAGCACACGTCCAAGAGACTTTCCTGGTTGTGATGTTACTGCTTAGAAAGCCGGAGAGCCCTGCCCTCGAAGCTCTGCAACCAACAAATAGATGAAATGATGGCAGGAGGAAACATTTGGCGGTGATGGGTACGTTCATTACCTTGATGGTGCGATGGTTTCTCCCGTGTAGTTATGTATCCAAACTCACCAAACTACACACAGTCAAGACGTGCCTTGTTTTCTCTACCGATCACATCTCAAAAAATATGTTCGTTAAAGTAAGAAGCATATTCTGAGCCCAGCGTCCAACATGTAGAAATAATGACAAATTCAAAACCGGCCACTCATATCAACATTTACGAATGGGTGGGAAGGGCAAATTCCTCAGTGCAGTTAATCTAACCATCTGAACTGACCAAAATCACTGGGTTGGTGTTTAAAGAGGAGATGCCTTATTTCTCATGTATTTCTGATTTAAAATATAACTGTTTTAAACCAATTTATAGTAAATAAAACATGAGGTAATAACCACACTGGACATATGTATTGAATTTGGAACAAATGGTTCATTAGCTCTGTTTCACTGGGAAAAAAAGAATGTCTGCCCGCGACAGTGCACAAAGTCTGCACTACACTTCAGAACATTGGATGGAAACTCTCAGCTCCCCTGGGGAATTGGCTGATGGCCGTGGTGAGGACTAATAGATGCGAGCAACCAGGCAGCATATGACCAGAAATAACTGTCAACGTGTTTTTCTCAGATGCTCTCTCCCATTAAAATTCCATTTGTCCAATTGGAGAATTTCTAATGCCTTAAATTACATTTTGTGGTCACAGTTTTTGTGGCTCCTGCTTAAGCAGAATCCCTCCTGTCTTGTCAACTATAAGAGAATCCATACTTTTATCACATTATCCCCATGAAAACTACCACATATCCGCTGACGCATATTACACATACATGTGATTTTGATTTATACGTCACAATCAATATTGCTCATATTTTGCATGGGTTTAAACAGGCATGATTTATACCTCATTTTTACCACTGGGATATTCAAGAATTCGATCACAGGCCTTTTGCCACTCACACTGCTTTAAATCTCTGTGGACAGTGTGATTATTGCAAGACTGTCTTCCTAAACCAGTGTGCACTGTATGAAAGAAACAAAACTGCCCAACAATAGGTTAAAAATGATCGGGCATCTATTAGACACTTTGGTGTCTTTACTGGTCTGGTGGTTTATGACCTGGGTTGATACAGATTGGGTTCAACCAGGAATATTTCACCTACGTCTCTCGATTAAAAAACTACATTCTATTAAATTTCCATGAATCCCATGTCTGATTTGAGGAGAACACTTGTCTTAAATTGTGCCAAGGTGTTGACGAAGGTTCCCATCTGCCAGAGAAAGCATCTCAGGGCTAACGTCGCCACAGAAATCACTTAACGTTGGAATATGAGTCTAAACTCTGATGCATGACACAGAAACACAACCCTTTATGAGTTTCAAACAAGGGGCTTTCACGATGAAGTTGCATTTTTTAAAACATTACCCAGCTGCCATGCAGGGACAGGACTGGGAGGATCTCAAGCAGCAGAGGTAAAAACGGAGAAACCACACGCTCCCATTGGGTGATGGAAGGTGGTGGCTTGGATGCTAGCGTTGGCGACAGGTGGATAGATATCAAATATTTGGGGCACAGACCAAGATTGATGATACATATGATGACAGAGGCAGGGTTCAAGAGTCACAGCATGGGAGCGTTTGTTACAGGGCATGGTTCTAAACAAGGAATTATTTTGGGGGGCTACTGTTCTACTTACATCTCTATTAGGCTTAAGGACTTTTGATCCACTGGAGTTAAGATGTCTGCAACCTAATCACATGGGTTTGGGGACCACAGGGGAGAATAAAGAGACTCAGACAATGTCCTTTTATGCATTGCTGTTCTTTTCTAAGGTTCTAATTTATCCTAATTTTGTCTGCAGTGGGAACAAATGCTTCTGGCAACAAAACACTATGTTACCTTTAGCCTCTACACTAATGGCTACTTTCTTTTCTTTTTCACATGTTTATGCAAATGGACCCATCACTTTCAACCACCAAAGCAGCACCCACAGGTTGTTGATAAGCACCCACAGTTTTGGACTGTAAGCCAAGTTGCTGTAACAAAGAGAGATTTAGAAGAGAATCGCAGAGATGTGTTTCCCTTTGACACAACCATCTTTAGGCAGTTGGCAACCCGGGTCTGCCAGCCGCTATGCCCCTTGGAGCTCACAGACCCTTTCTGTCTTGTTGCTCACCGTCACCGTGACTAGTCACTGACTGGATTGTCTCCTCTCCACCTCCAAGTTATAATCTGAGGGAAAAATGAAACGATGAGGGGAGAAAAATCCCTTTTCAAACAAGTGAAGAAATGGATGATTATATTTCTACTCTAATGTCAATTTCTTTTCTTTTCTTTCTCTTTTTTTCTTTCTTTTCTTTTCTTTTTTTTTTTTTTTAACCAACTGTTTGGTATAATTCACCAGACAGACCAACCTTCTTGTCCTGGGCTTTTCTTTCTGGGGAGGTTTCTGAATTCCAAGTTGACCTGTGTAGTGTACAATGATTCACAGTCCTCTCTTATCATTGCTTTTCCCAGTAAAATCACTAGTCATGTTCCTGCTTTCATTTTTTATTTCAGTTATTTGAGTTTTCTGCCTTTTTTTTTAGTCAAGCCCACCAAACGTTTGTCAACTTTTAAAGAATCAAGTCTTGTTTTGGTTGATTTTTTAAATTGTTTCCCCATTCTCTATTTTACTTATTTGTGCACAAATCTCTATTATTCTTTCTTCTTTCAGCTAGCTTCAGGTTAACCTGTGACAGTATAGTTACGCTACAGTTGCTAACAGAAAACAAACAAAACAAAACAAAACAAAACATGCCACTAAGACCTACATGTGTTATGAACGGGGCCAAAAACAAAACAAATGGACAGTCTAGGCATATCATGAAACTTCAGTATGTAAAATATAAAGAAAGCATGCTGTTACTGCAAGACAGAACATGTAAACTGATGTATACATATAGTGTATATACTGTATATTACACTCCTAGAAAGACATACTCTGTATCCCGTGAGTCTAGAAGACAAATGCACACATCATTACTGTATACATATTTCACTGCGTAGCTCATCAGTGATATCCAAATAGATCGGTGTGACCTAGTTGAGATTTTGATAGGCCGAATTTTCTGATCATTGTCAAAATTAGACTCCAGAAGTCAGTGAAACATGTCATTACAGGTGGCAACCATTTTGTTCCCTTTAGATAGACAAAATTTTAATCTATTAAAAAAAATGTCAAGGATGTCAGAGTTATCCTATCCTGCTGGTTGGAGTAGAAGTTGTAAAGTCAAGTTGAAATGAAATTTGTAGCGCCCGGCTAAAATGAAACATGGACACCCACGTCCCAAAAAATCTAAGTATATAACCGAGAGAAAAACCTTATTTTCATGTAGAAAGACAGGTATAAAGTGCTCCTTTTATAGGTGACATTTTGCAGGGGGAAAAGGCAAGATGTCCTCTGGAATAGTGACATATAAAATATGACAATTTCCTATGGCAAATTTCAATCCATAACAATTAAAAATATTCAATGGCTCCATAAATATCAATCTAGAAAACACCAAGGTGTTATCATATGCTTTGGTTCATAAAAAGGCTCACGTGGGTAAGACCTGACACAGCATGACAACAACTTAATGCTATTTTAATAAAATATGCTGACTCTCACAGACACATACATACACGCACAAACACACAGACACATAGAAGGATGAACTCGAGGTCGTCAAGTGTCTCACCTTCTTACGAAGAAATAGACTCCCTGGGTGAAACTGTGACTCTCATTGTGTGATTGCTATCCAAGAGACATGGGACATTATCTTTGTCCATCAATTTATGTCTCTCCATTGTGCCTTAAAAAGCCATCACTTGCTAGTGCTTGCTGTCCACCCAAAATCCCAGGGAGGGAAAATCTCCATTATTTTTTCTTTCAACCTCAGGCACTGTCATTTCAATTGAAGAAACAGGATGAAGTTCAAAGAACCCATGAGCGCCCCAGCATTTAGCATTGATCCAACACGATATATATGCTAGGTCATGTACACTGTGTGCCCAACCACATCCACAAGAATTGGAAAATTGGACACCTGAGGAGATTGTTGAAATAGAAGTTACTCTTCTCCTGTGTTCAGAGAACAACAAAGACAGTGTTTGATGATAAGCTTTGAGAGTCAGGTAATCCAAGGTTCATCATGAATTTTTTTTCCCAGTGCTTTCATTCCTGGTGCTGAAAAATACTCCAAAGAAATCCTATTTCTGGAGGAAATTCGGATCTTAAATAATATTTTAAAAATACATGCAAATAATCTCTAAGACATATTTTATGTTATCTTAGGCCAGTAAAGGGTATTGTAAAATCTAAGTTATTATACTCTTGGATAGCATGCAAAGCAAATATAATCCAGGACTTTATTTTAACTAAATTATCAGAATGATCTTAAAAGGAATAATTTCTTTGGAGCAACAACTTTCCTTATCTGTGAACTCTAAACTGCTATGTGTTGAATTCTAATCTATTTGCATATTACTGCTTGATGAGAAATGTCATGGAATCTGTATAATATAACATATTGACTGATTAGTGCATTTGTCTTCTAGATTTATAGGACACAGAATATCTCTTTCTATGAGCAGTACAATGATTAGATTATAACATATAAATTGAATATGAAATATTCCTGGCAGAAAGAGACTCCTCTGGTTAAATATTTCTTTTGGAAATGTTCTGATCGAATCAAATCAGTTTTGGAAGGATTTTTTCCTTTTTACCAATTACAACATAATTTCTCGTACATTTTTATTTTAATTATACCTATAAAACACATAATTGTGGTAAAAGTTTCAAATGGTACAGTTTTGTGTAAAGTAGTAGCTGAAAGACCCTTTTCTTCCCACACCCAATTCTACTTTACAGAGATTACAGTGTTAACTCCTGTGATATATTCTTCTAGTTTGTCTCTATGAATAAATATATTTCACAATTAAGTACCCATCCATACAAGTATGTACATATGCATACGTTTTGTAAAAAGTCACAAAAACAGGGGTGTCAGATGGAGTCTAGGATAGCCTCCCATGAGTCCCAAGTCCGGGAGTGATCACCTTCTGGGATCTGCTCTCCTGTGGGGTGGGCACCGCTGGTGACTTCCTTCCAGCCGACAGCATGCGGCAGACGAGACCGGACGTGTGTGGTTACCTGCGGCTGGTGATGTGGCTACACTACCCAGGTTTACAGACTCTGTCATGTTGAACGTGCTCTCTGCTCTCTCGACTCTGAAGAAATTATCCACAAAGTTGGGGGCTCTGCAAGACAAGGAAATGTGGGTGTCATCTAGGGTGAAGGGTAGCCCCAGACAGGAAACAGAAACCCTCACTTCTAAGACTGCAGACATGGGTTTAAGGAGGGCAGGGATTGCATGGAGCACAATGAATCATGGAACACTACATCAAGATCTGACGATGTTCATCTTCTTCTTTATCCATTCATCTGTTGACAGACATCTAGGTTCTTATATATACAATGGAATATCATGCAGCCATCAAAGCCCCCCCAAATCGTGCCATTTGCAATGACGTGGATGGAACTAGAGGGTGTTCTGCTAAGTGAAATAAGTAAATCAGAGATAGAAAATTATCATATGATCTGTCTGATAGGAAGAGTTTGAGAGGCAGGGCAAGGGGTTGTGGGGCGAAGGGAAGGAAAAATGAAACAAGATGAAACCAGAGAGGGAGACAAAGTGTGAGAGACTCTTAATCTCAGGAAACAAACAGGGTTGCTGGCAGGTGGGGAGGGTTAGGGTGGCTGGGTGATGGACATTGGGGAGGTTATGTGCTATGGCGAGTGCCGTGAATTGTCTAAGACTAATGAATCACAGACCTGTACCCTTGAAACAAATAAAACATTATAGTAAAAAACAACAACAAAAAACCCCCAAACAGCAACAACAACAACAAAGCTAATGATGTGCTGTACAGTGAAGTTCCTCGAGATGAAGGGAAATGACACTAGATGTAAAGTCAAATCTATATAAAGAAATACAGAGTACCAAAAATGGCATTTAAGTATTAAAAAAAAAATGCAGAGAACTGCACTCTGCCGAAAACCTCAGTGGGAAGCCGAGCCTTCCCCAGTCAAGGTGATGCACCTTCAGTCCCCAGGAGACACCCAAGTGCTGCCCGTGGGACCGTTACCAGGTGAGAGTTGAGCTGTGCTCAGACTTACAGCCGCACTTGAGCTAATACCGCTGTGTACCATCAGATAACGGGTACGCTGGTGTCAATCTCATTCCCTATATCGTTCCACAATTTGCCTTTTTTACTAAGCAATATGTAATATGTATTATGTACATATTACATAACATATGTAATATGTTATGGAGATTTATATATATGCGGTTAGATGAATATACATCCAACTATGGATGAAAATGAAAGAAAATTATATAATTTACCTTTATATAATTTTAATAAATTTTAGATTTTAAATTTAAATTTTAAATAAAATATATTTACATTTATATAATTTACAATTATATAATTATAATTATATAATATACATCTTAGAATTTACAATGAATGTTGTGGCCTAAATCCTGCACTCTCAAGGCAATTACTATTAACAGTCTATTTCATGGTCATAATTTTAAATAATTTACATAGTGGCTTCTGTTTCTCTCGATTCTTTATTTTTTTCCTGTATTAGTCATATATTTTTAATGAAGGAGGAGTTATTTAGCGAACACTCTTTGTCTCTTGCTCCTTCTCTTGTTCTCACATTTCCAGTATATCCTAATTAATTTTCTGCTCCTACATTTTGCATCATTGCACAATTCGCCTCTGGCTATGTAAGACAGAAATACGGTGTTAGTTACAATTCTGAGTCATACCCCAGTGACTGGTGTGAAAAGTCATCGTGGGAGTGTGAACACCCGCCAGGAGAGACCGCTGGAAGCATTTTGCCTCCAGGTCAGGTCCAGACGTCCATCACCAGCGTCCCACCTCTGGCTGGATCGGCTTACTGGCCTTACATCACGAGGTGGTCCACACTGGGGCTCGCGTCTGCAGCCCAGGGAGTAGCAGCACATCTAACCGCCACGGCAAGACTTCCATGTGCCATCTAAGTCCCACAAAAATGCAGAGCCTGCCACCAGAGTGAAATTTCTGGGGTCTGTGACCTGTCCCAGTATGGTTCCTGAGGTGCGCCACATGTTGCTGCATCTGGACCCTTCTATGACCAAGAAAGAGGCACAAAGACTCATGGAAATATTGGACTTTAAGGGACCAAAAATGACACACACAGGGTTATGTTGTTCCAAACCATAAATAAAGGGCTGACATTTTAAAACGGGGTCTAGTGCATGAGATTATCCCAAAGCTCCTGGCGGTCTCACACAGCTCTCCACTTGAACTGTAGTCCAGATTCAATGGTCACTGGAGTCTCTGCTGCAGATGGGAAAGCGTAGGCAAATCGTTGTGTAGAACTTCATGGTTTTCAAGCAAAGCCCTGCCATTCTAGGCAGAAAACCATTTTTTTTAAATATTTTATTTATTTGACAGACAGAGATCACAAGTAGGCAGAGAGGCAGGCAGAGAGAGGAGGAAGCAGGCTCCCCGCCGAGCAGAGAGCCCAATGTGGGGCTCGATCCCAGGACCCTGAGATCATGACCCGAGCTGAAGGCAGAGGCTTTAACCCACTGAGCCACTCAGGAGCCCCGAAAACCATTTTTTTTAAATAAGTAGAATCTGACTCATTTCAGGCTCTTAATAGACACTGAATGCTTGACCATGAGCCACCAAGTTACCACGCATCGTAAGCTGTCCATCGTGGATTCAGTCGTCCCTGACTCACTGTGGTAGACAGCATTGTGCCCATCCCCAAAGATGTCCATGTTCTAGTCCCCCAAATCTGTGAAAATATTAACTTCTATCCCAAAAGGAACTTTGCAGATAGGGCTAAAAGAAGGATTTTATTTATTCACTTATTTATTTATTTGCTTTAAAAAAAATTTTTTTATTTCTTTATTTACAGCATAACAGTGTTCATTGTTTTGGCATCACACCCAGTGCTCCATGCAGTACGTGCCCTCCCTATTACCCACCACCTGGTTCCTCAACCTCCCACCCCACCCCCCCCGGCCCTTCAAAACCCTCTGGTTGTTTTTCAGAGTCCATAATCTCTCATGGTTCATCTCCCCTTCCAGTTTCCCTCAACTCCCTCTGCTCTCCATCTCCCCATGCCCTCCATGTTATTTGTTATGCTCCACAAATAAGTGAGACCATATGATGCTTGACTCTCTCTGCTCTGACTTATTTCGCTCAGCATAATTTCTTCCAGTCCCATCCATGTTGCTACAAAAGTTGGGTATTCATCCTTTCTGATGGAGGCATAATACTCCATCGTGTATATGGACCACATCTTCCTTATCCATTCATCCGCTGAAGGGCATCTTGGTTCTTTCCACAGTTTGGCGACCGTGGCCATTGTTGCTATGAACACTGGGGTACAGATGGCCCTTCTTTTCACTCCATCTGTATCTTTGGGGTAAATAACCAGCAGTGCAATTGCAGGGTCATAGGGAAGCTCTATTCTTAATTTCTTCAGGAATCTCCACACTGTTCTCCAAAGTGGCTGCACTTACTTGCATTCCCACCAACAGTGGAAGAGGGTTCCCCTTTCTCCACATCCTCTCCAACACACGTTGTTTCCTGTCTTGCTAATTTTGGCCATTCTAACTGGTGTAAGGTGGTATCTCAATGTGGTTTTAATTTGAATCTCCCTGATGGCTAGTGATGATGAACATTTTTTCATGTGTCTGATAGCCATTTGTATGTCTTCATTGGAGAAGTGTCTGTTCATATCTTCTGCCCATTTTTTTGATATGATTCTCTGTTTTGTGTGTGTTGAGTTTGAGAAGTTCTTTATAGATCCTGGAGAACCACATGGTCCTCTCAATTGATGCAGAAAAAGCATTTGACAAAATCCAGCATCCGTTCCTGATGAAAACGCTTCAAAGTATAAGGATGGAGGGAACATTCCTGAACTTCCTAAAATCTATCTATGAAATACCGACAGCAAATATCATCCTCAATGGGAAAAAGCTTGCAGCCTTCCCGTTGAGATCAGGAACACGACAAGGATGCCCACTCTCACCACTCTTGTTCAACATAGTATTAGAAGTTCTAGCAACGGCAATCAGACAACAAAGAGAAATAAAAGGTATCCAAATTGGCAAGGAAGAAGTCAAACTCTCTCTCTTCGCAGATGACATGATTCTTTATATGGAAAACCCCAAAGACTCCACCCCCAAACTACTAGAACTCATACAGCAATTCAGTAACGTGGCAGGATACAAAGTCAATGTACAGAAATCAGTGGCTTTCTTATACACTAACAATGAAAATACAGAAAGGGAAATTAGAGAATCAATTCCATTTACTATAGCACCAAGAACCATAAGATACCTGGGAATAAACCTAACCAAAGAGGTAAAGGACCTGTACTCAAGGAACTACAGAACACTCATGAGAGAAATTGAAGAAGACACAAAAAGATGGAAGACTGTTCCATGCTCTTGGATTGGAAGAATAAACATTGTTAAAATGTCTATACTGCCTAGAGCAATCTATACTTTTAATGCCATTCCGATCAAAATTCCACCGGTATTTTTCAAAGAGCTGGAGCAAATAATCCTAAAAGTTGTATGGATTCAGAAGAGACCCCGAATTGCTAAGGAAATGTTGAAAAACAAAAACAAAACTGGCGGCATCATGTTACCCGATTTCAAGCTTTACTACAAAGCTGTGATCACCAAGACAGCGTGATACTGGCATAAAAACAGACACATAGACCAGTGGAACAGAGTGGAGAGCCCAGATATGGACCCTCAACTCTATGGTCAAATAATCTTCGACAAAACAGGAAAAAATATTCAATGGAAAAAAGACAGTCTCTTCAATCAATGGTGCTGGGAAAACTGGACAGCGATATGTAGAAGAATGAAACTCGACCATTCTCTTACACCATACACAAAGATAAACTCGAAATGGATAAAAGACCTCAGCGTGAGACAGGAATCTATCAGAATCCTAGAGGAGAACATAGGCAGTAACCTCTTCGATATCAGCCACAGCAACTTCTTTCAAGATATGTCTCCAAAGGCCAAGGAAACAAAAGCGAAAATGAACTTTTGGGACTTCATCAAGATCAAAAGCTTCTGCAGAGCAAAGGAAACAGTCAACAAAACAAAAAGGCAACCCACAGAATGGGAGAAGATATTTGCAAATGACAGTACAGACAAAAGGTTGATATCCAGGATCTATAAAGAACTTCTCAAACTCAACACACACAAAACAGATAATCATATCAAAAAATGCTTTTTTTTTTTTTAATGGATTTGTTTGTTTGAGAGAGAGTTTGAGCAGGAGAGGGTAGAGGAAGAGAGAGGGGCTCCATCACCATCCTGAAATCGTGACCTGAGCCAAAATCCAGAGTTGGACACTTAACTGACTCTGCCCTCCAGATGCTTGAGGCTAAGGTGAGGATTTTAGGATGAGAAGATTATCCTGGATTATCTAGTAACCTCATATGATCACAAGGACACCTTTAAAAAAGAGTCCGTTGTGACACTCGGGGATGGGGATGTGAGGGTTGAAGTACTTTAAGAGGCAGGGGGGACTTGAGGGCGGTGAGCTGCTGGCTCTGGGAAAGGGAACGCAGCCTTGAGCTGCTGTGTGGAAATCAGCCAGTCTTCTCTCTCCATCCCCCAGCACCGTGCAAAGTCATTTCTCTTCGTTTCAATTATACCTATGATGTACGTTAAACCCCTTCTACTTTTCCTATGCTATCCCAATTCTCTCTTTAAAATGAATGACAGCTGCCCCTTTCTGAAGCTTCATCTAAGGAAACAGATGACTAGACCAAAGGAGGAGTACGTACAATGTTTCTTCAAACTGTTAGGGATGAAGAGTTGAGAGCGTCGCTCAGCCTGGCTCATGTGAAAACTACCAGATTTCAGCCTTCAAGAGTTTCAGAACCTGTGTGCTTCCCTCAGTTTCCAAAATGAGCCTGCTTCCTTAAGTCCAGGAGAAAGGTTATCACAAAACACAAACGCAGACAATTTTCAGCTGGAGAATGGGATGGGGCATCGATAGATGGAAGGGGGTGTTTTCCGGGGAAAAGCAAATGACCTGTGAGGACTGAATCCTCTGTCGAACACAGCATTTTCAGGGTTTCTACCCTAAAGTCGAGTGCTGATTTTCAGAGCAGCACTGGTAGTGTGTCGTGTCTCTCGTCAGGGATAACCACCCCCATCCTGTCTCCAGGCGTGTCCACATGGGGCACATCACCATGGACCACCACTGTGGGTCACATGGGACCGCCTTTCCCAGTGGCCATACTCCTCCATATTCATGAAATCAGAGTGAGCTCCAATTCTCTTCAGACCCTGCCACTTAAAGGAACCTGGTTTGACAGTTGATATAATTTCTTTCATCAAGAAACTCCCGATGGCTCCAAGAACTCTGCGTGATCAAAATGCCCTTGCGCTATCTTCCCCCATTAGGATAATTGTAATACAATTCAAGTTAGAAGTGAATAGATCATTTTCTCTACTTGGTGTTTTATGTATTTATGACTCTCAGGAAGGTGTTTTATAATAAGGCAGCATCAGAATATTTTAGTATGGTCCTGACATACAAAAATTTCACTTTAATGCATTTGCATAATCATGACCCAAACCCTTTAAGTAGGAATGACTACCTTCGTTTTGCACACGAGGCAACGGAACCACGGGGAGGGTTCTCGAAGGACCAGAGCTGGTTACCTCTTCTGATTACATAGGCATTTTTTCATAAAGTAATGGGTTCGGCAGTTATTTTGATTCGTCTTCAAAACGTGCAATTTCTTTCTCTTTTGTTTTTATCTGGGATCATTTCACTTTTCTGTGCAAGCTCAGCTTAATCTCCGTGCAGTGCAGTCACACAGCCAGGAACTCCTTAGTTTTGCAAATTCAGAATATAGAGAAGTAAAGTCACAGGGATCAAATGTTAGAGAAACTGGTTGGTGGAATATATTTATTTAGAAAGACATTTGAAACTATAATTCAAAGTGGCATTAAGAATTTTTTTTTTGTTTTCTTTTATCTTTTTTATAGAGAGAGACACATGGGAGCGGGTGGTTGGGAATTAAAGGAGAGGGAAGGGACTGCCTGATGCAGGGCGCAGGGCACAGGGCTCAGGGCTCAGACTCACAGCCCTCAGATCACCAACTGAGCTGAAATTAAAACTTGGACAATTACCCAATAGAGCCTCCTAGGTGCTCCAAATTTTTGATGAAAATTTTAAATTATTGATGCTATGAAAATAGCGTTGTATGTTTTTCTCTCATTTTAAACCTTTGGAAAACTCATTTTAGGTTATTTTGCATGTTAAGGTGCTTCGGTTCTGGTGAAAATGAGAAATGGAGTAAAGAAAAATAAAATTGAGGCCACCTGGGTGGCTCAGTCGTTAAGCCTCTGCTTTCGGCTCAGGTCATGATACCAGGGTCCTGGGATCGAGCCCCACATCAGGCTCCCTGTGTGGTGGACCTGCTTCTCCCTCTCCCCCCCGCCCCCCCCGCTTGTGTTCCCTCACTCGCTGTGTCTCTGTCAAATAAATATAATCTTTAAAAAAGAAAGAAAGAAAAATACAATTGATTAGTACTTATGCTATTTCTTAATACGTAGGGGATGCTCCCTTGATATTTGCTGAAGGATTTGAGGAGTATGCAGAAGAAAGTATTAAATGCATCTAGAAAATTAAGTGTAAATGTAACAATGTGAGGAAGGATAACACGGGTGAGATATTTAAGAGATCGTATTATAATATTTCTTATTATTGAAGTATTTATTTGTCCCCGATTTCCTTCCCAAGTTGCTTTATGTAAAGTGACTATACTCAGGTTATATTTCTCTTTTCAGCGTGTCCTCACGCCAAATGCAAAATCCAGGGTGGACCCTGCACCATTGCACAGGCATGTTTTCTTCTGAAAGCAAACAGTGGCTCTTGGCTGGGTAAAATGCACACACTTGTTGCGTCCGTTCCTGAACAAATCAATGGGAAGACACATTTTTTAGCAGTATTTGTCCTATCGACTTTCACACGGTAGTGATAACTCAGTTACTAAGACGGGAGGTTTATTTTGGAGTCCTGTCGGTGTTCTGCAAGACAAATTAAAGGGCTTTCCCTCTGAAGGTGATATAAATATATTTTAGACAGGAAGCTTCAAAGCAGCCTTGTCATATTTCAATTAGATGAAAACATCCATGGGATAATTTGTCGCTGGCCGTATCTGCAGGTCTTGCTGTCTGGGCATTTAGAAACCGATGCGGTGTGAGGCTGCTGTGAACGCTCTGTGCTTTCTGGAAGCTTGTGCACAATCAGGCTCTTACAATGCCTGATAACCCACTTGCACAGGCATCCTGTGACTTCTAGACAAACTGTAGAGCCAGGAATCGGTACGAAGAACGGCAATTCTGCCCTTGCAAGAAAAACTGGGCCCCTTTACGGACATGCCCTGTCACGTGGAAAGAATTCAGAGAAGCACCAAGTATCTTGCAGAATGGTATCTGCTTAGGGGGTGCCTGCCCATCGTGGTACTTTCGCTGACCTCCTCTTAGTGAGCACCAAGCTCCTGGAAGTCAGTGGGGATGTCCTCAGAGAACCAGAAGAGATGGGATTCTTGGCAAAACATGTTAACGTGTAGTCTTCCTAAAACGTAACATAGAAGTCTCTGTTCTAGCTATTGAAATATTGTATCCAATAAACTCATTTGGATACCTGCAGATTCCCAACAACCGAACAACCACAACAAGGGTGTACAGTGATCACGGCAGAAAACTGCCACACGTGGGGGAGCTGACTGTTTCTATTTTTTAAGTCAGGTTTCAGCCAGACAGCAGCCTGTGTGCCCGACTGAGTCAGGAGCCCCTGTGAGCCCGAGGAGCTGGCCGGCCTCCGCGAGGTGTGCTGAAGCTCAGGGCCACCTTCACGACCACTAGATGGCAGCGTGCCCATGTCAGGGAGAGCACGTCCGCACCCAGGGCCTCGGGAAGCTCTAGAGGCAGATCTCCAGAGCTCCTTGTCAGAACCAAGGGACGCCTAGGTGGCTCAGACGTTAAGCATCTGCCGTTAAGCATCTGCCTTCCGCTCAGGTCCTGATCCCAAGATCTAGGGATCGAGCCCCTCATCAGGCTCCCTGCTCAGCAGGGAGTCTGCTTCTCCCTCTCTCACTCTCCCGCTTGTGTTCCCTCTCTCACTGTCTCTCTCCATCAACTAAATAGATGAAATCTTAAAAAAAAAAAAAAAATCATGGTGTGATGGACAGATGGATGAATAGACAGAATGTTGTATAAATAAGATAGTTTTTTTTTTTACTACCACTGAAGTCATCACAGTGTTTTATACAAATGCCGTATTTAACTTATTAATAAGCCTTAGTACAGTCAAGCTGCTGTAGAGACCCTGATTCTCTGCTTCTGATCTCTTCATAGGTTTTGCCCAAAACTATGCCCGCAGTGGTGAGTGCACCTGCTGCTTCTCTCACTAGCTCGTACACCAGTTCTGGGAGGATTAAAGCCATTTGTCTCTAGTATGGCTTTTTTCTTGGGATTTTAGTATCCTTCTGTTTGAGAAATCAGCAAGCACATTTTCCCGAACTGCCTTGAATGTATGGGTCCCAGAGAAGTGATGCTTGTGCTTTTGTGATTCTGTCACAAAATGTCACAAAATGTCTGCTCGCACAGACATTCCCCTGTCTGTGCGAGCAGCTGGGGTCATGGCTCCTTGAGAGGCTCACTTCTAGGGTGATCCCTGAGTTCTGAGTCAAGGACAGACCCCAACGATTGCTCCTCTGGGCACTTCTCCCTCCTTGGGGTGCATTTCCAACAGGAAAGATCTAAAATGGGCTATGGGAACTGTCATTCCTCAGAAACCTGTTTCCAGGCATATATATTATCAGTTGAATTCCTTACATATCAACAATCTTATCAACAGATTGGCAAAGGCCCTAATTTTCCAGATTAAGAACAGTAAGTTCCAGATCAAGCTATTTAGTAAAAAAATATGTAGTTGGAAAGTGGCCTTTTGAAGATGAATTCGAAATGGAGAAATCTTTTTCCTTAGTATCTTCTTCACAGGGTGTTGTCAAAATGGGACTCTATTAAATATTTTATGAAATGATCGAAAACCCATACCCAAATACACATGTGCATCGGTATATGTATATTATATATGTTTGTTTATGTAGAAATGGGTTAAGGATTTATTCAGGATCATGAATGACTATTTTGAACTATGTAAGTGAACATATCCTGGTTATGAAAAATACAAATGGTTTTCTTTTAAAATGTCACTTCAATTTCTCATTACAGCTGTATTTCTCATTACAGCATAAGCCCCAAATGTTGACTTGCTGCTAAATTATTGGCCTATCACAATGAATATGATGGAGATACACAGAAGTATGGGACTTAGAGCTTTTAAATATATATATCCCAAAAGAAAAAAAGAGCTTTACAGGTGTCTGTGTGCATCTGGATCCCTACAATGCATGAGCCAATCACAACGTACATAGTTTCAGACAACTTATTTCAGAGCAATAATTTAATATTTTTTGTTCTTCCCTCATCAAGACCTATTTGATACTTTCTCACATAAACCACCCTATTGTTGGAGCTCCCATGGTAGGTGTGCTCGTCGTACGAATGCACTGTAGGCTGAGAAGATGCTGAGACAATAGACAGAGAATTGAAATGAGACTAATCAACATAAAATTGAGAAATCAAAACCACATCTGAACCCCAAAGTACACACCCTTTTCATCTCACAATTACTCTGCTTTTCTGCATCCAGAGACGGAGGTGTGCGGCAGGGGAGTCTTGAGGAATTCGGAATTTATAATATAGCTACTTTAAAATGTTTTTATTACAATGAGAAAAGCACATTTGGAGAATTCACTGCTTCTAATAGCTGTTTTTATATGAGAGAATTTACCTTTTTAATTTGCATTTGTACATGTATTGCCTCCTTTAAGATGCCAAAAAGAAACAATACAAGAGATTTATGAAGGTTTAAAAGTCGGATCAATTAAGATTTGTCATAAATATATTTGAAAAATGTTGAAAATTTCGGGATTTCTGAGTAACACATTGAGGCAGACTCTTCCTATTCCTTTGCTGAGACAGACGATTGCTGAGAAGGAAAGTCATTCTTCAGCCAGAAATCTGGCAGACAAGAACATCCAGCCAGGACCCCATGTGCCCATGTGTCCCAAGGAGCCCGTACCTACTGAGGGGACACTTGGCTTTTCAAAAACCTGCACGTTACAGTCAAGGGCATTAGAACAATGACAACTCTGTCACATTAGATCTCCGTACACCAAACGCACCGGTGTAAAAATGGAAGGTATTGCATTTTTAGCTACTTTCTCAGGGTGTCTGGAAAAGTAGGAGTGGGTTCTGCAAAATCCGTGGGAGCGGGAAGTGTTCCTTTGTTCCTTAGGTGTTCGTCCTAGAGCTCAGTAAACTTCAGTTAGTTACTTAGTTTTGAGGAAGAAACAGCTGCTCGTGCGCATCAACAATATGAAGTTCGAGGACCCTGGACGGCGTGTGCGCCAGAGACAGCAAGCCCTGCCGCCGGACCCGTGTGTGACAGGTGCCCTGCTTCCTGCACCCGCCCTGCAGCCTCCATCCTGCTGGAGGCTCGGAAAGCTGGCCGGGGCAGGGGGTGGGGGTGGGGAGAGGAGTCACTGATCAGGGATTGTGAGATCATGAGCCAGTCCAGGCTGGGTGACAGCAGAACCAGGAGGGACCGGGGCGGGAAGGGGAGAGGGGGTAATCGGAGTCACACACAGGAGGGGCTCGAAGCTACGGTGTCACCACCCGGCGGCACAGTTCGTAAGTCACTTTGGATGGACATCATCTTGCTCACCTGTGATTTTGGCTCAAACCGTTGCAATGGACGAATCCTGACCCTCCCTGATGGCGTCGCCTGCTTGCAGATCTGCGCGGAGGGGGTGATCTGGGGACACAGCTCAATCGAGCCCTTGTTCTTTACCCTAAACGTTACTTCTGTAGCTCATCCTCTCCGTGTCCGTGACTCCACCGCCCGGCTTTTCCCAGATGTACAGTACGCACCGACGTACACCTTTCTCGTGTGTTCTCCACGAAGTCACAAACACGGGCGCATACTAGTTTTACCTTCCACCTCTCGTAAATAAAACATAGCGGCCCCCAAAACGGTCCTGCACCCTGACAAACACACCTTCCTACATACTTAAACCGTATTAAAATGTGCACAGACGTGGTTAATGAACTTGTGTGAGCAAATTTTATCAGTGTTTTACATTTTGCCTTTCTTTTGGAAATTTTACTGGAAAATCTGAGGTGACTTGTCATTTGATTAAACTCCAACAGGTCCTAGGCAATGACAAAATAGGATATGCACAGTGTTTTTCTTTACAATCACACAAAAATGTGGGAAACTCTTTCACATGAGGACCTTTACTTGAAAGTTGAAACTCAGATCCCTTTTGTTGGAAGCACACGCATATCGCGTCCTGGGTTCTGCAGAGTCGTTTTCCGACTTCGCTGGGGTGGTACGTCTCTGACACACGGTTTACAACTTCGCTTGCATTTCCAGCAGAGATATGTCCATTTTAGAACTCAAAGTGTTGTCATGCAAAATTTTACATGTTACAGGACTATACTTAGGAAGAAGATGTCTGTATTGGAATGAAAAGATGGATTTTGTGAGGCAAATGCGTCTGAACAACTCCAGGTGTGGGCTGCATAATTTCCGTGTAGTTCTGTAACTGTTTAAATGATGCATAATACACATACAGAGCACCAAGACGTGTAAGTGCGAAGACGAATGAGTTATCAAATATGCTCTGCTTAATGAATTCAGAAACAAATGCCTACACCCCTCTGGTCAAGACAGCCAAAGCAGCGTCATGGAAACCTCCCAAACGTCTCGCCGCCCCAGCACAATAACCATGAGCTTGACTTTAATGTTATTCAATTTCTTGATTTTTTTTCCTTCTTGTGTTTAAGCCTAATTAAGTATTCCTGATAATAAAACTTATTTTAAAATAGACTTTAAATAGATGGTAGGTATTAAGGAGGGCACTTTTAACGAGCACTGGGTATTTTATGTAACCGAGGAATCACTGAATTCTACTCTTGAAACTCAGATTACACTCTATGCAACTAACTGGAATTTAAATAAAATCTTGAAACTAAAAATAAATAAATAATCAAATAGACTTTATCTCACAGAATGATTTCAGATTCCCAACAGAACAGAGCAGGACGTACAGAGATTCCCTGCTCAGCCCCTGTCCCCACACGTGTTCAGCCCCCCAGCTGTCTCCCCACCAGAGGCTTCCGTTACAATCGATGAGCCTACATTCACACATCACTGTACCCATGGTTTACGTCGGGGTTCACTTTCGGGGGCGCTTCTTCCATGGGTTTTCACACATGTGCAATGACATATACTCACCGTCGGAGTAAAACACAGAGGTTTAACGGCCCTAAAAACCCGCTGTACACTTCTCATCTCTCCTTCCCTCCCCAGAACCTCTGGCAAGCACCGACCCCTTTACTGTTTCTGGAGTTTTATTTTTTCCAGAAGGTCATACAGTTGGAACTACAGGAAGTAGCCTTTTCAGACCAGCTTCCTCCACGTAGCAACGACCGTTTAAGGCCCCTTCCTTGTGTCCTCCTGGCGTCGATGGCTCAGGTAATGTTAGTGCTGAATAACACTGCATCATTCGGATGAACCATGGTTCACTTACCCATCACCATGCCACTTTCCAAATTTGGGCAACTATGAATAAAAGAGCTTATAAAAACCTACGTGCAGGTGTTGATGTGAACATAACTCTTTAACTCACTGGGTTAAACCCCATGGAGCCCGATTGCTGAATTTTCTGGTAAGAATGTGTTTAGCCTTGTAAGAAATTGTTAACGTGCCTCCCACGGTGGTTGCCGTGCTCTTCACCCTCTGCGGTGGCAAGTGAGAGTTCCTGTTTCTCCACTTCCCTGTCAGCACTTGCTGTTGTCAGCACGACAGAGTTTAGCCGTTCTCATAGGGGTGAGCTGCTGTCTCTGTTTCAATCTGTGCTTATAGTTGTATTTGGCTTTTTTAGCGTGTTTTATATAAGTGGGACATATTCTGTACCGTCTGGTATTCTTTGCTCAGAAATAAATCTCTACAATTCATTCTCGTGCATCTCTCCTGCTGGGCTTTCCCCATGCACAGGACAGGGCAGCAAGGATGTGGCAGGATTGTGTATCTGCTGCACCAGGAGACACGGGGTCTTTTCAGTTGGGTGCTGAGTCGCCGTGTGCCAGGACTCAAGAGCTCATAAGCACATGTAATGGGAGTTACATTCTTTGGAGCTGATGTGTATTTTCAGCTTTACCAGAAATCATTTTTTAAACTAATTATGTTGTATCATTTATTCTGCCACCAACAGCGAAGGAAAGTCCCACTGTTCCACATAATCGCCCACACTCCGGGTCATTCGCTTTGATGTATTTGCCGGGCTGGTGGTTATGTTGTGTTATCTTACTGAGGTAAATTTCTCCATTTATAATTCGTCATTTGGATTTGCTCTTTGTGCTACACCTGGGCACGTCTCTTCCCCATTTTTCTAATAGAGTGTCTTTTTAATTTATGCACTTTTCTAGGAATGAGCTCTTTGCTAATTAATATAAGGCAGGTATCCTGTCCCATGTGCTGGTTTGCCTTTTCTGGATTACAATCCTTGTTGTTACTATTTAAAACTTTATGAATTTGTTTACCCTTGTTCCTCACAGATAGTGCCTGCACGTCCGTATATGTGTCCTAAGCCTGTAGCATTTTTGCTGTAGAGAACCCTTCCACTTTGCTTTCCATACGTACCAGCCTTTGCCTTTCCGCTCTTCTGTCCTTGTCTTTCACATATCCTGTGTATGCACTCAGCTCTCTGTTACCGTCCCAATATTACCGAATTTAATTATCTGTAAGGTACCTTCCCCCTCCGACTCTTTTTCCTTCTCAGGACTGTTTTTCATATTTTTTTGTTTTAATATGACACCTAAATTTCAGCATCAGCCTGTCCTAATAGGATTTGGATTGTGATGTCAGTGAGATTTTAGGTGTTTCCAGGGAATGCACAGACTATCTGTGACACTGAGTATTCTCACCAGCAGAACCACATTATAGATCATATTTCCAGAATCCTCTGTAAATTGGGTTTGCTTTTATCCTGTTAGTCACCACATTTAACTGGGACATCCTGTGCACTTGCCCAGTATTGAGAAAGACCTATCAAATTTTTTAATATCTCTGTTAGCAGCAAGCACTATTCCCAGCCTTGATTCTTCTTGTTTATTATGTCATGTTAGTCACCACACAGTACATCATTAGTTTTTGATGTCATGTTCCATGAGTCATTGTTTGTGTGTAACACCCAATGCTCCATGCAATCTGTGCCCTCCTTAATACCCATCACCAGGCTCACCCATCCCCCACCCCCTCCCCTCTAAAACCCTCTGTTTCCTGGAGTCCATAGTGTCTCATGGATCCTTTTCCTCCAACTTCCACCCCCTCTTCATTTTTCCGTTCCTTCCCCTAATGTCCTCCATGCTATTCCTTCTGCTCCACAAATAAGCGAAACCATATGATACTGGACCCTCTCTGCTTAACTTATTTCATTCAGCATAATCTTTTCCAGTCCCGTCCATGTTGCTACAAAAGTTGTGTGTTCATCCTTTCTGATGGAGGCATTATACTCCATCGTGTATATGGACCACATCTTCCTTATCCATTGGTCCGTTGAAGGGCATCTTGATTCTTTCCACAGTTTGGTGACTGTGGACATTGCTGCTATGAACACTGGGGTACAGGTGCCCCTTCTTTTCACTACATCTGTATCTTTGGGGTAAATACCCAGTAGTGCGATTGACCAGCCCTGATTCTTGAGTTTGGCAGGGGTGAATTCAGAGCCAAACCATTAAGCAAGTAAGCAAGCAGACATTTAATAGTGGTCAGAATGAAAGTACGCTTCAGAGCAGGTGGGCCCAGAGGTGGCACCTGTACCAGGGGTCAGGGTTTTCTTGTTTTTCATGCTCGCATGGCTTATGGGTCAGAGCCAGGGAATTCTCTGACTGAGATTGTTTCCAGTCATCTAAGGGACCCCTGTTACCCACTGTGGGGGACAGGGGGCTTGGTCCTATGTGGTCTTTGTGGCCAAAACCACAATGTCACTGTATTATCTTGAAGCTACAGGTTACTTTAGGGCTGCCATTATAATCACTAAAACAAAAGAATGAACCGTACTTTCTCCACCAAGCTTATAAAATCCCCTCAGGAAATCCTAAAAAAATTTCACAGACTAGAGGCATTTGAATTCTGCTTATTATTCATCACATTTATTTTTAAGAGGCCGTCTGGCATGGGTTAGGTTTCAAGTCCCAGCTCTACATACTAGGGGTGTGGTCTTGGGCAAGTTACTTAACTTTTCTACACGTCAGCCTCCTCATCTGAAAGGGAGATGATGGGGGCACCTGGGTGGCTCAGTGGGTTAAGCCTCTGCCTTCGGCTCAGGTCATGATCCCAGGGTCTTGGGATTGAGCCCCACATCGGGCTCTCTGCTCAGTGGGGAGTCTGCTTCCTCCTCTCTCTCTGCCTGCCTCTCTGCCTACCTGTGATCTGTCTGTCAAATAAATAAATAAAATCTTTAAAAAAAATGAAAGGGAGATGATGATTACACCTGTCTCTAAGGGATCTTATGAGGATCAAGTGAGCTAATAAAAGCAAAACATTTGAATAGGGTCTGGTGAGGAGGAGATAAATCAGTTGATTGAAACCTAACCAGAACTGGCACAGCTATCAGAATTCAGGGTTAGGTACAGTAAATTATAGGACTATATTCTGTATTTCAAAAAATAAGTGGAAACATGGAAATTTTTTTTTTAATTCAAAATTAGATTGATGAAAACTACAATGTGTCAGATGGAAAATACACTGGACAGAGTAATGGTGAATGAGATGTTTCAGAATGAAAGAGCAGCAGATTTGAAGACACACCACGCAAGCTGTCTGAAACGAGACAGAGAAAACACCAGGCAGTGCACACAGAACGGAGCCTCAGAAAGACGTGGCCTGATTTGAGTTTCCTAAAAAAACATGTCCCTGAGGCCTCCAAAGCAGACAGGTGGAGACAGGAAATGCATTTAAAAGTAATATGGTTGATTATCTTTCAAATTGCTTTGGTGCAAAGGAAACAGGAAGAAAATCTCTGAGCTGAATGACTTACAGAGAAAATCTTAACCAGAACCAGAATGAAAGCTCACTCTCTGCACAGAAGAGAACACACGAGAGTGATAGCCGATTTCTCATCCGCTTCAGGTCACAAAAGTTGTTCTTTGATCAAAATAGAACTAAATCAGAGATCACTAACATGAATATCTCTGGAAAATTCCCAAGTATTTGGAAATGGCACATTTATAAATAATCGATGGTTCAAAAAGAAACCACAAAGGAGATAAAAAAACCAAACAAACATTACAGTGTAAGAAAGCACAACATATTAGAATGTGTGAGATGCCACTCAAGCAGGTGAGTAAAAGTTATAATGTATCTGCTGGCATTAGAAAGGAGCATATTTAATTTATTAATTTATTGATAATTTAATTTGATTTAATTTAATGACTTCATTATTTTCCAACTCACAACACGAGGAGAACGAGATGAGCACATCTAACCCAAACTTAGTAAATGGAAGGAAATAGTCATCACAGTGGAATCTGAAATAGGAAACAATAGAGAAAATCAATGAAACCAAGGCTAATTGTTTGGGAAGGAAAAAAGAGAGAGAGACAGAGAAAACTCTGGCCACACTAATCAGGAAGGAGAGAGAGGGAGAGAGAGAGAGAGAACATTAGAAGATGACATCATTAAAGAACCTACCTACAGATATTAAGAGAAACACAAGAAAATATGATAGGGCATTTATGGTAGTGGATTCAACAGCTTAGGGGTGCCTGGCTGGTTCAGTGAATAGAGCATGCAACTCTTCTCTCTCTTCTTATTTATTTTTTTTTAATTTTAAGGTTTTTTTGGGTTTTTGCTTGTTTGTTTGTTTGTTTTTAAGTGATCTCTACAGTCAACATGGGGCTCAAACTCACAACCCGAGATCAACAGTTGCACTTTCCACCAGAGGGAGCCAGCTGGGTGGTGCAGAGCACGTGACTCTTGATCTCAGGGTCGTGAGTTCAAGCCCCACATTGGGTGTAGAGAGTATTTAAAAAATAAATAAAAATTAAAACAAAAATTTCAATTCAACCACTTAGATGAATGGGTAGATATCACAAAAGATATACATTTTTGAAGTTAATTAAAAAATAATAGAAACACCAAATAGTTCTATAGCTAGTAATTGAATTTGTACTTAAAAACATTTCCTCAAAAAGGACAAAGCTACCTTAAATTCCCAAAGCATCTTTTATGTAATATTCCAAAAGTTTAAGGAAGAAATAATACCAATTCTATATAAATTCTAAAAAATTGAAGAGGTGAGCATACTACCTGCTTGTTCTAGGTTAACATTAACCTGGAACCAAAGTCGTGCAAAGGTATTATAAGAAAAGAAAACCACAAACAAGTATGTTTCATAAATACAGAAATGAATATTCTAAATTAAATTCTAGCAAATTAAATCCAACATTACAGGCAACAATAACATTTGTGACCAAGGAGCTCTTACCTCAGGAATTCGAGTTTAGTTGAACATTAGAAAGTCAATTGATGTAATTCATTCTATTAACAAACTGAGTACTAAAACATGCTATGTTATTCCCTAAATTGATGCTGTTAAGCATTTGTCAAAATCCACATGCATCCCTGATCAAAAATGCTCTGTAAAGTAAGAATGAATGATTTCTTCTTTCCATCGACTTAAATACATCTGTGACCCCGACATTCACATCCTGCTAACTTATGGAAGACTGGGCTCCTTGTGATCAGAAACATGAGAAACACACCCATTCCCACCACTTCTGTGAAGCACTGTGCTGTAGGTTCTATCCTGTGAAATAGTGTGAGAGTAGAACATGAAGGACACATGGATTGGGAAGAGAGGAGAAAAACTGAATTTACTCACAGGTAATCACTTATGTAGAAATGACATAATCACCTATGTAGAAAATTGAGTGGAATCTATTTTTAAAGCCATTAAAACTAATAAGTGAGTGTCAGTGTTCAAAATCAATATAGAAAAATCAATTGTATTTTTATATGATTACAACAGTTATTTGGAAATTGACATTTTCAATAATGTGTATTGCCGCCAGAAAATGCTTAGGATATACTTAGTAAGATACCTTTTAAGATTTGTATGATGATAACTATAGAACACATAGCTAAAATAATATAAATAAAATGTAAATAAATGGAGAATGTATCATGTATATGGATGAAACGATTAAATATTGCCACATATCAATTCTTCCCATAGTGACAATCCTGATCCAAAAAAAATATTTGGTAGAAATTTCTATGGATAAGTGAAAGAAATGTTATGGTATCCCAGATAAGACAGAAGAACAGGGGCAGAAACCAGACCGGGGAAAGCCAGTGCTGGGGATAAAAAATAGGGTCCATTCTAGCCACAGGGGAAGGCTTGGGTGGCCGTGTGCTGTTGGTTACATGACTGCTAGTGTTTGTCAGAACTCCTCAAGATTCAAAACCATAAAAAGGGAATTTTACATCATATAAAATCTACCGCAATGAACAATACTCAGAAATGTAGGTTTTTTGTTTGTTCGTTTTTAAATTTTTATTTATTTGACAGAGAGAGGGAGAGAGGTCACAAGTAGGCAGAGAGACAGGCAGAGAGAGGAGGAAGCAGGCTCCCTGCCAAGCAGAGAGCCCAATGCGGGACTCGATCCCAGGACCCTGAGCTCATGACCTGAGCTGAAGGCAGAGGCTTAACCCACTGAGCCACCCAGGTGCCCCAGAAATGTAGGTTTTTAATTATCCTTAAAGTCTCTGAGTTTGAAATCCTTTCCATTTGACTGTATCCCAGAGATCCATGGACACTGGTCACAGACATTCCTGGGGCAAGTGTTGTGGTGCTCTGTCATGTCGGAGGCACCCACAAGCCTGGTGGTGCCCAAGGGGGTGTCATATGCAAGTGAACTCCATCTTCCAAGTACTGTGTTCAAAGTGTTTTTTTTTTAATACCACCTGCATCAGAATGCATTGGGAGACCCAGAGGCTCATTTAATGGGGGAGGGTATGTGCTCTGGGGAGTGCTATGAATTGTGTAAAACGGATGATTCACAGACCTGGACCCCTGAAGCAAAGAATACATTATACGTTAATAAAAAAAAAAAAATTGAAGTGGAAATAAAAAGATTTTCAGGCTCTTCCTCTCCATCTGAACCCTAACCCTAAGGGCTCTACAAGTCTGCATTTTACTCCAGAATCCCAGGTTATTTGATGATCATTAACATCCGAAAACCACTGAGCTAGGGGAACGATAAGAAGTTCTTGTCTATTCGCATGTTTTGGTGACAACGTGACTTGCTGGACTAATAAAGAGGGAAGGGAATAAACATTGGTGAGTCAAGTGCCCTGAGTTTCTGTTCGGACACGAAATCTCTGTGTGACCTGAGCTGGGTGATTTATCTTCTCTGTACTCGTCGTTGCCAAAGATGAAGGTCAATATGGAGAGTTTTGAACATCTCTAAAGCTCAAGTCCTGAAACTCTTATTGAGTCTTGCTTGAGGTGCAACAAAACAAAGCAAAACAAAAACAAAACAAAACAAACAAAAACAAAAACAAAACACTACCAGCTCTGAAAGCCAAGTCGCTGCATATATTTTACTAGGGCTGACTAAACCCGGTCCTTACATCAATATATCGCGGCAATGTTGAAATCAATGATAGCATTACCCTCCCCCCATCCTCTTTAGACTCCCAAGTCTGTTTTGTTTTTTATGTTTCTGGTTTACATGATCTCAGTTCTTATTGCTATTCTTTAAAAGAATGTTTTTGGGGGTAGCCAAGTCATCTTAATTTGGATTGATGTCAACAGTTTCATTCTGGAAGGTGACATTTTAGAAGGTTGATCAATCTGAAAATCAAACATCCTCTGGGACTTCCTTGCAGTACAGGTTGATGAGGAGTGGTGACACCCAGTGGCCAATTAGCTAAAGTGCAGAACGATTGCAAGAAAAATGCACACAAGGGCTGTTTTTTCCACGGCCATGTAGTACAATTTCAGGGGTAAATCAAACTCTTTCCATTGTTTCAGGGCATAATATGTCCACCGCGTTTTGTAACCAAGTGAAAGGTGTATGCCTCTTACTTTATATTTCATACTAAATTTTTAGCACAGACTTCCTACAAAATCTAGCATACCCAGTTTTTTGAAATCCTATTTTATTTTAGTCTGTCCTGAAAAAAAAAAATCCTTTCCATTCACTTCTCCCTCTACCCATTGATCAAAATGAACCTCACAGAATGCTTATTCTGTTATTTTACTTTTTACTCTGTTTATGCTGTTCTTTTTTTTTTTTTAATTCAATTAACCACATATAGATCAGGTGTTTCAGGCTGCCAGCCTGTGCTTATAAAATCCCTGCATTCCTTTATCTGACATAGTCCCCGAGCTGCCCAGAATCCCATGTGCCTTTCCTGCCCTCAGCCTTCTACCTCCCAGTACCACACACTAGTAGAAACTCAGAGCTGAATGCATCCCATCTGGACGCCTGTTTCTAGCTTCAGCTTCGAACAGGTCCGGTGGGTGCCCACACAAGCAGTGCCAGAGACCTATAGGGCACTATGGGCCACTATTCAGTTTCTCTTGCAAAAGACAGTATTTCACTTTTGCATTACAATATACTTTTGGGGACTGTTTTCCCCCAGGTAGATTATGGGTTGGGGAAAGAAAGAGTTATTGTTACAGAAGCCATTGACTCCTCTGCAAGAAAATGTCATGGATTTACTACATAAAGCCGCAGATCTCCTGCAAAAATTCCAGATGCTCTATATCTGAAACCTTGGAAATATGAGGATGACCTTTTCAAAGAGATTAGACGTGAGCCATCAATAACTTGTAAACTCTTGGAGCCTTTATGTATACACTAGTTAAAATGTTACAGGCATTTTAATGCCCAATAAATAGACGCTCCTTTTTGAAATAATTGATTTAAGTTAGATGAATTATTTTGAAGTCGGGTTTGGGTTTTAACCATGTAGCATGAACTCTCTCTTTATAGGTAGCATATGCGTTGACAGGACAAGATTTTTAAATGATTCCTAGATATAAAATTGAAAGGCTAAGTCATGTAGCTAATGTCCTAAAGTGGTTTCAAGGGTTATTTTATGTTCCTATGTAATGCACCTTTTGCATATAAGGAATTAAATAATAGATGAAAGCAGAAGCTAACAATCTATGTTTTAATTTTAGATCATTAGAACTAAGTTATTTCGGTATACTCCTCTCAGTTTCCTAGATCTGTGTAGAGTGGCCAAGACACACATTACATGGATCTCACTGACTCAGCGTATCAGCAGTGGTCGTCCCTGGAAGCATACGGTGGAAAACGGAAACCAGCAGCTCTCCTGTCCAGAGTGTGACTTGTTGCAGTCTTTCTGGAGGATGAGTTTGTTATATGTCAGATACCTTACACAGGTGCATACCTCGAGAGAGTCTCGGTATATTGCAAAGGGGAGGGCAAGCCCTGGTCCTATGCGAGTGTGTGGAGTTTGGTTTGAAGGGGAAGGGTAGGATGTGGAGACGTCCGAGACAGAGCTGCTGGGGGTTAGCATACCCTCAGCTGGGGGCCGGAGGTGGGGGATTTTGTAAAGCAGCCTCGAACAGTCATTTGGTATCTGCCAAAGCTTTAGTCTCATGTCCCTTTAGGAGGATTTTCAGAAAACCCCTGACCCACACAAGCCATTGTATCAGCCTTAGTATTTCATAATGCACACGTTACGCATTCCAAAGTCATCATGCCTGCTTGGACAGGGTGTCCCGGGCCATCGGTACGTATGTCTGCTCAGACAAGCTGCCTTCTAATAGCTCCCAGACTAGCGCTCTTAGCTACACCAATTCAATTGCCTCGTATAAAATTGTGTTTCATGTGCAATGGAAAGAAAACTAGATACCTCTTATTTGCTAAACTTCCCCATTACGTTATTGAGAGACACTGTTTAAAACCTACGGATCCCTCTTCACATGTTTTCAGATGATTCAAATAACTTGCATATTTGAACATGATAAAAAGGATATGGTCTTTATGAGAATTTAAAAAAAAAAAATTACCAGGGCAAGCTACCAAAACCCTGGGATCCTGTCCACATTTTCCACAGAAATGCGTTGGAATCCACGGACTGGCTTGGGTTGAACAGGGACACCAGTTTGCTGCTAGGCAGTAGGCATGGTTGTGCCAAATACTGCATCTATTCCGTGCTTTTAAGATAAGAGAAACCACACCTTTCCTAGTCCTTCTGCAATCATTACACCATAGATTTCATTTTATAATCTTTAAGAAGGTTGTTAAATTGTCTACCTTCTGGGCAATGTTCTTTAGAGTCAGACACTTACTTTTAAGCCATGCATGTTGAGTAGAAATTTCAATTACTTATAGAAGCTTGCAAAGTCAAGGTTTATTGTTAAGATCAATTTATAATAATGCTTGGCGTGACCTAGGTGTGCTTCATCAGTTATACTAGTTTATTCTCCTCTTCCTTAACTCTCTCTGAGATCTATAACCCGCTGGTTTTCCACTTACAATGTTAAAATTATTCCATTGAAAAATTAATTTTCCTATTTTATTTTAATGTAAGAGATGTTTATTATATTCTTCTTATGTTTAAAGAACAGGTTTGGATTTTAGAGGACGTGACTCACTCCCCAAGTCCTGAATTTTGGATAGCAGACTAAGCATGCGGTCCTTCAGGAATTTGTTGCCCCAACCAAACTGTAAGACTGGGTTCTTCTCCTGGGAGAGCTCACCGTGTTTTGTAGGGTATCTCCTTCATTTTTCACTGTCTAACTGACGTGCACAGCCAGCCAGATGGCAGAGTCAGGACCAATCCTGGACCGTCTGACTCTGGAGTCTCCATCTTGATATTCTGAGACAGTGGGAAACAGCTGGTGTGATCATTGTGCTGAAGGAAGCCCAAGGGGATTAGTCTCATTCGCTAAGAGGAGATTATATGGAATGTTACATTGGATATCAAAGAACGCGTACCTGAAACCTCTCAGGATGGAGACTGCATCCCACCAGCTACACGTTCCAGTCTCTGACATGTTGTGGTCGTCCGCGAGTTTTTAGACTCTGGGAACATTTATGTAAGAGACGGGTGTCACGTGAGGTTAGTGTGTTCTCGGTTCTCTGGGATTTTATAACATCCTTAGCTCTGCATTTAGGTCTGTTGTCGGGGACAAAATGACGGGCATTGCAGTCCTTAGAAAACCACTGTCCCTGCATCTCCTCAGAAATGACAACCTCGTCCACTCTTTAAAGTCCCGGGCCGCGCGAAGAGTAACAATATTTCTACCTCAGTGCCAACTGGCTAAGGAAAAGTGGAAGCGTGTGATGCCGGGTGCCTCGTCTGCTGGTCAAAGAGTGGGCACGCGTGGTTACAGGACGGGATGGGCGGGGAGCTCCTCCCCTGCAAGGAGTAAGGTGGCTTTCTGACCACCGCATGGGTCTCCTTCTTGGAATAGTCATCAAATCAGTGAATGTGTGTGCATTCCATTTTCCTACGCAGAAAACATGAGTTTGTTCAAGCGCTGGGCTTTGGAGGTGGTAACACGGATCAAAACAAAGTAAGTTTGGTGCAGCGACGTGTAAGAGAAAATCTGGACGGGAGAACACAGGGTAGGGCAGTCTTCTGAGAGCCGGAAGGGAGGAGCCCGGTGCTGTCCTGGATTTCTTGACAACAAAACACAACACGACTGGATGCCTGTTGAGCACCTCTAGCCTTCCGACCTGGGGGGCTGGGAGTTGCTGATGGCCCTTTCAAGCATCAGAAAAGTCACTCGCTGACCAGGCACTATTTTCCCCACATCAATCGGCCGACTTCTGGTTTTCATGGCGTCTTTTTCTCTCTTCTCTGGCAGGAAGCCTAAACTGCATTTGGAGAGAAACAGAGAAATGTTGTTCAGACCGTTCCAGGGTGCAGAAAACAGCAGCAGTTCTGTTCTTAAATGGCCCTGACTAATTACACAAGCCTGCCAGGCGCGCACTGACCTCTGCCCGGATGGAAGGGCGCGCCGGCCAGCCTTCTGACCCAGGGCTGGAAATAGAGCTGGCCCTCTGCCGCTCTCTCTCGTAAATGCCATCGAACGGCAGAAGACATGAGTTCGCCTGCCCAATTCGCCATTCCGCTGCAATTTTCCTCTGGGTCGGCTCGGCCAGTTTTTTTCCAAGCTGTGATTTGAGAAAGGTGCCTATGAGTTACTCTACGTCTGGAGGAGGAAAAAATGAGGACACCTTTTTCACTTTTTTGTCTCTTATTTGGTCAAAGTTGAGTTTCTTGGACGGACTTTTTCAAAGAGGCTGATGTAGGCACGTTTCTCGAATCATCAACACCGGGGCCACGCCGCTCAGCCGTGCAAACAGCGGGGCTGTGTCGCATCTGTGTTTGCTAACCCTCACTCACTGTGTTCCCCAAGGCATGGCAGGAGTTTAATTCGTCGAGCTGGCATGCTTCCAGGTACGGGGACGTCTTCTGGTACCATTTAAGAGATACCCACTTCATAAAAACCAGTGGCTCTCCAATGTCCTGGAGAAATTCTTTCCTCCTCTAGCTGATGGCCTATTCCCTTAGCTATAGACTTCCATCAATCTGCTTACTCTCTTATTTATTTATTTTTGGCTTAGTCATTTTTGACGTTGCTCAAGGGTAAAGCCAGCCCTCCAAAGGGAGCCAGGGGAAATCAGTGCACTGACTGCATTTCCCTTCCTGCCTCCACTCTCTGTGGGAGCTCCACGGAATTCAAGAGGTCAGTGGTTGGCAGTCCTTTCTGCGCATGGACGAGCCCCCGGGGCAGGGAGCAGGGTGCGAGCTGGGGGCACAGCTGCAAGCGTGCACAGCAGAATCATTGAAGCCAAGGGGACGGGAGACGCCTCTTCTGTGTCAATGACGGTCAGGTCCCTGGGATGGTGCTGACCAGGATTGTTATGGTTTATCTGTCTACCTCGTTGTGCTAAAATCCCTTCTTTTCTTCCTCTCGTGTGATTGTACTTTGCTGAAATGCCTGGGAGGTGGTGAGGACGTCAAAGGTTGGGAGAATGTGGGTCAGGACGTTAATTTTTCAAGGATTGTCTACTTTGTATCCCCAAACAGAACCGTATTTCATGATAAGGTGGAAGAAAGAGGATTCTCCTGGGAATTAGGGTCCACCAACCCCACCGGGGAACTTCTGTGACTCTAGGCAAAACACCTAACGTCGGTATTCTCACCTGTAAACCAGCAGGCTAGAAAAAAAAAAAAAAAAAAGGATTTCAAAGATGAAACCCATCCAAAGAGAATATGACAACTCATTGTTGCTAGATATTACAGGTGCATAAAATTGCACCTTTAAATAAATAATTCACTGCTCCAATGAGTGGCACCGCTTTCGCCAGAAGTCTAAGGCTCTTAGAGACATGATCCTGTCCCTCCTTCTCCAAAGTCAGAAGCCTCTGGGAAACACTGCATGCTTTGATCTCAGCAGCTTATACTGGGCCAAGCACAGCAGCTTTGGATAACACAGCATCAAGCTCTTTTTGCTCTGAGAGGCTTAAAAGGCTTAAAGCACCTACCCACCTGGGGTGTCCACTGCCCTGCTGGAAAGCCCCATATTCCTGGCTGTCCCTCCTGGGCATCAAGACCCTAATTAGGAGTTTAATGTACAGTATAGCTAATAGCTTTATCTGTGACCACCCTCCAGCCTTCCCAGCAAGCCCCGCAGAAACCACTTGCTTCCTAACCCCTCCGTCTGCTCCTTCCTTTTCCCTGTTTCTTTCTCCCCATCCAAACAGTAGATAAAAATACAAGACAAAGGACTGACAAGGTACCATTCGCATTCTGGCATTTTCATGTCCATCACTGATTTTATGGGTCCTTGCTCGTAGGAGCACTGACTCTCTTTATCTGATCCTGCCCTCCATTGTCAAACTCATCAAACTCATCACGCCACATGTAGTTCATAACTTCTTGACCTTTGGCCGGTCAGCTGGACAAAACTTGATGTTTCCTTCTCCTTTTCGTGGCACCGAGTTCATATCCCTTTGGAAACCCGTCATTGTGCATTGAGTTCAGGCAAGTGTAAGTTTTCTAAGGACATACTCGTTTAATTTCTCTTTGCTCATGGTATTTCGCTTCCCTATCCTGTGAAGACTAACAAGAGCGAAAATTGGGTATAGGTCTCAACTTGTTGTGTTCGCATTTTCATCTTCTAATGAATAAGTTCCCAAACTGTGGATCCCCAGGAACATAGAAATAACAATATGATTCAGTACATGACGAATACAGCAACGTAGACTGGAGATGAAATTTCGAATAGGTAGGTCTGGAGATTATATTTGGATCTATAAATGAGGGCCTTAAACCTCAGAACAAAGACTGTTTTCAAGACAGTAGCCAGTGTGCTAATCTCTAGAATTCAGTTAATAAATATTGCAGCCCAATATATTACAAATAATTTCTTGAAGCAGTGAATTTAAAACAAAAACAATGTAGCCCTCACATTCATTTTTGGTAAAGATAAAGTAATTATGGAAGATTGGGAAGGCAAGACATGATTTTAATATTTTATATCTCTTTCCTTGTACTTTTATAAGTGAAATTCATATAGGTATCATTAGATACTTTTTTTGACAAGTAGGAAAGAAATTTTATACATGTTTGCATACCAATCTCCATAGGAAAAATGTCTTTATTTCCTTTGGGTAAATAACCAGGAGTCAGATTGCTAATTTGGTAAAACAAAACAAAACAAAACTGCCAAACTGCTTTCCAGCATGGTAAATCATTTGTACGGCACCAGGACAAATGTGGATGAAAGTTCCAGTTGCTCAAAATCTGCACAAAAAATTAGATGTGGTTACTGTCCGTTTTGTTCTGTTTTTGATTGACTGACTTTAGCCCTTCCAGGAGGCATTTTTGAGATTTTAATTTGAGTTTCCTTACTGGATAATGATGTTGAGTTTCTTTTCATATAGCTCTTTTGCTATTTAATACTTTGCTTTGGCGCAGTGTCTCAATTGTCTAAATTGGCCTTTTAGCTTTTAATCGTTCAATTACTGAATTCCTGAGTGAGTACTTTAATAGAGATGAGGTTTTAAAATAATTTCTCCAAGTATGCATTTGTCTTTTTGATTTCTTAATAGTGTCTTTCAAAGGGCAGAAATTTGTAATTTTAAGTCCCATTTAAATTTTTTATGATTTTTTTTATGATATACTTTTTATATCCTCTCTAAGAAATATGTCCTTGACTCAAGATTACAGAGACATTCTTTTTTTTTTTTTAAAGATTTTATTTATTTATTTGACAGAGAGAGATCACAAGTAGGCAGAGAGGCAGGCAGAGAGAGAGAGGAGGAAGCAGGCTCCCCGCGGAGCAGAGAGCCCGATGCGGGGCTCGATCCCAGGACCCTGATCATGACCTGAGCCGAAGGCCGCGGCTTAATCCACTGAGCCACCCAGGCGCCCCTACAGAGACATTCTTGTCTTTTGGTGGAGAGTTTTAAATTTGGGGGTCCTCATAATCTGTGAGATGACCTAGTTCAATTTAATTTTATGTGAGTTTTGAGAGAAGGGTAGAGTTTTCATTTTTGATTGTGACTTTTTTTTTGTACTAGTGTCATTTATTACAGAGATTATCCTTTCTATACTGAATTACGTGGCAACATTGACAACAATGAACTCAATTAGATTTTATGTATATCGTGGTATTTGTTACATTTGTATGTCCAACACTGATTTCATACTGTTTTCACCATAAGTGTTGTGTTCCTGCTATCTTACATTTAAAAAACATCTAAAAATCACGCTATTTTGATTATTTTAGGGTGTTTACTTTTCCATATAAATGTTATTAATTTACTTGTCATTTGCTCAAATGGCCTGCTGAAATTTTTATTTGAATATGAGGAAGTGTAGATCATCTTGAGGATAACTGACATATTAGGAGCATGGAGTCTTCAGATCCATAAACAAAATTTATCTCTCAAATTTTCTGTTGTATTTAATGTCTCTCATCAATATTTTGTAATTTTCAGCATATGAATCTCATATATAGTTATCAAGATTTATTCTTATGCATATCACATTTTTTATTATATGGTGCCATTCTTTTTTAGATTCGATATAAAAATGTTTATTATTAGTATACACAGCATTTTTTAAAGTTCTGAAATCTTGCTGTCTCATTCATTAATTTTAACAAACATTTTGTAGATTCCTTTTGGTTTTCTATATTAAGAAAAATAAGTTATTTCTTAATAAAGTATATTATTTATTCCTTTATAATTGAAACAATTTTAGTCTATTTATTCACGTTGGAGGAGACATTCCAACACGCTTCCAGGCACTAGATCCCCATTAACTTTATCAGTTAGCTGGTCTGTCGATATTTGAAAGTTTTTCTTCCATCCTTATAAATAAAAGCCTTCCTCAGTTCTCTGAAATTGTGCCAATTACTGTTTTACAGGTCCAGTTAATTTGAGATCTTCAGTGTGTAGTGTCAGAGTGGTGTCCTGTAGGACGTGTGATGATCGGATTTCTAAGGCCTAGGTCAGGAGCCTGCCAATTATTGGGCATTCTGGGTGCTTGCTTTTGTTAATGAAGTTTGGTTAGAACACATCCAAGAGCATTCATTGCTTACGGCTGCTTTTGAGCTACGATGTCAGAACTGACTATTTTGAACAGAAATTGCAAGGATGGCAAACCTAAAATATTTATAATCTGGTCCTTTAAGAAATGATTTGTTGACCCTAGTTGAGAGTGTGACCTAGAGCGGAAGAGGTTGTGCCATCTTGGACAAAATGTAAAGGAACACTCTTTTCTTCACTAAGTGGAAGTAAACTTCATCTGCTGGCTCTTGCAGAGTTGTAGAGAGACCTAAATAAATAAATAAATAAATAAATAAATACATTTACCAAATCAGCAATTCCATACCAGGTGCCAACAACTGATTTGCCTCAGTGACATTACTGTCTATGGAATAACATGTGTTGTTGAATAATCACCGTACTGAAGCTTCTGGCTGTTCACAGTTACTCTCCAGCTCTGGAGGACCTTCTGCACTGGCCCATCAGGCAAGCTGCCTGGATAGGTTCCATCCCTGCACTTTGAGATCTTAGAAGGTGGTACTGAGCTCTGCAGGCTTCACAGCTGACCGATGCTGAGGTTGTAGTCCCTTCACAGCTTGGTGTTCTGGTGGAGAAGTTCAATCATCTTCCACTTAGTTTTCCTACCTAAGAGTTACCATTCCATGGTCTGGGGGGTGAAGGCAAGGACTCTAGTTATAGCCAAGTATCCCTGTTGCAATTAGAATCCACAGGAATTACACACAGATGGTCTCCACATCTGCTGGGAGCCATGTGACATGAATTTGGACCAAATTCCCATTTGTGGTGGAATCACTTTAGTCCTCACTTGACCTTGGATCCTAGGATGAGATTATGAATAGAGGCTCTAAGTCTTTAAGCTTTCCTCCAAATAAACTTACATTCAGTTATTAGGATGACTGTAACTGAGCTTGTCAGGGTTATTAAGTATTTGAAACGAGTTGATGTTGTTAATTCCTGGTGACCCAAACTCAAATTGTAGGAGTAGAGTGGTCAGGAATAAATAAGATTTGACCTAAGTCTGTAGATCTCAGTGGTCCCCGCAGGTACAAAGAGGCATTTCATCCCAAGCAGACACAGTGTGCGTAAGTGTGATGCCCCTACCTGATGTGGATTACCTGTATTTAGTTTTCCAGTAAGAAGGAGCTCTGAGACATCTTAAAGATGGGAATGTCACCAGGACAATTCCAAAATTCCATCTTTTGACCTTTGTTCTCTTTCCTAAGACAGTTCCTGATACCCATGCTGTATTAGTATTAGTGTTCAGTTACGAAAATGGAAAATGCATTACACACTAAAAATTAAGACAAGGCATTGTTATTTGGAGGTATTATAAAAGTTAAAAGACCTAGAAAAAGATATCGCTATGATTACCCAAAATAATACATGCAGGAAGTAGCTGTACTCTCTAAAATTTGGGAAATGCAGGTATTAATAGTTAATCTCAAACAATAGGCTCCACAGATGTGGTGCCCACCCTCCCTTGGGGGGCATCTGACCAAACTCTTCCTGTGACACCAGGGACATGGAGGAAGACTCCATACTGTTGACGCTCAGATGGCTGGGTTGAGGCACAGCCTAGGGCTTCTTAGAGCTCTATGGGGGTCTTGGGCCTCCGTGCTGAGTCTGATTCCAGGAGTTTCAAAAGTAACTGGATTCTGAAAACAGTTGCAGCTGTTGGAGCCAACCACTTCTCCGAGGACCATGCCCGAGGAAAAGAAAAATAGAAAGGGACAGCCTTTTCCTTCCCTGTCCCTGCCACTCTCCCTCCTGTTGATGGAACATAATCAGAAACCACCTGACAAAGTCACAGGGGAAATGTGCTGAGCAGAATTCACACATCAGGAGAACATAGACAGTAGCTTTCTGGCTCAAGGAAACAGTGTACATTCATTAGTATGCAATCTAAGTTGTGTTTTTGGAGATTGCACTGCCAAGGGCAAAAATGGAAGAAAGAAGACCATTCCTCAAGTTGTTGCAGGGCTGAGTCAGACTATGTAATAGTGGAAATTTACTTGGGAATGCTGAAATTTGGAAGTAGTTTTTAGAAAATCATGTGAGAAGTAATATTTTCACCAGCCAAGTTCTCAAATAAAGGTTAAATTCATGATAACAGATTGCACACATATTGCCTCTTGTAACATAGTAATGAAAGAGTGTGTAATGAGAAATTATCTTTGTCATTTTTATAATGAAAGAAATCTGTATAATCTCCCCATGGTCAAGCTACCACATCAGTGTTTGCTAACTAGGTTAGATGATTATTATTTCTTCATGGAGCCAGTGGGGGGCCAGGGGGAAGCACCACTTATGAAGGATAAGTAATCGGACCCTTAACTCCAACTGCAATGAACCCATTTTGAGTCTAAGCTGTGCTCCCCCTTGAACTCAGGTATGTCTACATATACCATCATCCGTTGGGTGGGTACACTAGGGACATGACTCCTTAAGGAATGGAAATAACTTATCAAAAAGAAGAAACATTACAGTCCAAGCATTGGAATCAACGATGGTGGCCAAAGTATTTTTAGCCATTATTATGTAGTGTGTTTTGTGTTAGGCACCTTATATGCATCATTTTATTTAGTTCTTTTCATTACCTGATTGCAGCTATGATTAGGCACATCCTAAATTTGAATAATGGATAAAATAGATAAAAATCCATAAAAAGAAAAATAGATAAAATAGATAAAAAGAAAAATAGACAAAAAGAGTCAGGCTCAGAGAGATTATCTTCTCCGTAATCACACATATTCTAAGATTCTGAGCCAGAATTTCAACTTAGATTTACCCCAGAATCTTAGATTTAATCACTATAGTAAGGCCTATGGCAGATTATTACACAAATTGTTCACAACTCCCTATATTCACATCCTTGGTAGTCCCTCGCACACCCCAACCTTATGACCTGAGGTAGTCAATGGGACAATAGCAAATGTGACAGAAGTCAGGACTGAACACCCACACATGGGGACGTCCACCTTATCTTCACCGTCATGTGAAGAACCCCAGGCTAGCTACTGGATTATGAGAAATCTGTGGCCCAGTGACCTCTCCAGTCTGTCCAAGAGACTGCCAAACCCCTACCCCCATCTTGTGTGAACAAGACCATCTTATTTAAAACTGCTATCAGACAATTCACCAGAAACCCATGAGCAATCCCATGATAGACTGGTCCAGCCACTGAAGATCAGAGGCATCAGGTCAACCCACAGGACACACTGATACACAGTATCAAGACAATGGTCCAGGATCAAGGGGTGTGTGTGTTTGTGTGTATGTATGTGTAGAGGTGAGTTCTGTTGAAATGCCGTAGATTTACCCAAATTAACAAATGACATAAGGAGGCTGAAACAAAAGATGGAACAAAAATTAAACGACCAGTACGTTTTAGGGAAAAAAGTCAACATTGCCATGTACTGACTAATTGTGAATTAACAATACAATGAGATATTCTTTATAACCTAAATGTTTGGAAATAGCAAAAATAATTACTCCCAGGTTATGTGGGGCTGCAGGACACGAGGTTTTTACACACTGGTGAAAGGAATATAAATTCTCACAAACTGGTATGCATTCTGGAAACATACATCAAACATATCACGGACATGTACAGGAAATTATGCTAAGGAAAGAAACTGTGGAATTTCCAAGGGCACGATTACAAAACATTCATTCCTGTGCTTCCCATCAGTGAAGTATCAAAAACGAAAGAAAATCCAAACAAGAAGGCACTGGTTAAATAAAACAAATCAACTAACAGAATACTATTTACTCATTAATTTTTTGATTATAGTATCATACAATATAAAGGTACTTGAGACATATTGAATAAAACATTAGGTTTAAAAGTAAAACACTGCTTGTGCCAAAATATCAGATGTGTATTATTTTTTTAAAAGATGTATATTTTTGCCTCAAATTACCTTTCAGAGAGTTGTCTACCAATTCAATTTAAAATGTTCTCAATGACGCTGCTATGCCAATTATGTCAATGTTTCGAAGTACCATTTGGGAAAGAAACATTATCATTATGAGCAATGCAAATTTAGATGCTCCTGGAGATTAGGTACAGAAACACAAAAAATGAAAAAAAAAAATCTCGTAGATTTCGTAAATATTCCTAGTTGAATGACCTCACGTGAAGAAGCATTTAGAACCATTTTAAACAAGCCCCTTAAAGACCTTCTCAACAGGCAAAATGGTCCCTGAGGGCATTGTAGGAGTCAGACCAGGAGTAGAGGACTGCAGGGGAGTGGGAGTCGACAGGTGCTGGTGTTCGTTAGTGAATCCGTCTGACTTGAGTTAAAGGATTCTGGGACAGCATCTTAGCCATGCAAGAAGGGTTTGAGATGGTTGTGAAGACGCGGAGTTCTGGAAGCCTATGTCAGTCGACTCAAAACTAGCCCTGACAGACAGGGATCACAAGTAGGCAGAGAGAGAGGAGGAAGCAGGCTCCCCGCTGAGCAGGGAAGACCAACATGGGGCTCCATCCCAGGACCCTGAGATCATGCCCTGAGCTGAAGGCAGAAGCTTTAACGCACTGAGTCACCCAGGCGCCCCTGTGCATTTATATTTAGATAGAGAATTTTTTTAATGAATTGACTCACATCATTGTAGAGTTGCAAGTCCAAAACCTGCAGGACACGCTGGCAGTCTGAAGGCATATGAAGAGGTAAAAAGATCTACTGGAAGAATTTCCTGCTTGAGGAAATAGTTCTTGTATGGTCTAATATCTTCTAGTGTGTTTAGTATTGTCTGCAACGGGCTAGAAGATACCCACCCATGCTATAAAGAGCAATACACTTTGCTCAGAATCCACCAATTTCAATGCTAATATCATTCAAACACACACACCTCGCAGCAACATCCAGAACGCTTTGCCTAATACCCAGGCACCATGGCTTAGCCACGTTGACACAGAATTCACTACCACATTATCAGTAGTAGGACTTATCATAACTCTCAACACTCAACAAGAAAAAGCAAAAGATCCAGTTAAAAAAATGAGAAAAACAGGGACATCTGGGTGGCTCAGTTGTTAAGTGTCTGCCTTCAGCTCGGGTCATGATCCCAGGGTCCTGGGATTGAGTCCTGCATCGGGGTCTCTGCTCCCTGGGGAGCCTGCTTCTCCCTCTCCCACTCCCTCTGCTGTGTTCCCTCTCTTGCTCTGTCTCTCTCTATCAAAATGATAAATACAATCTTTTAAAAAATTAACAAAACAGAGGAGCAAAAATTTCACGGGAGAATATGTACAGATGGCACATGTATTTGCCATCATTAGCTGTTAGGAAAATGTAAATCAGAAGCACAATGAGACATCACTGCTAGTACAGTGGAATGGCTGAAAAGGGAAGAGTTACCACATGAAATGCTGTCCGGGAAGCCATGAAACTGGAGAACAGATCACTATTATATTGCTGGTATAAAAAACAGATCCTCTGGAAACAATTTGGCAACTAAACGTATAATATCATTGACCCAACTGTTGTATTCCTAGGCATTCAGTCCACGTAAATAAAACCTTAAGTTCATTATGACTCAATAGGAAAAAAAAAAAAGAGAGAAGCAAATCAAAACAAAACAAAACAAAACAAAAATCCAATTTAAAAATGGTAAGACGATCTGAATAGAAATTTTCCAAGGAAGATATGCAGATGGCCAACACACACATGAAAAGATGCTCAACACTGCTAATCATCAGGGAAATGCAAAACAAAACCACCATGAGATATCACCTCACACTTGTCAGAATGACTTTTACAAAAAAGTCAAGAAACAATAGGTGCTAATGAGGATGTGGAGAAAAGGGGACCTTCATGCAGTGTTGGTAAAAATGTAAATTGGCACAGTAACTGGAAAATAGTATGGGTTTCCTCAAATAAATTAAAGTAGAACCGCATATGATCCAACAATCCTACTTCTAGATATTTACCCGAGGATAAAAAAACAAATGCTAACTTTAAAAGGTATCTTTACCCCCATGTCCACAGATACTTTATTTATAATAGCTTGGATACGAAAATAACCTGTGTCCATCAATAGATGGACAAAGTGAGATCTATAGATCCATATGTATATATATATGTATGCATATATAGAGAGAGATAATTTTTTGTTTTGTTTAATATATATTATAATGCATTATATATAGTGTTTTATATATAATGTGCAAATGTATGTGTGTGAATAATGGAATATGATTCAACTATAAAAAATAATGAAATCTTGTAATTTGCAACAGGAATGGTCCTTGAGGGCATTATGCTAATTGAAATAAATGAGAATAAGAAATGGGAATGTAATGTATAGCATGGAAACTCTAATAATACTGTAATTCATATCTGAAAGTTGATAATAGAGTGTATATTAAAAGTTTTCATCACAAGAAGAAAGTTTGTAACTGTGTAAGGTGATACATTATAACTAGACTTACTGTGCTGATTATTTCACAATGTATACAAATACTGAATCATTATGTTCTACTCCTGAAACTAGTTAAGTTTTCTCTTTCTGAGACTAGTAACATTTTTTAGTTGCTGAGCTACTTCTGAATTACACAAACAAAAGAAAACAAAAAACTCAACAACTTATGTTCAAACCAAAACCTGTGCAGAACATTCACACAATGTTAAAAGCCCCAAACGGGAAACAACTCAGATGTCCCTCACCAAGTGGATGGTTAACAGAACATGCCACCTCCATACCAGGGAGCACTACTCAGCAATACAAAGGAACAACCCAGAAACATAGCAGTTTGGATGAGTCTCCACTGAATTATGCTAAGTGAGAAAAGCCAATCTCAAAAGATTACTATATGCTTCCATTTACATAGCATTCTTTTTTATTTATTTTTTATTTGTTTAAAGATTTTATTTACTTATTTGTTTATTCGGATGAGAGAGAGAGAGACAATGAGTGAGACAGGAACACAAGCAGGAGGAGGCAGAGGGGAAAGCAGACTCCCCACTGAGCAGGGAGCCCATTGCAGGCTTCAATTCTGGGCCCCCAGGATTATGACCTGAGCTGAAGACAGACCTTAACCAACTGAACCACTCAAGTACCCCTAACATTCTTTTTTTTTAAAAAAGGATGTTATTTATTTATTTGAAAGAGAGAGCATGCATTCAGGAACAGGGGAGAGGCAGAAGGAGAGGGAGAAGCAGACTTCCTGCTAAGCATAATGCCTGATGCTGGGTTTGATCCTAGGACCCCAAGATCCTGGCATGAGCCGAGGGCAGACACTTAGCTGACTGATCATCCAGGCACCCTTATGTAACATTCTTAAAAGGAAAAGGGGAACATATTAGTGCTTGCTAAGTGTTACTATGGAAGAAGGGGAGCAAATGAAACTTAGCATTTGTAAGCTACAACCAAGATATGTTGCTATAGGACAAGCTTCATTTTCTTTGCTCCAGAGATGAATTTGGACACCTGAGTAAAAGGACTTACACTGAGCCCTGAATATCTATGATCATAAATCTAAGAATAAACAAAGTAGATGAATAAATGTAGAAATGTGTAAATGTAGCATGTTCCTACAAGGTAGACTTTTTTTAGCAAAGCTAAAAAAAATTAGTAATGAGAAGGGAGAAAACAGTGAGTTTGCATTCTGATTTTTGTATATGTACTAGTAGGGATCAAAACATAAAATGCAAAGCTGATAAACTGAGGATTAGAAGCTTAAGATAGAAAAAGAGGGCTCATTAATAAAGCAGTAGTACGAAATAACCATTGGGAAAAAAAATGAAAACCTCCCTAAATACCAAGAAAAAAATTGCAAGCAAAAAGAGAACAGGAAAATAAAGGGTATTTGTATGAAATATAAGAAATGGCAAAGTGAAAATAAATTTGAAGCAGATTTGGGGGAAATATTAATTTTTTAAATTGCATAATTACAGACAGACGGTTTGGAATACTGAGATCATACGGATCACTTTGCAGAGTTTGAGGCAGAGTCCATGGAAGGAAGAGTTAAAGCATCCTAGGCAGCCCGAGAGAGTCCTCTGTTACAGGCCTCAGAAGCGAGCTTTTGGAAGACCCACAGTCAGAATCTGGAGAGACGCAAACTGAATTTGTAAAGAGGAATTGGGTGGAGCACCTACCACACCTGATCCCGGTGTGTACTCCGGCGGCACAAGCCACCCACTGCCATGGTAAGGAATTGACACCTCCTGTTAGTGTAGAAGCTGAGCTTTCTCTTGGAACACCAGGATACTTTAAATTTGTTAAAAATGCATTAAGATATTTCAATGTATCTATAGCTCTCTCTATATATGTACGTATGTGTGTGTATATATATCTCTATATATGTTTGTATCTCTCTATATATATAGATATATAGATCTATAGATCTATATATATAGAGAGATACAAACATTTGGTTATTTCCAAGATTATGAAATAAGTTTCGCCAAAGTCCAACAGCTATATATTTTAAAACGTTCAATGAAATAATAATCAAAGACTATTTTCTTATCAAAAAGACCTTTATCTCAGTCTTAAAGCATGAGTCTTAGTGAATGGGGAAAAACTGGAGAAATTCCTAAACCTAAATCAATGCAAAGATGTCTATTCCAGCTACTGTCTAACACACCAGGAGTATGAAAACAGAGTGATGCTATTTTAAGAATGCAGTTACAAATGAAATCAACAGAAAAGAAGTCCAACAGTAGATCACATAGCTTGCTTACAAGGACATGAAATCAAAGAGTAATGAAAAGATGATAAATTCAAATTTTTTTTTAAAGTGATATATTGTGATGCATGGGGGTTCATTCAGTTAAACATCTGTCTTCTGCTCAAGTTGGTCCTGGGATTGAACCCCACATCGGGTTCTTTGCTCAGTGGGGAATCTTCTTTCTCTCCCTCTGACCCTCCTCCCTGCTCATGCTCTCTCTCTATCTCTCTCAAATGAATAAAATCTTAAAAAGTGGATATATTAAAATTAAAAAACAGTAAGTATAAATCAAAAACCAAAATACACTGAGAACATTCAAAAAAAAGCTAAAATGAAATATTTTCATTTAACAGTTTCTAGTTCCTTATATTTTACTCCTTATTAAAAAGACTTTTATTGAGAAATACAATATAAAAATACATAACAAAGATAGACAATATAATAAATTACAGACAGCAAATACATAAGTGTAACCACCATCTAGGAGAAAAAAGGAAAAGATTCAGATCACCCTGTTCCTTCTCCTCTCATATATCCTCCAATGAAACTGTAATTATGATTTTGATAGTAATCATTTAGCATTTAAAAAGAAATTTTTTATCTACACATGCAGCCCTAAAAAATACAGACTTGTTTTATTTTTTTTTTAGATTATGTGAAGGTAATTATGCCATTTATATTTATTTATGTCTAGATTCTCTCGTGCAGTACTACGTTAGAATTCAAACATGTTATCACATGTACTTCTATTCACGTATGGATATATGTTGATTCATTTATCCGTCTAATTATCAGTGGCCTGTTGTTCCCCTCCCCCACCTTCTTACAGGGCAATTCTGCAAATCACACCTATACGCTTTGTCTCCTATGCACTGTTCTGTGGTCTCCACTTCTCTATTCCTTCCTGTTTGACGATAGATGGTGGGTATTTTCTTCTGACCGATCTCCAGTTCAATGATTTTCTCTTAGCAGCATCTAATCTGTGATTAAACCCTCTTACTGAGATTTTATTTTAACACTGAACATTTTAACACATTGTTTTTCATTTTAAAATTTCTTATTTTGTTCTTTCTCTTTTTTTTTTCTTCAGCTTATTTCTGAGAAGTTTCAGTTTTGTCTTATATTTCCTTGAACATACCAAGTATACATGTAATTAAATCTGTTCATTTCATGACTTGGATCCCTTATCAGTTTATTGCTACTATGTAACATTTTATTTTTTGACTTCTAATCACACTGAGATGTGATGGTTCCTCTTCTGCCTTTTTCTTTTTTTTTTTTTTCAATCATGTGTCTTTGTTATATATGAAACATTTTAGGGATAATTTGAAGCATAGGAAAACTTTATCTTTCTCAAAAAAAGATTTAAATTTGCTTCCACTTGAGTAAGAGGATGTCACCTAGGGGTCCATCAGGGTGAGAGACCACAGTGGATTTGGTCACTGAGAAAAGCTAATTCAGTATTGAATTAATCTATCTCTCTACCTCTCTTCCTTTCTTATTTAATCTGTTCTTGCCTGTCATTAAAATAATGCTTAGAGAGCTCAGATAATTGTCACCAGCTTTTTTAATAAAAAACGGCAAAATGATATTTTATGTTGCATATGTGTGTGTCAGAAGCTAATTTCTAAGCGTAGCCGTATGGGACATGCATCTGAATAATTAATGCATTTTGACTATTTGTAATTGCATATTAAAAATGACTCACACATTTGAAGCATCCTTAAGAGGATATTTTCAATTAAATTTGGAAATAATGAAAAAATCCTCACATGAGTCAGCTTTAATAATGTAATTTGTATTGTTTTTAATTTGCTGTTGTTTCTCTCATATTATTATGTATCCTCCCAGCTATTACTCAAAGATACATTGTACAGCATGATTTTAGAATGCTTTTAAAGTGGTAAGTTATTCCTTACCACTTAGTTGCTAATTGCCGGTGGTGTGTTCTTCAGTTCCAAATTCAGTCACACTTGTCTTTTAAAAGTCTGAGTGACCTTAGAATGTAATGACATTAGGAGTGCCTCTGTCCCCTTCCAGATAGATAACAGAAGATCTTTAAGCCTATGTAGTAACCCTAAGCTGGGAGTTACTTTGTCATAGGGAACTTATTAAATAGCATTATTGCAGGTTAGAAACTGACATAAAACTCTGTAACCTCACGTAAAGCTTCTATGTTCCACAGCCTTCTGCTACTTCAACCAGATTTTGCACTCTGTGCTGCTCTTTGACCCATGTTTATCTGTAGACACTGGAAGAAATAGAGTCTTAAAAGAAATATGAGAAGAATATTTTAAAATTCAGCTCAGGGCACATGTTTCTTCCTTAGTGAAGCAGAAGGAAGTGAATGAGCCTAGAATTTAAGCTTCTGTTGTTTGTCCTCAGAGATATGAGGTCAAATCACTTCCCGGTGTCCCCACCCCATTGTGCGGTGGCACTTTCCTTCTCCAGTCCCTGGTTAATGCTTGGCTTTGGCCACTTATGTTACACAGATGAAAACTTGTCATGGATCTAGAGGTAGGTTTGATCCGGGCAGCCAAGACTCAGACCACAAAGCCCTGTTTCCTTAATCGATCTGTCCTTGTTTATGTACTCAAGCCGATAGCCTTCTCAAAGGGATCGTCTCCCACAACTATCGCTTATGGTTTCCCCCACCTTTCTGTGTGGTATGACCCAAGATTTGATTCTGTTTCTTTGCAGTCAGCCAACTGCCCAAGAAGACAAAGCAGAATGAGAACCTCATTGATTTGTCCCTGGCCAGTCAATTAAGAAGTTTTTATATTGAACTCTTTGCACACTGTCAGTGAAACCAAAATGTAGAACAAGAGTTCTGATTCAATTTGTTTTGTTGCAGAATTTAGAGACCTGCCCGTCTGTGAAATCCTTCACGAAACATTTATTTGCTAAGTAGCATCTAGCAAGCATGGTGAATGGCTTCCTGCTGCCTGAGAAAAGAAACAAAATGGTTCATTCACTTATTATTAGAATGATGGGGAGTCTTTATTATTGGTAAACAGTGAATGGGAGTTGGCAGATGGCAGTATTAGCAGAATGGAGTTTGTTTGGATTGATTTATGCTGCCAAAGACATCAACAGATGTAAGCAGTTTAGCCTAGAACAGTAAATCCTGCTGAGGTTGTAATAAAGCATCAGCAAACTTAGTTGTAATTACGGCCGCCTGAAATAAATCCAGATATAGAAGTAGATATAGAAGTACGATGTGGGTAGCTGGATTGGTTTTCTCCATCACCTAAAACACAGCATAATGCAGGATTAGGAACATTTCCCATGAAGCGCTTATTTAGGAAAAATAAATTTTTCTAGGATCTTTGGTAATGATCGATAATGAAAGGTGGATATCACCAGTGACAAAGAAAACTACTGGACCTGTAAGATAATTGGACAGAAAAAAATACTATCATTTCACTGAGCCAAGTGCCTTAGACTCTGAGCTCTGCAGGGTAGGCTCCAAATCTTATTTTTGACTTAGAGTCATCAGTCAATACCTGCATAGGTCTGTGAGGGGCACAGGAACGGTCGACTTTGCTTACATAGCTCACTCTGATACTAGGACATTTGATATGTATTAGTGAAGATAATGTTGGCTGCTGTAATTCCATTTCCCACCCTGCCATTTAATGGGAATAAACACACAAGTGCATGTGGTCTTGAGAAAGGCCACAGATGAACGGCACAGAAGAGAAATTTAATATAGGGGCGGCCCATGCATTCAGATGCAAGGGAAAAATCTTACTCTGATTATGGAAATTATCACCCGGCAGCAGTTTGAACGGGAGGAAAATGTACTCTCTTGGGATGCGTCTTCCTCCCAAACGTAAACAAAACCATGAAGTGTCTGGTGGCAGGTGTTTCTCGTGAAACCACTGGGAGAGGAGTGAAGATGATGTTTCCAATTTAGTAGCCGGTGTCAAAGAAAGGGATACAAAAGGACGAGCTGAAGGCCCCATTCCTACTGCCCTTTTCCGGCTGCTTCGGTAGAATTAGCTTCCACGCAGTCTACTCAGTTATAGTTTTAGCCAATAGAGAACTGCCTTCCATCTCAGTATCCGTGTGGTTGGAAGGGCCACGTGTACCTCTGGCATTCTTTTTTCCGTATCCCTGGAGTTCTGAGTACTTTCCTGCAGGAGAACAGCTGTGCTTTGCCCTCCAGTTCACGAGTCCCGCGTGGGCAGAACCCAGGGCCATCAGCCAGTCTGAGTATGTTGAACAAGAGCGTGTCCAGAGAAAAGACATGTTCTTTGGCAGAATCCTCTCCGTCTACATTGTTATAATTCCATGAATAATTGCTTAACTCTACAGAAAGAGCCACCAGCTCTGAAGATGTTTCATTTCAGTGTCTTCGAAAATGTAGGAGGCTTTTGGTTGAAAGTCATAAGAATCTTTCTTTTAAAGATTTTATTTATTTATTTGACAGACAGAGATCACAAGTAGGCAGAGAGGCAGGCAGAGAGAGGGGGAAGCAGGCTCCCCGCTGAGCAGAGAGCCCGATGTGGGGCTCAATCCCAGGACCCTGAGATCATGACCTGAGCCAAAGATGGAGGCTTATCCCACTGAGCCACCCAGGCACCCCAAAAGTCATAAGAATCTTATCTGGTGTAAGTGTTAGAGAGAGAAGAGATTGTAGTAAGGCTCTGAAGTTGTCTTCAAGGAACCAACGGCAGCAAGAAAGCTGGAGCCTGTAAGAACACAGGAGTCCCAGGCTCCCGTCTTCCATCACTGTGGCTCTCTGTCCACATACGTTGTTGATCTTTCTCACTGACCGGCTATTTTTTGGTTTTCAACGCACATGGTGGAAAATAATTGGTTTTAGCAATACCTCACTGGGGGCACCTGGGTGGCTCAGCTGGTGAACCATCTGCCTTCAGCTCAGGTCATGATCCCGGACTCTGGGGATCGAGCCCCACATCAGTCTTCCTGCTCAGCAGGGAGTCTGCTTCTCCTTCTGCCCCCTGGACCCCCACTCATGCTTTCTCTCTTTCTCTCAAATAAATAAATAAAATCTTAAAAAAATGTATACCTCATCAGTTCTATACTCTAATTACCCAGAAGAAAGAGAAAAAACTGTCTCAGATGTACTACGTATATACATATTTTTAAAATAGAGAATTTTGTTCTAGAGCTAGTTGAATGGGGGCAACTCACCCTTTCCTCAACAAGCCACTCATTATTAACAGGACACTCATTCTAGGCTGTGGGGCAGATTGAAGTTCTCCTTTACTATATCAGTTCCTTCTGTGTCGCCTAGGGGAGGGGAGCTGAGTGGGTACCAGAGTCCTAAATGAGATTCTGTATCAAGAGTAGGTAACAACTCCCGTCATGCAGCTGTAGTTAGTGGTTACTTGGAAGGATTCTGTTTAAGCCTGGTTGCTCTTGACTACACATCTGCCTTCACTCATGAATCCTGACTTTGTTCGTTATGGCTAATTCTGAGAAAAAACATAACAAATCACATTTATGGAGGGTTAATTGTTTGGTCTAATCCCCATGTATTTGTTCCATCCTGTTTAGTTTTGTACAATACTTTCCGTAATATTTCTCCTCATTAATTCAAGCCATCCCAGTGAGCTTGTGCGAAACATGGTGGTGAAGGGCTGTCAAATATTCTAGCATGAAAAGAGCACAGTTCCGTGTCCTTGATGAATTTGAAGGAGTTTATCAAGACAGCTCATTGATGAAGTAGGCTGTGGTATTGAAATCTTGTATTAGTAGATTTAAAGATATGAATTGTGATTACAGCTGTGTAATTCTTTTTTTTTTAATATTTTATTTATTTGACAGAGAGAAATCACAACTAGGCAGAGAGTCAGGCAGAGAGAGAGGAGGAAGCAGGCTCCCTGCTGAGCAGAGAGCCCAACGTGGGGCTCGATCCCAGGACCCTGAGATCATGACCTGAGCCGAAGGCAGAGGCTTTAACCCACTGAGCCACCCAGGCGCCCCACAGCAGTGTAATTCTTAATAACAAGGTCCATCAAGGTAATAGCCTGTTGGAATGGATAGATTTTTATGGAAAGGAAAGATATTTGGAATTGGCAAAGTAAAGGTATTTTAGGGAGTAATCTCTCATGGACTAAATTATAGAGCCGTCTTAGTAAAAGGTTAATGAAAGGGAATTGAGGGAGATAAAACTGAATAGACAAGGCAAAATTATAGAGTACACTGAACATGTAAGTCTCATAGTCTTCATTCTTCAGGCCATATGAAGCCCTTAGAAATTCACAAGCATAGAAATGGTGCATTACTAACTGTTTGCTGATTCCAAAACATCTCCAAAAAAACGTGACTTAAACAAGAAATGTTTATTTCTTTTTTTTAAAGATTTTATTTATTTTATTCGACACAGAGAGATCACAAGTACGCAGAGAAGCAGACAGAGAGAGAGGAGGAAGCAGACTCCCTGCTCAGTAGAGATCCCAATGTGGGGGGGTGGGGTTGATCCCAGGACCCTAGACCATGACCTGAGCCGAAGACAGAGGTTTTAACCCACTGAGCCATCCAGGTGGCCCAAAATGTTTATTTTTTAATCAGACCTTCCCATTAAGGGAAATCCTAGGCTCAGCTTGATCCACTAGGCTTTGGCTCCAGAATTCAAGGAGGATTCACTTAGCTGACAGACTAGCAACCACCTACTTTTTTGCATGGAGTTCCCAAGAACAGGAGAGGTAAGCAAAATATATACTACCTCTTAAGGCCTTGGCTGAAAACTGGCATGCATAGCTTCTGGCTGTTTCCATTATCCAAAGCAAGTCCAACATCAGTGAGATGTGGGAAAATACAGTGCAAAATCATATGACAAAGGATATGGGCCCAGGGGGAGCATGAGTAACTGGGAACAGTGATCCGGTCTCCCACAAGTATTGTGAGGAGAACAATGGCTTAGAAACATCTTTCCAAAAAGCAAAACAAACAACAACAACAACAACAACAAAAACTTAATTTCGGTCTCTCCAACCACAAGGCATTTGATCCATTGCATGAGCAAAGTAATGCTAGGGGTTGGGAAGCCAATAACCCTCACAGGGAAGAGTCAGATTTTTGGAAAAGCTTTTTTCAGTGTATTTCAGCTTTCTAGGACTACTCAGGTTTTCTAATAACACATGAGCTAGTGTCTGCCATATCCTTGTCAAGCACATGAATGGCTTGAGAGTTTACCCTGCTCTGAAGTTGCCATGCCAGAGTTTCCTGGATGCTGGCAGAAGACACGAGGCTCCTGGACCAGAGACACTGCACATTACTACTCACAGTAGGCCAGAAGCATTGTTAGTTTCAGTGTGTTGTGTATTTATTTACATAGTTGTACTCATATATAAAGTACAAATTAGGTCAGCATTTTTAATGGTGTTCACATCTGCATTCTGTGATAAAAATGTTTCCTTTTGTTTTATGGGTTGTTGACAGAGTTGTGTAAAATCATTCTAGTACGTATGTAGAAATTTTCCTCTTTTTTAGTCTGTCCATTTTGCTTTATACATATGTAGTTACGGTAAGTTCTGAATATATCCTTTAAATTCTGACATCTTTCTGGTGGGTGTCAGGAAACATCTCTCTGAATCTTCAGATGCAATTCTTGCTCACGGTCTGACATTATAAAGTATCCTTGCTTTGTTTTATTTAAAGTTTGCATGAAGTACCTTTTCTGGTACTTCGATTTTTGGCTTACCGTGTTCATCAAGACATGTCATTTGTTAGTAGTATGTAAATGACTTTTGTATTTTAATCTAGTCTGACAACCTTTGTCTTTTATTTATTTTTTTTAAAGATTTTATTTATTTATTTGACAGAGAGAGATCACAAGTAGATGGAGAGGCAGGCAGAGAGAGAGAGAGAGAGAGAGGGAAGCAGGCTCCCTGCTGAGCAGAGAGACCGATGCGGGACTCGATCCCAGGACCCTGAGATCATGACCTGAGCCGAAGGCAGCGCTTAACCCACTGAGCCACCCAGGTGCCCAACCTTTGTCTTTTAATTGGAGAGTTTAATCCATTTATCGTAAATATGGTTACTGGTGCATCTTGTTTCTGTTTATGACCCCATTTCATTTATTTTCTGATTGTCTCACCTATTTTAAATTCCTTTTATTTCTTTTCTTCTTTTGCAACAGTTAATTTTTAAATTTTCACTATTTTTCCTTTTCTAAACTTCTTAGTGATATGTACACATTACTGGCATTTATTTAAATTCTAAAAACATGAGGCTGATATTACTTCATGCCATGCATACCGCTTACAGTTTCATCCTTGTTTACTCTATCTGTTGACCTTTCCCTCTGAAGTCCCTGGGGTTCCTCCTGAGAGCATGCAGCGGTAACAAAGCCTGCACCTTTCTTTGTTCCTAAACTCAAACACAAATTATTGAGTCAAAAGCGCTGAGAGGACAGTGAAGGCTCTGGCCCTCCCTCCTCTGTGGGATGCAGGACCCCTAAGTCCAGAGTGCTTCAGGAGTCCCAGACTTCCACCTCATTTCTCCTGCACAGTGAATTTCCCAAAGCTCTGCTGGCATATTTCCTTCTTAGAAGTACCTCCACACAGAGCCATGAATCTGCAAGAGGCCAGATGTGAAAAGCAGGCTTTTTAATACAGAATCACCTCTGTGTAGTTCTCTTTTCTTTACAACTTTGGCCCTTGAGACCTGGTTTCCCTAAAAGAATTCATTGCCTTTGAAGAGGTGTTTTATTTTTGTAAACTCTCTGGCTTTTCTGTTTGTTCTCAGCAGGTGTGCTGTTTGCCACAGACTAGAGCTCTCTCTCTTTGTGTGTGTGTGTGTGTGTGTGTGTGTGCACATGTGTTTTGATATCCCCATTAAAGGGAACTTGGAAAAGCTTATTGAACACTGGCTGTCTGGCATTATGGTGACCCACAGAACTAAGAACATTTTTTTTAATTATCTTGAAAATCATAAACATATCATGAAACCTCTTTATCTGCAGGTGCCATATAGATCGGGAGTATGTATTGATACTTTGCAAGTTAGAAACGGACAAGGTCTATTCTACGCATTTGTGTGTGTACAAAGAAAGAAAAAAGAAATGACGGGAAACTTAACCTATTGTGTTATAGAGAGAAACACTTACAGGGAGCAGAATTCCTGCGCTGGTGACACTGGGCTGCGGGCCACTCTGCAAGGACGTGCCCCACCAGTCCTACTCTTGGCCCCTCCCGGCTTGCTCTGACCCAGCGTGGTGCAGCCGCACAGTGGGCTTGGCCTTCTGAACTGCTCCACTCTGACCCTCCATCATGGGCTGCATCTTCTTTGGCCAGAGCTGCCACCTTTCCTGGCCTTTGCTCTCCACGTGTGGTTCCAAGGAGGAAGGATCTGTGCTCAAAGTACAGACCCACTGCGGGCCTGCACCCTTCTGCAGCTGACTCTACGTGGACACCCTGTAAGTTCATCCACCACAACGTGGTGCATCCGAACCCACTCCAAACATGCACTTCACAATGTGACTTTCTCTTCTTCTTTTTTGTTAAACACACAGAGACACACACACTCTATAGTTGTGTCATACAAACAAATGCATGTCTATCTTCGTCATATATTTAAAAGCAACAGGGAATAAGTAAATAGAATGTTGTAAATGAGCGTATGTAGTGAGTGCATGTGTTTTGGAACCGTCTACATAGTCTTCCAATCCTAATATTTACCTCCAATAATAACGTCCTGTGTGCTTGGAAGATGTCACAGCATGGAAAGGATAAAAACTTAATAATAGTAATAGCAGTAATAGTAACAGCATCTGATTCTTTACATAAGATTTATGAAGTACGGTATTATGGGGAAACCAATAATTCAACCAAACGTGCTATGTGGGGGTTTATAAGGCCAAGACCTCTAGAGGCATGGGCGCCGTCTATATTATGGAACTTTCCATTTATGGTTCCATTTCCCTATCCCACATTTGCTTTTCCAACTAAAACCAGTTTGTCTAGGGGCACCTGGGTGGCTCAGTGGGTTAAGCCTCTGTCTTCAGCTTGGGTCATGATCTCAGGGTGGGATTGAGTCTCTCGTAGGGCTCTCTGCTCAGCAGGGAGCCTGCTTCCCTCTCTCTCTCTCTCTCTCTCTCTTTCTCTCTCTGCCTGCCTCTCTGCCTACGTGTGATCTCTGTCTGTCAAATAAACAAATAAATAAAATCTTTAAAAAAAATACAGATGTGTCAGAAGAGATTGGAGATTGGTGACGAGTTCCTCAGTATCTAGATGGATGGGGTTCAACTCTTCAAAACTCCGTCTTACCTCTGCTGGCAGATGTAGATGGAAAGGAACAGCTGGGAAACCCATACCCCTGTTATCTTTCTTTCTGGTTGTATTTGGAAGTTCAAATAAATTAAAAAATATTCCTAAGTCACCACAGTTTGAACTGATTCAGATGTATAAGGAAGGAATGGTTGAGACTTTTGCTTCATAATCTTAAGCAAACTTGAAGATGAAGAAAAGAAAAAGGGTAAAGATGACTGTGTTATGGGTTACATGGCTGTGGGCTCATAGAAATATTAAAAGTATTTATTATTTCAATTCCAAGTTTTGAAAACCCGACTCACAAAACGCTCTGTGCTGCCTTGTTGTTCCATAATATGTCCCACTTACAAATTTTGTCATTACGATACTGAAATAACAGCCACAACTTTGCTGAAAAGTAGAGATCTTTATGCTTCTGTTGTTGGCTTATTTTTGTTTGTTGGTTGGTTGGTTGGTGTATATTTCTTGAGAGAGATGTTTGAAGGAGTTCTGGGTGTTTACCAGGAGACACTGCTCCGTTTTCAAAATCACCCTCACCAGAGTGAGTTGTATGTTACATCACATCTTACCTCATATGCATGACATCATAACTCCTTCTTCTTGGAATGCATTTCCAGATCTGATCTGTAATGAAGAAGAACAACAACTTATGAGTAAGAACTTGGGATCTTTTGTGCATATTTCCTTGAAAATGCAGGACTTTACGACAAAGAGCCGAGACTCAGTTTTCTTGCGTTTGAACCCAAGCTCCACCACTTCCAAGCTTATGAGCCCACTTCCGTTGGTCGACCTCTCTGCGCCCGCTGTGGGAGTTCAGATGATGGGAGTATGCAGGGCAGGGGGCTTGATCAGGGTAAGAGAGGGCAGCAAGCAGGGCACTGGGGGTGGTCTCTGGGAAGAGTGTGTTCCGTCAGGAGGTGCTGCTGGCCTTGACGCCTGTCCGTGGCTAAATGTCGGGGTCCCCTGCTGCTTATTACGGCAGACACTGAAGAGATTTGGAAAATGTAAAACCTTGTCCTCACTAATTTATTTGCTTTGGAAAGTAGTTAATTTTCATAAGAACAGGATACTTACTCTAACATACAATGGACCTACAGTCATTTTTCAATGAGTTAGTATTTTCAAAGTCCTGTTTTAATCCCTAGTACAGTAAAACTCAGTAGATTTTGATCCCTTAATTCCAGGCCATCTTGGATCCTGCGTGACTTACTTCTGCTAATGTGTTCTGAGGCGAGATGTCGGGGAAGTGTTGCTCTATGCTCCTCTGTGTGGTTCAGCCCTTCCTTCATTTTTAGAACTTTCTGAGGTGTTCTCTTGAGTCCTGGAGCCTGCTTCTACTTGTGTTCTGGGGACTCGGCAGATGGCGTATCTGGCATATCTGAACTTGACCTGGGGTGGCTAATGGGGGCATGGACTTGAGTCCTCTTACGTCCGTTTGCAGACATTATTTTTGCTCCTGACGTGACGGTGGGAGGCCCACGTTAACTACCACCTGCTAAAGACCAGGCAGGCCAGCAAATCATGAGATTCCAAATCCCCTCTATAAGGGGGTTAACATTTATGGAATGCCAACTGCAGTGTGGGGTTTGCTGTCTGCAAAGGAGGTCAGACAAGAGTATAGATGATAAGCCCGAAAAGTCTGTCAGGTTCCCACAGTGGCCACCCGCCCCACAGAAACTCGTCAAGCTTCTACTCGCAGGACTGTCTCTGTTCTTATGTGTGCGCGAAGAAGAAGCTTGGTCACGAGCAAACGATGTGTCTGTTACAACTGTCACAACAATTCCTTGGGTAAGATGAAGGGAAAAATAATTAGGGTAAAAACACTACCTGTAGTGTAGTAACTTTTCGTTAAGAGAGATAAAGAAGCTGGTGGGACTCTAATTCAGTATTTTAGGATTTGTTATCTCTGAGTGCTATTAATATGGGTAATTATTGTTCTGGAATTCTTTCTGCACTGAAAATACTGTTATTAAAATAAGAACAATTAGAGTTATTAAATGTTTAAACTGCCTCTGTATTTTCTTTTATGTTTTTCCCTTTCATTGCCTCCTCTGAAAACCCAAAAAGCTCTTTGCACTTTATCATTCATCATTACTTTGTATGTGATTAGTCTAAAAAATTTTCCATTCATTTATTCAAACGATATTCATTAATTATTCCGTGTCATGACACACATGATAAAATAGTGTGTCATGGGGACACCTGGGGGGCTCAGTGGGTTAAGTCTCTGCTTTTGGCTCAGGTCATGATCTCAGGGTCCTGGGATCGAGTCCCGCATCGGGCTCTCTGCTCTGCAGGGAGGCTGCTTCTCCCTCTCTCTCTCCCTGCCTCTCTGCCTACTGTGTTTGCTCTCTCTCTCTCTGTGTCAAATTAATACATAAGATCTTTAAAAAAAATAGTGTGTCACGTGCCAGCTGTGATCGTGCTGCCTGATTTGGTGCAGCACCCCCTGCTTCACTTGACAAGGACAGGCATGGGGACAGGTGACACGGAGCGCAGGGAAGGTACCGGGTCAGCATTGGCTGCCGAGGGGGTCCCAGGAGAACAGGTGACTTCCAGTCATGCGGAGCTAAGGACAGTCAGCCGCCCGCAGAGCGGTGGGATAGGTTTGAAATACACATCCTGCAGTGAAAAGTACATCGGCAAAGGGACGTACTCAGAAGTAAAGTACACTAGGAAGAGACCCCTTGAGAACAAGGACTGACGTTATTGCTGTCATCCTAAAGTGGGGAAATGAACGAAAGATGGATAGTGTTGGGGACATTCAGGACACTGACCTCAGGCGAAGAGACGCAGGTGCCAAGACCCGCGTATGCCTGTCCCACCTGGTCCCAGCAGGGCTCGTGCCGGCGAACTGGACGGTGTCTGTGCCTCTGAAACGGAACTTGGTCCAGATCTCCTGCTCTTTACGACGTTCCTGGAAGGGCATTCTCATTATCACTCAGTATTTTTTTCCCTCAATGCAGGACATTTGCAAGGTCTCCTAACGAGGTTTGTCCGACCGACTTCTGACTCTCCTCGTCCCAGGGCAACGCGAGCACAGGTCTGGAAGCACCTGTCTCGGGAAAACTGCCTGTGCCTTTCTCTCTCATTTCCGGTCACACTGCCATAGCTTTCTGTCAAGGTGAGGTGGTTTTAATTTCAAATCCACGCGTAGGAGCTGAAAGGGGGTGTTAAAGTCACGAGAAAAGTCACCGTTTAGTTATCAACGGTGATTCTTGGCGAGGCTCCGAACTCGGGGATGGAGTCACTTCCCAGGTATGTCACGGGGGTTTCGAACCGTCTCCATTGGGGAAGGTTTCCTTTCAGTGTGCTCCTGTCCAAAAGGCAAAGCCACCTGGCATCACTATTGCGGAGTTCACGCTTGTCTCAGACCCTGGGAACAGCCCGCGGATAGCCCAGGAGGATGCATGCGTATCCGGAGAGAGCTGGAGCGCTTGGTGCTTCCAAACAGAGGAGGTTTACCGAGTCCTCCCCATGAGAAAGCCTTTGCTGCCGGAGGGGCTGCAAGGAAGTTGGGAGGCACATGCCGTAGGACCTGCACAAATTTTGCAGCTATAAGCCACAAACCGTCAACTCGCGAATGTAACTGAACATGAAAACGCATACACAGAAGTTTGGCACAAGCGTGGTGCGTTTTCAGACCGGTCGCCTGCTCTGGCTCGTGAGTGCGGAGGTCCGTTGGCTTTGTGAGCTCTGTCACTTACAGACGCTGGGGGGACAGCAGGACTCCCCCCTGTGACGTGCAGCGCAGCGCCGTGGCTCTGCCTGCCGCCTCTCTGCCAGGCCAGGCTCTCTCGGAAGACGCAGGTGGCTCTGGGGAAGCGTCAAGACGGGACGCAGGCAAGTGGCTGACGGGAGGTCCTGGTCTCCACTTTCTTTTGATTTCCCTGGAGACCTTCAAAAGTCTGCATTCAGTGGGTTTCCATCCAGTATGGAAATACGTATAATGGAGAGATGTAGTGAACTCATCTCAAACAGCTGCTGGAGACTCGGCAAATAGAAAATAAATGGTGCTCCGGGGACAGAGCTTTGCGGAGAGTGAGCCTCATCCCCGACATTCAAACAGGCACCGGCCTGAACGGCTTCTGTTTGCAAATGTTACTTGGGTATTTTAAAGAATTAGCTCCCCCCAAATTAGCAAACGATCTCGAGTGAAGTGTTGCCTGTGTAAAGTGACTGATTATATCCATCATTGATGATCTCTGAAGAGTCCTTGGGAGAATGGATCCCAATTCACCTAATATAAACATATAAAGGAAGGAACCCTCTGGAGGATAGTTTGCCTGAAGCAACCCGCTCTGAAAGCAGGAGGGCTGGGGCCTGGGAGGACAGAGCCCACAGCTGGACAGGGCAACGGAACAGGACAGACAGGCCAGACAGGACGACGGAACAGGACAGAGCCCACGGCCGGACAGGACGACGGAACAGGACAGACAGGCCAGACAGGACGACGGAACAGGACAGAGCCCACGGCCGGACAGGACGACGGAACAGGACAGACAGGCCAGACAGGACGACGGAACAGGACAGAGCCCACGGCCGGACAGGACGACGGAACAGGACAGACAGGCCAGACAGGACGACGGAACAGGACAGAGCCCACGGCCGGACAGGACGACGGAACAGGACAGACAGGCCGGACAGGACGACAGCAGGAGGGAAGCTATGCTTGTGCCCAGGACCAGTCTCGTTACACTGCGAGCTTACAAAAAGCAAAGGGCACCCCTGAATGCTCAGAAGGCCCCAGGTTGGGGTCTTGCTTCGGTTACTGACCCTCGGTTTAGGGAGGGTCCCCTGAATGTGGCTGAACAGTGATGAGTGCAGGGCGAAGGGGCTGGCGGGGAGCCCTGACTTTGGCCCCGTCCCGTGCCCCCAGCACAGGCTCCTGAGAGCTCACCCAAGTGGGGAAGGACCCCTCAGGTGGTTTGCACCAAGGCAGATGCGTAGTGGGATGACGACTGCCCACTCAGATCGCAGCCACACCCATAGGACGAAGGCAGCCCAGGCGGTAAGTCTTCACCGAGAGCCGTGCTGACGTCTTCCCCGTGAGTCACGGGGAGCAGAAGGTCGCGGCATGTAGTCACCCCATGTAGTGATGACTACCTCCCATCTCTACCGTTAAGAGCCAGCTGTATCTCAAAGGTGTGGAAACAACAGCAAAGAGCTCTCATTTGTAGGGGAAAAAAAAAAAAGAAAGAAAGAAAAACATGCAAGCTAAAGGGCAGCCCACATGCTAATGGCCAAAGAGCTACTTTTGGGGATTTTGAAAGTGCCGAGAAGCATCTCCCCGGCTGCAGGGGACCAGAACCCGGGGCGTCTCCAGGGCCCCCACTTCCAAGCGCAGGGATGTCTGCAGCGATGGAAAGTCATCGCCACTAAGGGGCACCTGAAGACTGCGGATGCGTCTGTCCCCATGCTGCTGCCCACAGAGCGCCCTGGGCCACCCACTTGGCTGACCCTGTGCTCCGGCCTGTGCAGAGCCCCCGGGGACATCCCGTTACTTTGCTCCCAGCACCTCTTTGCAGGTGCCGCATGCAGCAGTGGGGCCCCGAAACCCTGCCCTTTAAACGTCTCTTTTGCAAAGAAACTGAGATGCTTTTAGTATTGGTATTAAGGCAAAGTTATTGAAGTCTTGAAAAGGTAATAGTAAGAGTGAATTCCTTTTCAGTTATTGTTTCTGTTTTGTTTTTTGGTTTTTGTTTTGTTTTGTTTTTCAGTTACTGTTGGTTACTTTACTTGCCGGGTCAGGTCAGAGCACAGGCACAGAAGTGATCTGTCATGCAAAGTTGATCCGTAAAGAAGAAAGTGCAAGTGAGCAGAGCTGGTCTGGGCTCTTTGCTCAGGCACATCTTAATTCGCTTTAGGATGGTCTAAGTGTTGGGTACTCTTTGTTCCTAGGATTATTATTGAATGCAATTTATAGAACTTAAATATTTTTTTAAAAGGTTTTATTTATTTATTTGAGAAAGAAAGAGTAGAAGCGGAAGGGGAGGAGAAGCATACTTCCTGTTGAACAGGGAGCACTGTTGGGCTCCATCCCAGGACCCTGGGAACATGACCTGAGCCCAAGGGAGATGCTTAACCGACTGAGCCACCCAGGTGCCCCAGGACTTAAATATCAATATTTGTTTTTTCTAGAATTGCCCCCCAAAAGGAGGAGAAAAAAAAACAACTATTTTTCAGGTAAATGGGAAAATACAGTCAAAATAATGATTTCCTTTTTTTTCTTGAGAAATCATATACATTAGCCACTTCTTAAAATTTCTTTTTTTTTAAAAAGATTTTATTTATGTATTTGACAGACAGAGATCACAAGCAGGCAGAGAGGCAGGCAGAGAGAGAGAAGAGGAAGCAGGTTCCCTGCTGAGCAGAGAGCTTGATGCCGGGCTGGATCCCAGGACCCTGGGATCATGACCTGAACTGAAGGCAGAGGCTTTAACGCACTGAGCCACCCAAGCGCCCCAACCTTTTAAAATTTCTGTATTATTTTACAACATTAATGCTTTGAGATACTGAGTACACAGACAATAGCCAGATCATACCCACAGGTAGAATTCTGACCCACTATCTGCGGCCACCAGCCCGGAAATCAGCCCAGAAACCTCCTCACCCTCTACAGACACCACCACCCCGAGGGCCCAGCCTGCGGGAGTCGGACCCCTGCTCTAGCGATCCGGCCAGGAAGCCAACAATCACAATTTGACCCTCAGTCCAATGGCTTGATTGACACCCGGGAGCTTGATGGACACCTGAGAGCTTCCCTCGTTTTTCCCCACTTGCAAACCAGGGCCAATCACAGAAATCATAGATGTCCCACTTCTAGCAAATGCCAACTGCAGCTTCCTGGGGCCAACGGCCGCCCATCAGGACTGCCCTGACAGGAAGCCCTGCCTTCTCCCTCTAGAAATATTTTCTCACTCCTCTGCCTGCACCCGAGACCCCGCCAAATGCAGGGGAGGAGGGCCAGCTCCCTGCTTTACTCACTCTGACTCGCCAGCCTTTGCCTGGTCTCACTCGGCGGGTCTTTAATCCCACAGCATAGATAAGACCCATGAGGCGTTCCTCCTTTGTAAGAATGCTCCCAGAAGAGTGGCTGTATCCCCTCTAGCGGCAAAATTCTGGTTCACATCCTTTTGCTTCGTTTCCATGAACACGTGAACAGCATGGACCACACAGGACGCCCGAGGTGGACCCTACGGTGACAGGCTCTGGCGGAGATCCTTCGGGTGGGTCAGGAGGAGAGGTAAGCGCGCACCTTGAATCACTAACAGTAACTTCTAGCTGAAAGTGAAGCACTGAGCTCCTTACTTACAGGGGGCTGTCTCCCCTAAGAGCACAAACCACCTTTGAATTTCCCTTCAGAAGCACGGCCGGACTCTGACAGTTTGTGGAGAAGGAGGGGAGTCAATTTTGTGCTTTGCTTTAAAAGAAAAGCTGGGGGCACCTGGGTGGCTCAGTGGGTTAAAGCCTCTGCCTTCGGCTCGGGTCATGATCCCAGGGTCCTGGGATCGAGCCCCGCATCGGGCTCTCTGCTCCACAGGGAGCCTGCTTCCTCCTCTCTCTCTGCCTGCTTCTCTGCCTAGTTGTGATTTCTCTCTGTCAAATAAATAAAATATTAAAAAAAAAAAAAGAAAAGAAAAGCTGCCCCGCCCGTGGGTATGGATGATGGGCCAAAAAGGAATGGTTGATGTGGGGCTATAAGATTCCCTAGATTAACTGCTTACGACAAGATTAACCAGCGACTATTCTGGATGACATTTAGTTGCTAACACAGCGATGCTGGTGTATGAAATTACAGGATTAATCTAAGAGCTAAAATTTTGGATGCCAAATGAGGTGCTCTTGGCCAAGTTTTGGATTGAGAGATTGGGATCACAGGTCTGGAAGATCCAGTTTATAGCTTGGGCTAAGAATCTGGACACACACGGGGGGCCCGGGTAGCTCCGCAGGTGGAGGGCTTGTCTGCAGCTCAGGCTGTGGTCCCAGCATGGGGAGATACGGTTAGTCCAGCATGGGGGTCCTAGCTCCGTGGGGACACTGCTTCTCCCTCCCCCGTTGTCCCTCCCCTTGATTGTGCTAGCACACCCTCTCTCTCTCAAATAAATAAATAAATTCTTGAAAGAAAAAAAAAAGAATCTGGACAAACACAGAAAACAGCAATGCCTTGACCAAAATTGTCCATTTGAACAGCGCCACCTGGTGTCAGGAAAAAGAACATCTCCCATAAACTGATGGGGCCCGTTCTTAACTGTCTGGAGTAAGGTGACCCAGTTTTGGGTCCAGAGAATTCAAGGGGGAGATGGGTTTCCAGGACACTAATAATTAAGTAGGAAAATTAAAAAAATATATCCACATTTCATAATTAGTTTTGGTAACAGTTTATCTCACTTACATACAAATTACCCTTTGAGGAGTATTTCCCCAAGTATTAGCACTTGAGAATTTCTTTCCATATGGCTGTGCATGTGATTTCAAAATAAGTTAGTGAGTTCTAAAAGCAAAACATAAGGCATTCAACTGCATGACTTTACCAATAAAGCCAGATAGAAATATTTTCAATTTATTTTATAATTAAATTTAATTAAACCATTTATTTGGAGCCCAATAGTGACAATGATCACTTAGACAGAAGCTAAGTAAGCCTTATATTAACTGTGAGAGTAAAATGTTTCCTAAACAAATGGATAAGCGTTCAGAGGGACATATTTTAAGCACTTACTATAAAGTTTTGCAAGCATTTTAGATTTGTCATTTTCACATAAATCCTGTGAAAAATTTAAAATTTCATATAACAAAAAAATTCATTTCCTCAATTCCTAAAATACATTTGGATTTCTGTTAAACCTTGATATAGATATGTGACAAATTTTACCTGTAAAAATTTACCTGGAAAAATAAAAAAGGCAAAAAAATTATTAAGAAAATTGTTAAATTTCAAACAACTTAACATCTGGTAGTTGCAAATTATACACCAGGATACAAACACTAAATAATGCAATCCCTACTTTCATAATATTTGAGCCTATTTGAAGATTTAGTAAATAACCAATTCACTTACTTGAAACTAAATCATTGGGAAAAAGTGATATATATTTTTTTTAAGTGTGGTACAAGTATAAAGCGATAGAATAGTCCTGAAACAGAACTTACAACATAATAATTTAACATCTATCAGAAATTTGCCAGCACAAATCAGTGGAACAAAAAAATCATGGTATCAGACAACTGGTTTCACATGCAAGTGGAAATCAGTTTAAGTGCTTAATTCCTACTGAGCATAGATTTCTATGCAAGTGCCTTAAAGAGTTAAATATTAAAAGATAGCCTGCAGGTTAATAGATGTCTAAAAATTAAGCCTCTAGAAGGTGACACATTTCAATCTTTTTTAAAAATGAATGGTATTTTATTTTATTTTATTATTATTTTTTTTTCAGGGGAAAAGGTGATTTAATATCCACAAATCCCTTCCATCCTCACGTAATTAGACTCTGGGATTTCAGCTTTTCTTCCAATTCTGAATCCTTCTCATTTTTCCTCTCATGAGAGGAAAGTTAAAATAGACTTAAGGCCAGCGAAAACAAAAAAAGTTGGCCAAAGGCTCATCACTTGTTTGTCTTGTATTTTTTTACTGCCACGAAACTGTCCGTATTTTTGTGTGTCCTCCAATCTAAACACACATTCACTGCCACTTATAAAGTGAAGGATGTAAAGTAGGATTATATTAACTGTTTCAGTGAACAGATTTTGTGAAGTGCCTTCTGTTTTAGCACTTTAAGTTTATCACATTTTGTTGACTTCTGACATTCCACTTTCCTAGATTATAGAAAAGATCTGTTTTATGTAGTTTGTTTTAAAAATGTGCCAATGCCAGTATATTAACAAGATTTTTAAAAATAAAACTGTATAAAACATTTAATTTATTGGTCTTTTGGGGGTATTTGATGTATCTCCAGTGTATTACAACTGAGCCATTAATCTTGTCACTTCATCAACATTAACTGGTTCATTTTCATGCCACTGCTGAGGAATCAGCTGTTTCTGCAAAGGTTCGAGGGAAAGGCCTTTTGAGAAATGTGCAAGTTCCTTTTGTATATCTACAAAAGCTTTATTCACTCTGGTAACTTTTTCATTATTCACAATGTTTATCTTCTTAAGGTTAGTGGTAACTGGTTTTGCTTTGTTTTTAGACTTAAAGTTTTTTTGGCTGGCTATATGAAATACATTTCTGGACTTCTGCCCTCTTAATTTGTTCTTAGCCATTGTCTTCAATATCCTCATGCAACAACTCATGCTCCGGGTGATGCCATCTACACCCACAGGATCTTCATTATTTTATTATTATTTTTAAAATTTCTTTTCAGTGTACCAGAATTCATTGTTTATGTACCACACCCAGTGTTCCATGCAATACACATCTTCCATAATACCCACTACATGGCTCACCCAACTTCCCAGCGCCCACCCCTTCAAAACCCTCAGATTTTTTTTTCAGAGTCCACAGTCTCTCATGGTTTGTCTCCCCCTCCAATTTCCCCCAACTCCCTTCTCCTCTGCATCTCCCCATGTCCTCCATGTTATTTCTTCTGCTCCACAAGTAAGTGAAACCATATGATAATTGACTATCTCTGCTTGACTTATTTCACTCAGCATAATCTCTTCCAGTCCCATCCATGTTGATACAAAAGTTGGGTATTCATCCTTTCTGATGGAGGCATAACACTCCATAGTGTATATGTACCACATCTTCCTTATCTAGTCATCCATTGAAGGGCATATTGGTTCTTTCCAAAGTTTGGCGACTGTGGCCATTGCTGCTATGAACATTGTGGATAAAAGACCTCAATGTGAGGGAGGAATCCATCAGAATCATAGAAGAGAACATAGGCCATAACCTCTTCGATATCGGTCACTGCAACTTTTTTCAAGACATGTCTCCAAAGGCAAAGGAAACAAAAGCAAAAATGAACTTTTGGGACTTCATCAAGAGCAAAAGCTTCTGCACAGCAAAGGAAACAGTCAACAGAACAAAGAGGCAACCCACGGAATGGGAGAAGATATTCGCAAATGACAGTACAGACAAAAGGTTGATATCCAAGATCTATAAAGAACTCCTCAAACTCAACACACACAAAACAGATAATCATGTCAAAAAATGGGCAGACGACATGAACAGACACTTCTCCAAAGAAGGCATACAAATGGCTATCAGACACATGCAAAATGTTCATCATCACTAGCCATCAGGGAGATTCAAATTAAAACCACATTGAGATACCACCTTACACCAGTTAGAATGGCCAAAATTAGCAAGACAGGATAACAACGTGTGTTGGAGAGGATGTGGAGAAAGGGGCACCCTCTTACACTGTTGGTGGGAATGCAAGTTAGTACAGCCACTTTGGAGAACAGTGTGGGGACTCCTGAAGAAATTAAGAATAGAGCTTCCCTATGACCCTGCAATTGCACTGCTGGGTATTTACCCCAAAGATACAGATGGAGTGAAAAGAAGGGCCATCTGTACCCCAATGTTCATAGAAGACACATTTCAATCTTAAAGAATCAACAGAAGTCGTTGTAGGGGAAGATACCGTGTGCTTGGCAATTTAGAGCAGATGCTTTTTGCGGGGAAGTACTTTTGTGCCTTTAGGAATTTTTTTGTTTGTTTGTTTACTTATTTTTATTTAAACTTAATTAACATATACTATATTGTTGGTTTCAGAGATAAGGTCACTGATTCATCAGTCTTATGGAACATCCAGTCCTCATGACATCACCTGCCCTCCTTAGTGTCCATCACCCAGTTACCCCATCCCCCTACCTTCCTTCCCTCCAGCAGCCCTCAGTCTGTTTCCTATGATTAAGAATTGAACCATGAGAGACTGTGGACTCTGAGAAACAAACTGAGGGTTTCAGAAGGGGTGGGGTTGGGTGAGCCTGGTGGTGGGTATTAACGAGGGCACATATTGCATGGAGCACTGGATGTGGTGCATAAACAATGAATCTTGGAACACTGAAAATACAAAATTAAATTAAAAAAATAATCTCTTATAGTTTCTCTCACTCTCTGGTTTCATCTTATTTTATTTTTTCCTCTCCTCCTATAATCCTGTTTTGTTTCTTAAATTCCACATGTTAGTGAAATCATATGATAATTGTCCTTCTCTGATTGACTTATTTCGCTCAGCATAATACCCTCTAGTTCCATCCATGTCATTGTAAATGGAAACATTTCATTTATTGGTGGCTGAGTTGTATTCTCTGTGTGTGTGCATGTGTATACATGCCACATTGTCTTTTTCCATTCGTCAGTTGATGGACATCTAGGTTCTTTCCATAGTTTAGCTATTGTGCACATTGCTGCTATAAACATTGGGGTGCACATGCCCCTTCGGATCACTACATTTGTATCTTTGGGGTAAATATCCAGGGTGCAATTTCTACGTCCTAGGGTAGCTCTATTTTCAACTTTTTGAGGAAGTTCCATGTTGTTTTCCAGGGTGGCTGCACCAGCTTGCATTCCCACCAACAGTGTTGGAAAGTTCCCCTTTCTCCACATCCTCGCCAGCATCTGTCATTTCCTCACTCTTAATTTTAGCCGTTCTGACTGGTGTGAGATGGTATCTTATTGTGGTTTTGATTTCTATTTCCTTGACATTGAGTGATATTGATCATTTTTTTGGCAATGGAATATTGAAAAAGAACAGCAAAGCTGGTATCATCACAATTCCGGACTTCAAGCTCTATTACAAAGCTGTGATCACCAAGACAGCATGGTACTTGCACAGACACAGACACATAGATCAGTGGAACAGAGTAGAGAGTCCAGATATGGACTCTTAACTCTATGATCAATTAATCTTCAACAAAACAGGAAATACTATCCAACAGAAAAAGTACAGTATCTTCAATCGATGGTGCTGCGAAAATTGGACAGCCACATGCAGAAGACTAAAACTGGGCCATTTACCGACACCATACACAGAAATAGACTCAAAATGGATGAAAGACCTCAATGTGAGACAGGAATCCACCAAAATCCTAGAGGAGAACATAGACAGAATTCCCTGTGACCTCATCCCAGCAAATTATTGTTTGACAAGTCTCAAAGGCAAGGGAAACAAAAGCAAAAACAAACTATTGGGACTTCATCAATATAAAAAGCTTTTGCAAAGCAATGGAAAACAGTCAACAAAAACAAAAGACAACTGACAAATTGGGAGAAGATATCTGCAAATGACATATCAGATAAAGGGCTAGTATCCAAGTTATATAAAGAACTTACCAAACTCAACACCCAAAGAACAAATAATCCAATGAAGATATGGGCATCAAAGGAGACATATAAAAGGCCTTTAGGATATTTGGTGGCATCGTGGCCTCTACCTGCTAGATGAGAGTAGCACACGCCCTTTGCTACAGTTGTGACAACACACCATGTTCCCAGATATTACCAGTAGTCCCCAGTGTGGCAAAGTCACCCCTGGTTGAGAACTGTTGCTTTGTAAGAATAAAGAAGAACCTTAGATGGTTTTGCTCTTGCCACCCCTATTTGTTAAAGATGGGGAAGGGCAGAGCCAAAAGGAAGTGGAACACAATGAAGATAGGTGTGAGGGTTATAAACTGAGATTATAAATGATTCTCGAAACCTTAAGCCTAAGATCTCTACCACATCATTAGTATTTTGATTAAGTTCCTTCTCCTTTGGTCACGATCACTCTGAAAGCACTCTGGAAATTCCACACAAAGCCCAAGTCCCACCACCAACATGGGTAAGCCAGCACTACACGGAGCAGGAAGCACAGATGGGAGCTTCAGAGAGAGTGGAGCTCATGGCGGTCACTTTCTCGCAGGGCTGCAGTGCTGGGCTTCGTTCTATTCCTTTGGTTCCTTCTCTTGATGCCACTATGGGAATGTGAACCACTTACATGTAGGAAACCATGACATTGTTTCTTCTTAGCTTATCAGCTTCTTAGGTGTGAGTTACATGCAACAAAACACACAGGTTATAAGTATTCCATATAGTTGGTTTTTGACAAATATCCACACCACAGAAAACAAAATACAGAACATTCACATCAAGCCAGAAAGGTTTCTCATGTCCTTTTCCATTCAATCACCATCTCCAGAAGCAATCACTTTATCTGATTTCATTACCACAAATTAGCTCTTCTTATCGTAGTGACTCATAAAATAGACTCATGCAGTATGATCTCTTTTGTGTTTGACTTCTTTACTTATCATAATGTTTTGGAAATTAATTCATGTGATTGTGTATATGAATATTATATCCCTTTTTTTTTTTAAAGATTTTATTTATTTATTTGACAGATAGAGATCACAAGTAGGGAGAGAAGCAGGCATAGAGAGAGAGAGAGAGAGAGAGGAGGAAGCAGGCTCCCTGCCAAGCAGAGAGCCCGATGCGGGGCCCGATCCCAGGACGCTGGGATCATGACCTGAGCGAAAGGCAGAGGCCTAACCCACTGAGCCACCCAGGTGCCCCTTATATCCCTTTTATTACTAATTAGTATTCCATTTTGGGAAAATACTACAACTGTCTTATTGACTCCCATGGTGATGAGGCTTTAGGTTCATTCCAGTCAGAGACTATTGCAAATAAGGATTCTCTGAAGATTTGCCTTCAAGTTTTTCTCTGGTACTTTGTTGAACAACAGTGGCGAGAGTGGGCATCCTTTTGGTGTTTCTGATCCTAACGGAAAGGCTGTCAGCTTTTCCCCATCAAGAATGATAATTGCTGTGGGTTTCTCATAGATGGATTTTATGAAGTTCAGGAATGTTCCCTCTATCCCTACACTCTAAAGGGATTTAATCAGGAACGGATGCTGGATTTTGTCAAATGCTTTTTCTGCATCAGTTGAGAGGACCATGTGGTTCTTCTCTCTTCTCTTATTGATTTGTTCTGTCATATTGATTGATTTGCAAATGTTGAACCACCCTTGTAACCCAGGGATTAATCCCACCTGGTCATGGTGGATAAACTTCTTAATGTACTGCTGGATTCTATTTGCTAGGATCTTGTTGAGAATCTTGGCATCTATATTCATCAGTAATATTGGTCTGAAATTCTCCTTTTTGATGGGGTCTTTGCGTGGTTTGGGGATCAGGGTAATGTTGGTTTCATACAAAGAGTCTGGAAGTTTTCCTTCTGTTTCTATTTTTTGAAACAACTTCAGGAGAATAGGTAATATTTCTTCTTTGAATGTTTGGTAGAATTCCCCAGAAAATCCAGCAGGCCCTACACTTCTGTTTTTTGGGAAGTTTTTGATCACTGCTTCAATCTCATTATTTGTTATTGGTCTATTCAAGTCTTCCTCCAGACATATGTTTTCTTCTTTCTAATTAATAATTAGATAATATAATATTATCTATGATAATATAATATAATATAATATAATAATTAGTTAGCTGTGGGATTGCAAGGGCTTAGACCAGGTGAGTGTGTAAATTTAGAGGGACCTGTGACATAGTAACCAAGTAATTTACCGTCCTGAGAAGAATACAGGAGATTTCTCCTTTTCCCTTGTTCTGATCAACATTTGGTAGTGCCTATAATTTTGACTTTAGCCATTCTGATAAATATGAGCTGTTATGTTGTGGTTTAGGTTGGACCTTGTCGTTTACTTATTGACTACTTGCACATCTTCTTGCAAAGTCCTGTTCAAGACATTTGCCAATTTTCTGTGTTTAGGATTTTCTTTTGTTGAACTGTAGGAGATTTTTAACATATTTTGGATACAAGACTTGATCAGATTAATGCATTATGGATTTTTTTCCCTTAGTCTGTGGATTGCCTATTTCTTTCATAGTGTGAAGAGGGGAAAGTCTAAATTTTGATGAAAATAACATTATCCATTTTCATAGATATTTGTGTGTGCTTCTGTGTGTCTGTGTGTGTGTGTGTGTGTGTGTGTGTGTGTGTGTGTGTGTGTGCTCTAGAAGCATTTTCCCTAACCAAAGCCATGCTGTGTTTTCCGGAAACCTTATGGTTCTCAAATATATGTTTAGGCCTTTGATCCATTTCAAATGGCTTTTATATATCAAGTGAGTTAGAGGTCAAGGTTAAGTTTTTATTCTCCACAGATGTCTAGAAGCCTGGCATCTTTGTTTAAAAGACCTCACCATTTCTGCTGAATTACCTGGACATTTCTAAACAAAGTCAGTTGACCCTACCTGTATGTGGTTCCCTGTCTTTCCTCTCCTCCATTCCACTGACCTTACAGTAGTATTATGCTCCAGTGATTATGATGATGGCAACAAGTTCACTCCTCTTTTCCATGAGTTCCAGATTCCTCACATTTCCATATACACTCTACTTCTCAGAAAAATCCGAAAGGATTATGACTGGGACTGCTTTGAATCCATACAAGATGGGGAGTATTGATATCTTAAAAACATTTATTAATCATAAACTATTTATAAGAATAAATATTTATTCTCCAAGACTACGAATAGAGCTTATCTCTTCACTTACTTGGGTTCTCTAATTTCTCTCTGCCACATATTTAAAATGATACCTAGTTTGTTCATTTTCCTGTTATAAATTGGTGTGTTTTTCAAAAATTGTGTTTCCAATTAGTAAATAGAAATGTAATTGATGTTTATAAATTGACTCTGTATTCTATGAGCTCACTAAATTAACTTATGAGTTTCTGTCACTTATTTCTACTTGGCTAAGGAACGTTCTCCTGTATATGCAAATGTGTCTTCACTGAATAATGGCAGTTTTACCTACTTTCCAAATGTATGCTTCTATTTACTCTTCTTGCTTATTTCATTGGCTAGGATTTTCTGTACAGTTATGAATGGAAACCGTGAGAGTCCCTGATCCTATCTTTTTCGGATGGGAATATTATTTTTGTTGCATGTTTAAGGAAGCTGTTAGCTGGCCTGTGTGAAGATCTGCTCTTTAGAAGGAGGTAGCTGTTGGAAGGGCTCATTATGAGTGATGGTTGGGTTTTGCTGCCAGTGTTTTCTACATCTACTGAGATTATCTGCGTTTTTATCTTTCAGTTGGTTCACATGGTGGATTACATTGATGATTGTGAATGCTAAATAAACTGCATTTCCTGGTTAAAATCCATCTGTTCACAATGTATTACGTTCTTATATAAGATGGTTTGGTAAAGTTATTGGTTTTCAATGTGTGAATTTACTTACCTTGTAATATTCTTATTCAGTTTCCTATCAGGATTATCCTGGTTTCATAAAACTAGTGTCATGTATACTGTGTTTTATAAGTACAGTATTTTCTGAAGAATTTGGCTAAACTTGATATCATTTCTTATGTACTTTTTTGAGGGATAGGGATAGAATCTACCAGGGAAGCCATTCGGGTTTGCACTTCTGTGGGAAGGTGTGTGATTATGAAATTACTTTCTTTAATAGATAGATAAATTCATATTTTTCAATTCCTCCTTGAATCCATTCTGATAAATTCTTGTTTTCAAGGATAGTGCCATTTCTCCTAAGTTTTCATAATTTATTGTCATAATTTTTTATATTATTATGCCATTGTTTTAAGGCTACATCATCCCTAGAAATGTGCTTTTTATTCTCTGATGTTTATAATTTACACTTTCTGTTTCTCTTGATTAGTCTTGCTAGGAGTTAATCAATTCTACAGTAACTTCAATACTTTTGGTATTGTATATATTTTTCAAATTTCTGTTCTCTATTTCATCAATTTCTGGTTTTAGTATAACTTTTTTTTCTACCTACTTGGGTTTAATTTGCTCATTTCTTTCAGCCTCTTGAAACTCCAGCTTAGTCTCTTCATTTTACATCTCTTTTATTCATTAAAATAGACCTTTTTTTTTAAAGCTCTGTTTTCTTTCTAAACACTGCACCTCTCAGATTTTGATTAACTGTGTTTCTTGTTAGGATCAAAATGTTTTCTCTTTCCTCTTGTAGGTTTGTGGGCTATTTTAAAGCCCATCACTTCATTTATTAATGTAATATTGTGATTTACTTCTAACTCAATTCCGTATGGCCAGATAATTGTCTTTGTAAATTCTATATTTTTAATGTATTGAGAGTTGTTATCTGACCCCTGTAAAGTTAACATTCCATAATCCCTGAAAACAGAAACAGCTTCTATCATGATTGTTCATAGCGCTCTACCAGTTACTGAGATGGACAGTTTTAAATCTCCAGCCATATTTTTGTGAATTCATCCCTTTTTATTTTTAGTTTATAAATTTTTGTTCCATTCTTACAGTTCTGAGGATACACATACGTTTAAGACGGGCAATCCTTCTTGATGAGCAAATTCTGTGATCACTACTAAGGGCACCTCATTATTTCTCGTAATACTCTTTGTCTTTTAGCCTGAGCTTCCTGGTACAGATTTGGCCACTCCTATCCCCTTGTGCTCCACATGTGAGCAGTAAGTCTCTTTCTACTCGATTACGTTTGGGTGATCGGTACCTTTTTAAAGTGTGTATTCTATAAACAGGATAGACTTGCCTCTAGCTTTCTCATCCAATGTGACACCTCCCTTTCAGTATGACTGCTTCGTTCTTTTATGTTTTACCTAAAATGGGTAGGAAATGTATCATCTGGACATGGGTTTTCTGTTTGTCCCATCTCTTCTACGCTTCTGTGTTTTGACACCTGCCTCCTCTTAGTATCTGTCCCCTCTGCTGTCTGAAGTGTCCTGCCCCCAAACTCCAGCTGAGCAACCCAGAGCACTCAAAGAAGGAAGGCTAGTTGGTGAGGAAGATCGGACTCATACCTGGGCTGGGCTGCCTCTGATTTCATGCATCAGGCAAGCCCACACCTGGGACGTAAAAATCTGCCTTGTTTCGTCTTTTGTCTGCGGTACAGGCCTGTTCTCCAGCAACTCTGCAAAGAAGGAAAATATCTGTCTGTCTTGTCTCTTCCAGTCTGAACCACAGACAGAAAATCAGTGGGGGAAAAAGAAAAAAAAAACCTGACCAGAGGCTCAGAGACTTGTAGGGTTATGATAAAGGATATGCCACTCATGTCATTGGCATCCCAGAAAGAGAAGAGAAAGGACATGGAGTTGAAAAAATGTTTGAAGAAATGATGCTTGAAAACATCCTAGACTTGGAAAAAGACATAAACCTGCAGATTACAGAAGCTGATTTAACCCCAACGCATAAGTCCAAATGCATCCACCCCGGTGCCCAGTATAGTCTAACTGATGAAAACTGAAGACCAAGAAGAGATCCTGAAGTCCTCACGAGAGAAGGATATCTTATCAGAAAGGGAGAACTCTCTGAATGACAGCCAGTGTTCATCAAAACCACGGGGACCAGAAGGAAGTGACATGACATTTTTAAGTACTTTTTTCTCCCCCAAAGTTGCATTATTTTTTATTTTCCGTTTAAATTCAAATTTAAAACCATTTTACATGCTGGTATTAAAAATTTGAATATCCTTTATTTTGCCTGTTGAGGAAAAAGAAAAGAATTCTAAGACAGTATTCAGTTACCCTGTGAAAATATTCTTCAGAAATGCGGGGAAACCTAAGACGTTCCCAGAAGGACGAAGACTCAGAATGTGTTGACAGAAGAAAACACAAGTCCTTCAATACATATATATATAATAGTCCTTCACTCAACTGTTGAGTTTTCTAGATTATGTTTAATATTTATAAAAAGTATGGTATTGTCTAATGTGAACTTGATGTACATAGAGAAAATGCCCAAGATAATTATATTAAAATGAGAAAAGGCGAGAGGTTATAAAGAGAGATAAGGTCTCTAAATTTCATTCAAACATGTAAAAGGTTGACCCTATAAATTGTGATGTTATGTGCATACAATGTAATACCTAGAGCAGCCAGTAAAAGGAAACAAAGGCACACACTCCAATACACCACAGACAAAGGGAAATGGGATTCTAAAAGTGTATTCAAGGGACATCTGGGTGGCTCAGTGGGTGAAGTGTCAGCCTTTGGCTCAGGTCATGATCTCAGGGTCCTGGGATCGAACCTGCTCCGGGCTCCACCAGAGCAGGAAGTCTGCTTCTCCCTCTCCCTCTGCTGCTCCTGCCGCTCATGCTCGCTTTCTCTCTCTCAAAAAAATAAATAAAAATCTTTAAATAAGTAAATAAATAATCTGGGTGTGTGGGGAGGGAGAGGGTGGTTGGGTGATGGACACGGGGGAGGGTATGTGTGATGGTGAGTGCTGTGAGTGTGTATGCCTGACGATTCACAGACCTATACCCCTGGGGCTAATAATACACTGTATGTCAATAAAAAATAATAAATAAATAAATAAATGGATAAATATATAAATAAAATAAAAATGTATTGAAGTAACCCAAAGGCAGGCAAAACAAGGAAACAGAAAGTGATAAAACAATGAAGACACACAGAAAACAAAACAGAAAATAATTTAAAACAACACAAAACACAAAACTTTGGCTCTGCCAGAGGCTCTGAGGAGCCGGGACAGTGAGCTGGGTGCTGGAGGGAGCACTTGCAAACCACACACATGATGAAGGGCTCCCATCCTGTTGAGACAAAGACACCTCAAAACTCACCCTGAAAGTACAAAATGCAATTGGAGAAGTGGCAAAAGACAAAAACAGACACTTTCCTGAAGAGGACAGATAGATGGCAAATGAGCGTTTGAAAAGAGGCTTGTCACCAGCTGTTGAGGAAACAGGGAAGACGGTGCGAGGCGGCCATAACACAGCCGTCTGGACGTGGGCATCCGCACCCGTGCAACAGGAGACACTGGTGAGGCTGCGGAGAAGGGGTCTCTCTGCCGGCGAGGAGATGGCTGCCCAAGGGCTTCAGGACGATCAACAAACACTTCCCATGTGACCCAGCAATTGCACTCTTGGGTGTGTGTCCCAGAGAAATGAAAACTGCGTCTGCACAAAACCATGCATGTGATGTCTCACGACAGAGTAAATAGCTCAAACCTGAAAGCCTCCAAAACAGGTGAATGGCTAAGACAACGCTCGTGTGTCTGCACCTCGGAATGCCACTCAGCTACGGAAGGAAGCGAGTGAAGAGAGACGTAGCCGCTTGACTGGATCTCAAGGCCACTGCGCCCAGTGAGAAAGTCACTCCATGACCCCATCTGCCCGACGTTCCTGAGATACCAGAACTGCAGAGATAGGGAGCTGGTAGCTGCCCACGTGAGACGAGGAAGAGGTTCAGTCGTGACCAGAAGGGGGTAGCAGGAGAGAAGGCTTCGGGCCCCAGTACCATTTGAGCATTGATTGTGTGGGCAGCTTCAGAATCCGTATGTGATAGGATGATGTCCCCACATGCCGCACCTGTGTCTGTCTTCCAGTTTCCGGATGCCCTGTCCTTACCACTGGGTGTGCTCGCCGTCGAGGCCAGCTGAAGTGTGCATGGGACCTCACAGCACTGTTTTCACAACTTCCTATGAATCTATCATTATTTCAAAATAAAAAAGTTAAAGGAATACTTTCTGTAAGATAAATTTTAAAATTTTTCATCTGTCCAACTTTTTTTGTACACAGTCCACAAATGTTGATAATACGTAACAACAGAGGCTTTATTAAACATCCATGGAACCTGACTGCTGTGTGACTTGTTTGTTTGGATCTGTTTTCCATCTATCTTTATGTCCGTCTTATGAGGAATTGCTTCTCCTCCTCTACAAAAAGAAACGAACACAGAGACAACTGAAGGGTCCACACAGACATCGGAGAAGAAGTCATCAAGAGGGAACAGAAGCGTGCAGGACTAGAGATCCAGTGACGTGACATTTGTTCCGAGAACAGACAGGTGTTGTTGGCAGTGGGCCGAACAGTGGAAACAGCAGAAAGTTACGTGCATGTCAAAACCTGGAAAGAACCTAGAGAAATAAGTTGGGACCAGAGGTTGAACCTGGTACAGCAGCTCAGGAATCTGGAAGTGTGTCTTTACGAGAACAGGGAGCACCTGGCAGGATTTTACCTGACCGGCTTGTGTTTCAGACGGATATTCTAGGCAGTGGGCTCTGAAAGAGCTATTCCTCTCTATCCCTGAACCTGGAATCCCGGTGATGGCTTTCCATAGGAGCAGAGCTTGGCAGAGAGGAGGACTCAAATCCAAATGACCCACATATTGGTGAGAAAGATACAGCCAGGAACTAACGTCCTTCCCCCATTGCAGGATAATTCTCTACCTGCTGGGGACTGAGCTTGATACGGAAGAGCAGAGGAGAACTGCAGAGAGGGCAGCGGCCAGAGCCCATCCCCTCCTGGGTGCCCACCGGAATGTGTGTCTGCCACGGCTCAGTGGCTTTCAGGTGCCTGAGTCATAAGAAGCAGAAACAAGGTCAACGGGGAAGACAGAGGCCCTCTCAGTTCAGCAAACTTCCTTATCGAAACCAGTTTTAAGACCATAGTCCAGGGCGCCTGGGTGGCTCAGTGGGTTAAGCCGCTGCCTTCGGCTCAGGTCATGATCTCAGGGTCCTGGGATCGAGTCCCGCATCGGGCTCTCTGCTCGGCAGCGAGCCTGCTTCCCTCTCTCTCTGCCTGCCTCTCTGTCTGCTTGTGATCTCTCTCTGTCAAATAAATAAATAAAATCTTTAAAAAAAAAAAAAAAGACCATAGTCCATAATGTTAGGGCAGGAAGATTTGAGAACGAACACAGCAGAGCCTATGTGAACTGTCTGCTCGCCTAGCGGGACATGCTCACAACAGTCCCAAACTCTAAAGCCGCTGTGGGCAATTAGCATGTTTTCCGTGTGTGTTCTCTAGAAAAATGGGCACCCCTGTCTTTATTCAAAACACCGGGGGCCTTAACTGTCCTTAGAGACAACATGCCATTAATTTTATTAAACACTGGATGTCACTGTTGCAGTTTAATAATAAAAAAATAATTTATGGAAAGAAGAAGAGCTCCCTAATCAATTTTCTCGAAATAGCTAGAGAAATTAATTCATATTTTATATTTTTTATTAAAAGGAGACGTATGCCCTTCCAGATGTCTGGTTTCATTGCAGGACTGACTGTTTTTAAAGACCAAACCGGTGTGTACCACCGTGTCTGGGCATGTCTATGCATTCTACGGACATACATTGTCCGGAAGTCCCCTGCATGGCAGTGAGAAGCCCGCAGGACTGCCCAGGGCACGTGGTGAGGGACGCGTTGCTTTCTGTGCGGTGAGATCCCACCACCAGATGCTGTTTTCCGGGGTGAGCACGATTACCCTTCTTGTCATCATCATCTACACGCAAATTTACAGGGCGGCGTGGCCTCCCGTGTTTCTGTAATGAAGGATGTCAGCTAATTGCCTGTCACTTCATTCCAGCCGAGAAAGTAAGTTTCCGTCACATTGCTCCAGTGACAGGAACCACGCCGACCAAGCCACGCCAGCCTCGGATGGTTCTCAGATTCGGGACTTGACGTGGCTGCAGCGCTTTCTCGTGAAGAACCAAACGGCCAGGATGCGTCTGTCCTGCACGATTTGCTGTCTTTGTTAACTGGCCTTTGCACAGCAGAGCACGCTGGGAGGTGTCCTGTGATAATCCGACGGCGGCGGGGAGATGGGCACCTCCATTTTTTAAATACAGTTTCCATGAAAAGCAAATCTCTAGCTCAATGTCGTGAACACAGTCCAGGTCAGTGGGCCACGTCCACGCAGTTGGCTTTTTGGTAAGTGTAAGTTTTATCAATAGTTTTAAATAAACCACCAGTTTTTAATAGTATAAAGCCCCAGGATACATTTAATTAAAACAACAATGAATTACATGGATGACTCTCTGACAATTTAGGAGACTTTTCAATGTCTTGGTATCTGAGGTCGGGCCACGTCAGCTGTTGTAACGGGGAGACACGTGTCTTCACGTACCGCTGACTGCCCCCCACCCCCTCAAGCAGCGGATACCGGTACCAACCATGTACAGAAGACAGAATCCCTCCACAGTCATTTGCTACCAAGGAGGTTAGAAGGCGTGCAGGTGATGTAAGAAAGACGTCATTAGGGTTCAAAGCCAACAACCAAGAAAGAATTCTTGAGTTGTCTTCGATGAAAAAAGGTGATTTTGTAAAATCCTGGGGACAGGACGCATGGGCAGAAAGAGCTGCCGTGGGGCCCGTTATATACTTTCAAGTTGAGAGGGGGTTAGGGAGAGCATACGTCTCTAAGGAATTTTGTTAACAAGGTTTCCAGGACCTTGAGCAGGCTAGCTATTGTTGGAAGAAGGTCATTTATTACCACCTAATAAAACCTTAGTCATAAGACCCTTCAGATGGATATTGGTGGGTCGTATGTTGAGGGGTGATTCCCAGCATGTATCTTGGGGGATTTAGACATAAAGGAAGTTTCCAAATGAATTTTTATAAGTTAAAGTAGACTTATGGGATCCTGGTTGGGGGTGGGTCAGGCTAGGATTACCTCTTGCCCTCAGCAAAGTATTGAGGCAGTTGAGTCCCTAGAGGAATATCACTCTCCCGTTTCAAGGACTTTTCAATAGGCTCTAGGTAGTACAGAAATTTAATAATTTTTTCTTCTGCCGTTGCTTCCCACATCACAGCTTTGTACGTTGCTCCCGTACAAAGCTCTTCATTGGTAAGGAGGACACTTAAGACCAAATTTCTGTAAATATTTTAAAACAAAACGTATCCATTTTTAAAGGTGAAGTTGGGTTCGTCCTCAAAACAGTGTCTTTGATCCCACCTTTGAAGGATAATAGATAGACCTTCAAAAAGCATTTAAACAATACAGTGTGACTGAACACATGGGTTCAAGGAAGGATAGGTTGTGTAGACTTTGGAGTAGGATTTGTCTCTGGTTTATAGGACAGGTAGGACCACACTGAAGGTAGTGCAAGAGGGGTCCCTGGCTGGCTCAGCCAGTAAAACAGGTCACTCTTGATCTCTGGGTCCTGAGTTCAAGCCCCGTGGCGGGTGTAGAGCTTGCAATAAATTAAAAAAAAAAAAAAGGGGAGGGGAGCGTGGAGGCATCCTGTGCAACACGTGGGGGCCTGGGCAGTGCTTGGGTGGCTTGAATGTGTAAACCATGGTTGTTTTTATTTTGTAATTCCCTGACCATAGGCAGGTAAGCGAACAGGAAATATTGATAGCATGAATCCGTCAATGGCTAAAGACAAACCTTTCCTTTTCTAGAAGGGAGTTATACATTTTTCTTGCCCAAATTTGGAAGCAGTTCTTCCCTGATGTCTGATAAAAATAAGATGATAGTTGATATGCAGTGACAAGTGACCGAGATGCTAATGCCTTATTGTCAGCACGACTAATTATTAAGCACCTACTGACTACATGAGCTGCAGAAGTTAATCATGGTAAAGAGGCAATGATTTCATTTGGAATCACAAGAAAAACAATGGGGAAAAAATAGTGTTTAAAAATGCTTCTACCTGTGAAAAACAACCCCCACACGTTCCTCCATCTGGAAAATAGAATTCAGCTACAAAACTGTTACTTTCCTAAAAACAATGGGGAAAAAATAGAGTTTAAAAATGCTTCTACCTGTGAAAAACAACCCCCACACGTTCCTCCATCTGGAAAATAGAATTCAGCTACAAAACTGTTACTTTCCTAAAACCAACACAGACAACATCTTTTTTTTTCTTGTTTAAATAATGTGATCACCCTTAAAATAATGCAAAAGATGTAGTCCTATTAAAATTTGATATGAGTTTTCTTTCATAATAAATGGATCCCCTTCACAATAAGGCGAGTACCAATTGTTGAGAGAATAAAGCACTTCTAATTAAATGGAAGCGTTTTACATCGTAAGTATGTAAACGGATCATGCCGATTGCATTGAGGATGGCTTGAGTGCCCATTATACTAGGCTGAGCTGTAAAATTATCATTTTAAAATATTAATTTATTTTAATCAATTCTTAAAATCTCCACATTCAGATGTAAAAAGTCTGTCTGTTTTTGTTTTAACCAGTTCTATATTTTAAGCACCTAAGATAATGAAGGACTCCGTGCCTATGAAGGGAAATGAAATTTCATTGTTACTTCTTACAAAGTGTGCATTTTAGCGGATTTTCAAGAATAAACATTTATGGTGATGCAAAACTTGAATGAATGAAATAAATCCCTACCTAGTCATCATAATCTTTATTGCAAATTGCTTTCCAGTCCCAAAAATATTTTATTAGAACCAGCGTAAAATTTCAAAATTAACCTTTTTCTGAGTTTATTTTTACTTGAATTTTGTTCATCACTGACTGTTGAAAATGTTAATGAGAAATAGAATTAAATGAGAGATTAAGTGCAGAGAGGAAAACAACAGAATTTATAGGTAATATGCGAAACAATTCATTCACTTTTTAAGTAATTGGCGTTAAATTAGTGGAAAAGTCCAGAATTTGATCAATTGAGACAGGTTTTCAGTTTTTCCTGTCTAGTCCTCCTTTCACTGAATCATTAACCAATAAATTTTCAAATGTTTTCAGAATTTTCGAGGGCACACAAAATATTAGCTATGCATTGTGTGCCTGCACATCAACCATATGGACTCAAATGATCAAGATTTTACCAGACCTGTCTTCTCTACTCCCTTTTTTGCTCATTTTTTTGCAGTTTTTTTTTTAATGATTATTTATTTATTTATTTGACAGAGAGAGAGATCACAAGTAGGCAGAGAGGCAGGCAGAGAGAGAGGGGGAAGCAGGCTCCCCGCGGAGCAGAGAGCCCGATGCGGGGCTCGATCCCAGGACCCTGAGATCATGACCTGAGCCGAAGGCAGCGGCTTAATCCACTGAGCCACCCAGGCGCCCCCATTTTTTTGCAGTTTTTAAAGCAAATCCCAGACACTGTGCCATGTCACTCCTATATACTCCTACCTATAAAATTTATAAAAATTAGGGAAATTCTCATTTATAAGCAAAATGCTATTGCCATACCTAACTAAGAATAATAGTTCTTTGGAATCACTAGATACATAGGTTTTCTCTAATTTTTTTGAATCTATCAAAAATTGTTTGTCAGGGAAAAAAAGTGGTTTGTCAGTTTGAGTCAGTATCCAAAGAAGGACCACATATTACGTTTGAGTCTCTGGAACCTTTTCTTACATCGAGTAAGATGTATGACCACATGTGACGCCATCAGGTCCCTTCTGTTTTAGAATATCCCTCATTCTAGCAAAACAAACCAGCAAAGTGGAAAAAAGAGATAGAGAGGGAGAGAGAGAGAGAGAGAGAGAGAGAGAAACTGAGAAACAGACTCTTACTCCACAGAACACACTGGTGGTTCCCCCAGGGGAGGAGTGGGGGATGGGGGAACAGGTAGCAGGTGCGGGGATGAAGGAGCGCACCTGTCTTGAGTCACTGTACCGTGCACCTATAACAAGCATGGCACTGTGTGCTAAGTGGGATGGTTTTTAAAAGACTGTCCCCCTTCTATAATGTCTATTGACTTTCTACTGATACTTTTAAAAATTGGTTCCTTATCACTGTATGTCCCAGACCAGAAGTCAACTCTTCAAAGACCTGGTTCAGCGTCATGGCTGGTGCTCTGTCCCTTCATCGCAGTGTGACAGGCACTTACCGTCTGACTGGCCCGTTTTTAGAGATACTAAGTTTGACCCATTGGGGCAGGCGTGGGCGGCAGTTGTTCAACTGTGCAGCTGTAGGTTACGGCGGTCACCTTAAGAAGATCGGAAGCGAGAAAAGGTGACCGCTGGTGACCACTAAGGAGTGTGCGTGTGGAAGGGGACGGGGGACCCCGACAGACCTGTGTGCATTTCATTTGTACCCATTTCTACTGCTCGCCCTTTGTTACCACGTGCTTGCCCTAATTAAAAGAAGGGACTGTCTTAAAGAGAAGTGTATCTTTTTCTCCCCATTCGGTGTCTTTGCCTGCTTCTTACCAAACCACATAAAAACCAGAATAGAATCTGAACACCTGCTCCCACACTCGTGTTTTCGTTAATAAAACACAGCTATATTTACCTCGCTCTTCCTCATCAGAAAATACGTGACACAGAGCAAGGGGCTTGTTGTAGGAATGTGAGAGCTCTTGGAGTGTGTGTTGTAAAAGACTAACTCTGGGGTTTGGTTTTTCATCTGTACCAACCGGCAGAATGCTGGGTAGACACTGATTTGCTTTGAGCATGAAATGTTGAAGTGCCTCCTGCTCAAAAGATATAAATTATTATTTTTTTTTTTTCTGCTCACACCGAGTGAGTGACTGTCTGCTAAGCTTGTCCAGGGAATCCAGAGATCTGTCAAATTAAACCATGGTTTCTTCTGCCAGCACTCATATAATCCATATTCTACAAATAGCATTATTCAGAAGCACCTGTTTTTCCTGACACCACGCCATGTGGTTTACAGTAACTTCAGCTGTTTCCCTCCCTCCTCCCAACTAGGGACACTCCCAATCCCACTCCATAATGTACAGGAGAGAGAGAGAGGAGTTTCTACAGGAGCTGGTGCAAGCTATGGTCTTGTGGGATATGGACACGGAATAAAGCCTTTCCCCGTGGGGAGGGGACGGCGGATCTACCTTCATTCCATTTCACAAATCTCTTTCAGATGGACATGAGCCCCCAGAAACAAAAATTACTCTCTCTGCTCTGCTGTTGCCCCTTCAACTGGGAAATGGCCGGGAAGTGGCTAGCTCCCACGTGGGAACAAAGGTGGTCTTCATTTTGGATTGCTCTGATCCTGTTTTCTTGAAAATGGTGCCCCTCCCAGATGGGTTAAAACGACTTCGAATGGAACAAGGACATGGAAAAGATGAATGGACACCTGAGAGGAGTCAAAGCGGAAGAATCTGTCATACATAGGGTTATTCTCTGTCCTGTCCCTTCCCCTTTTTTAATTAGATTTTGGATTTTGAAATAAAGGGAAGCAAACAAGAAAGAACATACTACTAAGGGGCACCTGGGTGGCTCAGAGGGTTAAGCCTCTGCCTCTGCTCAGGTTAGAATCCTGGGGTCCTGGGATCAAGCCCCGCATCAGGCTCTCTGCTCAGCAGGAAGCTGCTTCTCCCTCTCTGACTCCCCCTGCTTCTGTTTCCTCTGTCTCTGTTTCTCTGTCAAAGAAACAGATATAATCTTAAAAAAGAAAGAAAGAAAGAAAGAAAGAAAGAAAGAAAGAAAGAAAGAACATACTACTGTTACCAAATCTCAAATTCTACCACCATATTTTGCCACGTAAGTCAGCCCCAGCCCTGGTGTTATCACGAAAAGTCTAAACGGAACTTACCATCAGATTTTTAACACCACAATACACACTTTTGTTTCAAAAAGGTCTAATGCAATTTCCAAGCATTTTGGCTTTCCATAGGAAAAAACAGGAGTTTAATCTTGGTCCTGCTACTGCCCTGTTCTGAGCCCAAACTAAGGCGAATCCCTTAGCAAGCTAATGATCACTTTGCTCACCTATGAATCAGAAACCATTATTGTCTTACTTTGTGACACTTCATGTGATATCAAATTACCCAAGCCCTGGAAAGTTTTCAGAAAATACTAAATACTCCAATGACGGCTGCCGGCAGAGTCCTGGTCAATGAAGCGGCGTTGGAAGACGCGTGAGGATTTCGAAAGCAGTCCTGTGTAGAAAGTGATATGAAGCATCGTGTTAATTTACATGCTTGGCTTTATACTTGAAAAGCTTGCTCCTTGAAAAGAAAAGTTGCCGCTTGCGATGGGTAATGAGCTGTCTGACTTGGGACCACTTTTTCGGAGAGGGAATGAGAGGATCATGTACCAACAGCAGCTTCCCTCTCTTTGTTGCAGGTATCAATGCACAATGACTGTAATCCCAGCTCCAACGGGATAATTGATCTAAACCACACCACTGACTGTGTAACACAGTGACCTCATATGGTCATCACTGTAAGTCAGTTTTTGCTATTTGTTGCATTTTTTTTTTTAATGAGCTTGTAATCAGAAACCTTTACCTATAACCACTTCCGTAAAGGGAAAGATAGGTTACAAGTCTTTGGTTTTAAGAGGAGTAAGTTCTGGAGACATAAGGACAATGGGGTAACTATAGTTAATAATAATGAACTGTATCCTTGAAATTTGCTAGGACAGGAAAAAAAAAAGGCAAAAAACAGCCAAAAAAAAGTTAACTAAGTGAGGTGTCAGATTTGTGAATTAGGTGGGTTATAGAAACCATTTCACCATGTATGCATGTATCCAAACATTGCCTTGTACAAGCCAAAGAGATATATCAATTTATTTGTCAATCATACCGCAATAAAGCTGGAAAAAAATCCTCACGAAAACCATGATTCTAACAGGGGTTGGGTTTGTTGTTTGCTGGAATTCACCTGTGCATCTAACACGTGGGACCCTGTCGTCACAGCAAAGGCTGGACGACGTCAGATTCCTTCTTGCTGCATTCTGCATGCGCCGGGCGAGCGCAGGGATTTAGGAAATAAGAGGCACTGTGTTCCGGCACCTTCTTTTCCTCTGGGGATAATAAAAAGATGTTGTTTTCTTTGCTAATAGGACAAATCTAGGTTCCCTAGGACACCAAAGACAGAGACCGGGGCAAGTTGAGAGCATACAGTGGAAAGAGAATTGGGGTGCTGTTCAGTTGATGGGGGCAGGAGGGAGGGAGAGGAGAAGGGTTTGGGTTTTCAGGAGGGGAGAGCCTGCCCAGGCTGGTATGTAGGGGAAGGCATGCAGCGTAGGGGTGCTGGGTAGGAACCGTCCCCCATGAGCAGGCAGGACTTTCTCCACGGGGCCCAGGCAGGGGTGCAGAGGGGCAGGAAGCAGAGCTGGGCACAGAAGGGACAGCTGAACTGAGGGCCTCACGGGGGTCTGCAGGTCACTGTCACCCAGCCCCAGCCACGAAGCCTGACGACGTCCCACCAAAGCTGGAAGAGCCATGACATTGTCATCTGCCTCCATGAGAGAGGCCCGGGAGGGGGTTTTATGAGGAGGGATGAAGGAATTGTCCTGAACAAAGCCTTCAATCTTTTCTTGTGACTACAAGGCATTCTCCCTCACTTTATGAATGATTTATTTAATATGTCAATACAGATATCTAGATTTAACTGCCGTTGGCTTCAGAGGACCTCACACTTAGAAAGCTATCATGGACTATTCTGATCGCAAAAAAATAAAGAAAGAAAAAGCACCTGTGAAGGCCGTCCCACAGCACACCGGCATTGATGTTCCGAAAGTCGTCCTCTTCTGGCTTTACTGACTTTTACTCAGCCGCACGTTGAGTGGGGCCTCACCTTGCAATATGGACGACTCAAGAAAACAATTTAGAAAAAAAGTCACCTGGGTGGCTCAGTGGTTTAAGCTGCTGCCTTCGGCTCAGGTCATGATCTCAGGGTCCTGGGATCGAGTCCCGCATCGGGCTCTCTGCTTGGCAGGGAGCCTGCTTCCCTCTCACTCTCCCTGCCTGCCTCTCTGCCTACTTGTGATCTCTCTGCCTACTTGTCATCTCTCTCTGTCAAATAAATAAATAAATAATCTTAAAAAAAAAAAAATAAAATAAAAAAAAATAAAATAAAAAAAAAAATAAAGAAGCTATACATAGACTGGGCATTGAAGCGATTTGGGTTCATTCCAAACAGAGTCAGAACAAGGAACAGCAAGGCGTTAGGACACAGGCAGGCCGGTGGATCCAAACTGGACACCACGTGAGCCCGGTCCTCATGGCTCCCGCGCACACCGGGGACTGAGTGCTGCACCCAAAGCAGACGCAGCCCAACCTAGCCTCACCTGGGACTGGCAGTGACCTCCGCCTGGTTTGCGGGTCAGCTCCCTTCACTCTGCCGGGAAACGTAGCCTGAGAATCAAGAGGGAAGAGAACATTCTTTTGCACCCGGTGGGTTCGAATGCGGAATTACTCAGAAGCAGATAGCAAGTTCTACCCTGTGTAACTGCGGGTGTGTCTTTTGTTGGTCCTTTCTGGAAGTCTGGACACATTGTGCACAGCTGAGAAGTGTCAGCCTCTTTGGGAGGGAAGGGAGCGCTCACAAGCCAGCCCTGTCGCCCAGGAGAGATGGGCCTCGCGCTGACAGCTGGCTGAGCCCACGCAGCTCAGGGCACCGTTAGTCCCGTGTTTCCTCCCATGGCCACAACACGAGGGGATGGTAACAACCATTTCACTGGGCTGGGGACATTATATCCTGCGAGGCCCTTCCTAAATGAAAGCTTCCTATTATAATGGGCACCGAGTCCAACTGTGAGAAGCAGGAGAGAAGGAGGGAACATGTAACCACGTCACGGGGTTACCCACAGTCACCCCAGCAGGAGGGGGAAGTGGATGCTATAGGACAGGAGCTCGGGTAATTCTGAGAGTCTTACCTTAGAGAGAAGCCTCTAGAACATGAACTCTCTTCACATCCGCCTCAGTGGCCAGGCCGCCAGCGTCCAAATCCATCATAAACAGAAGCGAACTTGGAGGTCGTGAACAGAGGAGAAAGCTGTGGCTTCCCTGCTAGCTCACAGACATACTTGGATGGGTCACAATTCTGCAGAGACAGCAGCAAAATCGTCTGATTTAGTACAATGTGGAGCAGGATTCTGAGGGCAAGGTCTTCACGGCAGTATTCTGATAGTTCAATTTTAAACCAAATATTCTCTTTAGAATTTTGACTCTTGGGCTCCAAATTGCATTTGTTTCCCGCGTTCAGACATCGAATCATACGTGCTTTGGTCAACATTCCATTACGTGATTGTATTTGCTGCAAGAAAAATTGAGGGAAATATCAGTCCAAGTGGAAAAAAGATAGAAAACAGTCTTTAAAGACACTGGGGAGGCAAAATGGACCTGAGCGGTCCGTGTCCGTTTCGTGTAGAAAATCGAGTTACAATTCCAATGACCCTTTCAGGATGCACAACGACCAGAGTGGAACAGGATTTCGGGAGGTGGTGGCTTTGTAAGATAATCCCATTTTCTGGGCCCCTGGTGCAGGCAAAACTCCTTTGTGTTAGGGCACAGCATCTCCTTTAGATCCGAGAGTGTGGCCATTTGTGGTTGTTTCTGTGCTGGAACAAAGTTCCCGATGGCGTGTTCCACAGCCACTCCGTGAGGACAAGCCAGCTGTGCCCTTCCCAAAATCAGCATCAGAGAAGGAAAGCCCCTCTCATGAAAGACGTTGCTAGTTCATAAGCCGGTCACTGTGCTAAGTGTTCAACATGGATTGCTTGACCGGAGTGGAGACACAAGCTTCCCTGTCCAGGTCAGGCAACGGGACACTTCTGTGCTATCTTCTGCTTCTGCTGTGGTCTGGTGAGGTGGGAGCTCACCCCGCCGTTTCTGGGCCGTGGCTCAGGGCATGTCCCTTCTTGGACGCATCCCGTAAGCCCCGCTCAGACTCCCTCGTTGCCCTGCATTTCCAGCAGCAGGCTGAACTGGGAGCAACAGATTCGAATGTGTGCACGCATCATCTCTAAACTCTGAGCGGAAGCGGTCACTCGCCCAAACTAAGACGAAAAGAGGAGGTAAAAGGTTTCTCTCGAATACTACTTGCCCCATAACTCTAAATACCACCGGGACCTTTCACATAAGTCTGAAGCCCAACAACTCCCACAGGCCGGTGGGATTAGGCTGAGTGTGAGGTCCTCCTGGAGACCCATCACAGAAATGGAATGCTTGCTGTCCCACTCAAACATTATTCTTCCTTTGTGTTACAACACGGTCCATAGTCACTGTGACGATGGAAACCTGGAATTTTTTTTTCCAAACTGATTTGTTTTAATCATCCTAATTTGAACAGAAACTATAAAATAAAGAGTTAGAAGACTCGGGGCCCCTGGGTGGCTCAGATGGTTAAACATCTGCCTTCAGCTCAAGTCATGATCTCCAGGTCCTGGGATCGAGCCCCATGTCGGGCTCCTGGCTCAGCGGGGGTCTGCTTCTCCCTCTCGCTCTGGCTCATGCTCTCTCTATATATATCTTTCTGTCTCAAATGAATAAACAAAATATATATATTTTTAAATTTATTTGACAGACAGAGAGCACAAGTAGGCAGAGGCAGGCAGAGAGAGAAGAGGAAGCTAGGCTCCCTGTGGAGCAGAGAGCCCCATGCGGGGCTCAATCCCAGGACCCTGGGATCATGACCTGAGCCAAAGGCAGAGGCTTTAACCCACTGAGCCACCCAGGCGCCCCATAAATAAAATCTTTAAAAAAAAAAAAAGATTTAGAAGAACTGTAGATAGCTGAATGGTTTTGAGGGGGGAAGAAAGAAAGAAAGATAATTTGAAAATGCACTGAGGTTCTCCGCGGAAGGAATTGTGGCAGATCGATTGTGAGTTTCTTGTTTGCCTGAGGGACCAAACCAATGTGAAGAACAGATGTTTTAAGTCAGGGCGGGTGTGCTGACCATGGGAGGCTGCGGACAGCAGTGCGGGCGGGAGGGAGTGAGGGGTGGAGAGCCAGACGCAGGGGTGGGGTGGGGAGCACGGTTCCCCATGCAGGTCAGTGTGACTGTCAGTGATTCTGGGCTTTGCATCATGCCCACAGCCACTATGCCCTTAGCTCCAAGCGATTCCCAACCCCTGCTGGAGACACGGTTTTCTGACGTGTTTTTCATGCCAGCATCGTCCAGATTCACACCCACATAGGGCTCCAGAAAAAAGACAGGACAGGGGGGGAAATGAACACGGGCACACACCTATGGGAGCAGAAGGCCTGGAGTGAGAAGACGGCCTACCTGATGGGCTGCATCTGTAGCGAGACAGCTGTGTCCACTCAGAGGACAACCTGGGGACGCTCAGGGTTTGGAATCGGAGGTGCGCTGAGCTGACGGTTCAAGGAAAGCCGAGGCGTGAGTTAACCCCTGGGGAGAGACAAGAAATTGATGGCTGTGCGAGGACAGGCGTCAGAGAGTCATAAAGGTTTGAAGGCAGACGGTGGAGAGAGCCGGTCAGGTCTGAGCGAACTCTCGCGGTGTGGACAGGAAACTCGTCCGGAGAATTCCAGGGCGTCCCTGCTGCGTTGGTGGGAACAGAGCTCGCTGCGATTTGAAAACCAGATGACAGACTCAGAGCTGGGAGAGGCAGATTCTGGCTTAATCCTGTTTTCAAGTGACAGTACGTGCATCGGTCTGTGCACCATCTACGGAGTACAGTTAACTGCTCTCTCCTTAGAGGTCAACGTAGTGGCCCAAAATGTCGGTTAGAGGCTTTTTACCCCCTCTCTGAATCATGCAGAGCATCGTTTCAGGTAAATAGAGTGTTTATTAATTCCTGGGCATGTTATCTGTAAATAGGCTTCCCCAAGTCCCTACTTGAGATGATCTGTGACTTGTAGGTCACAGGCGAGTCTGAGGTCCTCCTTCCCAGAGGGAGGATAGGTCACACAATCCTGGATTTCTTTGGAGTGACCGAGGGACTTGTCTTATCTCACTTGGATACAGAATTAAGTAGCGGAGGAAACAAGACAAGAACTTCTGAAATGAAATAAATTTCTAAAAAGAAATGGAAATGGAAAGCACAAAACATTCTACTACCCCCATGAGACGACTTTCAGGTCCTGCATTTGTTATGGGAAATTCCTTCCCTCCCGGAGGGTAACCCAGTACAAGCAAATTCAATCTGGGTGATTAGTAAGTATCAGCTGAAGGGGTGAACCCCATCCAGACTTGGCCATTTACGGCAGGATTTCAGTGAGATCCAAGGTAGGTTTCTGTCTGGCAACTGCTCGGAGACTCCAGATGCTTTTTCTCAGCCTGGTTTCCATCCTCCCATCTGTCTGGGCGGAAGGCACTGGGGCAGACATGGAGACAGGATCCACGGAGGCTGGGGAGGGAAGGGAGGCCTAAGGTGACTTAAGCCAGTGAGATGCCAAAGGGGAGAAAAGAATTGTGCTTTGTCAAACACAACAGCTGGTCACTGTAATCGGGTTCTTATTAACTAAACGTATGCCTTTCAGAAGTCCGTAGATACTGGTAACACTTCACCATGTTATGGGGACTCACGTGGCTCTGGGCTGACATATTAAGGTTCCCAAAGCTCGTGCTCTCTCCTTCCTAACCACACGGCACAGTCCGAAAGGGGGAAAGCCTAGCCCAGCACAGGTGCACGGCTGAATGCCAGCTGCCCCAGGCCCGCTCTGTGTACAGGAACTCACTGAAGGAACACCTGCCCCAGACAGGGCCTGGGGCGTCCCTTGGGGCAAGCAGGCACTGAACTTGAAACCTAGATGGTGAGAAGTTTTACAAAAAATGTTGGAGAAATGTGTGGGAATAGGAGTGAAATCGTTTTGAACTCAGGGACTCCATTAGGCACCAGTTTGCAAGTAAGAGAGCGAAAGTCCTCTGAAAAGAATTTAAAGAGTCAAATGTTTTCTAAATGAATAGTGTCATGAAAATGAGGTTCTCTTATTTAATCCAAGCTGGGGAAGCATGAAATGATCTTCATTAGGCAAGTGGGTTCGCACTTAATCATCTTTGCTTTCTAATGTAACTTTAGGGAAGTCACTTAACCTCTCCGTGCCTGCTTGTCCTGACCAGCCAAATGGTGGTAAAGTTGACAAAATTAGGCTCATAGTAGATAACAAGAACACCATATCGGCATTGAATATGATGGCATGTGAAAACATTTTACAAGGTGTTCTCAAATACTGTTTTCTCTTGATCATCTTTCTGGTGGCAGAACTCTGTAGAAAAAGTCTTATGACACAGAAATGGGAAAGAAGTGATAACCCTCATCTTTGATCTGTAGAGACTGCAGGGCAGAAGAATGAGGCAATGGATGTTTCCAATGGGAAGACAAGTGAAACCATGTAGCATGACCCAGAAAAGCTTTCTAAAGAGGTCTCAGGAGACATAGCCCAGGATTTAGGTACGTGAAGTTATCTTCAGACCAATGGTGTTACATCATTTGTGAGAAGATGAAGGTGGCATTGTGAGTTTCAGCAGGGATATTTTGTTGCCATTCTTCAGCGTCCATAATTCTGCAAAGATTGGTCTCATTTCACAAGACGTATTTCAATTGCAAGGAAAACATGATTGTTTCTTTCTTTACATAAGAATGAAATTCCATTCTTTACCTGAATATATTCTATGTCAATGCTTTTCCTAGCTGGCTTCCTAAGTGTTTTTTCAGTATTTGTAAGTTCAGTCCCATCTGCTAAAAAGTACTGTTTTCATGAAACACTATTATCATTAAGTCAAACCTTTTACATCCATTTCTTTTTTAACAATGTTATTTTGACGAAACATCATCATCCATAACATTATTTTCAAAGGAAATAAATCATTTTGGTTTTCTTTTCTCCGTTTTCAGCCTGAAGGGGTAGATAATTTCTTAGAGTTCCATGACAAATTCACATAAAAGAGTTGTCAAATGACCAAAAGTAAATGATAGCAAAAAGCGATTTATTGGGTTTTTAGCTACTTTAAAACAGATGTTTTCCCCAACAGATTTGAATATGGGGTGTCTTTTTTTTTTTTTCTTCAACCCAATCTGCTAAGTAGATATTTCATGAAGATGTCTGAATGTTCAGTGTGAAGCTGAAGAAAGACATCTGTGCCAGAAACGCGCGTCTGGACGAGATCAGCAGATCGTAGGGAAAAGCACAAGACGGGGGATCAGCAAGACAGTGAGTGTGGCTGGAGGCAGCGGGAAGCCTGGCACCCACCCACCCTCCCAACACGTGGTTCCGTGGAGCTGGAGGGCTTCCCCTCCCATTGCTGTACGGTGCTCTGTGCCATGAAAGTCTCCTGATGAAGCCAGGCATTGCACTGTTGATAGACATTGCGATGTCTTCCAGTGTGGCTCGAAAACAGTGCCGCTCTCAACAACCGTGCGCACGTAAGCTGGTGTGAACACTCACGCAGGGTGACACTTGGATTACTCTCTCTAGGACATCTGTGTCCGAGGGAGATGCTGATCACGGAATACGAATGACTTGATAATGTTTCTGCAGTTATGAAACTCAAAGAGAGAGAGAGTATGACAACATAGAGTTATTTTCATTAAAGTTAAGATAAATTTGGCAGGAAAATTCACTTCGGGCTCTTCCAGGTTTCCCTGTAGCCCCTCAGTGTGCGCTTCTTTCTGCATGTTACACGGGAAAACAGGAATGAGTTTGCTGGGGGGTTATCTCCCCAGACTTCATATTCCGTACTGCATAGCATGCTCACTATGTTATCAAATGATAGACTCTACATAATGTTATTATACGATATGTTGCCACATTATAAATGGGAGTCACACGTACGACGACCATGTGAAAGTTTTCCTAGTTCTGATTTCTCAGGTCTTCCACGCAGGTAATCAGGTCACTGTACAAGGACAGTTTCCTTCTTCCTTTCTAAGTTGTACATTTTGTTGTTGTGTTTCTCTTGCCTTTCAGTAATGGCCAGACACTGCAGGGTGGTTTTCAGGGGAAAGGGTGATAGGAGAGGGGTGTTCTCACCTCTCACTGCTTTCAAAGGAAATTATTTTCATGTTCACCATTGAGGTTTGCTGTCTGACGGTTTAGAAAGTCCTCCTTCTCATAGTACAGAAATTTTATCCCATTTGTCACCATTTGGCTAACAATATTTCTATAGTCAACTATATATTTTTGATAACTGGAATGTTCAGAAGCATATTTTTATAATTTCAAAACATATAGGATGTTGGCAGAACTTTTGGTTGTTTCTTTTCTAGTTTACTTGCTGGTCATTTAAAGAATGCTTTCTTCCCTGGGCCCAAGTTAAATCTTATGTAGGAAACCAGCTTAAAGAGAAATAGGTACAACTATGGGGAACGAATTAGATTCATAAATTCCCAAAATAAATTACCGAACTAGGATATCAGAAGCTGAGTCATTAACATTAACGATTAGTCGTGGGTTGTGTTTTGTTTGTTTGTCTATGTTTTCTCCAGATGCTGGGCTTTATTTATGGGTCACTTCTGTGTCTTCGACAGTCATAATTTGTGTTTAGGAAAATCAGTAATGTCCACCAACGGAAGGGGTACCGGAAAACTGTTTCATAAAGATTGGAGATCATCCTAGGTTCAGTTGTTTTATTTTAAAGCCAAATTTTTAGCTAAATTGAACACAAACAACACGATGTGCTCTTTACTCCCCCACATTTTCATTCAGAAGCTAACATTTCACAGAAATAAAGAGGGCAGGGAAATTTAAGATCTACTACAAATATACTCATTAATTATGTTTAACCACTTTTAAAACAAGATTAAACGGTTAGGTGAATTTTGCTGAACTACTGTAAATCTGGAAAACTGTGTCTCCAAATATAGTAGTCTTATTCTTATTTTCCTCTATTTTTGGTGATATATTGAGAATACTATTTAACTATATTAAAGGTGAGTGCTGTTCTCAATGCAAGTTCTATAAGGAAAAACCATGAAAAATCAGAAATACTTATTAACCTGCAAATAAGCTTAATAATGATATGGAACAGATTAAAATTGGGACTACAGTCAAGAAGATACACAATTCTACAAAATATAGAGTTTCCAATGTACTTTGAAAAGCACTTAATAACAGAATACACTCCATTTTCAAAGAATAATGTTTTCCCCGGGACCCAGTAAGCTATGATTTCCCAGGGTGAGATACTGTCCCTTCCTCTGGAAAAAATATTTATTATTTTTAGGCAAAAAGTAATAAAAACTGTTTTCTCTGTGTCTGTTCATGCACTCTCCAAGGTATTATGAAAACGGGGAATGAAAAACAATCTAAATGAGAATTCTAATGGACCCACTTTCTAAACCTTAAAGTTCATGTCTCTTAACATTCAATCTGGCCAATAGTTTTTCAGTTATAAAATCATTTTGATCTAATAATCTATAATTTATGGGTTCAAGTGCCATAATTTTATTGATTTAATCAGTCATCTCTCCGCCCAACATGGGGCTTGCACTCAGGACCCTGAGGTCGATAGTTCCATGCTCCTCTGACTGAGCCAGCCAGGAGTTCCCTGGTGCCCACTCCCCCCTCCCGGCCCCGTGCTGGAGGGCTCTAAATGTGCTGGTCTTCCAAACACGCGTGTTCAGGGGGACAGACCCTCCTGCTTTTCCCCTCTGCCCTTGCCGGCAGGTAACCATGCTCCCCGCTGACTTGCCCCGCATGGAAGGAATGAGCATTGAGTGGCATGTTCTGGAGTGTGAGGGGAAGAAGAAATAATCCTGATACTGGGTGGAAGGTAACATCATATATGGGTTTAAACATTAGTATATCGATTCAAATTTCTCAGAGGACCTGGATGTGCTTTAACAGGTGTACAAACTAATGGGCATCGTTTTCAATCTGTCCTAAGTTGGAGGCTGTTGGGGACACTGGTGACTTGACTTTCGCTTGGGTTTTTTTTTTTTTTTTTCTCAAAACATTCAACTCCTACTTCTGTCTGTCCTGCTACCTCTGTCCCGTGATGTTGACTTTGTAAATAGAGACTTACCGGGGAGGCCTGACCTTCAGTCTGCTTTCTCTCATTGTTTTCTGGACGCGGCATCACATCACTCCACCCTGATAAACACGTCTTTGCTCTGATATTTATGTGATTAGAAAGGATTGAATTTACTGAGTTTTGGTCCTTGCGTGTGCCACGCTCAGGAACACGCCTGCACACACACCGTGGCCTTTTATTCCCACAGTTCCCTCATAGTTCCTACTGTGAACACTGATCATTTGGGCAGAACCAGTCTCGAAAAGACACTGGTGGGAAGAGCGGAGAGACACCGCGGTGGCAGAAGCGCTACATGGTGTTGAAGCAAGCGTCTGCCTGCTGGGGCTCTGCTCGGGTCCCTCTACGGTCGGACATGGATTCCTGGCTCTAACGGCTTTCCAAGCGGTGGTTATGGGGCAAGCGTTCTCCCCGATGACAGAGACCCCTTCTCCGTGGGTCAGCTCAGATGCCAGTTTTCTTCCTGAACTACGTTCGATCCAAAGTACCGCAGATTTAAAACTCGGGAAAGCACTTTAGAGATCATCCAGAATGCGAAGGTCATTTAGAATTTAAACAATGAGTCGGGGGCCCCTGGATGGCTCTGTAGGTGAAGTGTCTGCCTGTAGCTCAAGTCATGATCCCGGGATCCCAGGATGGAGCCCTGCATCGGGCTCCCTGCTCTATAGGAAGCCTGCTTCTCCCTCCCTCACTCCCCCTGCTTGTGTCCCCTCTCTTGCTGTCTCTCTCTCTCTCTCTCAAACAAACAAAAAAACACATAATGCGTCCAAAGCTCTTTGTAGGATGCAACAAGCTGTATAAAAATAAACATTCTTTGGAATTATGAGAACTCTTCATTAGGATTCTGGTTGAGTAATCACTCCGAAACCTGTGCATTCTGAAAAGAATACTGTTTTGACACACAATCAATTTTTCTGTGTTTTGATGGACAGAATCAACACATCACTCAGTGGGGCTCAGCTCCCAAACCCCCAGCTCTCAGTGCAGAGCCTCTTCGTTCAAAGTAGTATTTGTAAGCCCACGTTTGATAAATTCCTACTCTCTTTTCCCCAAGCTAGCCAGTGTCTTCACAGACAGAGTCCAGGTCTCCATACCAGGGCAGCCACCAAAGCCCCCGTATCTTCCCGCTGGGATGGCCTGTGATCGTTCAGCCACGAGAATCAGGTCCTTAAAACAGCCTCACTTTCAGAGGCCAGCTTTAAAACGTTCTTCCTGTGTATACGGTTGAAAATCATCCTTGAAATTAGTTGGAATATCTCATTCATTTGCTTACTGCTTCTAGAACACTTCCAAAGTTACTATCTCTTTATTGGAGAAAAGATATGATTGTATGCTTATATATAAAAAGAATATGTTTATATATAATATATATATACATATCACATGTGTACCTAATATGTCTATGTAGCATATATATATATATGCAGAATCTATACAAAAAAAGAACATGAACCATAAATGTATAATGAATTTATACCAAAGTCGTCTGTGGTTTCCGCTTAAAGGTAGTGTAGAATGACTGCACACATCCCTGTAATCAGTTTTACTTTTGACTTTTTCAGACAGTGACAGATTTGCCTGGAACGACAAGATTATCTTTCTGACTTTTTATATTTCCCTTAGAGATGGCAGAGTTCTCAAAAAGAAATAAGCTAGAAGTACATTGATTTGTAAGGCAATTTTAAAAGCTTTTTTTTTTGTTTAAAAAAATAAATTAGCACTCATTATTAATTACACCAGCAAAAATGACTACTATTAAGAATTTGTATGATATGCAAAGAACACTTAAATTTTTATTGCCATTAAATGTAGCTTCTTTTCAAAGCACCTAAATGTTAGAAGCGTCTGAGAGGGACAAGCTGATTTTAATTCAGTATTAAAATCTGTTCATCCTTGCTTTAATTTAATGTCTCTTTCTATATATCCCCTGTATGTAATAGGAGGTTTCCGCATATATAGTTCATTATAACAGCAAATAAACTGTTCGGTTTCAATAATTAGTGTCTGACAAAGTTAGCCTTAGCAAACGTCATAAATGCTTGAGTTAGTTCTAGAATTTCTGTGTAAAAACAGGAAGTCCTCTGTATGGGGAGAGGGCCCTAGCTCCATGACTAGCTTGAACAAACCCGGGAGAGTGCGTTATCTTCAGAGAGACACCAGCTCATTCTCTAAAGCCCAGGGATTCATTCCCGTCTCTCGGTGATGTTTCTGTTGTCAGCAGGGGGCTCGGCACACATCCCACAGGGCATTCAGAGTGACTGTCCTCATGGAGTTGAGTTGGACCTTCGTCCGGAGGCATCGCGAACGGTCGCCTCAGCTGGTGATGACTAGCGAGTGGGACCCAACACCGTCTTCGTCCTTCTACATACACTTGAGTGTCAAGACGCAGTTTATTTTATTTTATTTTATTTTTCAATATTTTATTTATTTGACAGAGAGAGATCACAAGTAGGCAGAGAGGCAGGCAGAGAGAGAGGAGGAAGCAGGCTCCCCGCGGAGCAGAGAGCCTGATGTGGGGCTCGATCCCAGGACCCTGAGATCATGACCTGAGTTGAAGGCAGAGGCTTTAACCCACTGAGCCACCCAGGCGCCCTCAAGACGCATTTTAATCAGAATTATTCTTCCTTGCAAGAATCAAGGAATATTACTTTTTCTATTAATAGTTAACTTTCATCTACAAGACTTCATAAATACAATGTGTTATAAACTGTATGAAACAATTCGAAACACCAACATTGAATAGATAAATTTAACCTGGAAATACCCTATTCTAACTGAACTATCATAGTGTTTCTTACTTACAATACTCTCCTAAACAAGCTTTTTGTGGTAATCAGCCTGTGGTTTGGAGAATCTTCACCAAGACAGAAATGTCCTAAACGTATAGAAGTGAGCTCCCGACGAAGCTTCTTGTGCAGGTGGTCCCTTATGGAAGGACTTCTCTTGGTAAGAAAGACCCTTCAAGATGAAAACAACTGAAATTCCAGCACCCACCCTATAATTGTCTTGCTCAGTGAAAACGGCTTCTTGGAAAATTGTTGGTGTGTAATGTCACCAAATAATGAGCTCCTTACTCTGAGCAAACTCGTAATCAGTAAGCACCGCACGACGCAGGCGGTTTCCGTCCCTAGGAAACTTGGATAAGATGGTCCTTTCATTTTGAATTTATAATTTCCAAGTCGAAAATAATGACTTCTTCAAAAATATAACTTTGGGGATCTAATCTCTACCTACCCTCCGTGCACGGGCTCCCCACTGTCGCTTGTGTTTTTAAGATGTGGGGATTGGGGGCTCTCACACCCCAGATGCCAGGCCCAGTGAGGAAGCCTGTCAGTACAGAAGGAGACTGGTCACAGTAACTAGCACCAAAGCTTTTCTGCGTCCTCAGATGGTTTTGGAAATTACTGTCCCCAACGTCGTCACTACTCCACAGAACTAAGGAGCCCCGTAAGTGTATTATTGAGTAAAATGTCCATTGAAAGGCATTAACCTTAGAATGGTCTTCCAACCTTTCTGACCAATGTGCTTCTGTGCCCCCTCCCGTCATTTCCTCGACCTTGACTTCAAGCCGTGGCTACAAGCAGCAAGTAAACTCTTGGGAAAAGCATGACGTGTGGCTGGGAAGCTGTTGCAGAATGATAATGATTCAGTGGAAAGAGGTGAGAAGGAACAGCTTCCCCAGGCTGATTTCTTACCTCCCCAAGCTAAGTAGGTCTGAAGACCTGCATCTTTGTTGTTTTCTTTTTCCCTTTTGTTTTCTTTATGCCCATTCCAGGAGGCCGAAGGCCTCTAGGAGCCTCGTTTCTCCTTGGTTTCCTTTACTAATGAGAACTGGCTGGGAATCAGAACTAGGTATGCATTTCTTCTCTACCAATGGGCACTAGAAAACTTTACTCCTTTCTGAGATGGGAATAATGCTCCCAACCTTCTAGGAATTGTAACAGAATTTGAATGAGAATGTTTACCTACTAAACAGGAAAAGTGCTTTACAAAGACAACAGAGGTCTTTAAGTTAGAAACACTCAAGTGCTTACTACCTGCCCAAACAGATAAGGAGGAGGATAGAGGACAGAGAGATAGTAATAATAATACCAGTAATAATAATAGATAGATGGTAGATGGATATATAGCTGTAAAGACACCCCCAGCATCTGGGTCAGACATCACTTTGTGTCCGAAGGTCATTGTGAAGTCAGTCTGCTGCACTCCCGAACTCCGCAGAGCAGCAGCGGGGGGAGCTGACTGAGGGGCAGCCCACAGAGCCAGTGGCCTCGTTCTGCTGGAAAGGCGCCCTGGAAAATGAATTTCCTCTGCTTCTAAAGGGAAAAGAGGCTTTGGGAGGTTCTCGAAGCCTGGCTGGAAAGGACCTGGCAATCTCACCTGGAGAGGACAAAGTGAGGGCTCCCATCGCCTGTGAACTCCTAGAAAGAAAAGCTTCAGTCCGCTGGAGGTATCAGGACTCCTTCTTCCCCCTCAGAGTAAACCAGAAGTCCACCGTGGCTAGGATCCCGCGACTCTTGTGAGATAAGAAATGAATCACCATTTTGGATGGAAGCCAAGAGTTCCACCATCGGAGAAGCACACGGTGACAAAGGAATCCTCATGGTGGGTGAAAAGGAACATATTTTGGGGGGAAATGAAACGTCCTGCAGACTAGCCCCCCAGGCAGCCCCCGCACGCCGCTGATCTGTCCCACCTGCGTGCGTGGTGGACCCTGCAGCCCGGCGGTCCTGAGAGAGGGCAGCAGGCTGCATCCCGGGCCATTGCCAGCACGCTCCGCTCCAAGGGAACACAGAAGGGCACTGGGCTTGGTAGAGCGAGTCCTGTCAGCCTCTGGGCCCACGGGCCTCTGCAGGGGCAGCAGCAGCCCGGCCTCCGTGCACCTGACTCCCCCGTGCTTCTGCCCATCCCCTCGATCCCTCGCACCTGGGGGACTGTCTGCACCGCGTCTCCTGGCGCAGAGATCATTCACTCCAAGTGCACAGGGCAGCGCTCACTCCTGTAATCTCACTCCCCTCCAGGCCCAGCGCCAACACTGGGGAGGGGCAGGGCATGAAGCTCCCACCACATCACCATGTCAGCCATTTCCTGTGACCCATACTCACCTATGTTTCTGTCCCTTTTCTTTCTTTCTTTCTTTCTTTCTTTTTTTTAAGATTTTATTTACTTATTTGACAAAGAAAGGTTGCGTGAGCACAAGCAGGGGGAGCAGCAGAGGGAGAGGGACAAGCAGGCTCCCTGCTGAACAGAAAGCCAGACGCTGGACTTGATCCCAGGACCTCGGGATCATGACCTGAGCCAAAGGCAGCTGCTTAACCAACTGAACCACCCAGGCGTCCCAGTGTTCCTCTCTTGAATGTGGCAAGCTGTAGCACATCACACAGAAACGAGCTTCTGGTAGCGGAGGACGCAAAAGCCCAACCAAAGGAATGAGGTCTGGGATCACTCAGCTTCCGAACAGCCTGTCTGATTTACCCGACCTACTTTCATCCCTCTTTTCTCACTTCTGTTGAGGATTACGTTCTATTTTCAGTGTCCTTGACGTCACATGAGGGATGAAAGTGGGTCATTTGCCCGACAGACATTTCCAACCCGAGTCTCATATTCTTCATAATTCAAGAATTCCAGTGGAGCAACAGGACAACATTTTTTTAAATACAAAATAAATACAAAATATGGTCACAACACGGGACCACTTCAGTGAAAGAAGAACATAATATCCAAATGTCCTCTTAGCTCCTGGAAATGTGCCCAGCAGCATTATTCTTCAAGAAGTTGCAAAGAGCAGCCGGAACGTGTTACCTTTACTGACCCACTGGGAGGGCTGAACTTGACGCAAACCAACAAACCAAAATGAAGATTGTCAATACTGAAGAAAGTGTCTGAATATTGGAAAATTTCGGCAGGTGTTAAGAAAGACTTAGAAGGACCAGAACCCATGTATGCTGCTGGAGAAAGTGGAGCTCGCTCTACGGGATGGTTGGTCAGCAGGGAGCCCTGAGCTGGACGTGAGGACTGGCCCAGCACCCAGGCATTGGGCTCCCCCTTATGTATTCCTCAGAATGACGACGGACATTCCCAAAGCACACATAAATCAAGGCTCAGAGCAGCCTTGTTCATAATACCACAAGACAGGAGAAAACAACAAAACACAGTTCCCACCCAAAGGAGTATGAATAATTAAATTTTATCCATGCTCAACGGGATGCCATAAATAAAGATGAGGCTACAGATTCACAAAACATTTTGAGAGCTCGTGCTGATAAGAACATCCTGCATTATGAATGGGACTGTACTCCATGACATCTTTTTGGTAAAGATCAGAGACGGGCAAAACCAGTTTATGGAGAGGGAGAGGTCAGAAGGGGGCCTGACCGCCCTGGAGCATGGAGCTTCTTGACTGAGAAATCACGAGAGAAACGTCTAGAGCGCTACGTGCTCTCTGTCTTCGTCTGTGCTGGTCCCCAAGCACGCACAGGTGCCCGTGGTCATGCCAGTGGGCACTGTAACTCAGCCCCTGTCCTTTACTCTTCCCCGCACTACTCCTCAGTTCAAAATATGGAAAGGAATTGCTCCCTGTCCTTTCATCTGGTGAAATTTTGAACGACAAACTTTCTCAACCCAAGTTCTTGCCCTGGGCTTCTCAGCATTCCTCCCATTACTTCTGAGATAACCCCCTTCAAGACCCTCAAAAGGTTCTGAACTCTAGATAGTTGGTCTTGGGTGCACACAAGGTGTAGCAAGAAACTTTTCTCTCTTTAGTTCTAATTACTTGCGTGCATAGAAACATAGGGTCCATCCTAGGCTCAAAGCTCCGGCTCTGTGTGATTGTTCGGGGTCTCTGTCTTTGGAGACTGCATGCCTGCTGCGTCTGCATTTTGTCGACCAGCCTCCTGAGGCGGTGATCCTTGCTGTCACCCACCCAACCGATGGCATATCTGGGTACCGGGTCTGCCTGCATATCCATCAGGGGATGCTGTTACCCAAGTCCCACACACAGTCCTGAAGACTTCGTGTTTTTACGTAGACATCGCTACTCGTTTTTGGCCAGTGCGTTCATTTTCAGATCCCTCTTTCTGCAGACAGTTGGCCTCTCGAATGCCTGAACTGGGGCAGCTCTGGTAGGTCATTCTGTCATTCTGAGCGGGTATGCAGCACCTAACGGGACAAGGCAGGACAGCTAAAGAATAAAATAAAGCACAGTTCCAACTCTGGTGCTTTTGACTGACGACAGAGCAAATCACATTCCTCAAACCAAAAGTTTAAGATAGATAAAGACTGTATGAAATATTTAGCCTCCAAGTTATATGTTATTCTTTCCCTGACAACATTATCATAAAAGGCTTTTATTCAAAACTTTAATACCAAACAATATACTGTAATATATTCAAGGCCCTAAAACACTAGTTTATGCCGGGCCATTTTTCATCTTTAGGTTGCACAAACATTTCAGATTCCATTATTATTTACCTCATTTATTTTTATGAGGTGTAGTAGCTAGTCAGATTCATGTTGAAATTTGACCTTTGAAGTTTAGGGCACTACTCCTAAACTTTATATGACTAAAACACCATTTGTTACTTTCTAGCTTTGATGTTGAGGGGGCAATAAAGAAATACATGAAATGAGTAGAATGAGCTTGTGTTGAAGGATCCTCCTGGCTTCAGGACACACAGTTTTGCGGGATCTTGGAATAAGCCCTAAGCCCTGTTGAGCGAGAGGTACGGACCTAATGGGGGAGACGCAGTGGTACCCAGAAGAGAGCATTGGAATGACACACACAGAACAGAAGGAGGAACACAGAAAGGAGCATGACTGCTGATGTCAGAAAAGCCTCCAACGAAATGGTAATCGTATGTGGGTGTTGGGCAACGAGAAAGTCAGGAAAAGACTCCAGGTGTGAAGAGCACTCCGTTGCTTGATCACAGGAGCTGGATGGCAACTTTGCGAACAGGGAGCACGGCTCTGCTGGAGAGGAGAGAATCGGCCATGGTGGGGAAGGAGACCTGTCTGGAGAGCAGGTTTGACCCTGGATCGTGAAAAATGCTGAGAAGCAGAGTTCAGAAAATGAGAAGTCACCAAACTCGTTTAGCAAGAGGTCAACGTCATGAAAATATTTTTATGTTAGACCAACTCTATTTCTGACTTCTGGATAAATTAAATATATAGCCAAGAGAAATTGTAATGCAAAGGCCGCAGTTAAAAACCGGCTGCCTTCCCATCACTTAGCAGCTTTTGAAATAATCTGCTCATGAGGTGATAAGGGTCGGGACTAAGAGGGTGACATTGGAATCAAAGAAGGTTGTATTTCAAAAATACCTGTAAGGAAGTTTGACAGGATTTGGTAACTCTTTGTCTCTTTGCATAAGGTATGGGGGAAGGGAGGAAAAAATCACTCTACCTCAGCCAGGAAATGAAGATAAATGGGAAATTCGAAAGAAAATGCAAACTTGAGAGAGAAAAATGACAAATGTCTACGAGCGCTGGTTATTTGTAAAATGCATTCACATCTATACGTATGCACGCATACTCAGGTGGACAGAGGAAGCTAGGTAGGTGTCCCTACAGAATTTTAGGGTGGATGTCAACCCCCCTCTCCCCAAAGCCATGCCCACTCTTGGATTTCCTTCCAGATAAACTCTTTGTACAAAAGTCCTTGTTTCAGGGTCTGTTTGTGTTTGTGTTTGTTTGTGTGCACACAGGTCTATGTGCAAAACTCAGGCGAAGACTTCAGGTATGAAGAGAAGTCTGGGACAAGCAGACCCCGTGATGCAGTTCTGGGCCGGGCTGGTCCCTGCTCAAAGGTTCCAGAGCACCTTGGCGGGTGGAAAGTGGAGAGTCTTCCCTCACAGGCTTAGCTACTGAGGACGGACTCTCCCCGTCACAGGAGGAGGACAAGGGGGAGCTTATGTTGTGACCTCTGCCTTTCCAGTTGGGTGATGGAAAGCATAGGATGGTCAAGTTGAGCAGCTTCTGCCAACTGCCGTGAAAGCCTGTGGAAAGACCAGTCAACCACCATCTTGGGGGACGCTCTGAAAGCCAGACTGCCCCCCTCCTACCCCAAGCAGAGTTAAACAGAGGCTCAAGCTCTGGCAAGAGAAAGTCGGGCTCAGGACTTGCTCGTATGGAAGTCCGTGTTGCAAGCAAGGCGGGTAAACACCCTTGTAGGTTGTGACATGTGAGGTCACACGAAGGCTGTGACCTGGCAGGTGACATCAGTGCCATGGGCCAGAGCTCCCCGAGCTCTCAGACTCTCCCGCCAGCTCCCTGCCTTGCAGCTACAGCCCTGCACCTTGGAGATGTCATCCAAGGCAGATGCCTGGAAGGATATCGCCTGCCTTTCTCTCTCCCACCTCTTCTCCTGGCCTTCAGGCCAATGATCATGGTCAGGACTCAGCATAGCCCATGTGGGGAATTGCAGTCCAGCTTCAGGAAGAAAGCCTACTCACTATAGGAACCACAGTACCAGAAATGGGGGCACAGAGCAGGACTGTATTTGGGTGTCAGTCTGGACTGGAGGAAGCTCCCTCCTATGACTTAGGATGGAACATGATACAAAGGAAACCTGGACACTGGTGGTCTGCTACCGATTCTTCTTGTAGTTTCGACCCAGTGATGGTCTATGACAGGAGTCAGAAGGCTTCAGGTGGGTTCAACATTACATGTGAGAACCAGGAACCCATAGGGCTGTGTTCTTCAGGAGGGTGGTTCCCTGCAACCTACAAACTACTATACTTAGCTGATGCCATTTCTGTGAAACTCCAGTAAGAGTCCTTTAGCCTATGATGAGTGTACAGGGGGGTGTAAGTGCTTGGCACAGGGAAGGAAACAAGTACAAGAGGGTAGGGATGTTGACTCAGGAACAAAATCCCATGTTAACGTGGCCAGGATTCCAGGGGTGTGCACACCTGTCAAAACTCAGCGACCTATACAATCAACATCATTTCACTGTATTTATGTACATTACACCCCAAATAAGAGAACACTGAGAAACATGGTCAAAGGGAGAGAAAATGAGTCAGAACCAACAGTGATTGAGGTAGGCAGTTTAAGAAGTGAAGCAAACGTCATGTAGGAACTTGAAAGCTCAAGATAAGGATTTAGATTTTATTTTTACTATCATGGCACATGATTAAATGCATGGGAGTAGGAGATAAGCAGAATCTGGCTTGTGTTTATGCTCTTGAGAAATGTCTAAAATGGAAAGGTGTTTTTGGAACGGGATACGCATGAGGGTATAGACAGGTCGCATACCGAGGGCCAATGTTCCTTTAAAGGCAAATCTGTGTTCCTCCCATTTGGATTGGGTCTCTGAACACCAGGAAAGAGTCAAAGATGAAGAGAGCATGAAGCCAAGGGATGGATACGCATGATCCTAGCCTGGTGGTCATACATTCAGAAAGGACTTCTACGAATGGGGATTTCAGCTGCTTCAGCAAGAGCATCTCGTGGCAGGGGAGCGGAAGGCTGGCACCTCACTCCAAAAGAGAACTCGACCTGCTGGTAGACCCTGAGCTACAAAACGTAGAGACTGACGTGACTTGACTTTGAGTGATGACTCAGATTTATCTGAGGTGACTTGACTTTAAGTAAGGACTCAGATGTGTCTGGATGACAACTTGAGTTCACTTGCTCCTTAACTACACAATCAGGCTGCATCCACATCTCTGTCCTCTGTTTGGTTTCAGACTATTTGATAGACTCATTAGTCTGCAGATACGTGTTTCCAGATGACAGTTTACTTGATTTAATGCTCAAGGTAATAGAACAAATACAGAAGGAAATTCAATGGAAAGGTTTGAAAAAATTAGTAGTATTTTTAAATCCCTTTTCTCTATTTCACTGGTTCTCCCAGCCCCCTTCTGGCAACTACCCTCTTGTTCTCTGCAGTTAAGGGTCTGGGTTTTTTTTTTCTTCTCTCTTTTTTTTTCTTTATTTTTTAATTCCACATATAAGTGAAATCATATGGTATTTTTGTTGCTCAGCCTGACGTATTTCACTTAGCGTCATATCCCATAGGTCCATCCATGTTGTTGCAAATGTCAAGATCTCCTGCTTGTTTATGGCTGAATAATATTCCAACTTACATATGTTGATAGAGGCTTGGCCTGTTTCCATAATTTGGCTGTTGCAAATAATTCTCCCATAAATATAAGCATGCATGCATCTTTTTAAATTAGTGGTCTTATTTTCTTTGGGTAAATAGTCAGTAGTGGAATTACTGGGTCATAGGGTAGCTCTATTTTTATTTTGAGAAACTTCCACACTGTTTTCCAAAGTGGCTGCCCCAGTTCACATTCCTGCCAACAGTGTAAGAAGGTTCCTTCTTCTCCACATTCTCAGCAACATTGTTTCTTGTGTTGTTGATTTTAGTCATTCTGACATGCGTGATGTGGTATCTCATTGTGCTTTTGATTTGCATTCGCCTGATGATGATATTTTTGAGCATCTTTCTGTGTCTGTTGGCCATCTGTAGGTCTTCGGAGAAATAGTCAGGTCTTCTGACCATTTTAATTGGATTATTTGTGGGTTACTTGGTGAGCTTAAAATCAGTAGTGTTTTTAAAGGTAGAAACTTTGTTAGAAGAGCTATCTCATGTCAAAGGAAATCAGATAAAATATAGTTTTTTGATCATAAATAGATTTTTTTCCCTTTGTAATTTGGGATGAGAAATGCTTTTCTTGTGCCAATTCCTTGAGTTTCCTTCACTGAAATTCTAAGGGTTCCTTTAGTGTTTTTTAAGCTCTGTCATTGATCTGAGAAAGGCCTGGGCGTACGTCCTTCTGATTCAGATGATCAGGATTTAGGAGGGCAGACATGGTAACTCCAACAAAAAGCTCTTTACCTGTAGAAAATGAAAAGAACACCAGGGCACTACGAAATCATGGAAATTGCGCATCTAAAAATGTAATATATGTATGTACTATAGGAACATAATCATCATTTACACATTCATGCACTTCTCTGGGACAAGGATCCGGAACTGTAATCGGATTTTTTTATATGACCCCTGGTTCCTAAACATGTAAGAATCAATGTCCTCAAGCATTTAGTGACTTTTGTCTCTTGGGAACCAAGTTAATTAGTTTTTAGCCTCTGAACACACACACACACTTTGCTGTAGAGCCTGTCCTTGCACAGAGCCTAGCCGGATTTTAATTAAACCCACATTTCTTCTTCCTTCGGGGAACACGTGAGATTATATCTCCCACTTCCTGTCACGTAGGTGCCGCCAACAGAAGGGAGTGGATGGTGTGTGCAGCATGCCCTGCGCTGAAAATAACACAACCTCAAAAATTAAGGAGTTGGGTCTCTGCATCACTGTTAGAGGGGAGCCTCTCGTTTGACCAGAAGACCGATTTTGAACAACACATGACTGGGATATAAATAAATCGACACATTTGTGTTCATTATTACCTTTGATTTTGCTAGCAGTGAGTTTTCCCTTAGCTGGCAAAGTCCGGGCGGTCTGCAGGCCTCCGCTCTACGGCAGCTTCGCTCTATGGTGGAGGAGAGCAGTGCACGTGTCTATCCACCAGACCGGCTGGCTGATTCAGGACCAGAAATTATTGCATATGTGATGTCTGGCCAGTTCACTCACGCATCTATCACATGACTGTTGCAAAGTCAAAACAGACCGAAGTAGCCCGAGGGTAAACCTTTGCATGGCAATGCTGCGTGGTTCAGGAGATGTCTGAGCTCAGCAGAGGGAATTTGCTTGCCTAAAAACCTGCATGAGGAGGAGACACGCTTGGGAACAACAGAATTTGGAATTACTTCATGTATTTTAGCTCTACTACTACAGGACTTGGTATTTCGATGGTGAGGTCCAGAGTCTCAAGATCTGCTGGACAGTAAGCTTCGGCTCAAAAACTAAATGGACTGTCATAGTTTGTATACGTGGTGTTTTTTGCTGACCATTTTGAATGTTGTGATTATATTCAATGACAATCTGGTACTTCACTTTTTTGTTTTCAGTGGAAACATTGGATGGAAAAAACTAGTTGTGCATTCGGGAGAGGAGATATCTGTATGCTAGAAAACCTATTTCAAGGGTAGTAACAACAGTACCATAATTAAGATATAAGAACATTTATAGATATTTACCCTAAAGATACATACGTAGTGATCCGAAGGGGCACGTGCACCCGAATGTTTATAGCAACAAAAGTTGTTTATAGTCCAAAATAGTTGTTTATAGTCCAAAAGAGCCAAACTGTGGAAATAACCTAGATGTCCATCAACAGATAAATGGATAAAGAAGATGTGGTATATATATATATATATATATATATATATATATATATATATATATACACACACACATATATATATAATATATATACACATATATATAAGATTTCATTTATTTTGATGGCTGCATAGTATTCCATTGTATATATATATATATGTATATATATGTATATACACATACACACACACACACACACACATATATATATATATATATATATATATATACACACAATGGAATACTATGCAGCCATCAAAATAAATGAAATCTTACCATTTGCGACAATGTGGATGGAACTAGAGGGTATCATGCTTAGCGAATTAAGTCAATCGGAGAAAAACAACTATCATATGATCTCCCTGATATGAGGAAGTGGAGATGCAACGTGGGGGGTTTGGAGGGTAGGAGAAGAATAAATGAAACAAGATGGGATCGGGAGGGAGACAAACCCTAAGAGACTCTTAATCTCACAAAACAAACTGAAGGTTGCCAGGGGGAGGCGGGTAGGGAGAGGGTGGCTGGGTTATGGACACTGGGGAGGGCATGTGCTATGGTGAGATTGTGAAGTGTGTAAGACTGATGATTCACAGACCTGTACCTCTGGGGCTAATAATACATTATATGTTTATAAAAAATAATAAAAAATAAAAATAAAAATAAAAAAAAACAAATAATTGATAGAAAAAAATAAGGAACATTTATATGGATATTGTTTGAATGATAATGACTAGAATGTGAAAGATGGAACAAAGCTTGTGGAAACATGGAAAACTCTTTCTAAATAGTTTACCAAAATTATTCTTGATAAAGAGAAACTGAAAAAAAAAGTCATTCTGAATGTCTCTACAACAATCTCTATTCAGTTTAATGAAGAATAACAAGAATGAAAATGTAATAGGTATTTCTGCATACCCAGTCTTCAAGCTCACATTTATTTATACTCATTAATATCAATTACTGTTCATCATTAACCATATTAAAATTGTCATTAGGTTCAATTTCACCCTTTTCTCTTGATGCCTGATGGCATGATTCTATCTTTGAATGCACTTCCCTAGTACATTTCATTTTAAGCTCGCTAACCTAGGTTTCTAGAATGCATTTGACATAGGAGACAGGTTTAATTGCAAAAGCTCACAGTCATATCTGCCATGGGTAGTCGTTGAGAGACCCAGTGTCTCTATTTCACAGACAGGAAAGATCTGTTTGTTTACACATAAATCTATAAGAAAACTCTCCTTGTAAAATGTATTATTTGTTAAATGTCAATGTAAGGGAGATTTTATTTGCATATATTTACAACATGTCTTGCAAAAAGAAAAAAAAACTGTCAATTTTTGGAACCACCAGGAATTAAAAAATCACAGGCAAGTCCTGCAGACTCTAATCTTGTTTGGAAGGGATGCCATGGTAGACGGCTGCATTTCCTCGCAGAAATGAGAAGACCGTAGTTATGTTTGGGAAAACTGGAAGGGGAATCCTATGACTGTCTGCGTGCGTTCTTCATGCAAACCAGTGAGGAGTGGGAGGCTGAAGGCTGGTCTTCAGTGTAATTTAGTGAAACATGGGCTTCCAATTCCTTTTTACTTTTGGTTGTTGTTATATCTTGTCTTAAGATTTCTTTAAACTTCCTGAGTACAAAATAAATATGTATGTATATTATATATATAATGTGTATATATAATTTGTATGTGTATATTATATATACACACACACACAAAGCAGCCAGCCCTAAATGAATTAAATGAGAACCATAGAACATCAGCTTAAAACTATATTACCAACTCCAGGTGATGAAGAATATGATATATTTTTTTCTTTCACTCAGCTTGGGTAAATTGCTTGTTTATCCTTCCCCTTGGTAATGGGCATTATATCCAGGATTTCCCCCCAAAATCGCCAAGGAAGAGAGAATATCCTACCTCATATTCATGTGGGCATTTTCCAATTTTTATTTTTTTTAATATTATCTTGTATATTTGCTGCTCACCATTAGAAAGTTACTAAGGCATTCTAGGTAAGACCATAGTGAATGTGTTCTTGAGGGGTTCATAGGGGATCTCTCTGAAGCTGTATATGGATATAACTTAACAGACACACATTTATTAATTTTGGTACGCAAGCACACTTGTCCTGGAAAGGCCGGACCACTGCAGGGCATTATAATTTCGTCCTTGACCGTCATCACTACACGGTAGGAAATGATATTTAATTATTTTGTCCTTTCCCTCCAGCACGTTTTTCTCCCCCAAACTGAAGACATTCAGAAACAGATTTTGATCAGTCATTTTCCCCATTTTAACGGAGCACAGACTCTTTCATATGCATCAGAAAGAAGGTTTATCCAGTTAGTGTTTGCGTACAGAGTTAAAACGTAAGCGTGCTCTCATCACAAAAACTCAAGTAAGAAAGAAGCGTGTAGCTTATAAGCGAAAGAGTCCCTTAACTGTTTAAGAGCCCTCTTGAGAGTAACCCAGTTCCTTCCCTAAGGAAATCCGAGCTCTGATTGACACCCTTGGTGGGGAGTCCCTGACGGTGGCATTAACTTAATTCTGCAGGTTGCTATTTAGATTTGCCTGAAAGTGGGGACGTTATTTCATACCCTCCACCTGCCCAGGTCACAATATTTGGGATGTTAGAAACTGACCACAGGACCTGTCATACAGGCATGGTCGACACGGTCCATAAGTATTCTTAACCTCAGTTTTTCAGTTTTTACAACAAGGGTGGTGTAATATCCACCCCTAGGTTGCTGGGGAGAGCAAAGGGAAAGGTCGAGTTGAACACTGACTCTTATCTACGAACACACATAAACATCGCTGTTCTGGGGAAGATGCACAGGCGTGTGTCGAGATCTTACATCTGTACAAACCGGCACTGCGCAGCACAGGCTGTTCAAGGGACCCACGATCTCCTCAGAGGCGCTGATGGGTTACGCCAGAGTCAGGAAGAAGCTACTCATTGATCAAGGAAAACTAAACCAAGGGAGTTAAAATGTACCAATTCCCAGGGGAAACCGTCGTCTTTTGAGCGACGTCATTGCGATGACTCCCAGGTGGAGAACGTTCCCGTCAGTGTCTGAGCTCCCTGCATCAGAGATCACACACGCCCCGATTCAAGTCTTCCTTGCGGATGCTCCCACGGACGCCCGTGTTGTCCCACCCAGACCGCTGACCTCCTTCCTCCCATCCTGTCTTCTCCCTGGTCTAGATTTTGCCGACGGCAGTCAACATGAAATCTGTGCTCCACATCGTACTTCCCAAACACGCATGTTTGCTCCACAACTTACTTCCCAAACACGCATGTTCCTGTAAAGCGGCTCTCGGAAACTTTCTTCCTCTGCATCACCTCCGAGCGCCCCTGAGCACATCTCCCGGGGCTCGGAATGAGTCGCCCTCCTCCACCTCCATTAACTGGTTCAGACAAACTGACTTCTCCTGACAAACCAGAATTCCAGTTTCTGTCTCAGTGAAATACTACGAAAATATCAGATTTCACGACATGGGCTGCGTATTCTTGACAACTCCTGTGCCCGTGAGTAAGCACGCTGATGGTCTCGCTCATGTTGGGATTCAGAAAACAGGGCATTTTCAACCAAGTGTTATTAAGGAGGATTATTTTTTAGGAGATAAATGTCTTGTGATACATACGTGTAGCCCCTCTGTGGCTCATTAAAAATTATTTTCACCCCATGTTCCTAGTAAGATACTGTGGGGCCCGGAGGCCAGATGTAGGAAACAGGACATTTGTTGGTGCACAAACACACTCAATATCTTGAAAATGTCATGTCTGGATGAATCGTGCCCCCGCACCATCCCCACCACGCCCCACGTGATGTCACAGAAGCCAACAGTGATGTCCGCGGCCCATGGGCCTGTTTCCTAAATGTGTTTATAGCCCCAGTCTGGGACAGTTCATGGAATCCTTGGGAGCAGTGGGACATGCATCAGAACGTCACCGCTGGCGGACATGGAGGATCTTCCACGTGGAGAGCCGCGGTTGCCGTGGACGTCGGTGAGAATGTCTGGCGTCTGTCAGCACGAAGGCTCCTCTCTCTTCTCTCACTGATCCTTTTCCCAGGGTCGGTCCTCCAGCTCCGCATAGCAGGCAGAGGGCTCCCTTTGCTGTGCCGAGTGCCCCATCACGTACGTGTTCTGTCTGCTTCCCTGCACTTACTCACTGACTTGTGCAGTTGCTATGAAGGGACACAGCACAAACCTTCAGCAAGTCAAAGGCAAGAAAGGAAAACCTGGCCAGTGCTAACTAAGTGCTGTCACCCTCCCTGCCCTTCCTGGGAGCCTTCTACCCCGGAGCATTGCTTGACAAGTGGGCGATCCCCTCATCAAGAGCTTTCGTTAATCACCCAACCTACGCTGAGTAACAGCTTCTTTCCCTGGAAATAATGGTGTAACTTGTAGTGAACTGGAGAAGGTCTTTCAAGGCCTCATTATCTTCTGGGTAGTATTACCCAGAAGGATTTTTACTACGTGTTATACGGGGGGCATGTTTATGAACACTGTCAGCAGTTGGCGTCCTGACTAGTGTGATGTCCTGCGTGGTTATTAGCCACGTCACCTCTGCCGGAACGGAAACACGGTGCATGTGGGAGACTGCCAGACTCCTGGGTCGTCCATGGTCCAGGAAAATGGAAAACCCACAAGGGCTGAGAAGGCTCACCCAGAGCCTCTTTCATGAATCCCATGCTTATGATTCTCACTTACTGTAATGTCGTCTGGTTTACATTTCTTCTCGACGTTCCAGAGCTCATATTTAGCAGCAACGATCGGGCCGCGTCCTTGGCAGGTCTGGAACACAGAAGCGTCCCCTGAGTGTGGGCCCGAGTTCTCACGGCTGGGTGCCGAGGAGAAGACTGCGACGAGTCTCTCTCGTGTATCAGGGGTTTGCAGAAGGCCCTGAAGTCTCCTGCAGGGATACGACTTTCCAGCACGTGCTTCTCGGGTCAGAGCTGCTTCTCCGGAGCGACCGTCGTGCGATGCTTCTTAGTTTTATCTTGTAAGTTTGTTTGTGGAGCTGAAAATTCTCTCCAGTCCTTCCAATTCTGTGCTAACAGCACACTTACGAGTTTAAAATCTGTCTCACTCTCGGATTCTCCTTCATGTCTAAGTACTTATCAGTGAGAAGAAATCTGGGTGTTACCACGATCGGGGAGCACTCATCGACTGTCATCTTACGAAATACGTTCATAAAACTCATGATTTCCTTTGTGTCCACTTTGCATAGCACTCCCTCCTTTCCTGCATTTTCGGAAATCTCTCAAATTCCCTCGCCGCCATACCATTATTACATTTTTCCTTGATGTTCCTACGGTCGCCCACACTAGCAGGATTTAGTGAATTTAGTGGATTTTTCCCCCAGAGTTGAGAGACGTCCCATCAAGAGGTGGTAAGCGGGGATCTGACCTGTGTGCCTCACCATGGAGTAACCCCCACCTAGGCTACTGCTTAGAAGATGCCCCCTGCCCAGGGCAGGAAAAGCCACGCCTCACTGCAGCCACCGGGGAAGCAAACAGCCTTCACCTCATCCTGATCACCTCCCCCGGCTTCCTTAACCCCCTCGTAGACATCTTCCCCTCCGCACCCACAGAGAATCATTTGGTACATGTTTTAAAATCCTTTTTACTTTTGTGTAGTGGGGAGGTTTTAAAAACCGATCCCTAAAAATCTGTGTAGTGTCGTGCCCATGGCAGACTGGTCAAAGATCAGGGTGAAGAGGACAGGAGACCTGGGCTGGAAAACTGCTTCCTCCGCAGAACGGCTGGGAGTTTCTAGAGTTGGTGGCCCCGACTGAAAGTGAGCATCCTACTAACTGCCCCTCCACGGAAGGGTGTCACCGATCAGCGACTTCATACGAGTCAGGTGCTTAAAACACAGCTTCCCGCATACCGTGTGCCTGGTGTGACCTATTGGTTCTGTTACTGATATTTATTAATATTAGCCATTTTTCCCGAAAGGATTGACCTGCCCTTGACCCCTTCTTACCGGCGTCACTATGTGTGTACACGGCCTTGGCTCCGCTTTCTTCATGCACCCGGGATGCGTGAATTCACCACTCATGAGTTCCTTTTCCGCTCACTCACCCTGACCCACCGCAGCTTCCCTGCCCACAGCTGATTCGAAATTACCCTGAAGATTTAGGAAGAACAAAAATTCTCTTAAACGTGCTTCTCTGCTGTCCCCTCAGGAATGTGGCTGTATGGATTTACATTTTCCCAACTCAGAAGCCTGGTATTGCTCTAGTTTCGTGACATCAGGAAGGACACTTCCTACTTTAAATATCGGTGTCCTTGTCAGAGGAGCGGTGAAAGTGTGCAGCTGTGTATCGTCCGAGAACCCTGTGCTCGCATACTTTATCATCGTGCACGTCACACAGACCACGTTGGAGAAATATCAGATTACTTTCGCCAGAGTATCAAACGCAGCCATGTCTTGGAGTGATTTCAGGATTTTAATAATAGTTTTGGAAATCAAAATTATAGCCTTCATCTGCTTAAAGATACTGGAAATTAATCAAGGAGAACATCCGGTTCTTAAAGTCAGTGAGTTTTAATATTAACGTTGAAGGGCATCATATAAAGTTTCTAATGCAACTCTTCCTGAGAAAGTGAAATTTTTCATTTCCTAAAAAGCACTAACGTAAACGTCACAGGAGTAGGTGTGCTGCGCTGCATCATGATACCGGCAACCCAAGTTTACTTTCTGAAAACAAGAGAGAGGAACGTGCGTTAATTGAACGCCTACTTTGTGCCCAGCTCTGTCTTTGCATCCCCCAGCATTTTATTCTTCCTGGTTTCTACTCGCTACCGCCCACCGCCCTTCCTAGCTTATATACGCAGCCAAATCTACCAGGTTCGTAGACTTCGTAATTATAGAGGCAGAATTTTAGACACTTCCAAGTCATATGAAATGCAAATTAGATACCCCTCCACATACACAAAAATGGTTAAAATTGGGAAAAGAAGAAACAGAAATTGAGATAAACTGCCTGAAAGTTGCCGTCGCTGGTACGCGGACACATGATTTATTGAAATGAAAAACGATACGGCTACTTTGGGGAAATGTTTTAGCTGTTTCTTATACACATAATTTATCACGCAATCCAGTAATCACACTCCTCCATTTTACCGGAGAGAAATGAAAACATATTACCACCGAAAATAGCCCGAACCTGGATGCTCACGGCATCGTTTTCCTGGGGACCAGAAATCTTCCATAACCCACGGCCATCACACGTGGAAAAGACGGATCGCGTGCGTCCACACGGAGCACTACTTGGGGGCGGGGGTAGGGAAGGAGCGGATTCCTAGCACACGGGCACGCGACAGACCGCGGACCAACAGAGCCTGCTGGCGTGTGCGCCTCCGATGGCTGCTGTCACATGCGGCCTGAATTCGGACCATCCCGTGCTCTTGCTCTACAGGCCAGGAGCCCTGCATGGCTCCCTCGAGGCTGGGGTCAGCGTCATCCGGGCTGTGCTTTCAGCAAAGGCTCTGGAGGGGAGTCTGAGTTCTTGCCTTTCACTGTTTCTGTGGTCTGGCTGGCGCCCTAGGTGTGACGCCCCGTGCCGCTCTCAAGGAACATCACAGGGCATCTCGTGTGTCTAGACAGGCAGACTTCTTCTCCACAGTCGATGCTCGGTGCTGCCTCTTCCGGGCACACTTGTGTCCGCAGTAGGAGCCACTGGGGAAGGTGAGACGTTCGCCCATCTCAGGACCCTTAGCTGAATCACACAGGCCAAGCCCCAGTGGCCCCACAGGGTAGTGGCCACGGGTTCAACGTTTGAGGGTCTGGATGTCTCTTGGGGCCACTTTTCAGCTGACATCATGAAGCAGCAATGCCGGACCCTACAGGCTACAAGCTTGATGTTTGGGTTTACGTGACCCTCCGCAGAGGGCGACACTGTCCTCTTTAGAAAGCACCGTCAATGTGACATGAAGCGCGCTGGCGTTTTTGCTTTTTTCAACCATTAACATTTTTTTAAAAGAGGGAGACAAGGTTTGCTGTGATCAGCGTGAAGAAAGCAGGCCACTGGGGTTGAATACAACGTTGGTTCACTCACAGTCCGCACGCGCACCCGAAGCTGCAGAGAGGATTGGAAAAGCGTCAAAACTGGGTACAAACACAAACACATCAGCCCATTCTCCAGGAAGGACGTGCGGAAGATCCAACTTCCTGGGTGTTGTCAGATCTTCTCTTCTTGCCTTTCTCCCAGCTCACCGCTTTCGTTGATTTTAAGGTCTTTTTAGCGCCAAGCTTGAGATGAAGGAGACAGCGGACTTTGTTCCGAGAGTTTCGCCTACAATTAGCTGGATGGTTTAAAAACTAACCACTTGTTTGTGTGTGTGCGTGTGTGCGTGTGGGTGTGGATTGAAGTTTTAATCTGTTTTCAGTGAGATTCTAAATGGGCCTTTCAAATACCTGTAATTTTTTCTCAAGTGTTTAGAAACAACAGATTCAAAAACTGTGCTCTGAGCTCTTCTGCGGTTCAGCATGGCCTGACATCTTAGACTCAGCTTCCATGGGCCAGGGGGGTGGGGACTGTTCCCCTCCCGCATGACATCCTGTTGGGAAAGCCTGTAATTATGCAAATGATTAGGCATGAGTTGTCTCCCGCCTGTGAAACACTCTATTGTGTGCAGAGTCCAAGCGACAAACTCTACATGAGTCACGTTTAAACCTCACGGTAAGAGGATGTCCTGGCCATCCCCCACCCCCACAATTCACAGGTAAGCTACGAGGAGCCCACGGTGCCCTGAAGGTCACAGCAGATGCGAGATTGTTCCCAAGGAGGGAGGGGGTGCCCCCCACCTTCCCTAGTTTTAGGGAACATTTGCCTTCAATTTTTTAGTTTTTTCTTTCCTACATCCAAACCAATATTTTCCTTTATAATTTCAATCCGTAACTGTGAGAGCCGTTGCGTTAAGCAGTTTGGGGGAGTGCAGCGCAGTATGAGAGGTCTTTTTTTATATGCACACATATTTTGGAAAGAATCATGAAGTGTGGAATCTGGTTAGAAGACAGGTGCCCACTACTCCTTTCATTTGAGATTCAAGTACACCGTTGGGGGGGGGAGGGGCACAGCCCTCCCCGTCTGGTTAAAAAAGATGTATGTGTTTATCACTTTATTCTGCTGAACAATGAAAAATGAATAAAGGAGACATTAGTGGAAATCGATAGCTTTTTGGGAAGCACCAGGCGAATTTATCTGCCTTTTGGATATATGGGCTCGTTCTCTGCGTGCTCACCCTTTACAATCACATATGGATGTAAAAATACCAGCAGAAAGAAACCATCCTTTTTGAGCCTCTGAATTTAGAAAGTTAAGAAAAAAAATAGGAAATCATTTTTATTCAACAGTAAGAAAATAGCAAATTAAATATGATAGGTATGGTTTAGGTTAATTGGGACACTATTGCAACAAATCAGCAGAGCCTCTGATCTATAACATGTTGAGCATTCCTTTGATTTAGAAGGAAGAATTGGAACCCTGACGTAGAGTAAGCCGCGATCTAGACACCCGTCGGAGAGAGGCGAGTCGGGGCAGAGGGCTGAAGTGTGTGTGTGTGGGGGGGGAGTTAACATTGGCAGGGGCTGAGCTTTGCACTCTGAGAAGTCACTGTTCACCGTCCACTCAAATGACACAGTTTTAGGGGCTGGACATCTGGGATCAGCTGCAGGAGTGCTGGGTTCTCCTGAGGACATCTTGCTGGTTGAGGGAGGGCTGCTTTCTCCCTGGGTCTTCACACAGCAGAAAGAGCACTGGCCAGCTCCCCTGGCTCTTCTGATTCAGGAATGATCCCCTAAGGAGGGCCCCGCCTTCATGACCTGCTCACCTCCTGACCTGTTGACGGTTAGGTCTCAAAATGCAAATTCTGGGGACACAGACATCCAGTCCATTGTGTATAGAGCGGGACCTGTGGATGCAACGCTGGCCAGCATTTTCACCGACATAAACCCACACAGGGAAGAAAACTGGTATTTTGTGAATACGCGGGCCGCAGATCTCCTCTGTCTCTTCTGGTAACTTTCTCAACGCGAAGAGTGTCCGCGAAATGCCTTTCCACCCCAGTGTTGCACGGGTCTGTAGACAGGACAGATTCCTATATGAGATGGTCCCACAAAATGGATGCTTTGTATATTAATTACAGGATGAGTTTTTCTCTTTTATTGACATGACAGACAACTGGAAACACAGAGTCAACGTCGTAAGAGCTATAGATGACAAGGGTGATCTCATGCCCGTGGATTAATAAGAAAAATCACTCAGGGGCACCGGGTGGCTCAGTGGGTTAAAGCCTCTGTCTTCGGCTCAGGTCATGATCTCAGGGTCCTGGGATCGAGCCCTGCATCGGGCTCTCTGCTCGGCAGGGAACCTGCTTCTCCTCTCTCTCTCTGCCTGCCTCTCTGCCTACTTGTGATCTCGCTCTCTCTCTCTCTCTCTGTCAAATAATAAACAAATAAAATCTTTTTAAAAAATGAAAAAAAAGAAAAATCAAACAGTAAAGATTTCTCTGAGTGAGCACTGGAGATTCGTGTTTACCATGTGCAGATGAAGTGGTGTGTTTGTGTGTATGTCCGTATGTTTGCATGTGAGTTTTTGAGAGAGAGTGGGAGAAGCAGAGCTGAAGGACAAGCACATCCGTGAATCATCGCCAAATTAAAAAAGAAAGAAAAAGAAACGAAACATCCTTAGTACTCCTTATTAAAGAACGTAAAGTAGCTTGGAAGAACGTTGTCTGGACTCAGGCTAACCTTCAGCGTTAGCTAAGCAAAGGTCAATACTCAGACATAAATGAAGGACAGAAGTATTAAAACAGGGGCGCCTGGGTGGCTCAGTGTGTTAAGCCTCTGCCCTCGTCTCAGGTCATGATCTCAGGGTCCTGGGATCGAGCCCTGCATCAGGCTCTCTGCTCAGCGTGGAGACTGCTTCCTCCTCTCTCTCTGTCTGCCTCTCTGTGTACTTGAGATCTCTTGTCTGTCAAATAAAAAAAAAAAAAATAGAATAAATTTTAAAAAGTATTAAAACAGTCCTAAACACTAGAAACCAAAGGCATTTATACAAAAGAAAAGCAAGAACAATGACCAGCAAGAGTCTAAAAGCGTCAATAAACCGAGAATACGGCACATCCACAAACGTCAGGACACTGGAAACCCCACGCTGCTCCGGGCAAGGGCAACGCGCCGGCCGGCATCCCTGGGAAGGAGCAGGAGGGGTCACGTTCGATTTCCTTGTCACATCTTCCAGCTTCGGCAGGCTGCTGGCACCGTGTTCTCTGCAGACGAGGCTGAACTGAACACGGCACACCCCGTTTTACTGCGCTTTGCCGACATCGGGGCTTTCCACGAATTGACCATCTCCGGGGCCCCCGTCTCTCCGCAGCACCTGCTCAGGGCACATCTGTGCCTTCTACCTGATCCTGCACATCCCCCGCCCCTCGCTCACGCTGAGGCCACGGGGTTTTGTCAGAATACACAGTGTGATAGGGAGGGGTGCGGTCCCCTTCTGTCGCTTCTGTCCTTCATCTGGGGAAAAACGAGAAAAAGAAATATTAAGTGTGTGCAGCAACTTGACGAGAATTTTTTGTGTGGCTGAAATTCCCAGTGAATTTTGCTTAAAAAAAAAAAGTTCAATGGACGAAACTACAGGCAATAATAAACCACTCAAGGTAAGACGGACCCGAATTAACCTCGTCCCTGACCCCATCTGTCTTCAGAGACTGACCTTTTCTCAGTTCTTTTCACTGCAAGAAAGGAACCTTCAAGCAGACACGATCGTTTAGAAAAGCCCGTTGAAAAGTGAACGTATCACAATGCAGTTGCTTGGAAGTTTTACTTTTGAGGATGTTCTTTATTTGCTGCGTGTAGCTTTTATGACGGGAATGGTCTTAAAAGGTTAAACCGACGAATGACAGTGACTTTCACCTGCAAATTAGATCAGTAAATTACCCTTTGTTTTGTCCTTGTACAGAATTTGGGTCAAACAAATGAACTGTCTGTTGCCTTTTGCTTTGTTTGAGGGGCGAGGACCTTAAGGAAGAGGGATTGGGGATCTATGTTCTACTGGGGACGCGGTTCCCCTCCAGGAGCCACGGGCCACAGCTACCCACGCACGGGGACGTGGCTTGGCACCTGTTACCCTCCCCAAGCTTCCGCGCTCATCCCAGGGAGGAGGCCATGGCGCTCATGGCACCGGCTGGGTCCCTCGCTAATGCAGACAGTCAGTCTCCTGGTGGGGAAAACCAGGTCTCCCTCATCTCACGGGCAGGGCTGGCAGGGGTAGGAGGTTGGAAGAGGGAAAGTCCGGGTTGAACCCTACTGTGTCACGTATCACATTATTTGTCCTTCAGCCCTGGAGTTTGCTTTTGCATTAAATGGGATTAAATGTTGATCTTCCTTTTGTGGAGAGGATCCAATGAGCCAGGCTGTTGGGGAATGAGGACACTTTGACTCCCAAGACAGAAAATAGTGAGCACATGCTGTTTACTGAAGAGGTGAGCTCGTCCTTTGATCGGGCTGGAAGAGCCAGACATGAGCTGCGTTTGACAGACACAGATCCGGACCATGATATGACAGACTTGCTATCTGCCTGTTCCATTTCTTGACCTCCTGAGACCAGCGCTTCTCATGCGTCAGTTGGTCCGGGAATCAGCTGGAGATCTGGGTACAGTAGAGCCGACTCCTGGGGTGCAGGTGCCTGCAGGGCTGGGCTTCTGCGTCTCTCACAAGCCCAGGGGTCAGCCCCAACGCCAGTGCCTGGATCGCCCTTCCTGTAGCATCGATCCCAGGGCTAACGAGGATGCCAGACACTATCCCCAAGATCTACTGAGCCTTGGATCCATAACCCATCCCAAAGAAACAGGGAAGGAGAAGCGAGCTTTGTCAGGAGTGTTTCAGAAGGGCCGGCTGGTGGGGGATGGGTCTTGTCTCCATCCTGTGGAGGGCTCCCTCACTGGGTCACTCATTCATTAGCGAGGTCAATAAAAGCTGTGGCACAGGTTCATTTTCTATCCGCGTGAAGCTGTGGTTCTAATATTTTACAAATTAAATAAGATGATGTCTCTTTACAAATCCTTTTCTCTTTAATTAGTGTTTCAAAAGCCTTTTAAGAATGATCCGGAGCCTGTGTATTCACCGGGAAGCCGGGATTTACTGAAGGTCATGGGCACATTGCTCAAGACTGCAGGTCAGGAAAGTTCCAGGATTGATCCACTACTGAGACAGGGGAAGCTCTGGTTTCCCTGTGGAGTGAAAGTCCAGAATAGGAAAGCAATAGGTTGTTATTTATATCAGAGCGGTATTGATTTGGCATATTATAGAATGAAAGAATCCTCTTGTCAAAAGTGCCAAAGTGATTAAATCATGGTTGAGGTTTTGTGGACACCCTACTAATTTTTTTACGTGGCCCCTGTTCTCTCCCGATTACATAAATTTTAAGCAGATCGATGGATTCTGCAACTTAATATGGGGAGCTTTCCTGAAGTATACAGCAATAATTTTAAAAAAGCATTTAACAAAGAAAGAAAGTCCTTGTAAATATTTTCCCAGTTTAGTGAGAAATTACAAGATAAAGCAATTGTGGAGTAGGGTGTAGATTAATAGATTAGGGGATTAGCTATTGTTTGTGAACAGATACAAAGGCAATAACAAATGATGATTAAGTATGAAGAAGTTAATTAAAATGCAAATATTATGCTCCGCTATGTATTAATAAATAGCAAGGAATTTAGGGAAACAAGCAAGGAATTAAAGCATGATTATATATTTTAATTAAGTGTTAATTTAAGACAGAATGTTAATGGGGATTATATGAAAGTCTCTGGGGAAAAGTCAACGGTTAGTGACGGATTAGAAGTGAAGACTGTAACAACTGCACAAAACAATGATCTTTCAAAATATCATTGAAACTCTAAAGTTACAGTTCACTTAAAATAGCACAATAACTCACAACAGTAATAAAGAATCTTTGTGTTTCATGTCCATACAAGTATTTTCCCATTTTAATAATTCATAGACTTGCAGAACTTTTGAGTCAGAAGAGAAGTTAAAGATTTTCTAGGTCAAATCATGACTTGATACAGTTAAAGGCAAATCCTTGATTTCCACAGTCAGAGGTTTGGGGCTCCCTATTCATTGCTCCTCTGTTCTGGGGTTCTGATGCTTCTCCAGCACCACCGAGACACACGGTCAAATCGGTGGCAAAGTCTGTTTGACCAACAGTTGAGCAAGCACCAAATGCATCTTCGTAATTCGCTATGGACACCTGGTCCAGAGCAGACAGCCCAGGTGTAGTGTCCCCGGTGGAGGTCTGGCTCTCTTCCTCTGCATCCTCTAGAGCCCACCAGATCTGAGCATGGTATCACCCACAGGGAGGGTAAGGGTCTAGCAGGGTGTGAGGCCCAACCCCCAGCACATTCGACAACCAGAGCAGGAGGCACAGAGAAGAGCCTGCAGGATGCCCAGGCTCAGCGCCCCCACCCCACTGACCATCAGGAGGGAGAAACAGGAGAGGAGGTGGGAAGGGAAGATGTTGACCTGTGGTTCATAAAGGAAACAGCGCAGCTGTGGAAGTCTGTCCGGCAAACCCTCCAGTCCCCTGCAGCCAAGGCCAGGGACACAGCCCTGCTCAGCCCACAGCCCTCTCCCCGGGGCAGAATCGACATGGGGCGGGCAGAGTAGAGGTTTGGGAAGATAGTGGCTCTCCTTGGAGGACAGGCAGAAATATGGGGGAAAGGCACAACTAATGCTCCCCTTCTATGCCCTCCAGGTGCCAGTGATGTGCTAGGATACAGGCATTTTACTATAAGCAACTGTGTGATTTTATGTGGCCTTAATCACACACGTAATCCATCGATGTTTGGTTGCGTTTCTTTGGATGTATTCATTAGTTTATTCCGCACACATTTCCTGAGTTCCTAATGTGTCCTAGACCTGTGGGGTTTAAGATTAACTCCTGTATCTCCCATGTGTAACCACATACAATGCAATACCATGGGCAGCACCTTCAGTAAGAGAGAAACACAAAAAAGAACCAACCACTCAGTAAAGAGAAACAAGGAGTCTAAATTTCATTTCTTTTTCTTTTTCTTTTCTTTTCCTTTTTTCTTCCTTCCTCTTTCTTTCTTTCTTTCTTTCTTTCCCTATTTCCCTCTTTCTCTCTTTCTCTCCTTCTTTCTTTCTGTAAGTCAAGAGACAAGCTCTCCCGGACGTCCATGCTTTGCCTTAGCTCTGCACGAAACAAAGGGGTAGGAAGACAGGCTCATCACCTGTGCCTGGAGTTCTCCTTTCAGTCCACTGGGCCAGCTCCGCCCCGTGTGGGGCTTAGGCCTGATTGTCCTGGATTGCCTCCATGTAGCTGTGCTGTCCCGGGCTTGTGCCAGTGTCCCCAGGGAACGGAGAGAGAGTGGGGCTGGCCGCGGCTGTTTCCTCCTCTAAAGGCAAGTCCTCTCTTGTGCTCAAGCAGTGGCTCTTCCCAGGTTCCAGGGGCTCCTCCCTCACTCCCCCACTTGCTGGGGAAGACCTAGGTCCTCTCTTCTGCTGACCCTGGGCATCGTGACGTCTGCTGTTGGAACTCCTGGCTTGGACTCCCTTTAGGAGACCTTCTTTGGCTACTCTTTTTTGGTGCTTCCTCTTTCTTTGGGGCCCCTTCTTAGTTCTTCTACAAATTTGTTTATCCTCTCCCCATGTACCATCCCCAGACTGCATAAACTGCTCTGCTGACATTTTGGCTTTGCCGAGGTGACTTCATGAAGTACAGGCTTTCATGGGTGAGTGAATAAGTCTAAGGGCTGAGGCTGGCGTCCCGTCTTACAGATTCAGATTTGCAGGATCATATCGAGGCAATGAGAGCTTTTGTATTTTTCCTCAGTTTCCTGTGTTTGAACTCACTTCAGACAGGGAGGAGTGGACTCTTACCAAACGAACACGCCGTCATTTAACAACTATGAATTCTGGACCAAACACCTGAACCAAAACAAGCAGAAGAAATGAACTCCCTCCCCAGAATTCTATATTCTGGGAAAATGGGCTTCAATAAACACCAAAACCAAGGCATTTTCGGATGACACCACTGTTACCGTTTCCGGGACACATTATTCATTCCTGAAGACCCGGATTTCTCAGCCCGCAAACTTCCCCTGGCATTATGCACAACGTGGTCTCCAGCCGATCGTAGCCCGGACGTCGTGAACGTTATGTTGTGAGGATTTGGTTATATTCTGGGGAAAAATGTTGATACTTGGTTTTAGACTCCCAAATGTCAAGGAGATGAAGGTACCAACACGACCTCTGGTTCCACATTTTAGATTTTCCGCACGATGATTTCAAGTTGATCCTGAGCTCACTTTTGAGTTGAGAGACAGATTTTTGTGTTGCTTTGTTTTGATTTGTTTTCTACGCCATCTTGTTTGGCCTGATTTCAGTCCCCCACCACATACAGTTATGGAAGGGACACAGGGCACGTCCCCTCCCTTGTTCTAGAATAGGAGATCCCACCGCCAGCTAAATAGCAACTGTGACATAATAAAACTGGATTTCTAAAGATTTCATATTTTGCTGTTCTTGCATCCATTTGGAAGCCCAAACTGATTCCAAGTGACAAGGCATCACACAGAGGAAACAGTTTTCACATTGGGGTATTTACCTGCGATCCCACAGCCCCGTTATGTACCGCAAGATCCTGTTTCCTAACTCACCTGATAAATAACTAAATTGGAAGGGGTAGCTTTGGAGGTGGTAGGAGGGTCCCAAGGCTGTTAAGTTGGGAACCAGCAGACGGTCCATCCTTGCCTTTATCCCGGTATCCGGGAACTGCTGGGCACAGTTAGAGCGAACGATGTGACCCTTTGGTGTCGTTCCACAGGCTGGCTTCTGCCATTCGCGGGGATCTCTGCGCTGCTTCCTCGCCCCCGTGGCTGTCTGACTCATTCTTCTGTTGGAGAGAACAGAGAGGCAGGAACTGCTTGCAGGCGGAAATCTGCTCGAGTCGAGAACCTGCCGTTTGAAGTCTGTCAGGCCCCCCTCGAGTGTGGGTGATGGCTGTCCCAGACCAGCCAGAAACAGCTGTCCCCACCTCTGACAGTAAAGCGGAGTGCGTTTATGAGATCCTAAATTTGTTTCCAAACCAGCGAAGCTCTTGGATCCTGTGCCTTCGCCATTTCCCTGAAGGAATGCAGTGTAAAAGCAGTTTAGGTTTATTGGCATTTTGTTACTTGTGCGGATCTGACCTTTAGGATAAAATCACATTTTGAAAGCCTGTGATCAAAATGTAAGCAGCACTTGGCTTCATTTTCTGGTGCTGTGCAGAGTCTGGCGAAGACGAAACATGCGACGGCTCCGTGGCCAGTCAGCAGATTCCCCGTCCCTGGACACATTTCCGTGCTGTCACTTCACCGTTCCAGGCTCACGCATGTGGACCCGTCCGTCATTTCTATCAGGCTCTTTAGGAACATGTAAGCTGCCCTCGAAAAGAGTAAGCCTACCTGCTCAACTCCTCGGGTAGTAAAATGAATGCAAAAGGAACGGAAGAGAAAGGTGGTAACGATTTACTGGCCACTTTGCCGTATGCTGGGCACAACGTTACATTATCTGATGTCCTCCGGCTCTGGCTGGGGTGGCCACCGTTAGCACAATTACACAGGGCCCTGAGATCAGCCGAGCTGGTATCAATTCACAAAGACGTAAACGATTACATTATAGCTGGCATTTCAACTCAGAATCATTTCCGCACTGAGAACAGGAAGCGAGGCTGGCAAATAGAAGTGGGTTCTCAAATTACTGATCTTCTAATCATTTTAACCTCAGACTTCCTTCTCCGTAACATTAGTAATGTTAAATGTAATTTGCGCGTTCTGCGATGGATGGCTTTGTGATAGCAGTAAACAGGGCCATACGGACGAAAATGCAATCATCAAGATGAACAGTACGAGTACTGTTGGATTTCTTGATTGGTTTGTTGGAGAAACGATAGCAAAGAGCAGCAGGAATTACCAGCAGGATTGCAAGTGGGCTTCTCTCGTGGGGACGGCTGATTGCAGGAGGCTGACAGACCCTACGTATGCGAGTGCATCGTGGGGAAAATTATTTTAAAGGAAAAAGAAAACAATAATTACCCACTTGATAGGAATTTTAAAATGTGTGTTTGTAATCAAAACTAATGTTCAGAGTGAAATGTCAGTAGGAAAACAAATTCAAGAAAAAAGAATCTTTTAAAGAAAATGGTCCCTTTTAAATTATACAATTTTTTAAAAGGAAAACATTTTGCCCATTACTCCCAAAGAGAACGTCAAATGCTGTGACTACCAAAACATACTTATTTTTAAAATAAATGTAAAATAAAGTAAATTTCCCAAGCTATATACACAGGCTTATTGTTTCATAGCTGTTGATGCTTTCAGTGTTTTTTCATTCGATATTTCAAAATGAAATAAAAGCAAAATTGGTACAAACTGTAATTTCTAAAAATCTTACAGGAAAATAACAATTTTCCTTAATTTAACAATTCTTTGTAAAAAATATATCATTTTTGTAACTCTTCAGAAGTTGAATATACTAGGCACACGGATTGCTGCATACTGCTGGAAGGAATTCTTTCTTCTTCTTAACATGGAGCGAAATGAAACAAGACAGGGTGCAGATGAATTCAGGTTTAATGATTTTATCTGGGCAGGAGGCCCGGGTCAAGGAGAAGCCTTATGTGATCCAAGCCGTAATAGTGAGAGCATCACAGAGAGCTTGAGACACAATATTTCTTTGTTGATCCTGTACTGTGAAAGCCCTACTCTGCGCTGCACATTCTGCCCACTTCTGTGATTCAGACCATCAGTTTAATAACCTTATAACTCAGCGGTAGACTGGCGAGGGTCCGAGGAATTCAAGATACAGAAATAATTGGATTCTGTATAAAAATTTTATAATCCGACTAAGCACAGGGAATCACACAGAAGGCATCTTAGAGCTCAGAGTCTGCTTTCTTGAGAAAAAAAGTTGTGCCCTTTGCTGAATCCTGAATGAAGCTCAGGGGTTCAGCTGGTCAGGAGGAGGGAAAAGCCTTCCAACCTCAGTCAAGGTACACACGAGGATTAGAAGGCAAGAAAAATCATCCCTGGAACAGAGTGATTTAGAGATTGCGTAACTTTGTCGCCAGAAAATATACATGTAAGTAAAACGTACTGCAGGTTGAAGATAAGCTTAACCATTCCAGAAAGGTATAGCAACTCTGAGAGGGAAAATAACATTGCCGTAGAGAAGTAGATAAAATCAGGAAAGGAAGTGTGCAAGGTCTGCTCATTGCATGCCATTAACTACCTCTGAGCTGTGCACCCGGGACAAAGCAGGAAAGGAAAGAAACCACACCATCTCTACATTTTTTCTAAACAGGTTGTTAAAATGTGAAGAGGGGCTAGCACAGACTTGGCAAACATTTTGACTATGTCCTGAAAGGTTAATACCCAGGGAAAGAATATGTTTTGTTTTCCAATATAATTCTAAAAGTGAGATTTCAGAGTAATGTCGCAATGAATTTGGAGATCTGGAATGACTTATTTTACATGATTTTAGTGAGTCATTATAATTGAGTTAAGCTTCCTTATTGAGCACATATATAATTGAATTTTAAGAGGTCATGTTTTTTTAATAAAATGTGTCTGGACATTCACCTTCATTATTCAGTGTGATTCTATTAACCTCAAGTTTGATCCTTTGGAAGAAGAACAAAATTGTAATTGACATTCTCTATCTGTATTCTAACAGGCCACGACCCAGATTCTCAGATTTGCTGGCCACAAGGGAATGTAACATATTTAGCTGAGTGAGAATAAAATTCCAAATTATTGTACTTCATCCTTTGAATGGCATTTTTAGCTTTTTGTGGAAAAGGATATGAAGACTATTGATTTATTTAAAACACATCTAGTTCCCCATTAAGACTATAAATTTTTTATATAAGACTGATGAATCACAGACCTGTACCCATGAAACAAATAATACATCCTGTTAGTTAATTGAATTTAAATTAAAATTTTTTAATTTTTAAAAAAGACTGGGTAAAATTTATCCTTTGTTGGTGAACACCATTTATTGTAGAAACCATTGACTAATTTTTCCCATTAGTCTAGAAGACAGACATAATGTACTTAGAACATTGAGCATCACATTTTTAAATAGTGTAATGATCTTTAACTGTTTCTGATGTTCCATTATTTTAATTGCTCAGAAATCTTTCACTTGAGATCATTTTATTCCTTTTCAAAAGCTCTTTTCACATGTGCATTTAACATATGCATTTAGATAAATGACCCATAAACATAATGTGTTCTGCCTTATGCAACAAAGATAGGTAAATAGACAGATGGATAGATAATAGATAAATAGATCTTGGGTGATTCATAAATAATAGGAAGTTAGAGAGATAGAGAGAGAGAGATAAAGGTAGAGCTAGAGAGAGAGAGTGATACTATGTTAATTCGAGTTATTCAAAGACAGAAAAAAAGTATTCTCTTCTCTTAAAGTATAGTTCAAGAGATAAATCTGACACAACTGTAATTCTAACACTATATGGACTTTCCACAGAAGAACAGTATGTAACAGGAAGAGAAATGCTTTAATTGGCCCAGACATACCATATGATGTAGAGCGTGTGAATGAAGAGATAATGGGAATGGTTGAGGAACATACTCAGGAGATAGATGATCAGGATGAAAATGTGGCTTGGCGTCTCTTAGTTATATGGCGGCCAGCAAGATGCTTAGCATTTCTGAATGTCCGTTTTCTCACTTGATGTGAGAAACCATGTCTGGAGAATCGAGTGTGTGTGCAAATACAAGATGGCTCGTGTTCTGCTTGGCACATGGATCGCACACACATGGGCCAGCTGGTGCTGTTCAACCTCACGCACCAGGCAGCTCTACGCTGGGAGCCAAGACATCCTGCCCAGCCACACCACCTTGTTTAGAGATCAATTAGCGGCAGATAATTCCACATTGCAATCAGCACTACGGGTGCTATTAGGGTAGAAAACATTCACGTCTTTCCCCCATTTTGTTCATTTCTTCTCTTATCCTTATTCTCTTCTTTAAACATACTTTGTTCTGTTTTGTTATTTTTCTAGATTCTTGAGATGAAAGTTTAGATATTTTACTTTCAATAGTCTTCCTCACATATTTTGTTATTACAAACTTCCTTCTGAGCATTAGTTAACTTTCATCACCCCATGCTGATATTTTGAAATTTCGTTATGATTCGTTTAAAATGCTTTTAGAAATTGGGCTCTGAATTTTTAATTAGGGTTTATTTTAAAAAGTATTGCTTAATTTCTGATCCGTGGGAGAAATTTTGCTTCTCTATTACTGATTCCTAGTTTAAACCATCCTCGTCAAAAACTGTGGTCTGAGTGGTTTCAAACCTTTGAAATTTGTTGTGGAGAGCTTGATGGATTAGCACATGGGAAATATTAGTAAATGTTCTAAGAGCATTTGAAAAGAATGCAAATCTCTCATTTACACATGTAAATTAGTGCACGTGCATGTATATTCATACACGTGGCACATGGGGAGGTTGTTTCTTAATGGTGTCGTTCAGATCATGTTTCCAGATTTTATCTACGTGTCTATCAGTTTCATGGGGCTTGTGTTAAAATTCCCACTACAACTGTGGGTTTTTCTATCTCCTTTCAGTGCTGTAATGTTTACCTTATATATTCACAAAATAGCCAATGAATTTTTCACCTCTGATTGGATGCCAACTGCACAGTCTCCAGCACAGGGTGACTTCTGGAGTATCGCCGTCTCTGAAGAGCTCTGCATTCTTTTTTTTTTTTTTTTTTGGTTTGTTTGTTTGTTTGTTTATTTATTTACAGCATAACAGTGTTCATTGTTTTGGCATCACACCCAGTGCTCCATGCAGTACATGCCCTCCCTATTACCCACCACCTGGTTCCCCAACCTCCCACCCCCCCCGCCCCTTCAAAACCCTCTGGTTGTTTTTCAGAATCCATAGTCTCTCATGGTTCATCTCCCCTTCCAGTTTCCCTCAACTCCCTCTCCTCTCCATCTCCCCATGTCCTCCATGTTCTTTGTAATGCTCCACAAATAAGTGAGACCATATGATACTTGACTCTCTCTGCTTGACTTATTTCGCTCAGCATAATTTCTTCCAGTCCCATCCATGTTGCTACAAAAGTTGGGTATTCATCCTTTCTGATGGAGGCATAATACTCCATTGTGTATATGGACCACATCTTCCTTATCCATTCATCCGTTGAAGGGCATCTTGGTTCTTTCCACAGTTTGGCGACCGTGGCCATTGCTGCAATAAACATTGGGGTACAGATGGCCCTTCTTTTCACTCCATCTGTATCTTTGGGGTAAATACCCAGCAGTGCAATTGCAGGGTCATAGGGAAGCTCTATTCTTAATTTCTTCAGGAATCTCCACACTGTTCTCCAAAGTGGCTGCACTAACTTGCATTCCCACCAACAGTGTAAGAGGGTTCCCCTTTCTCCACATCCTCTCCAACACACGTTGTTTCCTGTCTTGCTAATTTTGGCCATTCTAACTGGTGTCAGGTGGTATCTCAATGATGTTTTAATTTGAATCTCCCTGATGGCTAGTGATGATGAACATTTTTTCATGTGTCTGATAGCCATTTGTATGTCTTCGTTGGAGAAGTGTCTGTTCATATCTTCTGCCCATTTTTTGATATGATTATCTGTTTTGTGTGTGTTGAGTTTGAGAAGTTCTTTATAGATCCTGGATATCAACCTTTTGTTGTACTGTCATTTGCAAATATCTTCTCCCATTCCATGGGTTGCCTCTTTGTTCTGTTGACTGTTTCCTTTGCTGTGCAGAAGCTTTTGATCTTGATGAAGTCCCAAAAGTTCATTTTTGATTTTGTTTCCTTGGCCTTTGGAGACATATCTTGAAAGAAGCTGCTGTGGCTGATATCGAAGAGGTTACTGCCTATGTTCTCCTCTAGGATTCTGAGAGATTCCTGTCTCACGTTGAGGTCTTTTATCCATTTCGAGTTTATCTTTGTGTACAGTGTAAGAGAATGGTCAAGTTTCATTCTTCTACATATTGCTGTCCAGTTTTCCCAGCACCATTTATTGAAGAGACTGTCTTTTTTCCATTGAATATTTTTTCCTGTTTTGTCGAAGATTATTTGACCATAGAGTTGAGGGTCCATATCTGGGCTCTCCACTCTGTTCCACTGGTCTATGTGTCTGTTTTTATGCCAGTACCACGTTCTCTTGGTGATCACAGTTCTGCATTCTTGCTGGTGTTCCTTCTGCCCGATCTCCCAGAGCCACATCACGAGCCAGTCCTGAGTATGAAGATTTTCCATGCAGACTTTTGTCGCTCCTCCTCACAGCTCCCCCTTTTCTGATAACCTTCCCCCCAAATCCCAGCTGGGTCAGAGGCTCTGAGCTCTGGTCTCTGTGTCACCTTCACGAAGCAAGACAGCTGTGCTCTCTGTGGGCTCTGCCTCTAGCTTCCTGGGGTGAGGTCGTGGCCAGAGCAGCCCTTGTGGGCTCACACCTGCCCCCTCCTCTGGATTTTCCTGCAGATAACCCTTGGGTCTGTTTTGTCCAGGTGTCACAGTTGTTCACTTCGGGAGGCTGAGTCCGATACTGGCTGATGGAAGTCTCAGAAGACTCACAGGATTTTCTTATTCATTTAATTCATATTTACATTTCTTCTATTTAGAATTCTCTAAATTTTAGAAAGCCGTGCTGAAACCCGCGTGCATGGGTTATCCTGCGCCAGTCCACATAGATCTGATCTCTGGTCCCAGCCTCTTGGTGTCATTCCAGCTTCTCTCACTGGTTGCCCGCAGTCCTCCCAGGGTGGTCACTTTTTATGGCAGATCCCAGAGACAACACAGTGCTTCTTTCTTGCAGGTCCTTCCAAACCTGGAAAAGTATTTCTTTAGAGACTCACAAAAGTAAGATTTGGAAATGCGGAAAATGTTCACTGAGTCCTTAACAGGAGTTGTTTGGCATCAAAAGCTCCCAGAGGCCCAGCAGAGACTCTGCCCTGTTCACGGTCCTGCTGGAGGACATCAGACGCACCTCCCTCCTCAGATTTTGCCTGAGATACTTCCCAGGCTCTGTAAAGCCACATCCCATAAGAGAAGCATGTATTTGCAAATTTGCTGAAATAAAATAGATTCACTTTATTTCCAAGTTGGTCATTTGCATTTTTTAATTTGTAAGGCTTCTGTCCAGCATAAGAATGAGATCTTTGGTAATTTAATGAAAAATATTCATTTGCAAATAATTTTTGCTGCTTTAAGGAATTTCATTATTATTTTGCACCAGCCACTAGCGGGTAGGTTTCTGTAAGGCAAGGACCAATTCTTTTTCTTCGTGTTCATCTGACGGCATAATGTCGGCACAAGCTCTAGACAGACATCTGTTGACTTACACAATGTGCGTTGGTGTCTGTGCAAAGGACATCTTAATTTGGGTCAAATGTAGAGATTTTAAAATAACTACAAAATTTTCAGGAATAGAATGGGTGAAAAATAAAGACAACTCACGAGTTCTGGGAAAAAAGAGAAAAATCAGCCTCATAAATTATTTTATAATAATCTAGACCAAAAGCCCGGAAACTCCAATGTCTGCTGTTTTTACAAGAAAACAAGCAAACAAAACAGGAACACTGGAATGTCATTTTCTTTTATATATGTCATGAAGAAGATTTACCCACTTGCATGGAAAAATCTGTCCATTTCCTAACAAACCTCAGATAGCATATCGGGAAAAAAGGGGGGCAAAAATAAAGGATTTGAAACCCAGAAAGAGAAACTCTTTCCATCTTACTGCACTGCAATATTCTCTTCCTTCCCCCGATGCCTCAATATGCAAATCAGCTTTAAAAGTAAAAGGGTACGAGTCATACCCGTGTCATGTCCCTGGAAGACATGACGACACTGTATCTGTGAAGAAATAAGCTTCAGGGGTCAGGAAACGTGGTTCAAGAATCATGGACTTACAAGAGATACAAGAGAGACAGTGTGTGTTCCCCCAAAATGCACGTGCTGAACTCCCGGTCCTCAATGGGACTGTGCTTGGAGGTGGAGTCTGCATGGTGTGGACTGAACTACAAGGAGGGAGTTGGGGGTAGGACTGACCACTTTGTCATCCTTCTAGGAAGAGGAGGAGGCACCACGGTGTGTGTGCCCAGAGGGACCCACAGCAAGATCCAAACCCTGGGGACCAACTCGGGAACAAGCAGCCCCACCGACGCCTTGACCCAGGACTTCACACTGCAACACGTCGAGAAATAAACGTCTGTTTCTCCAGCCACGTGGTACCTTGTTATGGGAGCCCTAAGAAAATAACGGTGAATATTAGAAGAAATGGACTATGAATCACTAGATCTTTCTGAGATTGATAATTTCACAGCTTCGGGGGATTCAAAGTATTTTGAGAGAAATGAGTCCATGTTCTTTGTCAGTATTTTTCAGCAGATTCCCTCAAAACCAGGTTTCTTTTAAAAGCATTAGATGGTGGAACAGACAGAAAAAGATCAAAGAAGGTTTTGGTAATTTGGGGCAGATATTTTAATTTTCAGTTAAATAATCAACATAAGCATATGGAGAGCCACATTGACTCAGTTCTGCAAGACAAATTCTTTGAGGAAAAAATAATTAAATCTCTGATCATGTCATTCTGCTTTCAACAATCTGAAATAAGTCCCAGTGGACTCCAGACTACACAGGCTGCTCACATCTGTATCAGAGCATCCCCCAAACACGGTCTCGCCCTTTCTGATGTCACCTCCCATGATGCTCCGTGTCATCGAGCCCCTCTGTGCAGACCTGGCCCCAGTTTTGCTCCCCATGTGTCCTCCATCTCCGTGATTTTTTCTTCTTCCCTGGCCTGCTTCTTTGAAGTGATTTTCATGCTGTACCTCACTGCAAAAAGCAAATGACTTCAAGGTGTCTGCTCAGATTATCCTAAGTCGTCTGTGATGAATCCTCCCCTGAATCTTTTCCCAGATGGTTATAATTTTTCTGAGGACATTTACAATCTGCCTTCTGTAATGCTTACTTCTCTGATTGCAGAGTCAATATCTATTCACCTGTCATCCCTCCACCGTCCATCAATGCATGAATAATACTGAAAGTGGTCCCACGATGGCTTCTAAGCCAGGGATAGGCTGTTGTTTCCTGGTTAAAGTGATGACCCTATGTTTTCTGTGCTCTAATCTTTCCCTGATCTGGGGTGATGTGCTGAGAGCCAGAGGGTACCCACAGGTAAGGAATCCCAAAATCACTAACGAGGAAATGCACAACTTCCACCTCCCCTTTGCTTCCTTGTGTAAACAAATGCCTGGGGGAGCAAACGGGCGGCATCCCGGATTCTTACCCTTTGGAATACAATCGGACGTCTTCAGGGAGAGGGAAGAGCCGTGTTTCTGAGTTCACAACTACTAGACTGTCCACCCATTCCAAATCTCATCCTCACTGAATGCAAACGCATACCTTCAGGGAGGTAAATCCCTTTCTGTCTATTTGGTATCTTCCGTGTCTTGTCCTCTAACTGGGCCCTGGTCAAACATGCTCAGAAGCCCTAAGCATGTGCAAACACAAACACATTCACTTTCAGGCAGGCCAGGCAGTGTTAAGATAATCCCTTTGTTTCCTACTGTTTCCAGTGCTTTTCGCTGAACATGCTGAGACCTGATGAGAGTAAACTGGATAGGATCGGGCTGGGTTGAGCAGGGCAGGAGAGAGTAAGATAAAAGCAGGATATGATGACATTGAATTTAATTGGGTTCGATGGTATGGGGTTAATTTCAATATCCTTTTCTTCTTCTGATTTTCATAACTCTGGCTGGCTTGTGTCTATAAGATAATAAAAAACCCAAATTGTAGAACTTTCAATATTTAAAAAGAAGAGTGCCATTTCAAACAGGACAAGTCTATAATATAGTAGGCTCCAAAATATTCCACATCCAACAAGGTTCCTTGGTTAGAGTCACAAGACGTAGATCACAACATACTGCTCCTGGTCAAATTCCCCATTCTGTTTCATGCCATGTATGTGGCCCATTTAATGAATATGAGATTTTAAACTGCGGCTCAGTCTTAGGGGCTCTACACACACTGTAGATTGTAACACTTCTTTGAACTTATTTGAGAAGAATTCAAATAACACCGAACAGAGAAAATTCTAGGAACATGTGCCAAAACGGATATTCAGATCTTTTGCCATGCATTTTAAGGAGGTTAGTCTATGAATTTTTAGATGAAAGACTTTGCTCAGGGTCTTAGAAATATAAATAGGAAAAAAAAAAGTGAGAAAAGAGAAAGGAAAAGCTTTGAGTTAATCCAATTTCCAGGCGAGATGAAACAGGAGCCATTGAGTTGAAAGTCCAGTTTCTATCGTGTGCTTTTTGGCAATCATTCTGTAACGTGTTCCTGGTAAAAGAACACTTGTGTTTTCCCTCAGAGAAAATGACCTTTGATGGCAGTTAGATGTTTCACAGCTTGTCTGTGTACTATTGACTTCAAAGTCAGCAAGAGGAAAACAAATCTATTTTCTAAACATTGTGTGATATGCTGAGTACATGGATTTCTTCTTTCTTTAGAGTGAAAGTCAAATATGTTTGCCGCACGTACAATGTGGAGGGGTTTGTCGAAGCTCGGGTCTAGAACGAAAAGCGAGCCGACACTGAAAACAGGCTGAGTTTGAGCTGACCCCTGGAGGGACGGACTGGCCAGGTGCTTCAAGCAGATCCCCTCCAGAGTTTCTGGGGCAGCAGGGTAGCCGTGGTCCATTCCCAGGGTGAGCTCTGAAGTTCCCTCCTGAAGGTGCTCCAAGAGGACTGTGTGTGAAAGACCCCTCGTCTCGCTTCTTGAGAGACTCAGTTCAGAAGCTCGTCCAGTAAACTGCTGTTCCTACAAGACAAGAAGGAAAAACAATGCATGTTTGAACCAATAATGCTACCTCTCAAGAGATGGGCGTACACTTTAGAACTCACCACAACAAATAAATAATGATTTGAGTAAAGCAAGAAGCAAGCAAAAAAATCTGATAGATAAAAAAAAAAATGAAATAATGGAAAGTTAATTAAAAAACTTTTGAAGTGATGTCACACCATCTCAAATACTAACATTTTGTTTGTTTTACTTGATATGGGACATTGCTTATTTAGATTCAGGAATTCTAGAGATATCAGGGATCAGAGACCACCCACGTTAACCCACAGCCTCATTATATCGATAATGCTGAACCCATTGTGGTCGAGTATCGTGCTCACGTCCCTGCACATATTGCATGTTCCAGTGACAGCCGGTAGGTAGGTTCTCTATCTTACGGCCAATTCTGAAATCTGTCACCGGCTGCCTTGCATGGTAGAAAGGAGGATTAACCTCATTATTTCTGAAATCCCAGCTATGGCTTCACGGCTTATACTCCTCTGGTTCTCAGGGGATACTTGGAACAATGCAATAACCTCTGAAACGTGGGAGAACCTCCCAGGCAGAGGAAAACCATTTGCCCATCCTCACCTTCAGCCTCCTTAGTTTCTATACTCCATTACTTCAATCTTCTCTCCAGCAGTTGGTGTTAACAGACATATTCCGGAACCAGATTGCCAAATTCCCAACCCGGCTCAGTTTCCAAGAGCACATCAGTTTTTGAAGAACAACACCTCTCGCGGGAGGAGGCAGGTTCTCTCCCATTAGAAGCAAAGGAAGGGGCTCCTCTCCTTTCCAGAACCGCGTCTGCTTTCAAGATCCATCAACTCCGTCCATGTTCTGCTTCAGGAAACAACAGTCTCGGACCTTGTTTTGTTTTCATTTTAAGAAAACCGTCATGACTCGCTCTTTCACCTTTTCTAAGACACAGTGATGCCCTAGATAGGAGAACTGAAGAAAAGACATTGTTTTCACGGCTGGCATCCTTGTTTCCCAGGGACCTCGGACTGTCCTCAGGGAACGTGTTCAGTCTTGTCCCAAGTGTCGCAACCAGCTCTAGAGTGAGAGCTCCTGGAGCACCAGGCAAGTGCCTTTCATTCATGCCGCAGGCTGAATTAGCTTTAGGTGCTTTTCACCAACAACCACATGTGCACACACACACACACACACACACTCTCTCACATGCACAAGCACTCGCCAAGCTGCCTTAGAATCACACAATGTTGGAACTTGGTTTTGGCGACGACCTCCGTCATGTACTGAGAGCTAACCAGGTCGCTACTGGGCACAGACTAACGGGGACCCTGGATTTAGGCCTCCTGATAGGGAACCCGCATGTTTTTGTCAGATCAACGTACTCTTCCCTTCTTCACTTGCTCTGACTCTGAGAGCCCGTTGCTGGCAAGGATCAGCATAGACTGAATTTCGCCAAGAGCCGTGAACCCTGACCTCACAGCCCCGTGAACTGCTTTGTCCCTGTTTCCAGGGAAAGCGCTTTCTTGTTTATCAGCCTCATTTTTCAAATTACACAACTGCTTTTGGAAAACTACCCATTTTTAAATTAGAGTTTCTTTGTACTGAAAATAATAGGAGTAGATTGTAATATCTGATACGAAGAGGTTGTTTTATGCTTTCAAGCATATTTGCAAAAAAAAAAAAATCCGTGATACTGTCACGGGTTAGTTAGCAAACACTGATTTATAGCATATGCTGATAAAGACTGTTTTTATAATGTTATTTCAGTATTTATGGAACTTGGTTGTAAGCAAAGAACCCAATTAGAGATATTAAAATCACAATGGTAAATAAAACAAAGTTCTTCTCCCTAAAGCAACGCAGAGCCCAGTGAGAAGGGTCATAAATACACATGAGAAACCCACAGCCATGACCACGAGGGAAGGGAAGGAGGGGATCCCAGGAAAGTGGACGGATTAGGAAACTGCATTTCCACCATGGAATCCTGATCCCGGAAAAGCTTTGCCGGGAACATCAGTCAGCGTCCAGGTACGGGTCTTTGATACACCTGTATTTGCAAGCGGATAGAATGCACTCAAGAGGAAGTTTCTACGAACCCTGGGAGAGGGAATGAACGGGGCTGAGCTTCTTGGAATAAGACGCAGAATGCTGCTGGAAAATGAACAATGTCACAACAGACTGACGTGAAATACCACTGTGGGGTGCGTCGAGGCAAACCCAGGCGATAGCCCTGCTGTGCACTAAGAGGCACCCCACCCTCATCCACGTGCTGGACCCTGGCACCCCAGGATGTGACTGCGCTTGCAGACAGGGGCTTTAGAGGGTGATGGATGAGGCCATTAGGGTGAGGCCCTAATTCAGAAGGACTGGCGTCCTTTTAGAAAAGGGAGAGACACCAGGGATGTGTGCACACAAAGGTCGCAGCGAGAAGAGGGTCACCTACAGGTCCAGGACGGAAGCTTTGGGAGAAGCTGAGCCTGGCCACAACTTCCTCTTGGAATTCTAGCCTCTAGGACCGTGAGAAAATAAATGTCTGTGCTTGAAGCAGCTCCTCTGAGGGGCGTGTTAGGACAGCTGGAGCACAGGGATGGAACGACGCTCACGTCTGAACATAAAAATCACCTACTTCTACCACTCCCTTATATTCCCGGTAGAACTTGCTCCCGGTCATTGAAGACCTTTTCTTCAACTTATTAGCTTCTTTACATCCCAACATATATTTATTAGGGACCAATCATGACCCATGCACTATGCTAGGGGTTTGAGATATTAACTAGGAAAAAAAAGATAATCCTTTTTTACATGCCAGGTCTAGTCAGTTATGGACAACTTAACAACTAACTCATACGAATGAAATATGGCTAATTTTAAATTATTAGCACTTAAATCGAGGGAGAACACTAATTCCTGACATAAGAAATTAAGCCTAAACCACTAAGTAAATATTTTAGAATTTTAGTCTTTATTCTAATCTAGGGAAACTCCATTTATTGAAGTATGGTTGAAGGGCAGGAAAGTCTACCATTGCCTGTTTTCCCAAGTAAAAGAGCTATACAGAAATAAAGACGGCAACACAATAACAATGAAGAAACTTGTCACGTGTCATTAATCTTTCTGTTTTGGGGGATTCGGACTTAGGCAGGAGATATAGTCCCCGCGACTCTCCTCTTACTTCTTTTTTCTCTTTTCCTGTTTGAGCTCCTCCCTGGGTACTGGGTCCTTCATCCGTCCATCATTCTCAGCATCAGTGTTCTACGTCGGTTACGATGTGAATCTCTCCACGGACGCACATCCACAGGACAGTCTGAGGAAGGAGGCAGGACGTTTTCTGCCGACTGTCTGGCAGAACACTCAAGATGTTTAAATCCTGGATTACCATTTAAGCTTGAACTCAAGAACTTTCAGTGAAAAGACTGTTCTTCAGTTTGCTTTCCATGTTACTATTTTATGATAACCATAAAGCAAATGACTCAGGAGGGAGCCTAAGTGCCCTGGAATATTCCAGATCAACCTTATGGCTGTATGTGCTCACGATCTCCGCTGGCACGTCTCACCATGGAAAGCGGGAATCAGCCAAAGGCAAGTCAGGTGAGTCACACATGTACTCCTACTTCTGTTTCTTGTACCTGGAATCTGAATCCTTCCATCAAGCATTTTATTAAAAAAAACATCATTTTCCTGGGATTCTTTGAATCATGGACAGCGTTGTAACGTAGTGTGAACCGTTATTTCTATAAGGGCAAAAGAAACCCAAGCAGCCTTCCTGCCCGCCAGCCCCCGCTCCCCACACACACACACGACCCGATATCGGTGTGTTACATCTGTTGCCTCCAAACCGGATTTTCTGAATGAACAAAAGGTGTCAATCAACCCCTCCTTTTCTCTTGTGTGCAGCGTTTGGAAGGACAGAAGGCTTGAACTCTGTTTACCCAGCACAAGATGTTTTAGGTCAAAAGTGAATACATTTTTTTCAAGATTTTATTTATTTATTTATTTGACAGAGAGATCACAAGTAGGCAGAGAGGCAGGCAGAGGGGGGGTGGGGAAGCAGGCCCCCTGCTGAGCAGAGAGCCTGATGTGGGGCTCGATCCCAGGACCCTGAGATCATGACCTGAGCCTAAGGCAGAGGCTTTAACCCGCTGAGCCGCCCAGGCGCCCCCCCCCCTCCCAGGTACAATTCTAGGTGATAGGAATTGACGAAAAGTCACCTTTGTCCAGAAGGATCTGGCGAGAAAACTAGAGAGGAAATGCAAAACCAAAATTAAGGTACATATCGTGTCCTAAGTGCAAAGAAAGACCTTCCGTGATCTGGGAGTGTGGGAGGAAAGGCAGGCGGCGCGAGCAACCCGTGGCACTGGGAGCCGGTGCACGTGGCTCACGCGAGGCCGCCTCCCTCCTCAGGGCGAGGGCCCAACGTCTTCTCTTCCTGGAGACGTTTCCGCAGATTCTTGTTACTCGCGCTTCTGCCGTCTCCATCAAATTTAACTTTTCTGCCAGTGATATTCCCAGAGATGAGCAACCATCTTTCTCACTTTGAAGATTAAAAGGCAGATTTTAAATATTTCACTGGTGAATGCAATATAGATACTCACCTCATAAAATATTTGGTTATGTTAGTTTTTAATTTTTTGGAAATGATTGCTACTGTAATTCACATAGTTTAAAGAAGAGTTTAAGGATTCCGGGAACGGGAGGCCTGAAGAGAGAAACGTGTCAATCCAGGACAAGCGCTTCTCTAAATGCCACACGGAAGAAAGGTATGTTCATGCCTGTTATCCTATTTCTTTCTTTCTTTTTTTTAAAAAGATTTTATTTATTTATTTGACAGAGAGAGAGCACAAGCAAGGAGCACAAGACGGAGGGAGAGGGGGAAGCAGGCTCCCTGCCGAGCAGAGAGCCTGATGCGGGACTCGATCCCAGGACCCTGAGATCATGACCTGAGCCGAAGGCAGCAGCTTAACCTGCTGAGCTCCCCAGGCCCCCTTATTACCCTATTTCTTGTAAACAGAACAAACTAACCCTCTCTGCCACCTGATCAGTATTACTGCCTTTGAGGTCGCCTTCCTACTATACTGGAGAGCTCTGGTTGCCCCAATTTCATTCCCGTTAATATTTTCATGACCTTTTGTCCGGCCGCAGCTGTATACCGAATCCAGATTAAAAAACTGAAATAAAACCGGAAGCGTGCCCACCCATTCCACATACCCTGTGGGGCACGCCTCTTTGTTCTTCAAATGACTTTAACAGACACTACCAGCTTAGAGCACCCCTAACATCATTTCTACCTAATTTTTGTCAGCTCACAAGCACATTAAAAGCAGCGAGTGAGGCTACGTGATTTCCAAGCTTCAGTAGTTTCTAAAACATTTAATACATTTTAGAGAAAAGACAGTGAACTCTGGTAGATGGCTGAAGGGGCTTGTTTGTGTCTTAAGGACGGCAGTGAGTCTTAGGAATATGGCCATTTGGCTGAAATTAAAGGTAATCATACATATTTGATTGTTATTTATTTTTCTCAGCACCTTCTAGGGGAAATCTGAATTTTGTCTTAAGATAAAATAAATGCGCCCAGAGTTAAACATCTTTACGGTGTTTAACTCTGGGCGCATTTCTTTTATCCGGTTTATGGCTGGTTTATGGCTGGTTTATTTTACATGCTGGTTTATGGCTGACATTCTGGAAAACGACGCTTTCATCTAATGACATTTAGGTGAGACATTTCATTACTATATCTTCCTTCAAAAAGTGTTTTTATGAGACAAATGTTAAGTCAAATCTTAACTTACTAAAGAGCGTTTAAGGGGTCAGAAATAACGTGACGCTGAATTTTATCATTGTGCCGTGAAGTCCCCAGATGACCTCAGGCCCACACGGAATGCTAATTCATCTAATGAGCACAGGTTTGCTGCATGCGATTTGTGGGTCCACCCTTATGCCATGGCTTGGCCCCTCTGGGGTGTCAGGAGTGGTGGTTCAGGGGGTTGCGGGTGCCTGGAAAAAAGCAAGGTCAAGGGTGTCTCATTCGGTTAAGCATCTGCCTTCCACTCAGGTCAGGATCCCAGGATCCAGGGATCGAACCCCGCATCGGGCTCCCTGCTCAGCGGGAAGCGTGGTTCTCCCTCTCCCACTCCCCTTGCCTGTGTTCCCTGTCTTCTTGTGTCTCTCTCTGTCAAACAAATAAACAAAATAAAGCGAAATAAAGAAGCAAGGTCAATGCTTTTGCATCTATGAACAAGAATCAGGTCAAACTCCTGGAAAGGTCATCTCCTCGCAATAGCTAAAAAGGAAGGAGAGGAAAGAGCTCACGCAGTTGGGGAAAAACAAGACATCAGTAGTATATGTCAAACTCTATCTTATACCCCAGAACGACCTCAGAGGTTACTTAGTACAAAAGATTCAAGCCCAGCTTCCAGCAACCAGGCAGAGAGCACAAATTGTCCTTCGCTGACCCTGGGTACACGCAGGACACCGTGCCCTTGTCCATGGCCGGTCCTCTGTGGCAGGTGTCCTCGGCATTCATGCTGGTTCTCAGCTCGGGGTCCTCTGTGTGGGATCTCAAGGCAGGTTGGCCCAGTTTAAAGGGGGTTGTGACCTGTGGCCGGCCCTGTGCTCCAATCAGCAGCCACCGTGCAGAAGAGGACATCCTAAGCCAGAGGCCATTCCTCATGGGGTGTTCCCCATGTTGGCCTTCAGCCCTGGTCCAAACAGCCGGCCTCTGACAAGTGTTCCCCAGTTTTAAATGTGAAGGAAAGGCCACCCCTTTCTTTCCAGGAGGACTCCCAACATTTCCTGTGGACATTGGTCCTTCTGTGATATTGTGACTCATAATAAAAATACGTATTTAGTCTCTTCTCCACTTCTGGCACAGAGTTCCTAAAACCCTGTGATTGCCTAAGGGACAAGAAGAGAAGGGTATCTCTGGTTATTCCCAACAAGCCCTTTGCAACTACTCCAGAGTTTGTCAATGAGTCGACATTGGGAAAGCCCTGTGGGATGGGGAAGGTTTCCAGGGAAGCGGACGGTGTGACTGGAGGGTGAAACTTTCAGCCTCCGCCTTGACCTTCAGGGCAGGGAGAGGGGCTGGAGCTTGATCAATTCCTACAGCCCGTGATGTAATGAAACTTGCCTCTGTACTGAAGGCTGTAGAGAAACCGCGGAAGATGGGTTTGGAGCATTCCCAGGTGGTGAGTAGGTGGGCTTGGTGGGAGGACACCCCGGGGAAGGCATGGAGGCTTCTTTCCCCAGACCCTGCCCTGTGCACCTCTCCCTCCTGCCTGTTCTTGAATCGTACCCACCCTAGTAAGGAAAACATATTCCTGAGTTCTGTGAGCCCATCCAGCCCATGACTCGGCCCCGAAGACGGGGTCCTCTGATCTGTAGGCTAACTCCAAGAAGTCTGTGTCAGAAATGAGTTCAGGGGTTGGATGCCCAGCTGGGGCTTCAGACCTGCTGGGGCTTCAGACCTGCTGGGGCTGTGGGTTCTCCAGCAGCGGCTGTGACGTGAGAGCCGCGGGGGCAGGTGACAAGCTGAGTGTTTCCTCCTCTGCCCGCCCCAGGCTTTGCCCACAAAGGGCATCAGGAAAGTGCATGTCCCTCAGCCACAGACGTTCCAGGTTGCCTCCTTCCCTCAGGACGACGGCCGCTAATTCCCCTTTCCTTTGCATAGAGGCCATTGAAGTGAGTCATCCCGTAATTAGAGAAAAGTCTGCTCTAAGTAGGCTTGCAGTCTCCAAATATAGATTTCAGAGGGGAAGTTATACTTTTAAATTTTCTACCTCATCGGGCATCTCATTAGTCCAAGGGAAGGAACAATATATACTCCTTTGACAATGCGGCTTATTACCGTTCCCAATTTCCTTTTATCACCAAGGGGAGAAAAAGGGAGAGAACAGAGCAGAAATAAGACAGGAGGTAATGGAGAAGAGAGGTCGACCTGCCGCCCAGTCTCCAGACGGCTTCCGAGAGCTGCTGGGACATCGCGGGTGACGGGCTGTTGGTGGCACCGCGTCTGGAGGTGACGTTTCCTCTGCTTTCCTCCCCCGTTGTGGAGCTCTCACCTGGGCCATCGCTGTGGGGTGAGGAGCACGCCCACCCCATTCGCAGATGCTATCCTGTTACAAAGTCACGAGACCCGGTGATGAGGTCCAGGCTCAGATGATTAGCCTGTAAAGAGACTTAGAGCCACTGGACCCCCAGATCCCAAGTGGGGCACAGACGCTCCCCACGCTGGTTTGCAAGGGTCTGTGATTTTTCTTTTCAAGATGTGTACGTTATTCCTCATCAACATTCTTAAATACCCTTCACTTCACTGATGACAACGAAGAGACTCTAGTGATCTTCGGGGTCACCTGCCGTGTGGTTAGACGTCAGCACGGAGGCAGTACGAGCTAAGTGACCAGCCTTCAAATACTTCATCTGCTAATGACCACATCTGGATTGAGGATTCCAGTGACCAAACTCCACATGCTAATTCAAGTCCCCAGGGTATTAACTGGCACACAAATCTTGCTTCTTACATGGAGCATTTTAAAGTCAACCCCCAAACACTGCATCTTCTAGGAAGGGAAGGAAGCCCCTTGACCTGCACCGCACCAGCCGCCCTTAAAGTACTATTCCAGGAGGCACTTCTGAGCATCCCAGCATGGCGAGAACCAGCGTTTGAAAGGAAAACTCCAGCCCTGCAAAGCTCCCCGTCCTCCGAATTGTCAAATTGATAATGCAGGGCTTTCCACCAGGTGTATTTTGAGAACACTATTATTTTAAAGATCGGCGAATTATGCATCAGATTTATAGAACCCTTGCCAACCCTTTCCACCACTTTCCCAGGCCGGCTTTTATGTGTAAATAGTGGTGTCAACTGGTTCCCCATTGCTGGCTCGAGAAGGGACTGGCTCCTGAGCTTTCCTTTCTGCGGGTCTGATTCTGCTTCAGAGCTGGTAACTCACAGGCTCTCTTTCCTCCTTCCCTTCCTTCCTTCTCTTTCTTCCGTCCACTCCCAGATCTCTTTCCTCCATTCTCTCTCCTTCCCTCATTTTTTTTCCCCTTTGATCTGTTATTCCCTCCTCCCTGTGCGAACAGTTCTTTCTTCTCAAGTCTGCTTCTATGGCTTCCCGCAGGCTCAGGGAAGTGCCCGGCTCCGGGAGTCAGTCCTGGACGAGGGTTTCGTACCCGAAATCCCCATGTCATGAGGTACCTTTCAGCCAGGACTTCATTATCACTGAGAGCGGAGCCTTATGAACTCCGGTATCAGCCAGACACCTTTACCTGGGACAGGCTCAGCCAGGTCGGAGTCCGGGACAGCTGCTGTTAAACGGATTGTCTTGGGCAAATGGTAACATAAGGTCACGTAGATCTGAACGAAGGAGCCACCGTTTCCCACTTTTGACGTCCACACCCACGCGCACTGTATCCGCTCCTTGCTGCCCAGCGACAGACCCTGGCCACCCATCTCAGCGTTGGTGACCATCCCTCATGCTGAGTCAAAATCAGACGACGTCTCACCTGGCAATGACCTGCGCCCGTCGTACTCCAGATTACTTTCCAACGACCCCACCCAGTAGACTGTCGTCCTGCAGACCTCCTTCCTGCCTGGCCCTGAGCACGACTTGGACGTCATGCTCTTGTCCTGACTGAAATGCTTCCTCCCATTTCTGTCTGGAGATCTGTCTCCTGCAGTGAGAACTGCCCATTTCAAGACTTCTGTGAATATGACAACCGGATAAGATTTCCCCCCTTATTTGAATTCTAGTTATTTTAATTGAATCATATTGATATAATCCCAATGCTTATGACGTAAAGCAACATTTACCAGCCAAAAGTAAACTGAAATTCAAGTGTAGAGCAGGGCAGGATCCAGGTGGTAAAATTACCTCTCTCTCTGTCTCTCTGTCTCTCTGTCTCTGTCTCTGTGTCTCTCAACTGATCTCAATCTTATTTGCACGTTTGCTTTTCTGCTCTGTTCTCCTTATAGCTGGTTTCACTTTGGGGCTGGGAAGTGTTATTCTTGGACCTACCAGCTGCTCTGGATTTATAGTCCATATTCTGGGGACCCAGGGAGTAAAGAGTATTTTGTAATTGTTTCATCAATAAAGGGGGTTGAGAATCCAGTTTTATTGGACCAACCCAAGGTAGATGCTCAGTCCTACACCAGTCCCGTGGATGTGTGTGCCGATCCATCAGCCCCAAAGGAAATAAGCCATGGGAAGGTGAGGAAGGGCCAAAGGAAGCCACATGTAGGAACCTGGTGTGGGCCAGGCAGAGACAGCTGCGGGGTCTAGGGGTGTCAGTCATGCATTTTTCCTGTTTCCCTTATTTGTGCAGATTTCAGTCGTCTTGGTTGTTAGGTTGCCAGACTCTTGACAGTAAGAGATAAACTTTTTGCATCTTTTAGACTACGAATAAAGAATGCCCTGATAAAGGTTCTTTAACAAAAAATGCTTTTGGGGACGCCTGGGTGGCGCAGTTGGTTAAGCTGCTGCCTTCAGCTCAGGTCATGATCCCAGGGTCCTGGGATTGAGTCCCGAATCGGGCTCCTTGATCGGCAGGGAGCCTGCTTCTCTCTCCGCCTCTGCTGTCTCTCTGCCTGCTTGTGCTCTCTCTCTCTCTCTCTCTCTCTCTGACAAATAAATAAATAAATAAATAAAATCTTAAAAAAAAAGGCTTTTGTCCTTTCGCATAATAAAAAGCTGAGAGACGGTGGTTCTGTGGCTGGTTCCGTGGTTTGTGGACGACAGCTGGAGCTGGAAGGTTCTGTACGTCTAATCTGCCTTCTCAGCTGGTCAGTACTTGTGCTCTCGTGGCCATGGGTGGCCTGGGCTCCGGTGACATGGCTGCAGCAGTCCTAGGATTACAGAGACCCAGCCACATGCAGCAGAGCAGTGAGGGGCATGAGTCTGTGTTCATGTCTTGTTATTAGGGTGAGGCATTTCCCAGAAGCTTCCAGCGGATGTTGGCTCCGTGGTCACTGGCTAAGACTGGAAGGCACTTGTATGTTGCAGATAAGGAGGGAAGCATCAAGAGCTTCCTCCTCCCGTTTCTGGCTCTGCGTTGCCGAACTAATTTCTGAAAACAAGCAAGAAGCACCGGACTGTTACCTGTTGGGGAACCGAAAGTGCACGAGGCGCTGATTTCTGTGCCTTCACAGCTGTCCATCAAGGCTGTTGCACTAAGTCAGAGCAGAACAAAGAGGTCTGCACCCTGATGGGATTCAGTTGCCAGAGGAGAAGCTTGTCCAAACGTGCACTTTCCTTTATTCCCTGGGAAACCCACATGCTGCAGACAAACACGGAGGGACAGTGGAGGGAAGACCAGGGTGAACCCAGCAGTCTCTGCACACTGCCGTGGGCTTCCGGAGCCTTGTCGTGGAATCCGGAAAGTTCAGGGAATGGAGACTGGCACAGGTCATGTAATGGTCCCCCACTTGTCACCAAGCAGCCCAGAAACAAGCCCGTCAGGGACTGAAGCTGACCTCTGATTACTTTATGCTCGGGAACGGATCGTGTCATCTTTCCGTACACAATCCTACCCATGAGACACATCGTTTACTCAACGACGCTGAGCTCTCTGTTCCTTGTTAGCATGAAGGGTTCGTGTTTTGGAGAATAAAATGAGAATCTGATCGACAGAGGGACGCACATCCGAAGGGGGACCTTCATCTGAGAGAGTCTGACAGGCGGGACCTGCCACCCGTCATCTCTCCAAGGGCTTCCGGGCCCCGTCGTCTTTGACTGTTGTCCCTCGGCATCACACAGCCCTACCATGTAGGCCATGCTCACGTGGAGTTAAATGAAATGCCGCATTCGACAGTTTCCTTTAGGTAAAGATTGCATGTTAACAGCCCGCGAGGCTGGGCAGTGTCCGTGCGGCGTAATGACACCCCTGCAGGTGTGCAGAGACTCCTAGGGTGGGGGCTGGCCTGCCCCGGCCTCCGCGGCCGCCGGCACTTCCCAGGGGGACGTGGAGAAAAGGCGCTGGGCTGGTTTAACTGCTGATCTCACAGTCGTGGCCTTTGAGCCCATGTTTCCTTGGCGCATTTAATGCGGACTTGCCGTGGAGGCGACCGTGTTCCGACGACGGAAGCACCGTGTCCGTCGTGTGTAGTGGCAGACTTGGGACTTAAATTCTAGTGCTCAGGAACTTCTGTGTCGCCCCTGCCTGGCCCCAGATGCAGAGATCCTGCCCATTACCTACAACCCGCTGCAGAAGTCTGTTCTGAAAATCAGTCACTGCATGCTCCCGAAGGAATTCTTTCTCTCAAATTATATTTTTGACAACATAAAATGCACGATGTTGGCAGTATTTGGAGACTATGTCTATAATTTTAAATTATGGATTAAGGCAGAACTAGTTCAAAAGTGCTGCACATTTTCTACGGAGCGGAAATTAGAACCATAATGTTCTGACTGCTGTAGTCCTAAACAATACAATGACTCAGAACATTTTTGTGTGTAAGTATCGGCATCCAGAACCGTATCCATATTACTACTGAATTCATAGTCTTGTCTGTCTGTCTGTCTATGTGGGTATACACAAAATACATAACGCACGGAGAGGTGCTTTACACATACATGTTGTAGTGAGGGTTTCGCTGAGTAAGGCAAAGACCATTTGTATTTTCTCTGATTCTAACGATGTGGCTTTAAAATGACATGCTCCACCCTCCTTTTAATAAAACGTTCTGGTTTGCCCAAATCAGAACTGCCCAAAGTGTGCTCTGCGAGCGCCTATCCTGGGAGATCCCCTGTGAGAGAAGGGTGCCTCCTCTCTGCCACTTTGGGGAAGACAGAACCCCACGTCCCCCACGCGGACGGGTGTGATGCAAACTGTAGTCTTCAAGGTTCTGCCAGCTGTTAACAGATGAAACAAAATACGGTTTAAAAGAATATTTACTTTCCGCTTTTGATTTAGAGTATTTTTAAGGAGCAGGCATTGCTGTGTATTGGGAAAGTACTATGTCTCACTGGATCTGATCATTTCCAGGGTCCTCTGAACCCTAGCAGCTTGAAAACCACTTCAAAAACACATTTGCTTCTGGGGATTTAAATTACGTTGTCAGGAAAATTATGTAAAATATGTAAGATTGAGCATACTAAAGATGTCATGCTGTACACAGGTGTCAGCGTGACCGATGAGATATAATTATGCTCCACTTACTGGGACTCTGTTCCCTCTGAGCCGGCTTGTTTCTCAAGGACACAGAGTTAGTAAAAAGGCAGTGTCTATGCGTGTGGACATGTGTGGGGCATGTTTATTTTAAAAATTAATGAAGACCCTGCGTGTGTACTCACAGACAATATTTGTGCCACTCCAAGGCAAAGGCCAATGAGCTTTGAAGTTTATGCAAATTGAGACTCTTGGTATAACCTGTGTATGTATCGGTTTTACATAATGTATATGAGTATGCATTCAGTCCATAAAAATATTTACATAAGCCATATATATGTATATATGATTTCCATATACTGTGCATTCAAATATATGAAAGTGGTAGAGGTGAGTTCCTTCTAGGATAACAGATAATAATTTCATTCAATTAAAAAAATAAAGAATGTCTGTCTGCCAGGAATGATGCAAAGGGCTAGAAATAAAATACAGACCATAAATTATCTTTCTCTCCAGAGCCCAAACACTTCAAACAAACACCCGACAGGAGTGTTTGGGAGAGGACAGGGTGCAGGACCTGAGCCCTGACTGACTCATCAGGGGCCACCTTAAGCCTCCAGGACACCCAGTCACACCTTCAAATCTTCAGATGACATTCCAAGAGAGCAGACATCAACACCCATAGTGCATTTTAACTACATTGCCATCTGCATTTAAAAAAAAAAATGCAAAAAAAAAAAAAAAGTTGTCATGGAAAGGGGTCAGATTCAATTATCTAGATACTATGGGGATGGAAGCAGTTCCAAGCATGACGACTGGGAAAAGGTTCTGGGGCGTCCCCACACCCCCCGTTTGTCTTCACAGTCTACTGTGCTCTGTGCTTCTTGCCAAAGCGGTAAGATCCATGGCCCTGATGCGAGGCTGTAGGCTTAGAACCCTAAGAGGAAGACCAGGATCGAGAATAAGCAGGCTCCCTGAATCTGATTTGTATCCAACAGGAACAAAAAGCAACCATGTAGCAGTTGGAACGTTCCATCGCCAGCTCACGACTTTGTCTTCTTGTTTCCACAGAGGACGGGCTCCAGGCTGTGCCCCCCCCCCCCCCCCCCCCCGCGTCCCCACGCCCCGGAGCCAGCGCCGCTTTTGCTCCTACATTCCATGCATTTAATACTGCCAAGTCAGGCAGAGGAAGCCAAACTCCGCGTTTTTAGAATCGTGGTAACTTTTCTATCAATTAGGAGTTACCTCCAGTACTTTCTTAAAAAGTTTACTTATTTAGCCAAGCAGTCTCTATACTGGCACTCACGACCCGGGATCCAGAGTCCCAAGGTCTTTGGACTAAGCCAGCCGGGCACCCCTGGCTGCGGCTACAGTTAAACCCCTGCTGAGGGCTAGAACATAACGATGCGTCGTTGCTCCCCTTCACTGAGAGAGCGGAAGGCGCAGCGGCGTTGGCCATCCGGGAGAACGCGTGGGTGACACGACAGTGAGCTGAGAACAGTGAGGCCTCAGCCGTGCATCACCAGGGGTGAGTGGAACAGCAAATGCATCAGCCTGGAGATAGGATTCTACTCTGCGGCGTCGAGGGACAGCCGGGAGCAGGTGCTGGCACGGAAGGACAGGGGTCAGCTGCCCTCGGAGGAAGTCGAGCTTGACGAATCAGAGCGGGCGACACAAACACGTAAGGGACTCTGGCAGCTGCTCTAAGGAAGAAGGAAGGTCCTTTGAGAGCTGAGAGCAGTGGAGCGATGGGTGAGACTTCCATTCCCGCAGTGTGGCTCTGACCGCCCTGCAGAGGACAGCCCGTGGAGGGCGGGGTGGTAGCAGGAGGCTGGCGGGAAGGGGCTGTGTCAGTCTGCGAGAGACATGATCAGCTGACCCACGGCAGGTGCAGACGGGCAGCAGGGAAAGGGTGGCTTTGGGCCCGAGACCTTGGGGAATAGAGGTTATCATTCACCGAGTTTGCAAAGACGGCGTGTAGGTGCAGGTTTGGGAAGATCTACCAACCAGAATATGTTTTGCTGAAAATAAAATACTTAGTTCTTAGGAATAAAAATAGGCTTCTCCTGGCAATTGTCAGGAGCTCTGTGTCATGACGCCGTGCAGGTCATGGGATAAAGGGACAGGTTAGAGGCTCTCGGTGCAGACTTGGCTTTTGTCTCTTTGCCGTCTCTTTCTGAGAGAGCCGTGGATGAATCACGGGGGAAGCAGGGGACCGCCAGCCTTGGGAGTAGGTGTTAGAAGGTGTCTAGGATGAGATGTTCTGTAAATATCTCAGTAAGAGAGACAGGAGGCACCTAGATTCTGCAGTTCAGGATGGCCACAAGGACCAAAGAAAGAAAATTCAGAAGACGTCCAACTAAATACAGTTTTTAGATGAGAACAGAAAGTAGGATAGGTGAAGAAGGGAAGAGAAAATGCATGAGAATCTAGCTTTTGGGCAAACCATATTCAGAGCTGTTTCTAAAAACATGGATCTCTATTTTCTTCTCTTTTTTTTAATAGGTTTTGTGGTTGTTTTGTTGGTAGACCTAAGTGTGGAAGACGGAAGGACTGATTTCACCCACACCCACTTTCCCGAGGGGCTGGTCTGTAGTTCTGCACTATTTATATGATAATCCATGTTTTACAGTTGAATTTTAATTGCTGTTTTTATCACCTGCTAAAACTTTACATTTGCTTGGCTTTCTTCTGAAACTCCAAAACATGCCCTATTGTTTTTTCTATGTCTGATCATCGTTTTGCCCTTTAAGTTTATTGTAGAGATATAACATATGAGTATTAGTATACTATGTTAGTATTAATGTTTTATTTTTTATTTTTTTAAAGTTTTATTTTTGAGCATAAATTAATGAATTTATGATTTGTTCTTCTTTTAGAATCAGTCTTGTAATTTTTTGGTGGTATCGTATGTGTATTCTGCTCGCTGAGTTTGGGAAGGTCTTGAAGTATTCTGCAAAGAAACAAAATATCCTTTTATGATCCGGTTTAGGAACGTGATGTGATTCATTTGATATGTTTATTTATGACATCATCTATATAACCTTTTAAAGAATGAGGATATACAGAACAATTCCAAGATGTAATGAGTTATAGGATGGTTGTACAAATACCCCACTTTGTGCTTGTCAGGGGAATCCCCGTCTAGGCATAGGCATGCTTCCACAGGTAAACGGCAAAGTCCTTCCTGGGCTGCATTTTTTTTTTCTTTTTTTGCGGGACTGATGTTGTGATGCCACAGTCCATGTCCCAGCACCCAAAACATCAGTCTCACCCTGGGACGGTGTCAGCAGGCACACGACGTACAGCTTGCACTCATTTGGCCTGGCCCGGCGAGCTGTGGATTTCCCACACACTGTGTGGCTCGGAAATCCGGGTCTGAAGCCCTGGGGGAGGGAGAAAGTTGCAGCCCTCAGATCATGGGAGCATGTCACTGTCCAGCATCTGTTTCTTTGTTCATAAACAGCTTTGTTAAAAGAAAAGAGTCTGCTTTGGTAAAAGAAGATAAAACCAGATGCTGACAGAGAAAATAAGAAGAAAATATTTGAAGTTTTTGTTTGTTTGTTTGTTTTAACTTTTGATTCTGTTGTTTGATTAGTAGAAGTCAATTGTGGTTATGATGGCTTGTGGGAAAACTCTGAAATTACTTCTGGGTATCGAGGACAGCTCTGCTCCTGGAGAAAACCTGAAGCCGTCCTTCAAAATTCCCAGACTTCAGTTTCCTTTGCATTCCTACTAATTTATCAATTTGCAAACGAAACTGTGGGGTACTAGATGACCAGCATGCCAGAAGCTTCAACTTCGAAGCCTAAGATGCGGATCCTATCTGTAATTTTCTGTGGGAAACACCTGCACCTTGGTGTCTTTGAAATGAATTTTCTGTGAATGAGAAAGCATGCACTACCTTCTTCTTACATAACATTAACGACTGTTTTTAGGTGAATTTGGAGCAGCAATGGAAGGGAGAAAGGCATGAGAACAGATTTCTCAATGGTGAATTCTTAACCTGCTCCCTGTTCTGCTAATATCATCGGGACGAGCAGGTCATTTCAGAGAGGTTTTTGAATGTGAAATATAAGCAGGCCATATAGATATAGAGATATATCATAGATATCTCTCTCTGTCTCTCTCTCTCTCTATATATATATATGGTGTTTATGACTAAATATTTGTGAAGATATTGTTTTCACTATATTGTATGTTTTTTTTTATTGTGTTCAGTTGACCAGCATACAGTACACCATTAGTTTTTGATGTCGTGTTCATTAGTTGCATAAAACACCCAGTGCTCATCACCACACTTGCCCTCCTTAACACCCATCACCCGGTTCACATGGTTACCCCATGCCCCACCCCCGTCCCTTCTGGAGCCCTTAGTTTGGTTGCCGGAGTCCAGAGCCTCTCATGGTTTGTCTCCCCCTCTGATTTTTTCCTTTATGTTATTCTTTTTAAATATTACTGTTATTTGGATTTAACTGGAAAAAAGTAAAAGCTGAGAATCTTCACTTCTTCAATACTAATAATTGAACGTAGCTTAGAGAAATAAGCTTAGGAAACCAATGGGTGAGCGGCTGGGCTGAGGGAATTTCTGTGGGTCCCAAGACACACAGAAGTGCATTTTGGTCCATAGGACCTGGGCAGTGGGTCTGGACCCTCATAGGGGATGAGCCATGTAAACAGGTCAGACGATCAATAACCAGCTTGGATAAGCATGATTTTAGATCCTATTTTTATTCTGAGAAACATGACTGAGAGAGACTGAACCCGGCTGGGGAGGCTGAGATTTGTACGTTAGAAAATCCTTCCCAACATCGTAAGTAGATTGTTCAGGAACAAAATGGCACACAGTCGTCGACAGAAAACCACCTTTAAGTCCTCAGGAGAGCAGCTGTGTCTCAAGAGACTCAGCAAGGGTGGTCACTACAATGAGCTGACATCATCCTCAGGCAGTCCTGGTGTCTGATTTTGCCATTTTGAAAATGTAGCAGGTGGCGAGGCTGAGCGGAGCTGGCAGGAATCCGTCCTAAGAAACCTTCTCCAGAAGAGTTCTGGTGGGAAGTCTGCTCTCTCCTAAAGTCCGACATGAATGGGAAAGAGTCTGCTCACTTCAGGAGAGGGAGGAAGGCTGTTGTTCCAACCACAGGCCCCAGAGAGCCCGCCATGACCGCCCTACACCCAGGCCGCGGGGCCCTGGCTGTCCCTGGGACTTAGCAAGGGTGTTCCTTCTGAGTTCTTCACTTCTGGGTTCCCAAACCCCAATACAGGGTCTCATCACACAGTGTTCTTGTCTGTATTTGCCAAAGGTGCTTCATTAAATAATACGTGTTGGTTGGGCGCCATCGCTGAGTGGGTATTAAACACCTGCTCCCGGGGTTTCTCCAAATCTCTTTCAAGGCTCCACAAGCTTCATAATAATTCTAACAATAATACAATAGAATGATGTATACTAACAATAGCATTTCCTTCTCTCTAAAATACATATATACTAGAGACATATGTCTCTATATGCATGAGAAGCGTATGTATTTTATGATGTATATACTCTGCTTTCTCTCTGGAGAAATGAACTCGGTTTGAATAGAAAGCACAAGATGGGATTGGGAGGGAGACAAACCATAAATGACTCTTAATCTCGCAAAACAAACTGGGGGTTGATGGAGGGAGGTGGGGTTGGGAGAGGGGGAGGGGGCTATGGACATTGGGGAGGGTATGTGCTATCATGAGTGCTGTGAAGTGTGTAAACCTGGTGATTCACAGACCTGTACCCCTGGGGATAAAAATACATTATATGTTTATAAAAAAAAAAAATTGGAGGGGGAGGCGAACCATAAGAGACTATGGACTCTGAAAAACAACCTGAGGGTTTTGAAGGGTCAGGGGTGGGAGGTTGGGGGAACAGGTGGTGGGTAATAGGGAGGGCACGTTTTGCATGGAGCACTGGGTGTTGTGCAAAAACAATGAATACTGTTACGCTGAAAAAATAAATAAATTAAAAAAAAAAAGAAAAAGAAAAAAAAGAAAGCACCTACCCAGCGAGAGCATCTACTGGGCGATGGAAAGGCACACGACAAAACAAAACGTCGCTGTTGTCAAAGAACGTAGAGTCTAATTGGAGTGAGAGGCAGATAAGCAGAACACTTTCAGAGAGCCCGGGAAGGGCTAGACCAGAATTTCAACGGTCATTCCGCAGGAGTCCAGGGCAGGAAGCCGCTCACTCACACAGTTTTCCTGAAGAGCCATGTGAGTTCAGGAAAGTGATTATGCAGAACACCACTGGGATCCTCTGTAATGAGTCAATACAAACCTATTATGTTCTGAATGGCCATTTCAGCAGCCAGCTAGGAAATGCTGGCTCTCAGAGCAAAAAAAAAAAAAAAAAAAAAAAAAAAAGGAAAGAAAGAAAGCTCTACCCTCCCACCCTTCCAGACAACTGCTAACGTTGATGGCTAAACACACTACCTGGGTAGAGAAGGACCCACCTTACACTGTGCCCAGGTGAATTTGATCAGATTTCCATCATCCGTACCTTCAGAATGCTTAGTGTATGGCAGTTCTGCTCAAATCTGAGCTTCCAGAGTGCCTTTGGATAGATCTCACATTTCCCTATACATTTGATTTTTTTTAAAGATTTTATTTATTTATTTGACAGACAGAGATCTCAAGTAGGCAGAGAGGCAGGCAGAGAGAGAGAGGAGGAAGCAGGCTCCCTGCTGAACAGAGAGCCCGATGCGGGGCTTGATCCCAGGACCCTGGGATCATGACCTGAGCCAAAGGCAGAGGATTTAACCCACTGAGCCACCCAGGCGCGCCTCCCTGTACATTTGAAACACTGGAAGAAAACTGATCTGTATTAGTTAAATGCAAAGTCAGCATAAGTTCCCTGACAAGGAGTAACCATGAAATGCAGCAATTTTATTATCTCAAACGTAGCTGTAAACTTGAGGTGTTCATGTAACTTCTCTAAAGATAAACAACTTTATCAATTTTTCATTTTTTTCTAATTAGTGTTTTGGAAAAGAATTTTCTAAATAATATTCTGTGGAAGTGTAGGATTTCCACAAAAGACCTGAGGTCTTCCATTGGGGAGGGTGTGAAGCTTTTGCAGACTTCAATTCCCCTTAACTTTGTCCTCCATGCACAAAATAACTCTGTTTTTATTTCTTTTTTATACAGTAATTTCCTTTGTAGCCTGGGTGTTACTACCTCTGTTCTTCTTAAAACCTGGAAATTCTAGCATATTCCCAGGGTTATCCAGATGCTTCATCTTGCTGTCTCTCTGTGAGATTCCCTTTATTTTCTTTGGGACTGTGAAACTCTGTGAATCTCTACCTTGCTCCCACTGAGAACCACATGGCTTCTGAGTTTCAGTCTATCCAAGGGTCCCATGTATCATGTTTGATTCCAAATTGAGTTGGGTAGAAGAGGCATTCATTCTTCCCTTTGACATTTTGGGTTTTATTTGTTTGTTTTTAGATTTGCCAAATACAGGGCTCCAGCCTCTAGTGGTTAAACATATCTCCTAAGTCAAGGGCCAGCTAACTTCATTATGTCACTACACCATAGGAGAGGAAAAACTTTATATTCTCATTACGTCATTACCTCATCCTTTCCCATAGGGAATCTTTGTTATTTTTTGTACAGGGTGATTTTGTTCCTTAAGTCTTTCCTCTATCATGCAAAAAGGAAAAGTAACTTTAGTTTCAGCCATATAAATATCTCTGTGTTCTTCCCCAGATCTTGTGGACTTTAAGTCGAGAATATGTAAGAGAGAGTGTGGGCATTCAATTCTGCTTCAATCTTTCCTTCATAGGTCTGTGCCCTAGGTACATGTATCAGGGTTTGGGATGTGACAGAATCTCAACTCAAATAACTTTGAACCAAAACACACAAGCAAACAAAAAATGAATGTATATACCAAAAATAAATATGGAAGAATGTATCATTCCCAAGGACTAATTTGGCACAACGACTTCTGAACTTTGTCTTCACATCTTTATTTCTTCTTTCCCTTCTGCTGTGGGTTAGATTAGGGTGCTCTGATGTCTCCAAATGGAGGGACTGACCTCACAGTTTAAGACCTTTTGATCCAAAGCAAGAGATCACCCTTGTGTGTCTTTACTCTGAGTTCTACTGTAAAAGTGGCAAAAGATGAACTCTGATTGGCTTGGTTCAGATTATGGCTCTACTTTAAGCAATGGAATGCATATCATGGTCAATAGACCAAAAGAGCCACAAGTAGGCATTTTCTCAATGATGAGTGGATTTTCTCAATGAAATTGGGTAGGGTGGGAAGACGCAATGTGTGCTGGAAAAGTTAACACGATGGATGTCCATCAAGTACTGATAATTCAAGATATTCAAGATATAATTCAAGAATTCAAGATACTGGAGTCAAGATGGCGGAGAAGTAGCAGCCTGAGACTACATCAGGTAACAGGAGATCAGCTCGATAGCTTATCTAAACATAGCAAACACCTACAAATCCAACGGGAGAGCGAAGAGAAGAAGAACAGCAACTCTAGAAACAGAAAATCAACCACTTTCTGAAAGAACCTGTTTTTTATCCCCTTCCCCCCCCCCCCCACAATTTGGGGTCTCTTCTGATTTGGTTACAGCGCATTTTTCTGGGGTCTTTGCCACCCTATTAGTAGTTTATTTGCTCCTTCATATCCTCTTATCTGGACAAAATGACAAGGCGGAAAAAATCACCACAAACAAAAGAACAAGAGACAGTACCGAAGGCTAGGGACCTAATCAACACAGACATTGGTACTATGTCAGATCAAGAGTTCAGAATGACGATTCTGAACATTCTAGCCGGGCTCGAAAAAGGCATGGAAGATATTAGAGAAACCCTCTCTGGAGATATTAAAGCCCTTTCTGGAGAAATTAAAGAACTAAAGTCTAACCAAGTTGAAATCAAAAAAGCTATTAATGAGGTGCAATCAAAAATGGAGGCTCTCACTGCTAGGATCAATGAGGCAGATGAAAGAATTAGTGATATAGAAGACCAAATGACAGAGAATAAGGAAGCCGAGCAAAAGAGGGACAAACAGCTACTGGACCATGAGGGGAGAATTCGAGAGATAAGTGACACCATAAGACGAAACAACATTAGAATAATTGGGATTCCAGAAGAAGAAGAAACAGAGAGGGGAGCATAGGGTCTATTGGAGAGAATCATTGGAGAGAATTTCCCTAATATGGCAAAGGGAACAAGCATTAAAATCCAGGAGATGCAGAGAACCGCCCTCAAAGTCAACAAGAATAGGTCCACACCCCGTCACCTAATAGTAAAATTTACAAGTCTTAGTGACAAAGAGAAAATCCTGAAAGCAGCCCGAGAAAAGAAATCAGTAACATACAATGGTAAAAATATTAGATTGGCGGCAGACTTATCCACAGAGACCTGGCAGGCCAGAAAGAGCTGGCATGATATATTCAGAGCACTCAACGAGAAAAACATGCAGCCAAGAATACTCTATCCAGCTAGGCTATCATTGAAAATAGAAGGAGAGATCAAAAGCTTCCAGGACAAACAAAAACTGAAAGAATTTGCAAACACCAAACCAGCTCTCCAGGAAATATTGAAAGGGGTCCTCTAAGCAAAGAGAGAGCCTAAAAGTAGTAGATCAGAAAGGTACAGAGACAATATACAGGTACAGTCACCTTACAGGCTACTAATGGCACTAAATTCATATCTCTCAATAGTTACCCTGAATGTTAATGGGCTAAATGCCCCAATCAAAAGACACAGGGTATCAGAATGGATAAAAAAACAAAACCCATCAGTATGTTGCCTACAAGAAACTCATTTTAGACGCGAAGACACCTCCAGATTTAAAGTGAGGGGGTGGAAAACAATTTACCATGCTAAGGGGCATCAGAAGAAAGCTGGGGTAGCAATCCTTATATCAGATCAATTAGATTTTAAGCCAAAGACTATAATAAGAGATGAGGAAGGACACTATATCCTACTCAAAGGGTCTGTCCAACAAGAAGATCTAACAATTTTAAATATCTATGCCCCTAACGTGGGAGCAGCCAACTATATCAACCAATTAATAACAAAATCAAAGAAACACATCAATAATAATACAATAATAGTAGGGGACTTTAACACTCCCCTCACTGAAATGGACAGATCATCCAAGCAAAAGATCAACAAGGAAATAAAGGCCTTAAATGACACACTGGACCAGATGGACATCACAGATATATTCAGAACATTTCATCCCAAAGCAACAGAATACACATTCTTCTCTAGTGCACATGGAACCTTCTCCAGAATAGATCACATCCTGGGTCACAAATCAGGTCTCAACCGGTATCAAAAGATTAGGATTATTCCCTGCATATTTTCAGACCACAATGCTCTGAAGCTAGAACTCAATCACAAGACGAAAGCTGGAAAGAACCCAAATACATGGAGACCAAACAGCATCCTTCTAAAGAATGAATGGGTCAACCAGGAAATTAAAGAAGAATTGAAAAAATTCATGGAAACAAATGATAATGAAAACACAACAGTTCAAAATCTGTGGGACACAGCAAAGGCAGTCCTGAGAGGAAAATATATAGCGGTACAAGCCTTTCTCAAGAAACAAGAAAGGTCTCAAGTACACAACCTAACCCTACGCGTAAAGGAGCTGGAGAAAGAACAAGAAAGAAACCCTAAACCCAGCAGGAGAAGAGAAATCATAAAGATCAGAGCAGAAATCAATGAAATAGAAACCAAAAAAACAATAGAAAAAATCAATGAAACTAGGAGCTGGTTCTTTGAAAGAATCAATAGGATTTATAAACCCCTGGCCAGACTCATCAAAAAGAAAAGAGAAAGGACCCAAATCAATAAAATCATGAATGAAAGAGGAGAGATCACAACTAACACCAAAGAAATACAGACAATTATAAGAACATACTATGAGCAACTCTACGCCAACAAATTGGCCAATCTGGAAGAAATGGATGCATTCCTAGAGACATATAAACTACCACAACTGAACCAGGAAGAAATAGAAAACCTGAACAGGCCCATAACCAGTAAGGAGATTGAAACAGTCATCAAAAATCTCCAAACAAACAAAAGCCCAGGGCCAGACGGCTTCCCAGGGGAATTCTACCAAACATTTAAAGAAGAACTCATTCCTATTCTCCTGAAACTGTTCCAAAAAATAGAAATGGAAGGAAAACTTCCAAACTCATTCTATGAGGCCAGCATCACCTTGATCCCAAAACCAGACAAGGATCCCACCAAAAAAGAGAACTACAGACCAATATCCTTGATGAACACAGACGCAAAAATTCTCGCCAAAATACTAGCCAATAGGATTCAACAGTACATTAAAAGGATTATTCACCACGATCAAGTGGGATTTATTCCAGGGCTGCAGGGTTGGTTCAACATCCGCAAATCAATCAATGTGATAGAACACATTAATAAAAGAAAGAACAAGAACCATATGATACTCTCAATAGATGCTGAAAAAGCATTTGACAAAGTACAGCATCCCTTCCTGATCAAAACTCTTCAAAGTGTAGGGATAGAGGGCACATACCTCAATATTATCAAAGCCATCTATGAAAAACCCACCGCAAATATCATTCTCAATGGAGAAAAACTGAAAGCTTTTCCATTAAGGTCAGGAACACGGCAGGGATGTCCATTATCACCACTGCTATTCAACATAGTATTAGAAGTCCTAGCCTCAGCAATCAGACAACAAAAAGAAATTAAAGGCATCCAAATTGGTAAAGAAGAAGTCAAACTATCACTCTTCGCAGATGATATGATACTATATGTGGAAAACCCAAAAGACTCCACTCCAAAACTGCTAGAACTTGTACAGGAATTCAGTAAAGTGTCAGGATATAGGGGTGCCTGGGTGGCTCAGTGGATTAAGCCGCTGCCTTCGGCTCAGGTCATGATCTCAGGGTCCTGGGATCGAGCCCCGCATCGGGCTCTCTGCTCCGCAGGGAGCCTGCTTCCTCCTCTCTCTCTGCCTGCCTCTCTGCCTACTTGTGATCTCTCTCTCTCTGTCAAATAAATAAATAAAAAATCTTAAAAAAAAATGTCAGGATATAAAATCAATGCACAGAAATCAGTTGCATTTCTGTACACCAACAACAAGACTGAAGAAAGAGAAATTAAGGAGTCAATCCCATTCACAATTGTACCCAAAACTATAAGATACCTAGGAATAAACCTAACCAAAGAGACTAAGAATCTATACACAGAAAATTATAAAGTACTCATGAAAGAAATTGAGGAAGACACAAAAAAATGGAAAAATGTTCCATGCTCCTGGATTGGAAGAATAAATATTGTGAAAATGTCTATGCTACCTAAAGCAATCTACACATTTAATGCAATCCCTATCAAAATACCATCCATTTTTTTCAAAGAAATGGAACAAATAATCCTAAAATTTATATGGAACCAGAAAAGACCTCGAATAGCCAAAGGAATATTGAAGAACAAAGTCAAAGTTGGTGGCATCACAATTCCAGACTTCAAGCTCTATTACAAAGCTGTCATCATCAAGACAGCATGGTACTGGCACAAAAACAGACACATAGACCAGTGGAACAGAATAGAGAGCCCAGAAATCGACCCTCAACTCTATGGTCAACTAATCTTCGACAAAGCAGGAAAGAATGTCCAATGGAAAAAAGACAGCCTCTTCAATAAATGGTGCTGGGAAAATTGGACAGCCACATGCAGAAAAATGAAATTGGACCACTTCCTTACACCACACACGAAAATAGACTCAAAATGGATGAAGGACCTCAATGTGAGAAAGGAATCCATCAAAATCCTTGAGGAGAACGCAGGCAGCAACCTCTTCGACCTCAGCCGCAGCAACATCTTCCTAGGAACAACGGCAAAGGCAAGGGAAGCAAGGGCGAAAATGAACTATTGGGATTTCATCAAGATCAAAAGCTTTTGCACAGCAAAGGAAACAGTTAACAAAACCAAAAGACAGCTGACAGAATGGGAGAAGATATTTGCAAATGACATATCAGATAAAGGGCTAGTATCCAAAATCTATAAGGAACTTAGCAAACTCAACACCCAAAGAACAAACAATCCAATCAAGAAATGGGCAGAGGACATGAACAGACATTTCTGCAAAGAAGACATCCAGATGGCCAACAGACACATGAAAAAGTGCTCCACGTCACTCGGCATCAGGGAAATACAAATCAAAACCACAATGAGATATCACCTCACACCAGTCAGAATGGCTAAAATTAACAAGTCAGGAAATGACAGATGCTGGAGAGGATGTGGAGAAAGGGGAACCCTCCTCCACTGTTGGTGGGAATGCAAGCTGGTCCAACCACTCTGGAAAACAGCATGGAGGTTCCTCAAAATGTTGAAAATAGAACTACCCTATGACCCAGCAATTGCACTACTGGGTATTTACCCTAAAGATACAAACATAGTGATCCGAAGGGGCACGTGTACCCGAATGTTTATAGCAGCAATGTCTACAATAGCCAGACTATGGAAAGAACCTAGATGTCCATCAACAGATGAATGGATCAAGAAGATGTGGTATATATACACAATGGAATACTATGCAGCCATCAAAAGAAATGAAATCTTGCCATTTGCGACGACGTGGATGGAACTAGAGCGTATCATGCTTAGTGAAATAAGTCAATCGGAGAAAGACAACTATCATATGATCTCCCTGATATGAGGACATGGAGAAGCAACATGGGGGGGTAGGGGGATAGGAGAAGAATAAATGAAACAAGATGGGATTGGGAGGGAGACAAACCATAAATGACTCTTAATCTCACAAAACAAACTGGGGGTTGCTGGGGGGAGGTGGGATTGGGAGAGGGGGAGCGGGCTATGGACATTGGGGAGGGGAGGCGAACCATAAGAGACTATGGACTCTGAAAAACAACCTGAGGGTTTTGAAGGGTCAGGGGTGGGAGGTTGGGGGAACAGGTGGTGGGTGATGGGGAGGGCACGTTTTGCATGGAGCACTGGGTGTTGTGCAAAAAGAATGAATACTGTTACGCTGAAAAAAAAAATAAATAAAAAGGGGGAAAAAAAAAAAAGAATTCAAGATACTCCATTTCATCACAGATGACCAACACCACCCACACTGAAGAGTGATGTTTTCCCCATTGACACACCTTGCATTGGCACCCTAGATCCCTTCATATTGTCTTAAGGAAATTATGTTCCGTCTTCCTCAGCCAAGAGAAAGTAAATATCTTGAACCCCTTCATACATTGTTGATCAAGGAAACACAAAATGAGTTGGAATCTCCATTCAGTAAAGCTATGGGATGTAGTGAGATCACAGATGGGCACATGGTTGGGGAAGTTACCAGTCTGCCCTGTCATATGTCTAAGTTATAACTTTATTTGAAGATTTCCGCTACTAACAATATTTGACTATTACTGGTTTAGAGGCATCCCATTTCCCTTTTGGATAGGATTTTTTTTTGTTTTTGTTCAATAATAGTTCTTCAGAATACAATGATATTCATTAGTATTGATAATATTTTATCCTATTATAAAACTTTTGAGATCCATCACTTGAGAAAGTCCCCGGATGCCAATCAATTATAGTTAAGTTGCAGTTAAATGTACTTGCTGGAATTCATATCTCAGCTTCCCTGTGGATACAGAATGGAGGAGGACAATTGCATGTATAAATGACTTTCTCTACAGAAGTGCTATATAACATGGAGTTTAAAATATTAAAGATTCATAAGGAAGGTATCGCATATCTACATAACTAGTTGATAGAGTGCCACGTGCCACGGCATTTTCTGTAGAAAATTTCCGTTTTCACTGGATTTAGCATGCATAACAAGTAGACTTCAACAATTGACTGGAATCAGATAATGTCAAAGCTGTCTTTAGAAAATGGGGCTATATTATTTCTTTTACACCAGTATTAAATCAAGGAAAAATCACAGAAAAAATGGATTGATAGTATATCTTCTACAACTAATTTGAAATTTTACATATGGTAACAACTATTGTTAAATTATCCATAGCTAATTGGTCCTAAATGAAAACAGATAATTAAGCATGTTCTGGACTATTAACTGGCTCATATTTTAGGTATTTGCCTAATTAGACATTTCCTATTCATTTGCATTGGTTAATTTTTATGCAACATTCTATTGTGAGTTTTTAACAATTTTTATTTGGTATTTACCCTTTTAAAGTTATTTCCCATGAGGATGTTGAAGACACATAATGTATTACAACAATTGCACTGGGCTATTTTCTTACCCCATAAAGAAAGTGATTATACTGTACAGAAATAGGAATTTCTACTTTTTGGAGGATATTGAGTGTCTTGACAGGCAGACCCTTCTCTTAGCATTCTGCTAAGATGGATATCTGCATATCTGCATGGGTGGATCTTTCTCATCTCTTCATAAAGATCATTTACTCAGAGATACAGGTTTTGTTCATTATTTGATCAGTACAGGTTATTAAAATATGAACTCAACAAGAAGGTTTTTCTCCCACTGAGAGATACTGGATGGCTAGGAAGTCACCAAGAGGTTTCTGATACAAAAAAGAAACTTCTTCTATAATTCTATATTTGCAAAACAACCCCTTGGGAATGCAGTGAAAATGAAGACATTGACAGACAAAGGAAAAGCAAAAAACGTATTGCTAACAAAAATACCCATAGATAAAGACTAATACAAATTCTTTTTTTTATATATTTTATTTATTTGACAGAGAGAAATCACAACTAGGCAGAGAGGCAGGCAGAGAGAGAGGAGGAAGCAGGCTCCCCGTGGAGCAGAGAGTCCGATGTGGAGCTCGATCCCAGAACCCTGGGATCATGACCTGAGCCGAAGGCAGAGGCTTTAACCCACTGAGCCACCCAGCCACCCTGACTAATACAAATTCTTTAAACAGAAAGGTAAGGACAACAGAAGGAATCTTGGGGGCATTTAGAAAGAATAATGAACAGAAAGACAAGACATGTGAGTATATAGAGTATACCATGTTTCCGTAATGAATCTGACGTTCATATCTGATGATCGAAACAAACAGTACATAACAACATCTAAGAGAGAAGACAATGGTATTTAAAAGCACTGAGTATTATACATACACAATGAATACATCAAAAACTAATGATGTATTGTGTGGTGACTAACAGAACAATTAAAAAATAAAAGTAGGTAAGATGAAGACATCTAAATAGAGATAAGGCTTCCACACTTTACTCAAAAGTGGTATAATTCCGTAGGGTGCAATAACGACTATCTGTATATTGTGATACCGACAGCAACCAACATCAAAACAAGATGAAGAGATCCACTCAAGAATGTGAAAGCTAAGTTAGGACAGAATCCTAAAAATTTTCCAGTTAACCCCATCAAGGCAAGGAAAGATACACAAGGAAACAAGGTACAGAGAAAACAAACATAAAACAAAAAATAAAATAGAATATTTAAGCTCTGACATGTTGGTGATTAGCTTAAAGGTAAATGGCCTAAACACACCAGTAAAAAAGCAGAGATTGCCAAGCCCATAAAACCAGAATCCAGCTACATGCTGTTTATAAGAAAGTCACTTCAAATTCAATGCCACTGGTAAGTTGAAAGTAAAAGGGGATGAGTAACTACATATATGCAAACCTAATTTTTTAAAAAATTAAGTTGCCATATTAACATCAAAGAAACTTGACTTCAGATCAGAGAAAATTACTCAAGACACAGAAGGTCATTACAGAAGGGCAAGGGATCAATCTACCAAGAAGACATAATGACTCTAAACGTGTGCACAGCAAACAGCAGAGCCTCAAAATACGTGAAGTAAAACTGGTAGAGATAAAGGAGAAATAGGCAAATTCACTCTGTGCACTTCCCTCAGTAATTGAGAGACTTCTGGACAGAAAACAAGCTTGTGAAAATCTGAACAGCAAGGTCAACAAACAGAATCTGAAATACAATTAATGCCTAATAAACAGAACTTTGAGTAAGTCACTTCACTAAAAAGAAGTAGTACCATTAGCATTTATGTCACAATCACATTTACAGTTCCCATAGCTTGAACAGAGTAAAGATATTGAATTCACTTTGTAGAAAATACTTAGTAAAATCACGACCTCCAAATGCAGTGACATTTTGGCAATAGTGTGTTGTCACATGCAAGTGTGTCAAGATGCTTCTGGACACTCCGCATTATTCTAACGAGACCTCTGTCACTACTAGCAATCAATCACCACACACTGAAATTAAAAAGAACAATAACTTTCTGAGTATAATGCTGGAGGTTTTTCAACTATTTCCTCCAACTCTTTTAGGAAATGGGGAAGTGGTATGGAAAAAATCTTGAGTAAGTAATGAAATATGGGCGTGGGTCTAGACAGACTGGATGAAGGGGCAGGCAGAAGTGACAAGAGGAAGGTCAAGTAATAGATGGGAGTTTGGGCCTGCAAGTAAAATCAGAAATATGGACTGAGTCTTGCAGGGAGGAGTGATGGGGGAGGACCAGAGAGTACAGCAACTCCTGCTCCTCCAACCACCACTCTCTAGTGGCTCCTGCAGATTCCTGCACCATTATGCAGGGGAGGGGAGAGAGGAGGTCCTCTAGTTGTGGGAACCAGAGCCAACACTGAGTGCAGAGGTCCCGGCATGGGGAGATAGGATGGGACTTAGTTGTTCTGAAATGAATACGAGGGAGGAAACAGATCTTAGAACCCTGGAAGGAACGAAAGTAGGAGAGCTGGGGGCCAGTTCAGAAGTGACACTTTGTCCCTGACACTTGGCATGGAGCGACTTACATCTGAAGAGTTTTTCTGAGAGGAGCCGAAGGTCAGATGAGAAGGTGGAGAGGCATCACTACTCAGGATGGAGGACTATGTTCATGGAACACTACCATGCAAAGAGCTTATACAAGTTCAGTCGAAAGCAAACAAACTAACAAAAATAAAGAATATTATATTTAAGATGTAACATAGGAGGTGTTTTGTACTTTAGGACATAATGTGAAACACACAAACCTTCCCCTAGTTTTACTTTATGTAACACAAGATTGCAAAGTCAATGTTCTTGTGTTTGTAGCTTTGTATACACACATTTCAAAATCAAGCCAGGAAATAACTATCAAATCAAAGTAAAATATACCAAAATGTCAGGTTTGTAACGTGGAGGAATAAGGTGAACTAATTCCTTGAAAAATTTTAACCTATGTTTCTTTGTGTATTTCCCAAATACAGTTTTCATGAGTTACTTTGCTCTCCGACAATATTAATGCTGCTGTGTTGTATTTTATGAATGAGAATTCAACCAGACTTGAATAATGAAGTACTAGAGTATGTGTTTGGAAGTCTTTTTCTACAATACTCTATTTCAGTTTCAAGAAATCTTTGCTTATGTCTTTGTTATATTTATCACTATAAAGGTCATCATCATAATATAACCAAAAACACTTAGAGCAATAATATCTATTATGTGATTAATAAATGACAAATAAGAATTTATTAAAATTAAAAATTTAAGCTCTGAGAAAGACATGATTATAGGAACCAAAGACAAGTCATATGTTAGAAGAATATATTTCCAAACTACTTATCTGATAAAAGACTTCTATCTAAAATACATAAAAAGTTTTAAGACTCACCCATAACAATCAGTACAATTCAAGTATGGGCAGAAGCTCTGAAGTACCTTACTGAAATATAAATATATATATTTATATTATAAAATATAAATATATATATTTATATATAAATATATATATATATGGTAAATAAGTGTGATGTGAAAAGATGGTCAATGTCTTTTTTTTTTAATAAAGGAACTGAAAGCTAAAGAAATGAGACACCACTACATACCTATTCCAATGGCTGTAATCTGAAAAACTGGCAATGTCATAATTCTGGCAGGGATGTGAAACACAAGAATTCTCATTCATTGCTTGTAAGGATGCAAAAAGGAATAGTGCCTTAGAAGAAAGTTTGTCAGGTTTTATGAAAATAAACATAGTCTTCCCATATGACCCAGCAATCATGCTCTCAGGTATTTGAGCTGAAAACTTACATGCATACACACAGCTACACACAAACATTTATGTCGGCTTCATTCATAATCACCCAACAGTTAGCAGTCAAGATGTCCTTCAACAGATGAAGGGTAGATGGTAAGACTGTACTCACATACTATAGGATCTTCTCAGCGATAAAAACAAACAACCGATCAAGCCACTAAGAGACAAGGAGGAACATTAAATGCTTATTGTTAAGTGAAAGAATTTAGTGTGAAAAGTCTCCATACTATATGAATCCAATTGTATGGCATTTTAGAAATTGCAAAACTATAAAGATAATAAGATTATCACCAGTTGCCTGGGGCTTGGGAGAACAGGTTGGAGGAATGAACAGTCGAAGGACAGGGGATTTTAAAGGCAGTAGATTATTCCGTATGATTCTGCAAAGGTGGACACAGGGCATAATGCATTTCTCAAAACCTGCAGAACTCTACAGCTCAAAGAGTAATACTTAACACCTGTAACTTAAAATAAACTCATCTTAAAGGTTGGAAAATCCCTGGAAGGAATGGAGACCTTAACAAGAGAGTCCAATTGTAATTCAAATGTAAGAGTCAACCTCACTAAGAGGTTGGGGGAAAGGTGCTGACCCAGGAAATTTGGAGGGAGGAAACTCTGTGAGATTAAAGACACTCACAACTGCACATTCACTGCACGTGGGCTGAAAAGGTTGTTAACCAGGGAGATCCAGCTCAACAGTTTTGATACTGCTCTATGATGTACTAGAATTAAACAATTAAGTCAATGGAGGACAGAGGGCCACAGCCAGATTTCTCATCATTGGAAAGGGAATTTGCAGACAAACAAGGGGTGAGGGGGCCAGTCCAGAATGGTCCACGTGGTAGTGAATTAGAATGGCAGATGTCAGTGTGGTTTTTTGCTAAGCTTAATATAGCTATGGATGGCTACAGATCAAATACTCATGAATATGTGCTTGTACACAAGTTGGCACATCTGTTTCTCTGCTCTGTCAGCTGAGAGGACTTCACGAACAGATGTCCTCACAGCAGTTAGAATACTCACAGGCTTGACTTCCAATACCATCCTCAAACAAAAGGAGATAGGCTTCTTGGAGAAATGACTGATTTTACCAGAGTGACAAGACATAACCTAACCTGCAACAACCGTGGTGCCTGATTGTAAGGACATACAGCCCAAGATGAAAATCAGAAGAACTCCCACTGGCCCAAACTGGAATGATTTCAGCAACAAAATAACATAGTGTTGGGTGATAGCAACAAGCATTGAATGAATATCCGTGAGTTGATGCTGACACAATGAATCCACAGGAGAGAGGAGACACCCTCCCTTGAGAAGAATCCCAGATTGTTTATTAGAGATACCCCGTATTCAAGGAAGGAGAACATAACTGCTCACTGCACCTGGGAGGGCCATTCACAGGGGCTTCTTCCAAAGTGTGCAACACAGGAAGAAGTGGGGAGAAAGTGACCTGGTAGAGGAGGATCCTGGGTGGGTTTCCTGGCTGCCTCAGTCATTGGGCAACTGTCTTTGAGTCAGGTCATGACCCTGGGGTCCTGGGACTGAGCCCTGCATTGGGCTCCCTGCTCTTTAGGAAGCCTGCTTCTCCCTCTCCCACTCTCCCTGCTTGTGTTCCCTCTCTCACAGTGTCTCTTTGTCAAATAAATAAAATCTTTTTAAAAAAGAGAGAGAGAGAAGGAGGAGGATCTTGGGAAACACCACATTGCTAGGGGATTGAGTTCAATATCAGCAGTCATGCTGTCACACTGCTAATATGGGACCTTTGTATGAGGTGATGAAAATGGCATGTCACCTCTGAGATCTCCCTCCCCCAAACCCAGAATCCCAGTGAGAAAACCCATGAGAGAAACATTGTGAGAAAAATACCAAATTCAAAAAAAAAAAAAAAAACCTACAATATGCTTGACCTCGTCAAAGCGACCAAAGGCATGGAAAGGAATGAAACCCTGAAAATCATTCACAGCCAAGAGGAAGCTGAAGGAACGTGGCAACTACATGCAACATCATGTCCTGGTGGAATCCCAGAACAGAGAAAGGACATCAAGGATAACTAAGGAACTTTGAATAAATTACAGACTTTAGTTATTAATTATCAATATTGGTTCATTCATTTAACAACTGTACCATTCTAATGTGAGATGCTAATAGTAGGAGAAAATGGTTGGAAATATTTACAAAAACTGTGTATGATGTGTTCTCTTTTTGCTGAAAATTTTCTAAAATTGATGAAAGACATTAAACCACAGATTCAAGAAGTGTTATAACAGGCATGCATAGTAAGTAAAACTTTATTTTTTAATTATTTTTTAATTTTTTATGTAGGTTTCCTGCCCAGCATGGAACCCAATGCAGGCCATGAATTCATCACCGTAAGACCAAGACCTGAGCTGAGATCAAGAGTCAGTCACTTAACTGACTGAGCCACCCAGGTGCCTGGTAAATAAATGAAGAAACAAATTATATCTTGGTACACCTACAAAATACTGTCATAGCAACATCTAGATTAGTGTTTCCTGTTTCTGTATGCATTGTTGATATATGTTTTTCTGATCCAATTGTTTTATAATACTGTTCTAGTTTTTTATTGGTGTTCTGCCTCGTCAGTCTGCCCACTAGTGAAAGTAGGGGCAAAATTATAAAATTAAAAAAAAATACAAAATAAAATTATAAAATTATCTACCCCTTCGTTTCTGTCAGTTTTACATCATGCATTTTGAGGATCTTCGAAGGTATATATCTGCTTACAATTGTTACGTCTTCTTGATGTTTAGAGCCTTTAATCAATATAGAGCTTTAGATTCAAAATAGCATCACTGATAGGTGGATGGAAATCAAATAATGCCTTCACAGCTTAACGAAAAACATATTTCTGGATTAGAATTAATCACAAAGCTATCAATTCAGAATGATGGTATGTATGTTAGAGACAATTTAGAGCAAAAATGTTCTCAGAAATGTAACTTTTAAATGCTGAGGCTCAGGATGGTAAGGAAGGTACAGGCTACTAAAACAGGTAAATAAGCCAAAAACAGAGATGCCACAGGTTGATGGCTGTTGGAGTCCAAGAAAGGGAAGGAGAGGCATAGCTCTCAGAATGACGGTGAGAAGAGCCAGGGCTTTCCCGGGGATGTGTCAGCCCAAATTGGAACAGGACAGAAACCTCCGGGAAATACTCATTGTGTGAAAGGAAAGTGTTAGAAGACCACCCTGAGAGCAATTCCATAATGCCACATGAGTAGAACACTGAGTATGCATGAGGTGGAGAGGGCCAGAAATCAGGGCCTAAGAGAAACAGAGTTGCTCCAGAAGAGAGAAGACACATGCGAAGAGGTCCATGGCCTGGCTGTGAATGGCTTTTGGGGTCGGTGTCGCTCTGAGCCAGATGACCATAGACAGGACAGGAGGAAGGACACATGGAAAGTACAAGGGGGGGCTGCCTGAGTGGCTCAGTGGGTTAAAGCCTCTGCCTTCGGCTTGGGTCATGATCCCAAAGTCCTGGGATCGAGCCCCACGTCGGGCTCTCTGCTTGGCGGGGAGCCTGCTTCTTCCTCTCTCTCTGCCTGCCTCTCTGCCTACTTGTGATCTCTGTATGTCAAATAAATAAATAAAATTTTTAAAAAAAGAAAGTACAAGGGGGAGGTGGGAGTGAAGCTGGGGAAATAACCATCCTCCATAACCAAAGGCAATAAATATGGTCACAGGATAAATATCAGTAATTTGCAATTATAAGATAATACTGAAAATTATAGAGGCAAATACAACAAAAAGAATGAAAAGAACAGAATGTGGTAGCCCCCAGAGGGGGAGAGGGTGGTGGAGGAGGGGGATTCTGTGCACATAAAATATGTTTGCTTTAAATTGTGACCAAGTATAAGTCTATTTAAAAACTAAAAGCTGAATTAAAAATAAAACAATAAGAGAGAAATGCAATGATACCCTAATGGGTTTGAAGAGTTCGTGCATTTCCTCAAACTCCAGTCTGCTTCCACATCAGTATGAGAGCGCACTGCAATGTTGATCAAAGAAACAAAATGAAGTCCATTCGTTTTTTTGACATTTTCTGCAATGTAGTGAGGGCATCTGAAGATGGGGAGGCTTGAAGGCAGACTACGCAGGGCTAAGATGTGCTTAATTAGTGGGTTAATAAGACAGAGTGACCAGCAGAGGTCTGAATCTTAGATTAAAGCTAATTTGGTGATTCTGAGGTCTTGATCACCTTTAGGAGTAAAATGCACACAATATGGGTAATTATACTTCTTTCTTTGGTGTGCAGCCTAACAAAACCACACAGTAAACCCAATTTGTTCCTGCTGATTGACAGAGCCTTTTAGACACCCTTAATATCATCAATTAGAGTTTTATGCCTAATTAAATTGTACAGCTAATTAGTGCACAATGGAATTATAAGGTGAACTGATGAATAATGGAAATTCTCCACTTGAATAGGAAAATATCATTTTGAAGACAATGACTTCTATGCAATGTCATTTAAGCCACTAAACTAGAATTGTGAGTCAGATTTTCATTTCAGGTCTAGAAATTTTCATTTATTTTTAATTAGGTCACAGAATTGTAGCTTTGCAAGAAAATGAACAGAGAAATGATTTATTTACACACTGAGGATCCTCAATCATAGGTTAATAAGTGTAAGCAGCTTAAATAGTTCATGGCACATCATAAATGCTCCATAAATATTATCTGTTGTGACCATTATTTCAAACATAAAGGGGTGTCACTATTTATTCTGTAGAAGATTTAATAAATAAACCTCATGTTCTGTACAGTCACACAGAAGAGTTACTAGCATTTCTTTTTCTTTATTTTTACACACATTTCACTTTATTGAAATGAGGGTGGTTTTGCTCATTATTTCCAAAACATCTTTCTAAGAATTGGAGGCTGTGAAATGAAGTTACTCGCCATCTCCTCTACATGTGAGAACACTTTGCTCTTCCCCTTCTCTGGCGATCCCCCAAGGCCATGCCAGTTCCGTGGTGTCATCAATAAATATAATCTCCTATTCTCTTCTTGAAGCTCACAGCTTCAGCACTTTGAGAGCTCAGCTGTGCGTTCTCCTGTTCATTATTCTGAAGTTTGACTGTGTCCCTACGACCATGTGCCTACACTATCATCCCAGCACACTTTTAACTCATTATATAGAACATTTTTTACCTTTCAAACATAACCAAACATAAAAAGATTCAACTGATTCCAATATATTATTCTGAACATACATTAAAATAGGTAATACAAAGTATTCTTTTTTTTTTTTTTTTTAAGTAGGCTTGATGCCCAGTGTGGAACTAACTCAGTGTGGGGATTGAACTCACGACCCTGAGATTAAGGACTGAGCAGAGATCAAGATTCAGATGCTGAACTGACTGAGCCAACCGGGTGTTGAAGTATGAATTTTAATATAAAATTCAAAAGATGCAAAGAATATGAAGGGAAAAGAGTTGGGTTTTATTAATTCTACAATGTACTCTCTTTTTTTTTTTTTTTAAACATTGTAACCTGTCTGAAGTTGCGATCTGGGCATGCGTCTTACCACCAGAGATGTACAGCATTGGAATTGGCATTGCTATTTTTCTCATTCGCCTTTTCAACTGTCCATAAAATAATGGTATGTCTTAAGCTTGATGCTGACTTGGATGTCCTAAAACGTGGTCCATCTGCCAGTACCACACAGTTGGGCTTTTCAGGTCAGCGTCAGGTTGGTCACACACCCTGTTGGAGATGTGCTTTGGGGTTTCTTCTGTCCTCACTGGCACTACGGACCTTGCCTTTACGTGCATGTGTGGTTCCCTATGTCCCTGTGACTTGGTTGTCCTGTGCCAGTTTGGAGAAAGCAGCAGCAACTCTTGGTGCCTGTGTGGTGAGCACTGCTCTGGCTGTGACATCGTTTGTTTAATCTGTCCTCTACCAAAGAACATGGAGCCGTTTCCAGAGTTTTGTTATTAAATACAACAAATATAATAAATTTTATGTAGGGCATTCACACATGTGTAACTATGGTTGTAAGTAAATATATACATATTTATATGATATATAATTTATTTTTATATTTATATATAAATATAAATATCTATTTATATATAAGTATATATATATACATTTATATATATACATTTATATATATAAATGTATATTTATATATAAATGTATATACATACATTTATATATATTACCATATATATATCGTAATTTATGGGAAGAGCATTTTAAATTTTAAGACACACTTTCCATCCGAGTTGTACCAATTTGCGATCCGTCAGTGTGGAAAGGTGCATTTTGTGTTCATACTCTTAAGGCTGCTGTGGTCACTGTCATGTGTCATGCTGTTCTTTCTTCTTCCATTCCAGGTGCGAGATGGTCACTCCTGTACATTTAACCTGCATTTCTCTAACTGGGAGAGGGTCAAGCATTTTTACATATGTGAGAGCATTTTTTTTTCCCTATAAAACTCTGTTCCTGTATTTTACATTTTTCACAGTGTATACTATGCGGAGAGAAGAGCTGATGCCCTAAGTGCACAAGTCGGAGAGTGCTCACATGCTGAGCGTACTTGGGCCATCACCGCTAAAGAAGCCAGCGGCCCTCTGCCCCATGCTGTGCTTTGTCCACACACGGTAGCCAGCCTAGGAACCAGTAAGAGCACAGCATGGGTGACCAAGGAGAGCCCTGGTTGGAGTACGAGACGTTGTCTGAGTTCTCCCCACCACAGGGCTATTGCATTCGCTCCGTGCAGTGGAAGTGAGATGCCTGCGGGACTCCGGGGACTCCAGGGGTTAAGCTCAGCTGAACCATCATTGAAACCGGCCCAGCCGTTTAGGGAAAACTGTACATCCAGGACCCGCTTGAGTCAGATCTTTCCTTTTAGCATCAGGGCGGCAAATAAGTTTTCCCCAACGGAAGTGCTGTCAGTCTTTCACGGAAACCACAGTGCTGTGGGGACAGAGCAGCCACGCTCTTGAACATCCCAATTCCAGTCACCAACTGAAGCTCATTGCGACTTTCCCCATTCAGTCATTGAATCCAGGGTGACCACTCCCACATGGAAATATCAGCGTGGAGAATCTCCAAGCCTAAGAAGGTGGGGATCCTGTTTTGATCGGGACCCCATAGCAAACTTGTAGACATTTGTCATAAGGGGAGACACACAGTTGTGTCAACGAGGCTGGCCCTCTTTCCCAGAGCCTCAGGTTGATAAAATCATTATTCAAAGACTTGCAGATCCCAGGGACCATGAAGCTGTGGGAAAGCTAAGGTCATGAGTTTGCTGTGTAGCTCGGCTTTGCGCCAAGGGCGTCGATTTGCAGGAGGCTGGAGTAAGATAGCAGAGTGCCCGAGTGAGGCACACACTATCTCCAGCAACCAAATTTACAAGAAGATGCGCTGCCTCCTTTCTGGTTTTTATGACAGTTCAGTGTATGGTCAAGCTGCCTGGGCCATGGGATGCCCACATAGCTCATGACACGTGATTTCCTGGTGTCTGTGAAGGTGATTCGGGAAGAGAGGAGCATTTGAGTCTGCAGACTGAGTGAAGAAGATCCCCTCCCCAGGGCGAGTGGGCTTTATCCAACTGCTGAGGACTTGCAGAGGACAGAAAGCCAGAGCAAGAAAGACAGAGGGAAATCCGTCCATCTGGAGCTGGGACACCCTCTCCTCCTGCCCTCAGACATCGGTGCTGCTTGTTCAGACTGAAGGACTACTATTCCAGGAGCCCCGTCTGCTCTAGTTCTCGGGCCTTCAGCTCCCCTGGTCTTGGCCCAAGTCACGCCACCGGCTTCCCTGGTTCTCCAAACCGTGGTATATCACACCTCATCTTCTTCAACATCAACTCTGAAGAACCATGATGGGTCTGATTGTATTCTACCGGCAAGCTAAGATGTTGGTCTACAAGACTCGTGGATCACAGGCAGAGAACTCTTACTCGCCGGACAGCGAACAGCCCCATTTTTACGTTCACACCATTTCACCTGGCACTTCAGTCCCTGGGGAGTGACACCAACAGACCCAGGCGGGTGCTCACTGTGAGTCACAGCTGGAGAACCTTCACGCTTAGGGACCCTACGTGCTTTTCTAATGGTGTACTACCTGCTTGCCCTTTGCTCTGTGGGAAATGCCACTTCCCAGGGCCACCTGCAGTATCAGAATCGTTGATGCGAGCATCTGGGATAAATGGCAGGTAATGCCTCCAACCCCCAGACATGGCGAAGCGCAAGGAATCCGTGGAGAGCTGTTTTCCAGCACCCATGTGCTTCCTGTCAAGACTGCACCTGCTGGGGCTCAGAGCTCATAAAACCGTTGTTTTATATATTTTGTCCACGTTTCAGAGGAGTTTTAACAGAGGCTAAATTTAATACCAGTGAATTTTTCATGCCCAGAACCAGAGGTCCCTAAGCTAATTTTTAAATAAAATTTATCAGGCACTTGCTACCTGCCAGAGCAGAGACCTAGATAAAATGAAGATGCAAGCAGTCCTCAGCGAGCTGATGAGTTCCTGGCAGAAACACTCTCCTCCTATGAGTTACGCGGAAGGCAGTGAGCACCACGGAAATCCCACTCCTGCTGCTCTGTAGGACCTAAATCCAGAGGGGATTTGTGAAGGATCCCGGGGAAAGGATGACCCAACAGAAGAGTCAGGACCGTGGCCTGATTACACAGATCACGTTCTGCAGAGGCTGGTCCCAGGCGAGGGCTGTGGGGACACACGGGGCGCCTCAGGAAGAGCAGTCGTGTCAGCGTCCTCCTTGTTCCCACGGCTCGGGTCACCAAGTGCGTGCGGGTTCCTCCACCTCCTGTTCCAACCCCCCGTCTACGTGTGTTCCACATGAGAGCCACCAGGGTGTCGTTTTGCTTTGCGTTTCGCTGATTCAAACCTTAACTGAGATTTCACAGCACCACAGCCACGTCTCAGAACTGAGGCCACGTCTCTTCTCTCTCTGTGACTCACACTCACGTTACGCACCAGCTCGAGACCCTCCGTCAGAGAGCTTCGTGCCAAATGTCTGTTCCTCCACTGCACAGGATTAACCACTGCAAGAGCCACGTTACCTCTGTCTCTCACGGGTTTGGTCTCCATTGTTTTCCTTTGTCTGCGGCGTTACAACACTTTAATCACTTGACTGATCTGAGGGACCTCTGCAAACCCACAAACGTTCCTGCTGATAAATCCTTCACGAAACAGATGACTGTTGTTCAGAAACCCAAGTGGGTCATTTCATTGTCCTGGGGAAAGTAATCCGGTGGCCTCTCGTTCTTTCATGACAAGTGCCGACCTCCAGTTGCTTCCACAGCTGCCTCTGCAGAAAAGGAAAGCGAAAGAAGACCGCATAAGACATCATAATTGAAGATCCCGGGCTATTTGTCACGGAGAGTAAACTCACTCATATTTTCAAAGCCCAGCTTCATTCCGAGAAGTAATGATGATAATATAAAAGGTGAGACAACGTGAATCGCCAGCTATAGATCTTCCCCAGCTTCAATAGGGTTACGTCCCAATAAACCTGGCCTGAGTGGAAAATATCACATTGAAATGCACTTAATACCTCTAACCTACCAGACATCCTAGCTTAGGCTAGCGGAGCTCACACGCCCTCAGCACACTGACATTAGACTATGGCTGGGCCAAATCCTCTAACACAACGCCTGTCTTACCATAAAGGGTTGACTCTCTCATGTGATGTAGTGAATATTGTCCTGAAGGTGACAAACAGAACGGGTGCTTGTGCGAAGGACGGCTGTGCTTGTGCTGGTTGTTGACCTGGTGATGGTGTGGCCCACTGGGGGCTGTAGCTGCCGCTGCCTAGCATCACAGGAATGGATCGGCCACATATTGTTACCCCAGGAAAAGATCAAGTCCAACTTGGGAATGTTTCTGCGGACTCTGGATCAGTTTGGCACCATTGAAAGATAGGGAACGTTTGCATTTGACATGCTAACGTTGGTTGTGTCCAAAGAAGCAGGGGCACCAACATACGCATTCTAGTCTCAGAAGCTCTAGAAGCTTCCAGGGCACTGAAGACTTCAAAAATATTTCAAATCCTTTCTCACAGTCCCTTGACCCAAATGTGTGCAAAATCCCCAAGATCCTGCCTTCAATTTTCCTCCAGGAGGAAACTGGCTAAAACAATTGTTCCACATCTGATTGATTTTTACTCAATTTACATGTGGAGATTCCCTTAATATTGCCATAAATTTTGGAGCTATGGACAGGACAACAGAATGTGTGGTTTGGTCTACATAAAAGTCAATACCAATGTATTCATCAGGGTCAAATCAGAGACACCACCACACAACAGTTTTGGACCAGAAAAAGTTCAATATAAAGAATTATCACCAATAGAGTAACTTACTCAGGAGAAAATATGAGATTCTGAAGAGCACAGGGAGAGAGAGCTGCTTTAGGGACAAGTCCCTGGCTGTGGGGGCAGTGAGAGTACCCAAAGAGGAAACAAATCTGGGGTGTAGCATGGTCCCACCGTGGGGTGTGCCTGGCCCACCAGATGGTTGGGGACTTACCAGAGCTGGTGAGATGAGGAAACTCTCCCGGCTCACCAACTGGGAGATGATGACCAAGAAGCAATCAACCCACAGCAGGCACCCTCCCTAAGATCATGTTAGCCTCCTTATTTCTTTCTCTCCTTTGGTCAAAAGGACAATATGGCCACATGCTCATTTCTACTCACTCTTATTTTTCCTAACATAGGGTCTCTTTGACCTCTACACTGTTTTCTAAATTCTCTTTACAAACTCATTTTTTTTTGATCAAGATTGATATAGGCTTCCCAGTTAGCGATTAAATTTTTAAGAATGGACGCTGGCCCCACAGGGCTCTGGGGTCTGTCTCACCAGCCATTCATGGGTCTTACTTCCCACCTGGGCTTTCAGATTCTTCACACGCATCCCGAAGCTTCCCGAGGGCCTTCACACTTGAAGGTGACAGTGGACCGTTGTCCCCCCACCCACTCCTGAACAAACAGCACACATGGACGGTGGGGGGGCCGCACTCAAGGTGAAGCCTGAGGCCAGATGTTGTTAGCACCTCAGGGTTCTTGACTACGCCTGCTTCTTGCTCCACCACCTGGTCCCAGAACCAGCAGGGCCAGCGACCCAAAGGTAGACTGGAGGACAGTCATCCCTCCTTATCTGCTGGGGGTCACCACACCCCCCGAGGGGATGGCTGAGACCACTGGGATGCCTGGCCCTATGGAGTCTGTTCTGTCCTCTACACACACCCTGCGGTACAGCACAGTTGAGAACGTGGGCACAGTGAGAGGCTAACCACATAGAACAGCCCGAACCACTTCCTGTCCGGATTCAGTGACTGTGGTCTCTCTGGATCCCAGAACATTCTACTGTTCTGCACTCAGCCTTCTCTGGATGCTGTGAGATGATGCAATGCCACCCCAGAAGGGAGGGGAGGGGAATGAGGTAGGCGGGATGTAGGCAGGGTGTAGTGGATGTAGGGGGGATGTAGGTGAGATATAGGTGGGATGTAGGTGGGGTGTAGGCGGGATGTAGGGGGGTATGGGGGGATGTAGGGAGGATGTAGGTGAGATGTAGGCGGGGATGTAGCCAGGACGTAGTGGGGTAGGGGGGATGTAGGCAGGATGTAGGGAGGCATGTAGGTGGGGTATAGTGGTGATGTAGGGAAGATGTAGGCGGGATGTAGGCAGGAGGTAGGAGGATGTAGATGGGATGTAGGGGGCATGTAGGGGGAATATAGGGAGGGATGCAGGGGGGTATGGGGGGATGTAGGCGGGATGTAGGGGGGTGTAGGGGGGATATAGGGGGGTATAGGGAGGATGTAGGCGGGATGTATGTGGGATGTAGGTGGAATGTAGGGGGATGTAGGCAGGATGTCAGGAGGGTATGGGGGGGTGTAGGTGGGATGTAGGGGGTGTAGGCAGGATGTAGGTGGAATGGAGGGGGATGTAGGCGGGATGTAGAGGGGATGTAGATGGGATGTCAGGGGTGTAGGGGGTGTAGGCGGGATGTAGGTGGGTTGTAGGCGGGATGTGGGGGTTGTAGGCAGGATGTAGGCGGGATGTAGATGGGATATAGGCGGGATGTAGGGGGGTTAGGCCGGATGTAGGGGGGTATAGGCAGGAAGTAGGGGGATATAGGCAGGATGTAGAGGGATGTAGGGGGAAGGTACTCTGGAGCTTCTGGGCCACATCAGGAAGAAGAACCATGGCTTCCTGGGGAGCTGAGGGGAAAGGGATCCTGCAAAGCGCCTGGGAGTGGGCATATGCTGTTCACTCCCCAGTCCCTGAGCAGCATCAAGGAGCCAGGAAGTGCGAGGCTCTGCACAAACCGGCCCATGGGAGCCACACAATCAGGCTGTCCCCGAGGCCCCATGAGCACTGAAGGAGGAGGACAGGGAGGACGTGACAGGGACACTGGGCCTGAGTGCTGGCTCGGGAGGCATTCCTCACTGGCCCTGTGCTCGTGCCTCTCTGTCTTCTCCACCCTCCCTATGGATGCAGCAGCCCCAGGGAGAGTGTGGGGGGCCAGCGATTTTTCTGAGGCCTCGGCCATCCTACAAGGATGATGCTGACACCGGTGTCCTACAAGACTGTCCCACCACGATGCTGACACCTGCATTTTGGGGAGCTCCTGGCTCGCAGCATAGATGATCAAGTCCTACACCACAAGTAAATGATACAAAGAAATTCTGACTCTGTTGCTGTTTACATCAATTAGGAATCCTTTGATTTCAGTTAATAAAAAATACCAACCCACATAAAGCCTCTGCCTTCGGCTCAGGTCATGATCCCGGAGTCCTGGGATCGAGCCCCACATCAGGCTCTCTGCTCCGCAGGGAGCCTGCTTCCTCCTCTCTCCCTGCCTAGTTGTGATTTCTCTCTGTCAAATAAATAAAATAAAAAAAAAATACCAACCCACAATAACAACGTGTAGGTGTCCAATCTCTCTTCTCCCATACAGTGTAAACTTCATGACAGTTGACACTAAGTTGATCTCGTTTACCTGCAGCCTGAAAGCCTTCACAGGGCTTTGTGTGTAGTCAGGATTAATACTTTCTTTTAAATTAAAAAATTCAAACAGTCTGGGGTTACTCTAGGCAGTATATCACGTGGGATACTTTCTTCTAGAGATGAGTGAATATTAGCTCTGAACCAAGTCCTATTAGGTTTTGAGCTAAAATGTAGACAAGATCCCCAAGAACTTCCCACAGAGCCCCCAATCTAGAGGCGGTGGGATGGCCGAGTTTGAGCGGGAAAACCCAGTGTTATGGTGTATGGAGGGCAAGCAGGGGAAGCTGGGCACCGAGAGCCACCGAAGGGTTTGGAAGTGTGCTCGCTTCGGCAGCATATACTGAAGGGTTTGGAAGTGAGGGATGACAAGCTCGGATCTGAATGAGAGAGAAGTTTCTACGGCCTCACCTGAGAAGAGCTCTTGGAGCAGAGACACTGAGCTCAGAGCGGTCTAGCTGGGAGGCAGCCCGACCCCCTGAGCTGGGCCGGGGACACAGGGACAGGGAGGAGCAGCGATGGGGAGACAGAGGCTGAGAAGGGGGCTGTTTTGGGTGGGGGATGGAGGACGGAGGTGGTCTCTGGGGTCTGGTTCAGGGGTGCAGTGAGCTCACTGATACCTCGTGACCACTCCAGCTGCAGGCAGATCTTGCCCGTGGCCGGGACTCCCCACGTACGGGTTATTGGGGGGCTCCGCATCCGTCCTCAGGGGGTGTGCCTGCCGAGGTGGTTGCCGCTGTGGTTCCACACAGAGAAAGCGGTGCCGGCAGCCCTGACGTGTGAGGAGGCAACGGCCCGGCTGCGGGTTTAACTTCACTCCCCGAACCAGGACCTTCCTCTGCTGAGAGGCGCACGGGGCCACAGGTCTTGGGGCATCTGCTAAGCAGCCCGGATAACGGAATCGCTCTGTGGTGTTTGCGGGACACGGCCATCTCACAGGTCTGGGGCTCCTCATTTCATCATGAGAAATCAGGCAGCCGGAGGGAGTGCCCTGTTTCTAGAACCAGCAGCCTTTCTGGGGCCACCATCTTTCTGGGGCAGAGATGTACGACCCGGGAGGGAGAGGGTAAGTCCTCCGCTCGCCCGGCTCAGCCGTCTCCTTCGGTTGCTCTCCGTCGGAGGGGAGGAGTGGTTCGTCACCGTGAACATCACTTTCAGCCAAGTTGAAGCTTAAGAGCCTAGTGAACTTTCCCTGACGTTTATTCAGACGGACGTGAGAGGTCTGCCCTGCCCTTCTTGTGTTCCCCACGACGGGAGCATTTACTCCTTCTCCTCAAGGCGGGCGCGCTCGGCCCTGGAGAGTGGATGGAAGGGGAGACTTAGGAATGTCCCAACACCGATCCCGGCCGCTGTCGGACAGCTGCTTTCCGCACTCACACTGACTTGTCCCGCGTCCTGGAATACGTCAAAATTCACCGGACGCTAATAAAGCTCCACATGACCATCGAGTAAGATGGAGATTTCAGATTATTTGCTGTTTGTAACAATAAGGAATGCTTTTATTTCAAGCAATAGAAACCCACAGCACCTTGGCAGCACAGAGTCACATTGGGTCCTAGAGAGGAGGGGCCCCCTCCAGAGCATCAGCTCCCCCCACCATCAGCGCTGCTCCCTCTGCGACAATACCCTCACTCAGTCTCTGCCCACCATGGTCACCAGGGAGCTGCCAGGCTCTCTGGGGCCATTGCTCCAAGGCCCAGGCGGAGGGAAAACAGATTTTTTTTTTTTACCAAAATTGAAATATAATGCAGTCTGTGTTCATGAGGCAGTGGCTGTACCTAAGAACAGCCGAGTCCCACGCTATAGGGCTAGGCTTTCGGTTGGGATCCACAGTCCCCACTGCACATGGACCAGCGAAGGACGGACAGGGAGCCATGAGGGCTGACGTGCTCTTACCAATGACTGGAGAGAGGAAAGCCGGGATGTCCAAGCCAGCAAGTGTCCACCACAAAGGACGATTAATAAACACGTTTGTGTCAGTATCACTTAGGTGATATGGTCACCACTAGGGACCACGCAGATTTCCTTCTCCTAACTCGGAAGGAGGGTTTACCCAGCAGGGAAAACAGATTGTTTAAAGTACTCAGTGTCGTGTGATACAAAATGTGACTCCTCTGTCCTTTCACATTGTCTTCTAATTGTATCTCCGCTTTCAAAGCAGAAGACAGCAGGTCATAAACATCCAGGAGTCCTAGACCTGTCTTGGCAGAATTCACAGAGGGATGGCAAAATCCGTTCTTTGATGATGATCCTCCCCAGGGCCTCCCTTCTACTTGAAAGAGAACCAGGAATTTGGAGGAGGTCTTCCGAAGGGGCGATAATGGGTAGAGAACTAGCGGGCTCTTCTTTACGAGGGACTCTGAGTGGGGAAGGTGCACCGAGCAGACGGGTTTATAAGCAAAGTTACCACGCTTGTTCACGGGGCTGTTCAAATCCTTCTGTTTGATCTGTCTGCTCCTGCGGACTGTAATGCCGAAATCTCCTCCATCATGTTGTGAATTTGTCGGTTTCTCCTCCCAACTCCGACAATGTTTTCTTTGTTATTGTTAAGACTGGCTTATCCGCTGCAAACAAACTGCTTATTCTCTCTTCTGCCCTTCTGGTGAATTTGTTCCATCTCAAAAATCACTGGGCAGTCACCCACAATCGTGAAATAGAAAGTAGCCTTCCACAGACAAATCCCTATTTACGTCCGAAAGGGAAGAGGACTGAAATGGATTAAGAAATAGCTATGGGATAGACAGTATTTTTATACGCCACGTCGTGGAATTTTCTGGGATTTTAGAAATGTCACTATATGGACCTTTGGGTTTTGTTAAAACACATATTTTCTCACTTTTCTCTTACTATTTGTCAGTAGTCTGTGGCTTGTCACTACATCCCCACAAGTAGATTAAATATTGGCCGGACAGGGGGAGCACAACCACAGGGAGTTTGTAGTCCTGGCTGATTCTGAAGGTGTGCTTTCCTTCCTCCTCAAGAGTCAGCTTGTGATCAACGGTGTGGACTTCCTAAGCGTCAATGCCTGCGAACGTCCCCGCGCGTGCCCCTGGCTGCTCCTGTATCATTCCGCGTGTCCTGTTCTGTCTTGCATCTCCCACCCTAACTTCAAATCTCCTGGAGAGAGCTTTCCATAACATCTGCCTGGAGAGAGATTTCCAAAACATCTTTCCTTAACATCTGTCGCATTCCCTTTCCTGCTTTCCATGGCCGACGCTTACCTGTTTTATGTCTCACCGGAATCTTACTCTTCCTCCCAGGGGCCTTCTAGACTTGTCTGCTTCTAACAGCACGTGGAGGAAATTTTGAATCCAGTATGGACCACCTCAATATGGCGAGAAATTCCTTGTATACCATCTGGTTTGTGTGCTTCTATTTGTTATAACTTTCTGAAAAACATATTTAATGCTTTTAATCTGATTGAACTTGTGATTGTTTCTGCTTCTGCTCTCTGCTAGGCAGAAAATGACATGGTCTCTTTTTATTCCAAAAATGGTTGTCATTTTATTTTATTTTATTTCATTTTATTTTAATTTTTGCCATTAAATTTTAAGCAAGTGTGTTTGGCCCCACAAAAATCTAAAGTTACCTAATTTTAGTATAAGCGTCCAAAATCAAGAAATTAAAATAATAAAGAAAAAAATAAAATGACAGAAAACACTAAATGAAAGTGAATTACAGTATACAAAGAAATGATTGAAGGCATAAGAAATAGTTTTTCTGTGAATAAATTCATAAAGAAACCTCTGAGGAGTTTGATCACAAAAACGAAAACCAAATTAAATTAAATTAAAGAAACCAGTACAAGAAGGAGATGGAAAATTAGAAACAGTAACAATAAAAAAAAAAAATAAAAAAAAAAAGAAACAGTAACAATGTTACATGAATTAATTTGAAAAGCAGTATGAAAATTGCCAAAAGAGAGTCAAGTAGAGAAACAGAACTAAATCTATCTAACCTCCTAACAGAGAAGAAACAGTTTCTTAAAATGCCAAACAAAAACAGCCACCGAGGGTAGAAATATCTTATCGGCAAATTTACGGAAACTTACAGCAGCGTATATTAGTGTCCTGGGGCAGCTATAAGAAATCCCTATGAGGAGTTTATAATCCTGCCGTCTGGGAGCCAGAGGTCTGGAGAGGGGCTCCCTGGGCTGGAATCTGTGGGGGCAGGGCCACATTCTCCTGGAGCTCTAGGACGTATTTGCTCCCTGCATGTCCCACTTCCGCCCCCAGTCCGGGCGTGGGCCCCTTTGCTCACTTTCAAAGCCAGCAAGGTTGGGCCAGGCTCTTTGCTGCATTGCCCTCTTTGTGGGCCCCTGGGATGGCATTGGGCCCCTGGATAACTCAGCACAATCTCCCGTTTTTGAGGTCAGCTGACTGCCAACCTCAATTCCACCTAAATCCTTAATTCCCTTTGCGATATAACCTAGCAGGTGTGTGCACAGGTCCCGGGATTAGGATAGAAACATTGTTGCAGCCGTTGTCTTCTACCATAAAACACATATTTCAAAATTAGAGAAACTGATAGAAAATGGGAAAGATATGGGACTGGAATAACTTAATGTGACAGATTAAAATTGCAGGTGAGGTGCGCCTGGGTGGCTCAGTCCATGAAGTGTTTGCCTTCTGCTCAGTTCATGATGGGCACTCGTGGCCCTGTTGTCCCTGTTGGGTTGGCCAGGCTCGGTCACACCTGGACCAGGTCTGGGGCTCTCGCCTGCTCAAGGGACCCTCTGCTTCTTCCCTTTCACGTGCTCCCATCTCTGCACCTGGCTTGCCGAGGCCCGGCCCACTCTGGCTTGTGAACCCTTTACGGACACACAACCCCTTCCTTCAGGGCGAGTCTGCTATGTTTCATGCCCGTCACAGTGTGGGTTTCCTGGGGGACCATGCAGCACCCGTGTCCCGCTGTTGAACGAGGGACCTGCATGGCTCCTTCCGCTGGGCCCCCACGTAAGGCAGCCAGGCCTGCATAGGCTTCCGTGAAATAAACCCTGAGCCCCAAGCCAGGCACGCGATGTGTCCCCAAGACAGAGGGGGGGCTGCTGGATCAGAGGGTCGCGGTTCTGCCAAACAGCTTCTAGAACATGGCCCAAACGTCTCGGTTTTCATTCCAGTGATGAGCTTTCTTATCAATCCTCCTATTTGCAATAATCATTCGCTCCTGCCTTTCTTCGTTTATGTTCTAACGCAGGTCCTGGGTCAGTTCCACAGGTAGCTCACTTCATGAAGAAACCTAGATTCTTCAATCTTTACTTAGAAGAAAGAGACTTCCGGTTGTGGGGGCTGCCCTGGGATGGAGCACACGTATTTCCAGAGGAACGCTGAAGACCTGCGTTCACTGCAGAGGGACCGAGAAACTCTGTCAGACAAGACAAGGGAAAGCCACCGGGCGCAGAAGGGCAGGGACTTCGACGCTGTGAAGGAGCCGTGAAGAAGCGAAGGGATGACTCACACTGTATTGCCTTGCTGCCCTCTGAGCCCCAGGAGGACACTGGCTTTCCATCATGGGGTTCCTTGTAGCCTGTGTCTTTGCTTGCATTCTTGAGTTTTTACTTTCTGACAAACTGCAACACATTCAAGGCCCCTCGGATTGTCACACTTTCGCTCTTGATAATGGGACCTTTGCTAACAATGAGAATGACCACCACGGTCATGGGCTACTGTATGCCTCGTTTTGGGTGTCGGGGTCTGGCTTCCTCCCAGGAACCCACCACAAAGCTCCGCATCGGTCAGATGTCCACGCCTCTGGCAGTTCCCAGTGTTAGAGGCAGCGAGAAGCTGCCTGCTTGGTTCTGGGGAAAGGTTTTCTAACAAATCAGTGAATAAAGTACAGATGTGGAAGACAGCTATTTTGTGAGAGAAGGGTAGAAGGGGTTTGGGGAGACGTTGTGAGTTTTCCCTCTTGCTTTGCTAAACTCAACTCATCATTCCTGGGAGGTCTGGCTAGAATTCACGCTGGGAAAGACAGCAGGAAATCTTCCCCCGATGATGACTACGTTTTCACACGCTTGTAGCTTGACACACATTTTTCCCTCTCGGTATCCTTCTCTCAATGGGAAAAAAACAACTTCTCTGTGACGGAGCTATTAAGTTCTAGTATACTGACTGAATTTCAGCTTCTCTGCTCACACGACATCATGCAACTTTTCAGGTTATTTCGTAAACTTTTCTCCAGACGACTGAGTCTGTGGGTATTCTGATCGCTGCTCTATTTTTATTCTGTCATCGTATTTCCGGGGCCACAAGCTGCATTGCCAAGGAAACTATACGCCGCAGGGAGAGTCCTTGGGGGCCGCCCAGGAAACCCTCTTGTTGCTCATGCGTGCTGAATAAATGCCCTCGGACAGAGAGCGGGGTGGGAGTGTTCCTTTGAACATCTGCTTTGCCTAATGTATGAAGATGTCTCTGTCCTTTCTCTTCCTTTTTATTTTTTCTTTTCTTATCTTTTCTGTCTTATTTTTTGTTTTGGTTTGGTTTAGTTTGGTTTGATTCTTTTGTTTGTTTTTTGTTTTGTTTTTTAAATTTTATTTATTTATTTGACACAGAGAGAGGCAGAGATCACAAGCAGGCAGAGAGGCAGGCAGAGAGAGGGGAAGGGAAGCAGGCTCCCCGCTGAGCAGAGAGCCCAATGCGGGGTTCGATCCCAGGACCCTGAGATCATGACCTGAGCTGAAGGCAGAGGCTTTAACCCACTGAGCCACCAAGGCGCCCTGTTTTTTAGTTTTTTTTTGTTGTTGTTGTTTTGTTTTTGTTCTTGTTCTTGTTTGTTTTGCTTTGTTTCTGTTCTTGTTTGTTGGTTGTTGGCTTGATGGTTTGCTGTTTGGTCCTGATTCTTGTTTCCGGCAGGTGCCACGTATTACAACCAGCTTTTTCTCACTTCCTGCACGTAAATGCTGACCCCTTGCCTTGTGCTCGAGGGCAGGCAGACCCAACTGTTTTCCAATAGGAAAATCATCCTGGCATTTTCAGCAGAAACGTGCTGAGTGGTAGGGTTTCCATCGCAACGGCCGGGTTGCAGTCGGGGAGGGATTCCTTCCCAGGGCTTGAGGATGTCTGACTGACACGATCACGAGTGTTGGTCACCCCACGGAGGCACCAGGTTCGTGTCAGGTACAGGGGCCTTGCGTGGCTCCCGTGGAAGCTCCCATCCCTCCGGCTGTCTCATCCACGTGACGCTTGTCTAAAATGTCACTGTTAGACACTTATTTCTTAAGGATTTGACCCCAAACATACACATCCTCGCCATCAGGCCGTGTGTCTGCACCGGCAGGATGACGCTTCTGGGCCCTTCTTTCCTCCCAGGTGCCTTCGGCTGCTCGGGACGCCTGCTCGTGGCCCCCAGGTCCTGGCACAGGGCTCTGCAGGGGGAGCCAGCCAGATCCCTAATGTTAATGTTTTTAATCAGCATTTCTGAAATGAGGAGTTCAGTTAAGCAGATTATATACTTACTGGCCAATTGGCTTTCCCCTCTTTGTTGCTTTGGGCAGATACCTACCGAGTTGTCTCCATTTGGAAGGGGCATGGATGGATGGCATGATCCGTGAACACGCAGTCACTCTGGGAATGTGGGAGAGTGTCCTTTGCTTTTGGAAGGACAGTCCAGACACAGGTGGTCCACTAGTGAGGGGCTCCCTGCTGTGTCCCTGCAGTGACATCCTGGGGAGCTGTGTCATCCCCGTGGTGCTGGTTTCATTTAACAATGGGGGTCTTCTCTTTCCATCCCAAGGAAGAAGCAACCTGGGTTATGGGAGCCGCTTGCATTTCGGGCACGGTACTTGTGAACCATTTCACTCCAGCAGGTACCCGGCTCGTAGCTGACAGCTCACAAGGGCGCCTGCTCCCAGTCTAAGGACTGGCTGTCGGCCTGACAGCTTAGGACTGAGCTGTCGGCAGACCAAGTAGGTGGCCAAGTCTACAGGCTAAGAGACGGTACTCCTTTGTCCCCTGCCACCGCCTCTAGGTCAGACCTCTGGGGACACATACTCAGTGTGTGCAGGTCATGGACCCGGAAGAAGGCGTCTGCTACTTTGGGATCTGCTCAGGTACTGTACTCTTTAGAGACATAAAAAAAATATGATGATTTCTAGTCATTTGCTTAAGTAGTTATGATATAACACCAGGTATGAGATCAATGGGCTCCGATAACCAAAGACAGTGTTTCCATGCCTGTTTTTTCAAAGCAGGAGGCAGAGGACGAACTCTGCCCATCCTCATCTGCAAAAGGACCCACCCATGGAAGGTATTTGATTTGATGGGGCTCGTGGGTATTTCTCTGTGAGGTGGCCTGTTCTGTTTCAGCCCCACAACCAGTGGGCATGAACGGAATGGGAGATGAAACCGCTTTTGAACTGTTTCTGTGACACCAATGTACCACATTCAGCCTTTGAAGTGATCTCCAACATGAGAGCCCACCCTATCCTGTAAACCATATTAACATGCTGGGGAATTAATATTTTCGTGGGAGGGAAACTGTCATCTGCTAATCCCTCCAGGAAGGGCAGAGCACCGCGTGTCACACGTGGGCATGGACAGAAGGAAGGTGCCAGGTTAACATCCCCAGAGCGGAGAAGCCCTGTGGTCGGCACTGGCTGCCGTTTCCGGAAGCCCGTTTTCTTTGTCGGGATTCCACGTCAAGCTTGAGGAAGGCTCTGACTCTAATCTTCTAGCTGGGGTTTTCAGTGAGAAACTGCAAGGCAGATTCCCCAACTTAGTCTTCATGCCACTGATTAAATTCTCTCCCCTTAAAACTCGAAACCCTTTTATACTTACAGTCTGTCTCAGAGAGGGAAACTCCACTGGCCAGGCTGGGCATGGCCATTTGTCTGTGTCATGCACCGTATGCTCAATCGATTCAAATATGAGTTCCTTCTTTCTGGATTGCAATAAATCATGTACAGTCCACACGCAGTTCAATGACAAAACCATTACGGGGATTTTCTTTGGTTCCCCGTGTCCCACTGGCACTGACATCATGACTTGGTAGCTGCAAACACTCCGTCTTTCTTGACCTCCAGTGAGAAGGGATGGTGCGCAACAGAATCACGTGATCCTAGTAACAGGTGCCCCTGAATTCCTTAACGTTACCTCTTCGGGAATTAACAAAAGGTATGTGGTCTTTCCAGAGAATTCCTTCATCATACAGAATTTGGAAGTGAGACCGCTGGGGCCTTTTGTTCTTCCCCTTGAGGGGACCCGTGCTGATGGCCATTCTGTTGGGGAGGGCTCCATGAACAGATAGGTCAGCACAAATCACAGGTGGTGCCATACGAAGACACCCCTACAGTTTAGGTACAGAAAGAATCATGCCTAAGATTCCTGAGTGTTCACCTGCGTGTTTCATCTTGGCCTGGATCCCATAATACTGACGTTGTGGTTGACCATCAGCCAAGTTCTTCTCATTGCATTTGTACCTTTTGGAAGGTTGTCCGTTTAGTCCTAACTGGTAACACGGTCACTGAATGTGGGTTGCTGGTATTGCAAAGTCCGTTCGTCTGAAATGGGCACATTACCACGGAGCAGACGTCGCAGTTGTGAGAAGGGACGAGCAGGACACTGTCGGCTTAGCTTCCCGCTCAGTAGCCAACACCATGGACTACACTCTCCCTTCTTGGGTCATTTTCCGTGGATGAGCCATGCTCCTGGACACTGAATTGGGCCAACAACTATGTGTGGCCAAAGACAGACAGAACTTCCCTTGGATCACGAAATTAGCATGTGACACAGTGAGGATCTAAACCCAAACTTTCTGACTACAAAGATCATTTCCATACCAAACTCAGAGAATTCCCTTTAGAGAACGAGGGGACCATATGCTATAAGAGCAATGATGACATCATGCTGTAGAGGACTCAGGATCGGAAGGAGAATTTGGAGCTAGTTCTGTGAGTCATCGGCTGTGTGTCCTTGTGTGGAAGAGAAAAAAGGGAAATGACAATGGGAATTAAACCAGATGGTCTATGTTGAGTCGGGAAAGACGAGATCAGAAAGATCGTCTTATAGACTATTGTGATACTCCAAGACTAACTTCTTTTCCATGAAACAGTGGACACATGTGACCATTGATTAAATTGGGAGCTCATATCTTGACAAAGACTATTTGGAACTGAAAAATTACTGCGGCGATGTAAATTAATTATGATGAGGGGGAGGGTGGCTGCGGGATACTGAGTGGTTCTGGGCTTCACTGAAAACTTAGAAACCATAATCTGATAGGTGGGGACTTTTGCATTTTAATCAGAATGACAATAGTCAAGGTATGTTCTAATAAATGTCTTTTTTTAATTTTAAGGAAAAACCCAGTTTTTGGTGTCCATAAGCCATCAGGTATATACCAAGAATGAACCTGTTTTACAAGCAGAATCAAGGAACTAAATTTTTTAAAACAATGACAAACGGATAACGTACTACAGTTTTTGTGCTTGTCATTTTTGGGAGAAGTCGCAGATTCAGAAACATCCAAGGGAGAGTTTGGCCTCAGCGCCAGGTGCCCTCGGTGGATTTGTGAACTTGGGTTCGACCAGGCAATCTTCACCAGACAATGGAAAGTGAAGAAAGCAGGACACTGGGTAGATTTCAGCAGAACTCATCTGCACGAGGAAACACCTGACAAGATGCGTTTCTCTCCGGACTTCTTTGTCCTGCTCCCCCCGCCCTTCTCCTCTTCTTCCACTTCTTCTGGTGATAAAGTATCTGGTAACCTTCTTCTGACCTTTTGGTTATTTAATAATTAAGGTCCTTTCCAATGCATAAGATTGTGATCTCCACAATGACTCCGAAGTCACTCCGGAGATGTCCCTGGTCCACGGCGTCCAGGATGCCCGGGGAGCATTTTCATGCGTCTGGTGCTCCGTCCACCAGCTCCTTCCCAAACCGCCTGCACGAGTCCCAGCGCTCATCAGCCATGGACGGAGACTCTGGTTTCTCTGCATTTTCCCAATGCACAGTGATGCCCAGCAGCCCACCTGAGTTTTGACCCCTGAGGACTTGCGAATCAAGACGACCACTACACATGAGCCGTTATTTCTGTTGCTGGGGAAGGGCGACCGCTGGAAGCTTTGACTCAAAACCACATTTTCAGGTGTTACAGGTAGACGTGGTGAATGAAGATGATCATCAGTTCGCTATTTTCTTCCTCGTTGATCTTGCTACATTTGATTTTTCCATTTCTATTTTTTCCAAAGACTTTTTTTTTTTATTTATTGACAGACAGAGACACAGCGAGAGAGGGAACACAAGCAGGGACAGCAGGAGAGAGAGAGGCAGACTCCTGGCAGAGCCGGGAGCCCCATGCGGGGTTCGATCCCACGACCCCAGGACCATGGCCTGAGGCAAAGGTAGATGCTTAAGAAAAGAGCCACCCAGGCGCCCCTCACGCTTCTCTTGTTAAAACATGGCAGTAAACCCAGTGAAATATTAAAGAGGGAAAGAAGCACTTCCATAATCCGTTACCTTCAGACAAAACCAGCCGGTCCCCTACGGTGCCATGCGATGCCTGGCCGGCCGGGATTGTATCATTGATCAATCCTGATTTTTCTGACGTCTCTTCACTATAGGAAGTTGCTGCAATGCCTTCACCTTTGGCATTCTCGATGGCTGCAAAGTGTTTTTTCTCCAATTTCATTTTAAATGACATTTTCTTCTACTTGCAAATATCAATTCTGTTTATTTTTGCTACTCAGCCAGATAGCCACACTCCTCTGTGTACTCATCTCTAGGATATCTGTTCTTTAGGCTTGGGTTCTGTTTCCTTTCAGATTTATTTTTTTTTTAGGATTTGTTCCCATCCATAATGTTAACAGGTCAAATCATATCAACACAATTATGATTATTGATAGATTTCTGCCAAATTGCACCCAGGTTACGTCCACGTAGAGACCGTGTCAGCCAACTGCAGCCTCACCAGCTGTGGGAAGCAGGCTGGCTGCTCATTCCAGTGGGACCGGCGTGCCACACCCCGCACACGGACTCGGGACTGTTTCCCTGCCATATTGTTTCTGTCACATTCCGGTTAAGACAGTAAACTCCTTCTCTTCATTCCTGCAGTGACTGTTGAAGGCAAATACATTTCATGAATATATAATACATTATCGTCTTCGAGCCATCACCGGCTAAGTATTGCTTGGATGCGACTAATGTCTAAGAACATAAATATGTTCTCATTACTTTTTTTTGAGAATTGTTCAACATGCATGTGTATAAACTTGAGGCAAAGTGCTGAAGCTCGCGTCTTCTTTTTATTTGATTTCAGATTTGTCGCTGTGACTCAAACGCAGTAGTGAGAGAAAGCAGATCCATTTTCCTACCTGCAACTCGAAACCAATATGTCAGTGGTTACAAGAGCTGTTTCTGAAACTGACGTTGTGACAGCAACAACGACATATGTTTGATTTTTCCACAAGCCGTTCAATTGCTCTCTGAGTAGTAAAAGCCATGTGCCAAAACAGTTAAATATTCATGGAGGCATACACTATATGATACCTCCAATCTTCCTTTCCCCAAAACATCTGCTTGGGTCTTTGAGGCACACACAGGCACACACAAACACACACACACACACACACACACTCACACACACAATTTCCCCAGAACAGTAGGAAAGGGAAAAGGTGACTTCAGTGTAAATCATTTCCCCCAATAAAAGCTTATTTGTGTGTATTTCTGTCTTGTGGTAAGAGAGAACTGAATTACCACTACTTTGCCCGTAAACAAATTTAACTCAGTTAGTAAATACATGTATGCATCAACCTGTTTTTTCCTAAGTGCCCTTTTGTATTAAGGCCTCAAAATAACAAAAGAGGGAGGGACAGGGAGTACAATAATTAAGAGATCCTGCTATGATGCAGAATGACTGAGTGCAGGAGAAGCCGTCCATCACACTGAGAGTCATGGGGTCCGGATTCCACTTCAAGAGGCAAATGTGGGGGGTCCTTTATTCATTCTCAATGGGAAAGTGTTTTGAAGCAATCTGTCTCCTATATTTTTATTACCACCAAAACACACAAGGTAATCAGGAAATTTTTGACTCTCCCCAGATGATGAATCGTAAGGAAGCTGAAAAATTGCATTGTTTTTCCAGCTTCCTTTGCGTCTGTGGGTGTCTTGTGAGCTGAAAATGGAAGTTTGTTGAAAGTGGTGGGGAAGTGGGAAGATTATTGTGATTTTTTTTTCTTTCTTGATATTAATGAATGTGATTGCTATCAGTTTTTTCCTACTTCACACATTGAGAATTTCTGCCTTTAACCTGTTTGTGATGACTGGAGCAATGGCAGCCAGTCTGCAGTCATGAGGGCAAGGGTAAGCATATCAGGAAAATTGATCCCTTACTCAGATGGGCCATTAATGAATAATAGCAGTTTCCAGAGGAGTCAAGAAATATCACAAAACATGTGAAATGGAAGACTTTGGAAACATATGGAAGGCTAGCTCTAGGGATGATCAGGACTAATGAGCTGAAAATTTGCAGAGGAGAGCCATTGAGCCAATAGAATACTGATAATGTGACTTCAGTTTTCTTCATCTACTAAGGAGGCATGGAGACATTAGGGTTATAATAAGACATTATAGTCTCAGGGTTATAAGGTTGTAGTCACAACTATTAGCAAGGGGCTTGGCTAACAGCACGGTCACGGTCAGTAATGACACTTTCTCCCCTGTGCTGAGAAACTTTGAGATCTCCTCTTTTCCTCATTGCTATCTGCAAAGGTCTGGACTCCCAGCGGCAAGGAGTATGAGTACCTATTACCATCTTCTCTCATGCACTGTACCTCCAAAATCTATTTTCACCAACCAAGTAAAAAGTAGGATAAACTTGATCTTTTCATTTTTCATCTGCTTGGCATGTTTTAAAAACTCATTAATGTGTGCAGCTTTAGAAATACAGCAATTGTGAATGCTTGACTGAGCCTCTTTTGCTCTCCCATAGCTGCCTGGGGCTCCTGGGATCCAGCTCCAGGAAACCATGTTTATCTTTTCTTGAGGTTTGGAGATTGGCTGCCTTCCAACAGCTGATGAGGGCTCCCACCCTGAGCCTTGATGGTACCAGCAGGAGGAAGGTAAAGGACAGAGGCAGTGCCTGGTGTCCCAGAGCCCAAGCCCTCGGGCAGTAAAGGATCGGACAGCTGGAGGCCAACATAACCTCAGGCGAGACCTGGGAGCCAGTGTGCAAAGCGATGCTCGTTTTCCAAGTTGTCTATCCATCGGCTCATAATTAGCCATTTTTACTAAATCCATAAAGATTTAATAATGTCACTTAGCTGTGCATTGCTTATCAAAATGTTCAATTAAGTGTAGTATTTATCTGGGACAGAATAAAGAAAGACACGGCCCGATCGATCTGAGTCACCCAGATTCTGAAGAACGCATGTTAGTACAAGTGTTTCTAGATCCCTCTGGAGTGAACAGTGAGCTCCTTTCGTTACACAGGATGGACAGGCTCTAGAGCCCCTAGGACAGCGCTGCACCTGAGGTCACAGGTGACCTGTGCTTAAAGCTTATGAAGCAGGCAGAGCTCATGTCAGGGTTCTTACGCCAAAAAAGAAAGAAAAGAAAAGAAAAGAAAGAAAGAAAGAAAGATTTATGTAAAATCTTTTACATAAATATAAATTATTTCATTACAATAATTCACTAAATTCATAATAGAATTGAAATAGCACAAACAGCACTCCCACTGACCACGGGGGCCCTTGGGGTTCCCACAGCTTCCCCTGTGAGCCAGCTGTCACCCTCTGAGTACTTTCTGGCAGCCCTCACACTCTCCTGAAGATTTAAAACAACCCGGGAAGGAGAGCAGAGACCACAGCAGACAAATCCCCCTGGGGCCACATCATCTGCACCGTCTTCACACGCACCCCGGCTGCTTCCCTACAAGGCGGTCACTGCGTGTACTGGACGCTGCCTGCCTGGTGTGGACTGCAGCAGCCTGGTGCGGGGGGTTCACCTCCGAACACTCCTGCCGCAGACCCTGCCTCCCAGCCTGTGCTTGAAGGAGTGAGTTTGCGGTCAGATATCCACCATCGATTCCCTGGACGGCGGCTCCGTGATTGCCTCTGTTCGTAGAAGAAAAATATGCAGCATGTTTTTTTTTTTTTAAGACTAATGGGCGCAGGGGCACCTGGGTGGTTCAGTCCGTTAAGCATCTGCCTTCCCCTCTGGTCGTGATCCCAGTGTCCCGGGATAGAGTACCCCATCAGGCTCCCTGCTCAGCGAAGGGTCTGCTTCTCCCTCTCCCTGCTGTTCCCCCAGCTTGTACTCTCTCACTCTGTCAAATAAATAAATAAAATCTAAAAAAAAAAAAAAAGAAGAAAAAAAAGACTAACGGGCACAATGACACACTGTTACAAGACTAACAGCAGAGTTCCGAGCGCTTGCAGTAATCACAGAGTGTGCAGTTTCCCGCTCTGTGTAACAGTGGGTAGTCTTAAAAGTATTCCGGAATAATGCACCTGCCCCAGGGAGAAACAGGCATGACTTCCGTGCAGGAGAAGAAAGAGCTGCTATCTCCAAGCGACTCTAAAGTAGGAGTATCTCCAGTGTTTTCCCCAAGTATCCACTGGCTAACGTTACTTACAGAAGTTCACAGGCTTTCTAAATGAAGCCGGAGATAGGGTTCCTCATGTAAAACTTCGGGAAATTGGCCAGAAGGGAAGGTTACAGGGTCCCCCAGTCTCAGGGATGCGTGGAGGAGAGCCACGTTTGACCTCCACAGGCCTGTTATATTAAGACTTTGAGTGTAGGGTGCCTGAGGGCTCAGACGCTTCAGCGTCTGCCTTCAGTTCAGGTCATGATCTCAGGGTCCTGGGTCGAGTCCGACATCAGGGTCCCTGCTCAGCAGGAAGCCGGCTTCTCCCTGTCCCTCTGCCTGCTGCTCCCCTGCTTTTGCGTGCTCTCTCTCTCTCTCCATCAAATAAATAAATAGAATCTTTATAAATAAACAAAATTTAGGCTGTAAAACTTTCCAAAACCAGCTCAGGCATACTGTGTGATAAAAATAACATGAAGTTATTGTACAACTTTGTCAATACTAACATTTTCTTTTCTACTTGATTCACATTTCTGAAATACATACATAGATTACTTGTACAGTGATAGATAAATGAGGGATCGCTAGGAGACTGATAGGAAGGTGCGTGGTGGGTCAGAGAGATAAGAGGCAGGGAACTGGGCACTGCGGTGTCCTGGGCCGTATGTCATGCATCTCACACCCCCTCTCACATTCTCCATCCTCTACACCCAGACAAGGGAGAAACTATGATTTCTCCCATCTTCCACGGCACTAGTAAAAACCTTGCTCAAATTTCCACGGCAGACGACTCCGCGTACCCCCTCAATTCCAGTCCTCTGTTCCTTCCCTAGAAAGAGTCCCTAATCTGAATACGACATTAGCCTATCCCAGGCATTTCTAACACGGTACCACGTGCATATGTATCCATTTACGACACATAGTATCCGTTTGCATGAATTTAATCATCTTGTAAATGGCTTCCATCGTTCCTATTGTTTTGCTGGTTGGTTTTCTTCAGTGGGAAGGCGTGTGCTTGGGATGTGAGCACCTGCACCTCTGCTATGTACGTCCGTCCCGGGCATGTGCCCCCAGCGGACTAGACTCCCTGATGGCACCACGTGTCACCCTGCGGCTGTAGGGGTGAAGACCCAGCCAGAACTAAGAGCTGAGCCTGTCAGGATGGTGACCACAGTGGAGACTCGCCCCGGGTCTTGGCTCTCCGGGCACCCCTGACCTGGCGAGTGTATGATACGGTTGGGCGTGCAGGCCTGGCCCCGACCGCAAGGCTGTAGCATGACCTCCTCATGTCGTGAGAGCGTTGAACATGCACAGCGGAGGAAAGAACAGCATCTTCACTCTCTTGGTGTATATCCTCTCCTCACTCGCCCCCTTATCAATTAAGGAGTCCAAGTGGCCTGAAAAATTAGGCTCACTTGTCATCCAACACCTTCCCTAGAAGTAATATTGTTTTTATTAAGGATTTTATTTATTTATTGGACACACACACACAGAGAGAGAGACCATGAGATGGGGGAGGGTCAGAGGGAGCAGCGTTTCCCCGCTGAGCAGGGAGCCCGATGCGGGGCTCCATCCCAGGACCTGGCCAGGATCATGACCTGAGCTGAAGGCAGGGGCTTCACCCACTGAGCCACCCAGACTCCTCTATAAGTAATCTTGTAACAAACTAAAATCTGCTTTAATATCCACAAAAGGATAACATTGAAAGACAAAATAAACAACAACAAAAATTCTTCTAAAGCAGGATTGCACAACTATGCCTTCTGCCCTTTCTGCCCCCAAAATTCCTTAACAAAAGCCGCACAGGGGCTGTGTCACCATCACTTAGGGACCTTGAGTGGCGGCCATCGCCGCCACGGACCGTCGGGATGGCCACGTCCCCGTGACACAGCAATCCACCGGACCGGATCCGCGTTAAAGCCGGCACAGAAAGCTCTTGCACAGTCTCCCGGCCAACCGAGCACTTTGTGTCACTTCGCAGTGGGCGCCGGGGTGGTGTGGACTTCCAGAGACTGGGGCTCGGCACTGGGGTCCCGGGATGCATGGCGGGATTTGGGGTCTGGCCGGGTGCAGAGCACAGAGCGTGGGCTTGGGGCGCATCACGGGAACCTGTTCTAAACCCGTCAGGGGTGTTTCTACTGCCGGGTCCCCTGGGTGCAGGGACGAGTACCTAGGCTGGAACCCTGCGGTTATGGAGAGGGGTGGACAAGGGAACAGCCTGGACATCAGGCCGCTGGGAGGAGCGAGGCAGGTGCACGACTGGGCTCAGCCCAGTGGCGGCCTGGGCGGCAGTCAGTGTTGGCCCTGCCGGATGCGTCTCTCACTTGCGTCCTGCCTCTCAGACTCAATTCCCCAGAGAAGAGTCGTCCTGGCTCAGAGGGACACGTGCCATCAAAACCGATGGTCGCACGCAGAGCTCCCGAGGCCACCCAGCTGCGCCCCACGGGGAAGGGGAGACGGCCTGGCCCCAGGCAAAGGCGTCCAGAGGGCAGATGGCACCATTCTCGGGCTTTCTGCTGCTTTTTGTCGGTTCGGAACCCAATGCCGTGCGACACGCGTCTGGCGCCGGGAAGCGGAAGTCTGGCCGTGCTGGCTGGGGGAACCGTCTTGGGAACGAGCCGGCGTCTTCCCGTGAAAGAAGCCCGCGGCGCTGAGTGTGGGAGCGGAGGCTCGGGCTGGGCTCAGGACAAGCCACCGAGCCACCGCAGGGCGATCCGCCGCATGCCGCGAGCCCAGACTCGGGGAGAGTTTTGGGAAGCAGCAGTACTGCTCGGTCACCTTTCAGGAGGTGCGGGTGGAAAGGTCAGCAAGAATAGCTCTCGCAGGGTTTCAGCGTGTTAGCCAAGGGCCCACAGGATGCTGCGGGGCTCCCGATCCCAGCTTATTGTGTCCCAACCTCCGGAGGACGCGTCATGTTGAGGCACCCGGGAGACAGTGAACCTGATCCCGGGCCCTGCTCGTGTCCCCAGAATCCTTCACTCGGGGTCATGTTTAACTGCATGAAGCCAAAACCAAACGATGTCCAGCTAGAATGAAGGCATTTGTTTTTAATTCTGGGTAAGAAAATGCTGATGAATTTAGTAATGTTGTATTTCTAGCAAAGAAGAAGAAAGGGGAAGCAAGAGGAAAGTAACCTCCACTGTCAGCCCACCTGGCTTGCCTCCTTGGGTGAATTAACCGGCTTGTCTGCACGTCCGGTCTTGCTCTGTAAAGGGAAAACTGTCACACTTACTCTGCTAGGTTGGGGAGACGATGTGAGGGGAGGCAGGTCACACTGAAAGGTCCTGGGTTCAGAGCAGGTGCTCAGTGCAAAGCAACGAGAAACATCCGTGGATCCATAGAGACCGATCTACGTGGGACAGAAAACTTCCATTTCTCGGAAGCCCCTGTGGGGTGATTTTTTTTATTTTTTATTACTGGTTGTTTTTCATTTTGTAATAACTTGACTCTCGGGAAAATTAGTATATCACTCTGTTTAACTGCAGGACATTTCAGCTTGATGGACCACAAAGGACTTGTAAAGTGCTCTGTTTTCTCTCAGCTCCAAAATGAGCAGAGGACAGCTGGCTCTGCATTTTAAAGGCTGTTTGAGAGGATTTTTTTGAGCCTTCTTCAAGTGTGACATTTAAAATGCTTCGTTAAATATGTGCAGAATGTTCTTATATGTCATTTTTCAGCACTATAAACATTTGCAGAAAGAACTATTTTTTTTTTTCAAATTATAAAAATACTGGGGCATCTGGGTGGCTCAGTGGGTGAAGCCTCTGCCTTCGGCTCAGGTCACGATCCCCGGGTCCTGGAATCGAGCCCCACATCAGGCTCCCTGCCCAGCGGGGCGTCTGCTTCTCTCTCTCCCTCTGCCCCTCCCCCTTCTCGTGCTCCCTGTTTCTCAATCTCTCAAATAAGTAAATATTAAAAATCTAAAAAGGTGTCCATTTCTTCCAGATTGCTGAATTTGTTGACATCTCGTTGCTGATAATAATTTCTAGTAATTGTTTCAGTTTCATGGGTGCTAGTCATAGAGCATGTGTCGGGATAAGCACTGGGTGTCACCTACAGTAACGAATAGTTGAACGCTACAACAAAAACTTACAACGTATTTTATTTTGGCTAACTGAACATAATGAAAAATTTAAAAATTAACAAAAATAAAAAGTAAAAACAAACAAACAAACAAAAGAAATCACCCTGTCCTACAAAAGCTGTCCTTAAAGGAATTAAAATTTCACTGAGATGTGGGTCACCAGGCTTCCTTGCGGAGACCACACTGAGCGGGAGCCAACTACTCCAGTACCCCTGTTTGAATGGGGGGCTCACTCAGTAATGGCTACGTTCAAGCAGGGGCTTGGAAACATCAAAAAAAAATCTAAGAAAAAAGCTTTAAAAATTATTAAAATGCAGGCTTGATTTTGGTCTGGAGAAGAGTGAAAGCTCGAAGAAATAAGTCGGCTTCCCCACGGCCATTCCCGGGGCCGGGACTCCTCGCAAGCGAGCGGTTTATCAGTCGTCTCCGCGATGCTAACGTCTGAGAAAGTGCAGAGCCCAGCTGCCAATTCAGAGAAAGTGCCTCACGAACACCTCCGTCCTGTGCCTCCCCTGCCACAGACCCACAGGCACATACGAGGCTGAAATAAATCACACCAAGAAATAGAAATCTAAAATTAAATATTTAATTAGAACTCTGATTTGCTTTAAAGATAGGTGTCATTGCACAGGCTATATTACACTCTTTATAATTTTTTTGACAAAAAAAGATACTGTTGATTTTAACAGGCCACTTGAATATTAATACATGTGTGATAGGATTGGAACTGAGAATCTGCTAGAGATGGGACATGGTACATTATTGGGAAAATTACAGTTTTGTATTGTAAAAACATTTATTTTTTTAACAATTTACCTACATTAATCAAAAAATTACAGCATATTTAATAATTTTACAAATTCTTCATAAAAAATATATCTCTGTACAAAAAGGTCGTTTGCACCTACTTCATGTCAGCAGCATGTGGCGAGATGGTGACACGGGGCGGGCAGCGATGCGGCGGGTTTCCTGACCATGACACCAGCGTTCGTTCCCCCTGTTTGAGAATCGCTTTTTTTGTTGTTGTTTACAAAATATCTTACAGAAGAAAAAAATTATTGCAGCTAGCCTGAAGAAAGGCAAAAGATGTGGGAAACAAGCAGCAGTTCTAAACAGCTCTGAAGCACATGATCTGGGTTGGCATGGGGTCCCACACACGGGCTCTGGCGGCTTCCGGAAGGGGTCTCACGGCCCCCGCGCGGGCAGCCCGCGTGCCGACTGCCTGCGTGAGACCCTCCGACACCTCGCGGGAGGTCTGAGTCAACGCTGCACACACCCTAGGAAGAAACTGGGCGGGATTCTCACGGGAGAATTTCGTGGGGTGTTCTGCTGTTGGTGTGGAACACCATGCCCCAAACTGCAACCGGAGGACGGCTGGCTCCGCACACAAAGGAGAGTGGTATCTGATCGGATGCGTGTTTCTGTGCGTGTACGTATGTCCTGTCGGTTCAGGAATCGGTGACGGCATGGACCGGCAAGCGGGTCAGGGACGGGGGGAGGGAGACATTAATCCAGACGCTGAAGTCAGCATTTTGCACCTAGTTTGAATGACTCAAACTTAGATATGTACAATATATTTATAGATATGTATGTATGTATATATATACACCTAATATATATAGTAACCCTGTTCTCCCCTGCACACAGCGGTCCCCGAGCTCCCTTTGTCTTTGCTCTGGTTCAGTGTGCGTGTCAGGAGCCTGGCTCTGGCTGACCTCGTCTAGTCTAAGGAGCGGAGCCCGAGTTTGCAAGGCAAATCTCCGGTCACGTGACCAGGCTGGCCAGAGAACAAGGGGCAGAGAATTCAGCGTGGAACTTCAGGATTGAGAATTTGGAGTTCAAAAGGCAAACAAGTCCCTAGAAGAGGTCAGCGACGCCCTCGTCACAGCATACGCCCCTTCAAACGAGTAACAGAACAGTGGGCGTCGAGACAAGGCCACGAAACCACTCATGTCAAAACACATGACGGGAAAGAATGAGCTATTCTCCTCACAGGTGTTTGTGTCTTTCTTTTTTTCCATTTGTCACCTGTGAAGTCCTGCATTTAAGTGTTCAACAGAGCAACGGCTCCGTCCGTCTTAAAGCCAGGGAGTGCGTCCAGTACGACGACGCGCATGAAACCCCCTGTGGATGTGGAAGGGGAGGAGGGAGACATTTCAGCGCGTGAAGCAGGCAAGTTACACCCAAATCATAAAATAAGCAACATCTTCTCAAAATGCTTTTATCAAACCGTTTTAAATAAAAATAAACACGGTCTCCACACGGATTCTGTTACAGCCACATTCCCGTTGCCACGCCTTCTCCTTCCTCTGTGGATCTCACCTGCACCCTGGGTCGCCCCTGCTCCACTCACACCGAGCCTCGCGACGCACGTCGAGCACACTCGAAAAATGAACACTCCCCAGGTGGCCTTGGCGTCTGGCGTTCACACGAAACAAAAGACCAGCGAGGTATGACACGTGTCATCAGGACAGAGGAGAGTGTGCCGTTCTCCGTCGCCTGCACAGAGACACGCGAGATGGCGGTCCTGCCGGGTCCCACTGACCACAAGCGGTGCCATCGTTCAACGCCACGGCCGCGGGCGGCGAACCACGGCGCACGGGGAGCACGACGGTGAGCTGAACCCCACGAGTTCATGAGCTCCCAGAGTGAGGTGCTATGGACGTGTGCACATGGCAGAGAGACACGCCGCGACCACCCTGCCATCCCGTGCCCCACCCCGGTGCTCACGGGCAATGCCGAAAGGCAGAACGTGTGTGGGAAATGAAACATAAAAAGGCCCCTCTTTTTTTCCCCTCCTTCGACATCTTCAGTGAATTCAGCACGCATACGCATCTAAAGCAGCAGAACAGAACACATCTCTCCAAGACCGCACTTCCCTCTCAATCCTGCGCCGGGTCTGGGGGTACTTCCTCTCAACCGACCGGGTGGTAGATGTCTAGCTGGACCACATGAGAAGATGCTTATATACAATGGATAGTGTGTATAAACCCTGTGTAGATAGTTTATTTTTATCAGAATCTTACTCAGTCATTCATAACACACTAGTGCAAAAAATTGTGCATCAAAAATTCTGCAATAGAACAGCTGACTGGGGAGTTTGCCAGTGGCCCTAGGAATGGACACTGAAGGGAGCTGTGAGTCCTCAAAGCGTGTCGGGTCTCAGGAAGGACAGAGTGAAGCGTTGGCGGGTGTGTGCGTCTGCCAGAAAGGTGACTTCTTCAAGAGAGCTTATTTTTTTTTTCCAGAGTATTGATATTCATGGGGGTTTAAAAAAAAAAGAAAACAAAACAAAAACACAAACTAAAACAAAAGACCAGAACAAAGTATTGTGGTATATTGTGGTGCTGCCATTTTGTCACCGCACCCAAAGGACGTATCCGCGTGCCCGGAAGATTGCATTGAAAGGCATCCCAGCCACACAGAAACGCGAAGTCCGAGGCATCGAGTACCAAGCTGTCGGCGTGACTCGGCAGGCTTCCTCGAGCGCGCCATGACCCCAGGCCGAGGCTGCGAGCCGGCCGGGATGCGGCTGAACGCGCCCTCCGACCTGCAGAAGACTCTGGCACGTGACCGGAGGTTCCCGCTGCATGGACGCCGGCACAAGATGAGAAAGGTCAGCGCAGCGAAGCCGAGGGTCGGAGGGGAGGTGGTATATGGCACCAGAGGGCTTGCTGCTCGTCCGTCAGAGGTATGGCTATGAATCGGTCCTGGCGGGGCACTGAGGGCTATACCACCGTACACACTGTGTTCAGAGTCGTGTCAAACCGCACAGCCTTGGCTTCTGTGGGTTTTAAGTTTGTATCATACATGGGGTTTTCAAAGGAAGCTTGTCCGTTGCTGTTCTCATGTCCCGCGTAGCCATTGTATTGAACTTTTGGTCTCGTTCTAAGGGGGGGAAGAAGGAACACGCGGTTAGCACCCAGATTTTAAGAAAACAGGCACCGCAGCGGGGTCCCGGGGCACCGCATCATGCCTGACTCAGCAGGGATACACACACGAGGGCACACAGTGACGGGGAAGGGGCCCATCTTCACACGTTTGACCGTTTTCTTTCTTAGAGCCCGTTGTTGGGGTGTTGCAGGTGGTTTAAAACACCGAAGCTCTTTCAAAATCAAAGAATTATCGGATTCCTGGTAATACTCTCGGCAAAATGGAAAGATCATCAGAGCCAGAGCTGGGTGGATGCTGGACTAGATATTTGTCACTTTTAAGTTCCATGACCTTGGGGAAGTCACTCCAAGAAAAAAGCGAGAGGGCTCGTCAAGACGTCGACCCTTCAGGACCGTCCAGATTAAGGAAAAGAGAAACGGACTTCGGTTCGCTGCATTTATTGTCCCCCGAACGCGAGCTCTTTCGTGACGTGACAGAGCCTGTGATCTGATGTCACAGAAACGGCACTGGACTGTGCCAAACTACCGGTTACGTTTTCTAATTAAAAGAAACGCCTGTGTGTGACCTAAGATAGAGACTGGAGGATTTTTAAGGTAAAAGATGTAAAGCTATCTATCTAGTCTGCCTCCCTCTCAACCTTTTCCAGGAGAAATTGCATAAGAAGGCTACACCGGGTGTGAAAACGGAACTTTCACCTAAATGCCCATGCCAGCAGAAACACCCCTGCACACTGGATTCGATGATGCTTCTGTTTCAGGGACTTACTAGCAGATTTTCTTAATTGACATTATGCTCACTAAAAAAAAGAGAATTCAAACTGTGTCAGTTTCAGAGAATTAGGCTTCTTTCCCCAGAAAAGCAGTTTGCAACTGTCCCAGGACTTGGGTAGGTCTTTGACGTTGAACTTGAAAATGATCCAGCATTAGAAGTTAATAAACAATTTCAGCCAAGCGTTAGTGCAGTTGAAAGCTGGCTAAAATCCCCATGTCATCTTCCAGGTCAGGAGTCACCCCCCCGCCCCGGCACTGCAAGGAAGCCCTCCAGAATTGGAGGGGACCCCAGGACCATAGAGAAGGAGACGTGTACAGAGCAGGTATGTGGGAGTCCTGAGTCAGGAGCTTGGCCTTGACTGAAGGCATAATTCCAAGCAGAAAGTAACGAGAGAACCTCAGAAATTAGCAGGAACAAGGTCTTCACTCGCGAAATGTAGAGCCAACTGTTGAGGGAACTTTGACACCTGTAGAGGGTAAGGAGCCCGCGTAGGGAAAGCTCATAGCTCGGTGTGTTCCCTGGGCACATGGCAGCAACTCAGAAGAAAATGAATTCTTGACATGCCCAGGTGATCAGGCATGGCCCGCTGGCTTCTGCAGAAATCCCCCAATTCCTCACAGGGCACCGAACCAGAGGACTACAGGAGCCTCTGGACTCAGCAGTCACAGGGCTGAATGGCTCTCGAGAGCCATGAGATCAAACAGCCTTCTGTAGTGTTCTAGACGCAGCACAGCGTCCTGGGTGAAGAGCCACGTCGAGAGCGAGACACGCAGAGATTATACGCCCGCCAGCCCACAGGTGTGGAAATGCAAAGAAGGGATCAAAGTCAGAAAACAAGTCAGAGGTACCTCCGTCCCAGAGGCTCCGAGTACTGGGGAAGCGTCTGAGGTTGAAAGACCTCGGTGTGATAAATATCGACTGTTCCCCAATACTCTGTTGTCTTCAAACTAAGGTAGCATCAGGAGAGCTGATCCATTTACGCACATGTACATACACCTGTGTAGGGTTATCTCCCGAAGCGCTCGGAGGCGTGATGGGGAAAACTTTCTCAGAGACTCACGTAAAGGTCTGCCTCACGGGGAGGCACATCGAGGCAAACCTCGCGGGCAGCTGGGGACACTGTCCCACACCCATCTCTAGGTCCGGGCAGAGGACACTCCAGGAGACTCCCAGAGACTCCCTGATGGACAGGAGACATGTCAAAAGGTGGGGAGAAAGAACTTCAATGGAGTGCACGTTTCCCTAAGGGTTAACAGGGCTGGCAACAACGCCACCAAAAAGCAAAAATGAATTTGTTGGAATTACACATTCCCACCGTATATGTATCTGTAAGGGTACAGTGGTTCCTAGAGAAACATGTGAAAGAGGATATATTTGTAATTTATACTTCTTTAAGAAGAGAAGCACTTCTGAGCATGGCATTTTACTGGATAAGGTGGAGAGATAGCTTTTTTTCTATTTACTACACTTTCAGCTAGCTCCAAGGAGAAACTTGAGGATAAGGCTCACCACACCTGTGTGCAAAGAATATAGTTTTCTCTAAAAGTAACAATAATTAACAATATGGATGGGCCAAAGTATAATTTTATCAACTATTTTTATCAACTATTTTATCAGTAATTTTATCAACTAACTATAGGAGATTCCTTTCATCATTTTTTTTTAAGTAAGTACCTTACTAACCACAAGAACGTGGAGACGTGCATGCGGGCTGCTATGCAATAAAACTGTGAAGTAACATTCTTCCTACTTTATATAATTCTAAAAAGCCTAAGAAAGTACATATTTAAAACTCTGCTCTGATTCATTTAAAAAAAATCTTATACCAGTTTTTCTTCTTTTAAACTGGAATTAAATAGAAAAACAGAAATATCTGCATTATATAAATGAACATCGAACACTTTTAACGTACCTTAATCTTATTTTAGGGAATTGTAGAGGGCTTTTTTTTTTTTTAAACTATATGTGGGGATGCCACTATTCTAGGTAGTATTTCGGAACAGTTTGGCCTATGTCATATTCTTCGGGGACATATATTATCCAGATAAAGACAAAATGTATAAGAACTCATAATTCCTCCACCATTTATTTTTGCTTTTTTTTTAGTGGCCGGGGTGGCGGCATCCACATTAACCGCAAGGAAGGGCGCGCTGGAAATGTGCGGCCTGCGAAGCCAGGGACACCTTGTCGCGCGAGCCTCCTTAATGTCAGCGGGAGTGCGGGGTGCGGGGTGCGGGGGCCGGCTCGGGTGCGGGGTGCGGGGTGCGGGGCTGCGGACGCGCACGGACAGCGAGCACACGCCCCCCGCCCCCGCGCCGCGCGCAGGGGTCCCGCCGCGGGTACCTGTGTTTGTAGAGGTAAAACGCGAACCCCGACAAAATGAGAGCGAAGAACGGGACGAGGATGGCGGCCGCCACAGACCCGCTGCTCGTGCCCTGGTGCTGATTCGGGGCGTCTTGATCCGAGTTCAGGGGATCTGGAAGACAAGAGGAGGCGACGATGCGGACACCGCACCCACAGACACGCACCCCCGCGGGGGCTTCGTGAGTGGGTCCGGCTCTGCGGCAGGAGTCGCGACTCCCCAACCCGGCGCCCTTTCTGCAAGCCCGTCACATCGGGGCTAAGGGTCAGGGGACAGGAAACTACTCCGTAAGGACGTCAGGGATGCTGTGGAGGCCTGGACAGGCGGGCTGGGAGGGGGCAAAGGGCGGCGCACACCGCGGCCCGGGACGCAGGTATTAGCAGGTGCGCGAAGCCGAGGGAAGCCCCCGCGGCGCCGTCCATGGGCAGACGGGCCAGCGCCGGCTCTTTTCTCCTGTCCCGGACCGAATCCGCTCGACAGAAGTCGCCGAAATCACGTCCACACCCTGGGTCTCTCCACCCGCGGCATCTCGGTCTCCGCATGGAGTATGGTGGTGCGACCTCCTTCCCTGGAGCGAGGCCGCAAATTCACTTGCGTTTAAGCGTGCGCAAGAGAAGACCACAGCTCAGTGTCACCAGGCGAGCTCCCACGAGGACACGGACCGTGATGAAGCATGACTTCTGTCCCTCAGAACGGAAGGCAGAGGTCAGCATCCCGGCCGTCATGGAGAGGACCTGGTCGTGAATCTATAATCCGTATCTACAACGCAGCAAATGCGTGCGCGACCCGGAGACACATGCGAACTTCGAAAATTCAAGTTAGAAAACACGGATTAAGCAACTATTGCCAAATAAAGAGGTTTGTTCTAAAGAGTTTACTCATGAGATCAATTTTGAAATGTGTGCGGCTTAATCACGTGGGCTCACTCAGTGCGCGAGCGTCATGGATCACGACCGGGGCCTCTGAACGCAGCAGGATTGTTCCAAGTAAGCGGAGCTCGGCTTAGAAGTATTCGTCCGGAATTTACGGACTATTCAGTAAAAGAGAAGTTTTCATTCTTTTTTTTAACCCACAAACCATAATTGTAAATAAACAATCAAATATTACACACATCTAAGTAGGTTTTTACATAAACATTCTCATTTTCACCTTGGAAACATGACAGCACTATGATGTCATTCCTTCAGCAGACGCGGGAACCTGCTACTTCCCGCCGTCTCAAGGTTTACACTTCATATACTTTACTTTATACTGCATTTCTAATATATTTTATAGCTGATGTTGGGTGTGTGTAACTTAACCGTATTTCTCTGAGCTCCTGCCTTCTCAGCGCCTGTGAATGAGATGTGACGTTTCACTCTCAGACGTGACCACCACCTGCCATGGAGGGGAACCTCTTCCACCAATTCTGGTTCTCTCTAAATCTCGTATCCCACTGGATTTGCCCTGGGCCCTCGTCAGGGTGGCGGAGGCAGAGCGCCCGAGGTGGCCGGGAAGCCAGCCCGTGGCTGTGGTGCTGGACGGCATGGAGCGCGCCGCTGAGTGCCCCCGTGACGGGTCCAGCAACAGCGGCAGAGTCCCGGGACCGGGTGACGCCGTCCTCGCAGGGAGCTGAGGCACACCCTCAGGTGGCAGCAAGTCTACTAATTCCCTGTGATATTTAAGTGCCAGCAGGGCACCTCCACTGCCTGGCACGCAGCCCAAGTTCATGGGGACCCGGGAGTTCTGGAACGGAAGCTCCCATATGTGTACCAGAGAGCCTGGGGCTTGCTTTCCGCTTGAATCCCCAGTGACTACGAGAGGACTCCGGACACTGGAGCTGCTCACTCAGGGCCTGTCAAGTGGAAAATGGGGCTTATGGTACTTGAGCCCCCAACGGTTTCTGAGAAGCTACCGCCCGGCCTTCTCTCGGCTGCTGGCAGTCCGTGAATCTCTCTGCCTCCTTCTCATAAACTTGTGCTCCGCTTAAATGAACCAAAGGGACTATTGTTATCTGCAGACAAGACTATCTGTTTTCACCATCATGGGTATCAGACCTCTCATCACTAAAGTCGTGAAAAACGGATATCCCACAAGAGACTGTGCATCACAACACGGCTATACAAGGTCTTTGAAACCGTACAGCGAAGCGACCGTCTACACTGGAATTATTGTGCCGTCCGGAGCTGCTGTTTATGTCAGTTACCGGCCTGCTTCCGTAATCTAAAGGGTAATACATGCACATGATATTAATTAAAACGGCATAAAAACAAATAAACAGAAAGAACATAAAGGACAATGGAAATGAAGGGCTGCTCTTGGCCCTTTACGCCAGTCTTCCTCTTAAGGTTAACCATTTTTTGATGTCCTTCCAGCAATGTGCTATTCATGTATATGTTTGTTCCTCTTCCCTAAAAAATAAGAACACTAGATACATTTTTTTTTTGTATTTGGCTTTTTAAACTTAACCATATATCTTTGAAATTTTTCTCAGTACCTATGAATTAGATTTATTTCTTCAGAGGTAGTGTTTTATCAATGGGATATGCCAGAATTTTTTTCAGCCAACCTACCTCTGAAGGACATTTTGGCCATTCCTAATATTTTTCTAATGCTGCAATGAAATCTTTTTTTTTCCCCTAGAGCGATATATCCGTAGGAGTCAAAACATACAGGATAAATTCTACCAAGCAGAGTCATGGCCTAAAGGAATCTGTGACTGTCATGTCATTCCACCGTCCCCTCTACAGCTGTGCTCTGACCTCACTTCAACCGTTACGTTATGAGGCCAGCACGGAAGCACCTGAACAAGGATGTAACGTCCAACGTGCTCTCCTCTTCCCCCTCCTCCCTCGGGACTCCTCTTCACACTCTCACTACTACTGCTGCTCCCACAAGTCACACACAGTGTGTCCTCCGTTTCCCACTGACATTTCTCCGCTTAGGAATGAAGGTGGGCATCTCTTCCTCCGTTCGAAGCTAGTCCACTCAGGTTTTTTTTTAACATCATTAATGAAAGAAATTCATAGACAGTTGGTAACTCACTGAAGATAAACACAAATCTGTTGGTGCACGAAGAGGATGTGACGTGTGTGTGTACAGGAATGTGTGCAGACACACAGCGTGGAATATTACTCAGTCATAAAAAAGAAGGAGTTGTTGCCATTTGTGACAGCACGGGTAGACCCAGAGGGTATGAGGCCGAGAGAAATCAGTCAGACAGAGAAAGACAAACGCCAGATGATTTCACTTCCACGTGAGCCTAAAACAAACGGAAAGCAAACAGACCCTCAAACTGAGAAAACCACGGCTGCCAGAAGGGAGGTGGCTGGGGGACAGCAGGAGCAGACAAAGGGGAGTAAGAGGTACAAACCTCCAGTGATAAGACAAATAAGTCACAGTGATGAAAAGCACAGCATGGAGAATATTGTGACTAATATTGTAATAGTGTCGTCTTGGGGCTACATTTATCGCGGTGAGCACCGAGTAATGAAGAGGCTTGTGGAAACACTGTGGTGTGCACCTGAAACTAATGTAACATTGTGTGTCAATTCTCCCTCAATAATAAAACATACATAAAAATAACAATAAGGTGTACATATGTTCCAAAATTTTTGGTCTATTCACACGGTGTTACAATGATCACTATAGTTTAATTCGAGAACACCGCCGGTCCTCCTAAAGGAAACCCAGTGTCCCTTGGAAATCATTCCTCCAACCTCCAGCTCTGAGCAGCCACTGAGCTGCTGTCTCCTTAGATCTGCCTTTTTCTTCACATAAATGGAATCATACAGTATGTGGGGTTTTCTCTGTGAGTGGTTCCTCCTACTGAGCAGAAGGTCTTTAAGATATCATCGTGCTGTACAGACACACCATCTCTTCACCTGCTCGTCAGCTAATGGGCATCTGGGTGGGTTCCCTTTGCGGGCTACTAGGAATAATGCTGCTATGCTCCTTGTGTCTACATTTTTGTGTGAACACATGTTCTCACACATGTTCTGTTGGCCGTACATGGAGTGGAGCTGCAGCACCGCATGGTAACTCCAAGATTGACTGTTTGACGAGCAGCCAAGACTGTTTCCCACTGCGGCTGGACCACTGGTGCATGCCATCCGTGAGGTACGAGGGTTGTGATCTCTCCCCACTCAAGCCATGCTTGTCTGTCTTCTCATTGGCATTCTGGTGCTTGTGGGGGGGGCGTCTCACTGTGGTTTGATTTATGTTCCCCGAATGACTCGTGATGTTGAGCATCTTTTCAGGTGTTTATCGATCATTTGTAGGTGTTTGGAGACATATCAACTCAAATCCTTTGCCAATTTTTTAGTTAGGTTATTTGAGTCTGTGTTATTGAACCAGATAAGCCCTTTATATATTGTGGATACAAGTCCCTTATCAGATGCATACTTTGCACTGCTTTCCTTCCATTCTTTGTGTGTGTGTGTGTGTGTGTGTGTGTGTGTGTGTGTGTACTCCTGGAGTTGGGGTTGGGACAATTCAGCTTACATGGGGAAACCAGCCTATCATTTGGTTTCTTATACCTGTTTTTGCTTTAGAGTGTCCTTTCCACCCAACTTGGGCTGGTATCCACTTACTAAAAATCGCTTTCTTTCCATTTATCTACTCACTGGAGACAATGAAGACGTTTATTTTTATCCATAAAAAGTGTTTAGCCAAATCTGAGATGAATGGTCGCTGGTGAAGCATATGGAAACGTCAACTTTTCTAATTAGCTGAAGGGCAGACTTGCTTGGGATTCAAATTATTCGTGAGGCAAACTGCTTTTCCTGACAACAAACTCCTCATCACAGGGGAACAAAGATTACTTGTTAAATCAAGCCGTTGTTTTGTGAGATTAGGAAGAAAGGGTGTCAGGCGAGGATTTTGGTGGCAGCACAGTGATCATGAGCCTGGCTTCCTCGGCCGAGTGAACCCAGACAGCCATGGGGTATCTCGTACAGCTCCCTGGGGTGTCCTTCCGCGGAATTACTAGAGTGTGTGCCCAGGGAGAAAGGAGGACAGAGAACTGCAGGGATTTGGCTCCAAGCAAGAGAAAACTTTACTCGTCATTAGTGTTGGTCCAGTGCATTTATCCTATTTCATCGCCTCAAAATAACGTGACCCAGTTTAAAGTGCTGTACCCACCATGGCTAACTTATGATTTAAAGCTCTTTACTTAGAAGCACTGCGTTTGGAATGATGGAATTCGAGTATTTTATGATTATTCTTTTTCGATCAAGAACTTTTTATTTTTATTTTTTATTTTTTTGTGAGTTTAAATCCAATTAGCCAACATAGAGTGCATCATTGTTTCAGATGTGGTGTCTAATGATTTGTCAGTTGCCTACGACACCCAGTGCTCATCACGTCACATGTTTTTTTTACATAGTAATATACAGGTTGGGATGCCTTTCCTTTGGAATTGCTCCATATCATGATAAAAGTCTTACAAAATGAGTAACCGATGACAACCGTCCCAGGATGTTACACTCATGTGTCTCTGAAAGGTAGCTCAGGTATCAAAGCCTGTATGGACATACAAGTAAAGTGATCTATACTGGTCAGAGAGACATGGGCTAATCTCCCTACAGAAAGGCATTTTCTCATCCCTGTCAGCAGTGACTTCCATCGGGGAAGAAGTTCAGACGGCACAAAGCAAAGGCTCGCACCATCTCTCAATCTTGGTGACAACGCAGAACTGACTTCCCTACTGGGATGTCAGCGGAAGAAGCAGGCCTGAGAAGATTGCGAGTCATCCTGCATTACAAAACTAGCTGGTAGGTGACACAGGATTCTCATCTCGCGATTTCTTTTCACATATTGCTCTCTTCAAGGACGAAGGTAAAGATGAAGTTGTAGAGAAAGGTAGGAAGGAGGACCCGTCTGCCTATCTACGGTAAACTTTTTTTTCTCCTGTAGAGGTCATGGATATCTCTGCATGTCAATACACAGTCCTCACTTCTTAATGAAAAATACTGAAATACTTAAATTTAGCTCCCTATTTAATGGGACATGCTGTGTCAAATTATGTACTTAAGCAACTCTTTGATGATAGATGGTGAGATGCGCGATCAATGTTCACATTCATCGGGTTGAAATCCAAAGGCAGACGCACTGGGTGACAGGTATCGTCAAATCGCCTGTATCTACTCAGACAACCCTCCAAAATGGAGTACCCCAGTGGTCATTGCTACTGTTCCCCAGAATAGCTGCTTAAAAAAATTTACATTCTAATAATGAGAAATGGAAAATCTTTGTTGCCGTAACATGGATTTTTTTGAAGTTAAAGATTGTTTTGTTGGGTGTTGGCCACTCCTAACTCCTCTGATAATTTTCTCAGGGCAATGTCGTTAGTTTAATTCTTTAACTGAGTTTCATCTTTGCCTTGTTTTCCCCACATTTTTAGTGTCTCTTTCTAGGGTAGGGGTATTAATTGCATAGGTGGCCTCTTGTTTCCAGACCAGCACTGCGCAGTTGTGCTGTTCGTAGCACTTATTTCTCCTTCCCCAGAAAGTCCGCTCATCCCTCCTGCTCTGTGTCCATGTGCCTTCCCATTACTTTCCAGCCCCCATGTGGGAAGACCAAACTGACGGTTGATTTCAAACACAGAACGTAAGAGCAATTACCTTGTCTTTCGAGCTTGAATCTTCCAAAGTCTTTTCCATGAATATCACCTTGAAAGGTAAATCCTCCTCTTTCGAGTCCCGACGAAACCTGATATGCACGAAAAGGAAGAAAACAATGCACAGCGAGGGTTAATGGCGCGCCCCTCGCCCGTCTGGTAGCTGTACCTGTCACGGCGAGATACTACAGGTTAGATATTTCTGTCCTCGGTCCTGCCTTCCAGGGATACTGGAGCAGGTAAAACTGGAAAAGACCTACGTGAACTTCAGCTCACATCTACATTCTCAGTATCTCGTTTTTACCTAGAAATAGTAAAATTTACAACATATTCATGGCTTAACTATCCTTTGTGCAGGGGACTGTTGCATGAATTACTGTATAACCTAGATGACATCAAAATCACTCTGTGACCCAGCTCTTGGCCGGTGCACACCACATGAGGCCATATAACGCACACCATGGTTGCCTTGCAGAGAAGGATCCCAACGAGTCTGGGAAGTCTCCATATCTAGGAATGAGCTTTTTTTTTGGACTTTCGGAGTGGTTACCGGAGGGCTGGGTTCAGACTCCTGCTGGAATATGCCGTTAAGCACAGGACGTGGCTCTAAGCTCTTGTTCTGTCCCCAACCGTAACTACTCATTTGTTTGTCATTCCAGAAACGGGGTTTCTTCCTTCTTAAAACAAAGGGGTAAAAGGACCATGATGTTTGCGAAGCAGAGGGAACAATGTGTTTTCAAGGGGCAGACGCCACCCGACTCCCATCAGCAATCCCCTGCTGGCGTCCTCTTCCACCTCGCACAGACAGCAAAGGTCAGCCCCCCCGTGCTGAGTGACAGTCCCCACAGAGAGTACTTACATAACCAGCTAGTCCCCAGTTGTCATTTTCAAACTTGCTTACAAAAATATCTGCAGGGCCTTTAATCTGAAAAGCTTTCAGAAGTAAGTGTGCCTCTTCTTTCTTGTAAACTCCTACCAAAAATATAAATAATAATAATAATAATGATAATAGTAACAGAAATTATTACTTTTATTCTTACATTGTCTCTTTAGTCCCTCTGTTTTCTTCAAAAGCATTTCCTGTTTAAGGCTTTTCCTAGCTTGGATGGGTACGACCCATTCCATTAAACTCAACATCTCCATCCCACAGAAATCAAGGTAATACTCATATTCATTTAATTATTCTTTTTTTAATCTAGCATTTTAAAGTCATATTGCGCTCATTCTTGAGGACAAAGAGACTAAGACTGTAAGTGTACATCTCACTACTTCGGCGGATGAACCGCACCCCGAGATGAAACGAGCAGCGCGGCCGACACAGTGTGCTGGCATGCTTCTGTCACCGGCTGCTTCTGGGCTGCAGGGACTCGAAGGTCACAGCTCCAGCCCCCTGGGAGGCAGCTGGAGGGAGAGCTTAAGAATGTCGCCCAGAGGGGCGCCTGGGTGGCTCAGTGGGTTAAGCCGCTGCCTTCAGCTCAGGTCATGATCTCAGGGTCCTGGGATCAAGCCCCACATTGGGCTCTCTGCTCAGCAGGGAGCCTGCTTCCCTTCCTCTCTCTCTGCCTGCCTCTCTGCCTACTTGTGATCTGTCTGTCAAATAAATAAATAAAATCTTTAAAAAAAAAAAAAAAGAACGTTGCCCGGAGAGGAGAGGTCACCGTGTGGCCCAGGGGGCGGGGAGGGTGTGCCAGCAGTCAGAGCGCTGCCAACCATGGGAGGAAACAGATAAATCAGGAAACAAACAAGCAAGCATTAAATAGATAATAACACGCCCGGATGTCCTCTCTGCAGAGAAGACAGGTTCGAGGTTCAAGGAGGATCCCTGGTTTGTTTCAGGGAAGAAAGGGGGAAGCTGACCCGCCATCATTCTTTCTAAAGGTCAAGCCTGCATCTGTCCAGTGGTGAGTGAAAGAGCAGGGGCCACCCAAGGTCTTGGCCTTCAGACCCAGGGCCGCCTGGTGGGTAACTCAGGGAAAAGCCCAGCCCTCATGTACAAAAGGTACATGGTGGTAAGAAGTGACATAAATGAAAATTTTTTTAAAAAGACATTCGATGTAGTCATAAAGGTGATATGCATCTTAGTGGTTAAGAGTGTCGACTCAAGATTCAGATTTCTGAATTCGCATTCCTGAGTTCAGATGGCCCGTCTACCGTGTCCCCTTAGGAAGGCCACTAGAGCTTCCTGGGCCTTTCTCTGTCTCTCATCGCTCTGTTATCAGTAAAGAACGTGACTGATACGAATGCCCATATCACAGGTTTGAGGTAGGACTGAGAAAGATAGTGTATGTAAGTACCCATGATGGTGTCTGGCATCTGAACCAAAACTGTTGTTATTTTACTAACAGTGGGATGACCTCTGCCCCCCAAAAAAATGAAAAGAAAAAAGATAAAAGAAAGTCTCCTGAGGAGCACATGAGTTGATGAAAAGGAAACTGTAAGAAGTAGTTTGGAGGCCACCTGGGTAGCTCAGTGGGTTAAGCCTCTGCCTTCAGCTCAGGTCATGGTCTCAGGGTTCTGGGATTGAGTCCCACATCGGGCTCTCTGCTCAGCGGGGAGCCTGCTTCCCTTCCTCTCTCTCTGCCTGCCTCTATGCCTACTTGTGATTTCTGTCTGTCAAATAAATAAAATCTTTAAAAAAAAAAAAGAAGTTTGGAGACAGGCACATATGAATATCAACCTCACACCTTTGACTCAGTCTGTCACGTGCATAATCTGGAGCAAATTACTGAGATTTTCTGTACTGGTTTTGTAATCTTATCTTTAGAGAGGAGAATACCGACCTACCAGTTACCCAGAGGATCCCAGGAGATGTAGTTGGTGCCAAGCCAATGGGCTGTTAAGGAGCGTGTGATCAACGTCAGCCCCCTCCCGGTGAGAGGGTCAAGGTGTATTCCTCTACAGTCCGCAGTTCCTAAAAGGAAACGCCCCAGGGCCTACCTGTCAACTTCAGCTCCACCTGAGACGCCTCCAGGAAGGTCGCGTTCACCTTGCTGCTCGTGGCGTTGAACCAGTCCACCGTTAGAGTTGCGGGCTGTCTCTTCCCTAAATATTCATAATATCCCTTCCACACGGAATTGATAAAAAATACATCGGAAGGAACTGTTGGAGGGGAGAAGAACCAGAGGAATGTTAGCACACACCGAAAAATTAAACCGAGATCTTTTTCACAACACAGAGGCATACTAAGAGTCAAGTGAGCGATCCTGATCGGGATGGTGATGAGGACAGACGTGGCCAATCCGGGGCCCTTCACAGCGTAAGTGGGATGGAAATGAAATGAGAAGGGGATGTTTGAGATGCACGTTCATGTGTGTTCATTGATTTGTTGGAGGAATACTTTAGATGTCAAAGCTCTCCTGTCTGAGTGGACCTGCCGGGCCAGAGGGTGGGGTGAATCAGTACTCCCTCCAGGAAGGTGGGTTACTGGGCTGTAATGAGCACATGGTGGCTGAGCCCCTGGTGGATTCCCTGGAAGCTTAGAAGGCTCAGAGAGCTGACATGTACCATCTGCCAGGAGTCCCATGGCCCAGAAAGCCTGCACTGAACGCACCAGCAGAGGACATCAGCTCAGCTCATGAAGAGAGGGCTTCTCTGAATCCAGAGATCATTACCTCACAAAGAGAGCCCCAACCCACTCACCCACACTCCTCCAAGCTTGCAAAAAATGCTCCCAGATTGCTAAGAAGTCAGAGACAATGTTGTCAAATGTCATGTACGTAGAGAAAGACATCTCTCCCTATGATTTTTGGCAAATCCACTTGCAGCATCCCGTGATGAGTCCACACATAGACTGGGCCTATGTTCATGGGCCCCTTTTCAGGACCATTTCCCTATCTTCCCAGACCAGCTCCACCCATGAAACCTACCCTAGCCACAGATGAGTTCAAGAAGAACGTGTCATCCCTTCCTGCGGTTCTCAGTGGACTCAACTTGTAATAAGAATCACATTGAGAAGTTAAATAGGCTAGAAACTATGGTCATCAGCATAGACATCTAACACACCTGGTGATCGATAAGGGATGTTGGACATGTCTACCTATCCATGGTGGCCCTCCAGGGGCCAAGGCTCAAATGCCAAACCCGAGGACTTTTTTTTCCTTTACCAAAATTAATAGCCTTTAGAATAGTGTCAAGATAGTTTCCCCTAATTAGATCATGCCCTCTCAGGGGAAGCTATTCATGTACTTCTTCAACCTGTCCCTGAGGTGAGAGTCTTGGCTGGTGTGTCAGTTGCGTGGGTCATGCCTGACTGGGAAGAGTAAGGGACACCCAGCGTCCCGGAGGCAGCGTGTTTGTATCCAAATAAGGCCATGGACAACGTGGCAAAGATGGTCCTTCAGGGCCCTTCTGGTTTGCAGCGTAACACATCTGGATGTGGGCGCATGTTAGGCTGCATGACCTCCACAAAGAGCCACATTCCATTAGCGAGACCCTCCCGAAGGAATGAGAAGAGGGCACTGATGGGAATGGATGTGCCTTCAACATAAAGCATGTGAGTATGTCAGTATCTTTAACAAAAAATAAGCAAACAAAAACAGAACAAACACACCACCACCACAACAGATTGTTTCTGTCCCCTGAAGACCATGTTCCTGGATAAAGAGTACTGATTTCTGTATTTGACTTGAACTTGACATTGGAATAGAATCATTTATAACGATTTTTAGAAGTAGCTTTTATCCTTCATGGTGTACACTGGAAAAAGTCCTTTCATCATGTTGGGACATTTGCCCTCGTCTGAGACTGACATGTGTTACTCAGCATTGTGACTTATCAAGAGGATTACATAAATGGTCTCCACAGTTGAGGTCAGGACAGACCTTCCTGTCTAAGAAATCAGTGTTAAAACCTGAATAAGGAAAACACTAGAGAAATGACCTTAGATATTTATGAGTTTTCTATTTCTGTTAAAAAAAAGTTGACTTAAGTTATAATTTGGGGACACACTGAATTATTAAAATAGTCTCTATATTTATAACAGAATAGGCCAGGTGATTTGGAGTCATGAGCATCTTCCTTGGGAAATGGGACTTCATCTGTCTGATTTTCTGTGTCAAGCACTTAGCAACGCACCATATATAATAAATAGTGAACATTTTAGGAGGCAGAGGATGCCTGAATGATGGAGATACTTGGGAAAAAATGGAGCTCCTCATTTTTGCTCCTCAAGGGGACAGGTAATACTGTCAAAAGGCTTCATTTCTATTAGCTTCCTGTTTAGAAGAAAGAATCGCAACCCTCTTTATAAGGCTCTCCATTATATCACATTCTGTTGTCAATATTTTATGTACAGTTCTGCCCACAAAATGCCTGAGCCCCTCTGCACGAGAAGGCGTGTGAGAAGGCCAGAGGGGTTCCTCCTAATTAAGTCTTGTTATTTCCTTGACCAACCACCGTTATGGAAGAAAGAGGAATCAGTATAGACTTGGTGTTTTCCATAATTGAAACATTAATTCCTTCGTGGACTAATGGAATCAGAAATTTGTGTGTTAAAACTTGTTTCACTGTGCAGAGTAGAGAACAAGTCACTTATTGGATTGAAATCTAGAACTGTTCTGGTATACAAACCTGGAGTTTTAGTAACTGTTTCATTAACTTCTCTCACTCCTTTACCTACAAGTAAAAAGACAAATTATCATTTTCAAAAACATGTATTTTTGAATAAGTCTGAAAAAATGTCAAATTGAAGCAATTTTCCTTTCTCCAGATTTCTTGAGGTTCTACAAAATATGAGTGTCATATACATATCCACTTTAAACCCCTGTATTCACAGCAGAATATCCTTCGTGTTTGTGGAAAAATGGAGATTACTGGTGCAAACCAATGCCGCTGGAAGAGGCGTTGTGTGTTACAACAGAGAGCCTTGCAAACGAGGGTGGGTGCCCTGTGCTCACTCCTGTTTGGGAAGTACTGGCCGCAAAGGGAAGATGGCCTACAAAATCGCTAAGATTTCATAACCTCTCTTAATTTTCCGAGTCCTCGCCCGAATTGATGGAAGTATGTGTCGAAAAGGAATAACACTACATCGTTTCCCTTGCGGACTGTTTGATTCCGTCTATCACGTTGGATTGAACTCAAAATCTCTGAGCCTTATGGTTCTGTGTCAGACTACAAATTACCTTTCTAAAGTTGGTTTTCTTCCATTTCTGAGAGTGAAGGGCGAGGGAAACACAAATGCCTTATGAATTCCTCATTCGATAACTATAAAGAAGCTCCAGGAAAGGAGAGCTAAAGTCATGGATTTTATCACACTCCGTAATTTTCCTTCTGCTGGTTAGTGTTCAAGGCCTGTATTATCAACGTTTGGTGGAACATCTGAGAGGTCAGCTATTGTCAAATCCAACCCTGATTCATTACTCGTATTTGCAAATGCACAAATTTGTGAGGAATTAATGCATTTTTCATGCTAATTGCTTTCATAATTTAAAGGATCAGAGCTGTGTAGAGTAGGTCCATGTAAATTCCACCAGCAAACAGCTCGTGGTTTTAAAAATAACAGGTAGTTTAGTTTATATGATATTTGCCCATTTTCATTTGAAAAATGTACATTTTCCAAAGCTATGGTGCATATTCCTGTCCTTTTAACTCATAATGCTTTTCTAGAGGCAAACAGCTTCTCTCCGTGGCTTAAAGTGTGAATAGCAAATAATACTATGTACAGTTCAGCTTCGACCGGGCCTCCGTCGTACCCAACACTGACTACGCACACGTTCACACACACAGCTCACCACATGAACACAGATTCGGCTGGGGTGACTGACATCACTTCTGTGACGCGGCTTCCCGGGGGACCTCACACCCGGAAGCTAGCCTGGTGGGCTGCGGCGCTCCTCTGGGCTCTGCAGGGATGTGCACTCCCTCCCTCACCAGTGACTTACTTTTGCAGACGGGTGATTTTCCTGTCCATTTCATATCTGCTTTACACGTCCTGTGCTCAGACCCGGCCGCGAGGAAAAATCCCGGATGGCAGGTGTACACCAGGGTGTAGCCGAAGGTGGGGAGATCGATCGCTCTCACGTCCGCGTGGGCTGGCGTCTCGGGCTGCCTGCAGGTGTGGGCTGAAACAGCACACATTCCGTTAGAGAACACCCACCGTTGTTTATGACAGACTTAGCACATGCATCTAAAGAAATAAGAAAATATGCCAAAATTTGGAAATGACTGTAAACTCAAAATTAAAACCCAAAATTCTGAATACAGAAGCTTTAAATATCCCCCAAATTCTCTGCAACATTTAAAATGCTGAACACTTGGGATTTGTCAGCTCTCTCTTCTGTCCCTCCCTCCCACCCTCCCTCTAAGTATCTCTCTGTCCTCTATCTATCTTTCTACCTATCTACCCCTCCATCCATCCAATCCCATTCTCTACATTTATGTGTGTACAATCGTGTAGAAATTTAGAAAATAAATCACAGCATTGAAATGAATCACTTCTGACATACTATTAAGATAAATAATACGTTAAGTGCCCTAAAAGACCAGTCCTATCAGCTAAACACAATGGGCACATATTTAGAAATTTGCCTTGATTTTTGTCTGATGGCAGCTAAGAAATCTGTTATTCAGTTAAATGAATAGTCAATTTTGGTAAAAACTTAATTTGTGTTTAGAAACCTAATTTGAATATTATCGATTCTTATTTCCCTGAAAATCTAATTGAGAAGTGAATAAGATTGCAATGTTTAAATCTCAAGTAACTTCTCATTCTTTATAAAGTTCATGCCTACGTCTCAAGCAAAGGACTTGACCGATGATCATAAAACAAGCTGACGATGTAAAACTTACAGATGCAATTGTTTCCAGTATCACGATATTTTGTTTCCGTAAACTTTCAGCTTACAAACAGCAGGTATTTGCAAGCTCCAAGCTGTTCAGACTCGCACATGTGTACATGTGGACCTATATGCTGTGTGTGCATGTGATATCACATAGGTAATTTGACTAGATATTAGCCATGGTAACTCGGAAGTAAATACACTTCTAATACTGAGAAATACACAAAAAATCATATCCTACATACTATTAAAATAATTTTTCATAACATTCTTTTTTTTTTTTTTTTAGGTTTAACACAGTAAGACTAAGATTCTGTATCTCACTGAATGGATAGAGGATGAAAGACTGGCTTATGGATGATTCCTATAACATTTGTTCTATTTCTCATGGTTAAGTCAAAAAATAAAATTGGATCCAGGGGCGCCTGAGTGGCTCAGTGGGTTAAAGCCTCTGCCTTCAGCTCAGGTCATGATCCCAGGGTCCTGGGATTGAGCCCCACATCGGGCTCTCTGCTCACCAGGAAGCCTGCTTCCCTTCCTCTCTCTCTGCCTGATTCTCTGCCTGCTTGTGATCTCTCTTTCTGTCAAATAAATAAATAAAATCTTTAAAAAAAAATTGGATCCAAAGTAATGATCTGAATGACCAATTCATAGAGACTTCAAGAGTAACATTTAAGATATTTCTATTAATATTGTGACATATCCCGTGTCCATTTTACCCTTCCTTCATGAGCTGTCATTCTAGAAGAATGACAACACGCATAGGAAAGCTTCCTTTCTGTGAGTGTAACTGACGGCATTCACCTGTCTTCCATCTGGGCAGGTTCTCAGACCTGAGTGTGGCCCTCTACCACCCGGAGGGCCCGCCGAGGTACAGACTGCTGTTCCTGCCCTTTGCTCCCACCTGTGCCCCAGCCCCCGAGTTCCTGATTCTGTAGGTCTTGGGGTGCGACCTGAGAATTCAAATGCTACCACACTAGCACGGGCTGCTGATGTTGCCAGTCCTAGGGAATCAAACTCTGAGAAATTCTGGTTTGGGGAATCAAAGAAGATCCAACAAACAAAAATAAGGCAGCTCCTCATTATTTCTCTGGAGGGTAAGCACCTCCTAGACGTCCGAGAATAAACAGGCCATCTCTGGCTGTGGGGGAAGAAATAACACTCACGTCTACACTCCGTCCGAATCCCACTCCAAGTTAAATTTGCGAGGCAAGTGCGGGTCGTAGAACCTTGAATGTGGTAGCCTTTCCTGCACCTGAAAAACACCGTGCTTCCAACCTGCAGAGGAAATCCAGCATTAGCTCAGGGGCAGAGCGCACAGACGCGACATAAAGCCGTCCTGCTTGGAAGAACATCCCAGGGTGCGCCACGCCAGTGGAACTTCTCACCAGCGTCGGGACTCTGTCGTTCACGTCCTACGTCAAGGCTAGGCCGCCCCACGCATGAGGAGACTCCTCTAGACACGGTGAATGGTGGCCAGTCAGGAGGAGTTTATTTGGTAATAAAAATGTTTTTTCTCTTTCCTTTCAGCCTTCCTCTCGGTTTGTGATGATGATTTTCCCCCCTTTCCCATTCTTTCCCTGCTACGCCAGTTGGTATTTATTAAATAATTACTTTTGTTAATGCTTCTGGGAGCCGGCCAACTCCTGCTCTATTTTAGGATGTCTCAAAACTCAATCTGTTCTCCTGAAGTCTCAGATACATGAGCTACTCATTGCTACCTGCGTGCCTCAAATAACTTCCCTCCAACCTTCGCAACCTAACCTCCCTCACCCCTTAAAACTCTGTATTTTGGTAAATTTCACTTCCTCTGCACATTCTCTCTCGACTTGCAAGAAGGCATCATACGTGGCTTACAACAGCATTCGGGAAGTGTCTATATGTTTATCTGCTTTCCTCACGTAATGGGACGTGCCTCGAAGGGAAGTCTGTAGTGGTCTGTAAAGATGTTTTTAAAGGATGAGTTAGGGTCATGTGTTGAAGGGAATCAAACAACTCCCCTGATCACTTACGCCCAGAACATGGGACCAAGTTGGGGGGAAGAGAAAAGGGCACAGAAATGAGCTCACAGAGAGGTGGTCTATGCCTGAAAGGCAGCTTTGTACCCTCTGCACTCGTGAGTGGGGCCAAGTCTTTTCCTAAGGCATTAATTATGAAGCCAAGTGAGTGCACAGGGGAAGAGTCTGTCTGGTCCCTGCTCTGAGGAGTCAGACCCACCGTTCATTCCTTGACCTTTGCTTTCTCATCTGCTCAGTCCTTATTTCCCTCGTTGGGATTTGGGGGGGAATAACTATGAGTCACACATGTGGTAGTAGTTGCTGCACTGAGCAGTGATGAAGGATGTCAGAAAAACAGCCATTTCTTGCCATTGGCGCCCAAAGTAGGGATCGGGATTTATATAGAAAAAAAAAATTCAAATTTATCTAAACTGCCAAGGAATAAGGGATTTGAGATTCAGAGGTGGGAAAAGGCTAATCTGTCACCTGTCAGGCTGGCCTCCACTGAATTTAATTGTCAGCATGTCACTGACCCCATCAGACCTCCTGCAAACACACTCGATCATTCGCTAGCGGAAAGACAATGGAGAGCCTCTCTCGTGGAGGGGTAGGAGGAAAAGACAGTGTCCTTCTTGGTAAAGTATCTCCTAGCAGAAGGTCCCTGGCCACTCCAGACCAATTGCTGTAAATTCACCTGGTGTTTAGAACTGATGGGACGTGGAGGGCTAGATACGAAAGGGTAGTCATTTGAATCGCACAATTAACAGCAGGACATGGGATATTCTGAGACTAAAATGGCTCACTCTGAGTGAGCATGTTTCAGAATACGGTGCAGAAGTGAACAAACAAAAAATCTGTTATATTCAAAACTTAATGTGTCTGATGAGCAAGAAAGAAAAAAAATGTTTTGAGGAGATTCCTGACTGTGTCAGGCACCTCTTGAAAAGATGGCATCTGGGTCTGTAACTTGTTAGCAAATCTTGCTTTTGGATACAATGTATCATTCTTTTGGTGTAACTTTATTTTGTTATAAGGGGCGTGTCTTCCTGTCTTAAGAGAGTCGGCAGGTATGGGCCACTGAATGGGGTCACCACAAAGGCTGACTTCACATGGGTTCCTCAGGGACAGATTTAGAAGTGCCAAAACCACTGGTGAGTTGGCAAGAGCTAACTCACGTGCAGGATTTCCCAGGAACCCCATATATGTGGCGTGACAGTTCTACATGCAGAAAGCCTTTACCTGAGGATTCAGCCGTATTTGAGACCTGATATCAAATACACCAGATTTCACTCATTAGGCACCCTTGTGCCGTTCCTTTGTAGGGTGTAAGAATGCCATCAGGAAGTATCCAATGTGTGTTAGCGCCAACCAAATGAGAATTTTAGGTTGTAGAATTTTTAGGTTTCCGCAGAGACTGGGGGAAGTGGCTGAAGAAAGAAGTCTTTTGTTCTGAATTAATGGGGTCCCTAACTTGAAAGCACTTTATATATGTAACCGGGGCTTTCAAAGCTGTGCTATCATACAGCTTGGAAGTCACTCGATCACTTTAGATGGTGGAAACATTTTATTTCAAGCTTCGTTACCTTCCATTTTTCGGTATCCCTCTAATACTACCTAAAGCGTTCATGTACTTGTGTGTGTGTGTGTGTGTGTGTGTGTGTGTGTGTGTGTTCATGTACTTTTTATTTAAAGAGTCAAATGAACATCAAAAGCGATACTGAGCATGCCGGTAATTCATACAGAGGGATCACACGGAAGAGAAACATCACAACGTAGGGCCTGCATGCATTTTCTCCAGTTTTTGACTTGAAAATGTAATACTCTTTTCCCATTATATCAGGTCACTAAGTAGGGGCTTTTTCTGTGTAGCTACTCGGTGACCAGTCACTCCGATTTGAGAATTGCTGTGTCATTTCAGCGGACAAAAAGCACCCAATTACACATACTTTCAGATAGAAATTAATATGGCAATTGATACTGTGTGAATGAAGACACACCCAACTATCCCAATTCTGACAGTTAAAACCTCAGGCAGAAATCCTCTCTGGATGTATTTGTTTCAGAAATATTCCATGAGTCAGACAGGAGGCATAAAAACACATACATATGTTCAGGTGTCACTCCTATTTTATACTTAGAGAGAAACACAGTACAATAAAAGGGGGATACCTCATATCCTCTGGAGCTATTCTGTATCCCAAAGTGTGGAGTACCGGGGTCTGGGCAGGAATTATGAGCAGGGTCTGAAGTTCACATAGGGGGAAAAAAGAGAAAGAAAGAAAAAACACAAGTACCAGATACTGTTAGTATAAGGATTCCAATATTTTTACTAAAAGGTCTTACAAAATTGAGAAAATTATATTTTGACAAATGTATGAGATTTTTGCATGAAAGTTAAAAATTAAAGTAAATTGCTATTTTCATCTTCCTTTCACACTTTAGTTATTACTCTTTGGTCCTTTACCAGATTCTAAAGTGCTCTGTGTATTATTTTCTGTATTGGAATGAATATTCTTTCCCATTTTATGGTCCAACATACTATATTGGCTGTTTACTGATACACTATCTTCAATAATTATGATCCCTTAGATTTAAGGATTCAATTAATGACCATCTCTTTTAGTCATCCATTACCTTATTGCAATTTCTTAAATTAATTTTCTTTGAGACTTCCAAACGAGAACTACATTGAATGCTTCAAAACTGAGACACATGGTAGACCCAAAGTCCCATTTTGCCCCTTCGATACATGTACGACTTGAGCAAGGAAGAGCATGGAGCTTCATTATTTGCTGCTCTCTAGCCTCCATGAAAACGTTTGTTTTCAAGAGAAGCATGGGAGGGAGGAACACCTGTCTTAGTATGGAGATAGCAAGCGTGTAGCAATGGTTTGAATGAAACAGCAGTAACGTGACTCTTATTAAAATCAAACAGCATGGGACACCTGGGTGCCTCAGTGGGTTAAAACCTCTGCCTTCAGCTCAGGTCATGATCTCAGGGTCCTGGGATCGAGTCCCGCACTGGGCTTTCTGCTCCGCAGGGAGCCTGCTTCCTTCTCTCTCTCTCTGCCTGCCTCTCTGCCTGCTTGTGATCTCTGTCAAATAAATAAATGAAATCTTAAAACAAAACAAAACAGTGCTTCAGTGAGTTTATTTCTGAACATCTTTGTTTTTAAGTAGAAATTGTCCCATTTCTTAGAATACAACCAGTAAACAAGTCTGTGGCAGTGAGGTCGGAAGAAATCTGCTCCTAGTGGAAATGAACCATTCCGGTATCTATGCCACTAATAATGTGGCTGTTGACAAATACACCTTGTATCTGAATCCTCTGCATGAGACAGAAATTTCACCTAAAAATGTGGGGTTTAGGTCACATGGAATGCGCCTTCTGACTTGCAAGGTTCATTGTCATATTCTCGGGTCACCAGAATGTACGTTCCCCAGTCCTCCCAGCACTGTTAGTGCGGGTGGCTCAGGGGGGACAGACCCGAGTACGAGAGACGGGCACTGAGGGGACAGGCACCGAGCAACAGCCAGGCTGTCTTTCCGGTGATGGATGCTCTGGAACAGTCCTAGCATCTTCAACAACACTGTCTTCCCCTGCAAGAATGCACCTGCTGCTGAGGTGGGGACACGGAAACAAGAGCACAAAGTCTGGCAGGTGTTTTAACAGCCTCCTAACTTCAACTCCAAATCTGGTCTGCACCGTTTAACCAGAGTAGCCGATGAGAGATTCAACAGAGAATGATCTATGGGAACATCGTGGGAACAACTATGGGAACAAACGATCGGATATTAGAGAGAAGGTCCATATTCCCAAGCACCCTCGGGGCCGCCCCTCAGTTCTTACCGATGCAGGTGGGCTGTGTGCCACTCCACCTGCCGTCCGCCTGGCAGGTTCTTCTGGACGACCCCACCAGTACAAAGGGAGATTTGCACTGGAAGAAGACTTCTGACTTATAGGTGAAGCTTTTGCCACTGAGTCGCGCCTCCGCAGGGGTGCCTGGGTCCCCGCAGAAGACAGCTGTGGAACACAACAAGCAGTCATCTAGTGGTCCGCGTCTCTGGTCAGGTTAACGTCTCCAACTTGTGTACTGGGCGTCCACAAAAATCTTTGGGTATCACTACTCAACCCATCAATGACTGAGGGAACTGCCTTGAGCAGGGCGGCCTCGGATGAGAGCCTCAGCCTCCCGTGGCAGGACCAGCAGTGACGGGGAGTGGATAGCGCTCATGTGGGTCCGGCACATGGGACCCCGGGAACCAGCACAGCGGGAGGACTTACGCAGGCACTGGGGAACCTCTCCTTTCCACACGCCGTGGCCTTCGCAGGAGAGGATGGCGGAGTGAGAGGGCTGGAAGCCGTCCACGCAGCTGTAACTTACGCTGGCGCCCCAGCGGAAATCCGTTCCCTCCACTTTTCCATGCAGCACATGAGGCGGCTGACCGCACATGACAGCTGTTTCCAAAGAGCAGACGAGACTGAACGTCCAGGGCTTCTGCCCCGCGGCAACCCTCAGATGACCCACCTTCTCATTCCACCCAATTACAAATGATATCTAGGTCGGGCTGTTTTCCTTCCATAAAAGGATGATTGAGGAAGACAGCAAATCAAAATACTAAAACTTTTCTCCAGCGTTTCTTCATTATTTTAGATCAAGTACAAAAAACCAAAGCCAAGCCACAGCATACCCCACTGTAAGAGAAAGCACGATTGAACGTGACCTTCTCAGTAGGTACAAGGCCAAGAGAGGAAGAGATACTCGTATTTAATGCGTGTCTTTTCATGGTGTCTCCAGAGGACAAGTCACTCATACAGAATGAGCATAACCTTCTGGATTTATGTGCATAGACAGTAAACTCCCTGTATTTTTCACATCTAAAGACAGCACATAAGATATAGAAGACATAGACTGTTGAACCATTGGCTGAGTCATTAAAAACCAGGCAGTTGCATGGTTACTGAGGTTCTGTGCTATACTCCTAGCCACGGCTGTACAACATCCCTGAGCCTGACGTTCACATTGCACGAGCCGTAGAGATGAACACGGTTCTCATGGATGATCAGCAGCTCGTGCTGGCCCCACGTGGCCCCTCCCAGTCTGGCCGTTACATTGCAGGGCCCAGGGGAACACTGTGCGTACATCTTCCTGGGAGAACCAGGAGCTTTCTGGATTTCGCCCACTCTGGAGGAGGTATGCCAGTGAGAGAAGGCAGAGAAGGGACTCAGCGGCACGTATGTCCTCACCCATGTTTTCTCCTGCATGCTCACACTCACACATCCTCATGTGAAGAAGACACAATCACACGCAGAATCACACATGCACAGCCAGCAGCTGGAAACAGGCCTTTCCAGTGCCCTTCATCTCAGGCATGTTTTCAACCAATGTTTCTGATAATGCACACAGGAGGGGGCGGGAAACACATGCTCTGGACAGGAGAAGCAAGCGGACAGTCCTGCAGGCGAGAACAGTGATGAGTCTCGTGGTTCCACACAGGGCGTGAAGGGGGGTCGAGCCTAAGACCAGTTCAGAGGGTGAGAGTGGTCTCATCTGGAAGGGCCTGGTTGGCCACAGAGGTAATAACACCCGCACTGACAGTCAGAAAGGGAAACAGAAGTTAACAAAAACACAAGACATCCCCGAGAAAGGACAACTGCATGGACCATTGTCATCAACATGCTCAGATGAGTAGAGTCCTCCTGACGCTACGCTGTGAGTTTCAGTCAACACTGTCTAGCGCCGGGTTTGCAATGGGGCCATGTTAATATGGAAGGACAGGTGACACAGTGACCCTTAACCCCAGTGGGAGGGAAACAGGGTCCCGGAACACGGCTGCCTCAGAAGGGAGAGGAAGCCATGTGCTTGAGCCCTGGGCTCTCACTGAGGCTCACACCAAGCTCTGTCCTCTTGAAACCCAAGCCTGTCTGTCTCTCGGAGCCCACTGACGACCATACCACTCTCCAGTGCCTAGCGCACGATTCCTACAGCACCATCTGTGATCCTAGGCCGATAAGGAGCCAGGTGCCACACTTGTGTTTGGGGTCAGGCCTGCTCATGTCCCAGCTCTCTCTGGGGCCCTTCTGCTCTGCTCTGGCCCAGCTGAGAAGAAAGCCTGTGTGTGTTCGCTGAGGTGCTGGCGCAGGAGTCCAAACCATGCAGACCCCTTCCTATGGACAACTTCCACTGGCCCCTCCTCTGTCACCATCAGAGCCCACCCTGCTGCTCCGTCACTCAGTCCACTAGACTGGCTTCAGCCTGCCCTGCTCTCCCTGGAAAGTCCAACCACTCGAGTCATAAATGTTCTCATACTACCTCCATATTCCTGTGGCGGGTTCGGTCCCAGTGGCTGGACTCCTCAGAACACCATGGGACTTACGTTCTCGGCCATTATTTGATGACCAGCTTCTTTGTTTAAGCTGACTTGAAAGTCCTATATTCACAGTTCCCCATCATCTCTGCTGTAAGCCCTAACAGAGCTGGGGTTAACATGTGTATCAGGAGAGAGGAACATGTGCATATTCAAAACAGACTTAGGGGCACCTGGGTGGCTCAGTCAGTTAAGCATCTGCCTTCAGCTCAGGTCATGATCCAAAGGGTCCTGGGATCAAGTCCCATGTCAGGCTCCTTACACAGTGGGGAGCCTGCTTCTTCCTCTCCCCTCTTGATGTGCTCTCTCTCTCTCTCTCTCAAATAAACAAAATCTTACACACACACACACAAGAATTAGAAGTAGTGTGCTTGTCATCTGAGTCCCAATGCCTCCTGTCTCTGATTTGTGCCCTGACCCTTTACTAACTCTGCAACTCGCTTTTCCCATCTCTAAAACTGAGATTACCATATTAAGAAAATGAAGTGATTTTTGTTTGCAAATGAGCTTACAGGAACTCCTAGCATACAGAGGGACTATAAAAATGCTTGCGGATGCTGCAAATGTAACTCAGTAAACAATTCCATGTGCGTAAGACCAAGAACGTGATGGCGCACACCTTTGCAGACGGGCTTGCTGCTGTTCCACGTACTGTCTTTGGTACAGCGGATGGTGGATGATGTGACGGGCTCCATGAGGTAGCCGGGATCGCACTGGTAGCTCACTGTCTTGTTGAAGGTGAAATCCGTCCCAAACTGGATGCCATTTGCCAGGGTGCCTGGGTCCCCACAGCTTATAACTAATGAGCAGAAGACGACCAAACAAGCATTAGAAAATACAAAATTACCATTAAATGAATTAGTCATAGTTTCTGTTCAAGTTATTCCCCTTAAGATGCAATTCAACATGATTGAGCAGAAAATTGTTACAGGAACACCATCCTCTGACGACGCTCCTGACCGGCTGTCAGGAGACCGTGTGTTTGGAATGTGATCAGAGAATTGAATGTTTTCCTTAGTTTCCTGGGAAATAAATGGTCTACTGAGAGGATAAACCGTGACATTTTCTTTGGACCCAGCTTTACAATGTCCAACCAAACTGGCCATTGAACAGAGCTTCAGCCATGTAGATGAGAAAGTGAAGAAAGAGCTCCAAATATCTAATAAATCGTCATCATATCAAACATGTGTATATCCTCTTATCCTCTGTGTATTAAAAAAAAGCAATAAAATACTTTAAAAAATAAATGAATCTTTCTCAGTCAAGTAGATATCATGGTCACGGCCTTGAGCGTCCCTGACAGTGACCACTAACCTGTGCAGTCAGGGGCTGTGCCCGTCCAGGTCCCGTTGGCCGTGCAGTGCCGCGTCATGAGCCCTGAGGTCTTGTAGCCTTCCCAGCAGGCGTAGATGACCGAGCTGGAGAACAGGATGCCGTCGCTGCTGACAATCATGCCGTTGGTGGGCGTGCCCGGATTTCCGCAGGACACAGCTATGGGGGCAAGGACACAGAGAGAGTGAGCTGCTACCAAAACGACAAAGGCCAGAGAACCAAAGCTCATCAGTGTAGCAGATGACATATTTGTTATTTTAAATGGGCTCTATTACTATGGAACATGTCTAATATGCATTTTAGTTTATGACTCATGCCATTATTTTCTCGAGTTACAAATGTGAAAGTTATATTGTCAAACTATTCCTCCTAAAGTACATTATTCGAAACAAATTAAAAGGTGAATTAAAGCATTGAAAATTCACTGCCTTGCTACTTTTGAGATGTAGCATGTTTATAATACCAAAAAAAATGAGGATTTTTTAAAAGGATCTATATAGTATTAGCGACTCAGAAGGGCCTCCTTCATGTAGGAGCTGGTGTATTTTCTTTAATTCTGGACACATCAGGTCATACTTCACAACTGTTGGATAATTCCTGTTGGAACACGAGGGATGCCTGAGGAATATGAATTATGCCTAAACTGCCTGGTAAGTGGTCTCCTCGTCGCTCCCCCTCTAATGGCTGCTGTGCTAATTGGCGTTGGCATGGCTCTGCTCTCCGCTTCTCTCCAGATGAAATAATGCCACACACGGGCAGTGAGACGCCGGCTGACGACAGGCAGGCCAACAGCTCCAAACTCCACACATGTCCCTTGCACATTCCTCAATCAGCAAAGCAAACTGAGCAGCTTGTGGGCGTGTATCAAGGTGATGATTTTAACCCAGAACAAGGGTATTTTTTTTTTTTTTGCCTTTTGTACTCAAGTCTATTTATCACAGAATCTTAAGTTTTTCTCCCACACAATGTGCCGCTGGCAGTCAGAGAAAGAATGTGACCTTTGGCTGGATTTTAATAATGGGAATGTGTCCTGAGACCATTTCTGAGAATGACCAAATATTTACAAATGCTGTTGCCTCTCTCATGGTTCCACTCTCAAACTCAGCCTTGAGAACAAAGATAGACTCTTTTTAGAAGTACAGAAGGAAACAGACTATGAAATGTGCATAGCATAGAACTGTCATGTAACAGACATTTAGGGACTCGCCCACCATATGACGCCGACCCTCAGTTCGGACAAGATCCTATCTGACGAGCACAAAGCATGTGTGCTGGGGCTTCTCCACCTGCACCCGCAGCAGACAGAGCCACTCCAAGACAACCCTTTCTCCTTGAGGGACCTGCTGTGAACTTACAACCGTTCCTTGCACAGATCTTTCTGCAGTTTCCTGGCTGTCATTGAAATGAGATCTATTTACCAATCATGAAGCAGATGACACTTAACATTCTCTAAAGTTCAAAAGTTCTGCTATGCCTGTAATATCAATTGAAATGTCATATTGCAAACACACCAAGAGGTTGGACTCTCCAAGACAATTATTCATTCAACAAACACTGATTTATCATTTAGTACATGATGGTTATTGGGTAGATGTACTAACAGAAAGCCTGGCATGGCAGAGAATTGTATTGATCTAATTCATAATTTAGCAAACCAACAAGACAACCGTGTTCTTGTATTTTATTCTAATCATATCTGCTATTAAAATCTGTGTAGCAATTTTTAAAAGTCACCTGTAAAGGATAATGCTAAAATGAGACAGAGATTGGTGGACATATTCAACTTAATTTATAGACTTGTACGCTGTCAGTAAGATAATACACCATCATGATGATGCCATCTTAATGTTTAGAAAGTCGCTCAAATACTATATTCTACAAAATCAAATTCATGGTTAACTTTTTTTCCCCCGATAGGGACACTTTCACTGATGGTTATGCCATGAAGATGAAGACTAGAAATCAGCCTCAGTATGTCTGTGTCCATATTAATGCCATCACAATGTAGGAGGACCTCCTGAAGGAAAACGGGAGCTTACATTTATAGTCAGCAGAAGGGAAACAAGATTCTTTATAAGTAAAAAGTTAAAACTCTTTAAATACTTCCTTTCTTTCCAAGTACATTTGGTTAACATGACTCCTTCCAGTAAAAGATCATTTTCTTTACTTGATTTATAGTAAAAGGCCACTACACTCTTGCCGAATCTACTTCCTGGCTATAGACACCAACCCTTCACCTCACATGCTGTATTTCCATCATGGCTTTTAAGTTGAGCTAAAGAGCTTTGGTATGAGTCTTGGCTCCCACAACTTCAGTGAATGTGAATGACCAAGCTCTTGACATGTAGCGTCTTCACTGTAAAATGGGTATAATAAAGGTGATTGCTCTCGGTTGTTGTAAGATTAAACACACTGTGTGCAAAATGCCTTGAAGGCAATCTGGGATCTTAGCAGAAGTACAGGTACACGTGGCAGCTGGTGTGTTGTCATTTTCGTTATAATCACTGTCATCACACATCTATTACCTGTATGAGATGTAGGCTTTATCACAGTGTCATGGGAAAGAGGATTAAGAGTTGCATAAGGCAACTAAAACCTATGATATATTTAAGTAGTTTCCTAAGATCTATTCATTTGGAAAGTTCAGTCAATGAATCTATAATTAAAAGACTGGACTGCTAACAAAGGAAACATGATTGAAATCATGGAAATGTATTAGAAATACAAGCTCTTTGATGATTAAGAGTTTTTAGAATATTTTTATTTTGTGTTTTATGAAAGCTTCTTTTCTTTTTACCATTTATTCAAGTGTCCCATCAGGTTCTAAGGCTTTTGGTAGATTCAGAAAAGGTGATTTATCAGGAGAGAGACGTTCTCAGTGGGCTGAATACATGGCCACAGCCATCATTAAGTGGAAATGAAAAAGTCACTGAATATCTCCTTTTCTATAGATAATAATATGTGCACCCCAAATCCACACCTATGATAACAAGTGAGAAAAAAACAGAAAGCTACAGATTGTCCAAAAAGTTTTAAAGATGTGCATTGGGGGGGCGCCTGGGTGGCTCAGTGGTTTAAGCCTCTGCCTTCGGCATGGGTCATGATCCCAGGGTCCTGGGATCGAGCCCCACATCGGGCTCTCTGCTTAGTGGGGAGCCTGCTTCCTCCTCTCTCTGCCTGCCTCTCTGCCTACTTGTGATCTCTCTCCCTCTCTGTCAAATAAATAAATAAATTCTTAAAAAAAAAAAAAAAGATGTGCATTGGGGGGTGTGTAGGATTATGTATATATCCCTTCCTGTCATTTGTTGTTATAGTGAGAGTCAGTTATAATATTATTTACTCAAATTCCCATGATTTCTATACAATGCAGGTTTGGAGGTAGTCAATTTTGTCAGGAATAGCATAACTATTTGAGAATAGCAAAAGTATTTGAGAAATGCTTGCCATATTGAAACATTTCTGCTTCTTTCTGTACACAGATTTTAATGGCTAAGTTTCTAAGTATTTTATAAGAAACACTTGAATTTCTAACTTTAGATAAACCAAATGCTACTCTAAAAATACTTGTATAGTCTGAATTAGGTGTATTATGAAGTGAAATCCAATTAAGCTCTCCTAATCAAATAAATGAATTCACTTGTTTTGCTGGAATAGAACCCAAGGTGTTATATCACAGCACCAAAGTGAGATTTCTGCAGAAAGACATCACTCACTCTCAGCTGTTCTAATTTTTTTTCACCTTTTAAATGTGCAAAGTAAAGGGCTTTTTATATCAGTAAACCTGACATAGAATGTACAGACCCAAGGGAATGACCATTCTTAATAGAATATCAATGTATTTAAATGAGGTTTGTTCTACTTTTAGGAGCTATATTTTCCCAACAAATTTAGTAAACTTTGTTTGTGGGGGGCAGGTGTGGAGGGGCAGAGAGAGAGGTAGAGAGAGAATCCTAAGCAGGCTCCCAGCATGGAGCCCAACATGGGGCTCGAGCTCACAGACTTGAGCTCATGACCTGAGCCAAAATCAAGAGTTGGTTGCTTAACCAACTGAGCCACACAGACACCCCAATTTGGTTAACTTTTAACCAATAATTTTTCAACCATCTTTCTGCTCCATTCTTTCTTTCTTTTTTTTCTTCTAGAACTCCAATTAAAAGTATGTTGAACTATTTGATATTATCCCATAGGATAGCATTGTTTTTTCTTCTTCTTCCTTTCTGTTTTCAGGTTGAATAATTTTCATTGATCTGTCTTCATTTTAACTGACCCTTCTGCCATTTTTAATCAGCTAAGCTCATCTACAAACGTTTTTATATCAGATACTGTATTTTTTCAATTCCAGAGTTTCCATGTGATTGTGTTTTTTATTATTTTCATTTCTTTTGAGATTCCTTATCTGTTTACAACTCTAACTTCAGTGTGTGAAGATATTTTAAATAGCTTCTTCAAGTCCTTATGCATTATTTTCAACATTTGGTTCATCTCAAGATTGTATTCTCAGGATAAGATTCTAATTTTATTGTCTGTTTTGTTTGTTTATTTGTTTGTCTGACTATGAGTAATATTGTTATGAGGTCTGCACATGTAGTAATTTTTTATTATAGCCAGACATTGTGAACAAAATATTGCCTAGATTTGTCATTCCTTCAAAAGATGCTGGGATTTTTCTGGTGGACTTTTAAATTAGTTGTAGGTCTTTGGGGTCCTGCCATCAGTTTCATTCTCTGTTAGAGGATATCTATTCAGACTTAATCCTAACATGTTTTTGCTCTTAGTTCTAGCATGTTCCATTTATTTTAGGGGAGTGGTACATATTCATAATGCATGAAGTTTTCTGGGCATCTGTGAAATGTCCTAAGCACACAGTGAGAGCTCTAACTGGCCAGATGTCCAAAGTTTCTCAATAGGGTATGACCTCTAATATCATGGGTCCACTCTCAGCTCTGCAGCAAAAGTCATTGCATCACTTGCATCACTGGGTCTCACTCATGCTTGTCTGTCTGGTCCTCAGACAGTGAATGCTCACCAGACTTACAGGGCTGTCCCAGTCTCAGATGGCCCTTCTCAGATTCCCTGTTCTGCAAGTTCTATTTCAGTATCCTAGAATAATTTCTACTGCATCACCTCACCAAGCTATACCATACCACCTGGGTTCCACTTTCCAACTGCACAACAAGAAAAATACACAGAATAATGGGGGGATTATGGGATCACCTCCCTGATTTCTCCTATGCACTATCTGTTGTTTAATAAGATAATTGTCTCACATATTTTGTTGATTTATAATTGTCCTCTGTAAGAAGGCTAGCCTGTTGTCATTCAACATGTCATAGAGTGAAGTGGAGCTCTTATTTAATTTTCACAATATTTAAATATATTCTGGACCAACAATTCCCAGGTATAGTAAAGAATGAAAAGGTTAGATGGGGTGTAAATGTAGGTTACAAAAGTCACGTATAACTTTGAGGTACCATATGATAGAATAGAAAACACTCTGTTTTTAGTGAGAAAGAGATGCTATCATGCAAATTTTAATATGCAAACTCTAAAAAAGGGGAGGAAACTGAGAAAATTGTGTCTGAGCAAGAAAAAGTCTAGTAATTTAGAGTCCCATATTCCAGGCAAGAAAAGGTATCATTCTGCAACTCACAGCGGCAGGCGGCATCCCACCACCACTATTCAGTCACGTATGAGTTCAGTCAACTTCTTTAGGGCCTAATATTAAGATTTGTACTAACCTGATTGTCAGGATGTGATTCAGAATCAAAAATTACCTTGGATTATTATATATACGTATATCTCTATGTAGGTGTAGAGAGCGCCAAGATAATTTTCCACTCAGATGAGAATACAGACATCCATACATAGGCATAATGTGTATAAGATATGTATTTATTTTTTCATATATATGATTATATTATTTATATATGATTTTATGAGATTAAAAAATGTAGTCGATACAATATAGTTAGATCATACACATGTGTTATTTTCTATTCTGCATAATACATATAACAAAGTGAGAGATAGACAGGTACAAGTAGAGAATAAAGAAAGTAAAGATTAAGAAGGTTGATTTATATTTCTGGTATTGATATGACATGACTTTATTCAAGTTGGTCAACTTACATAGAAAATGTTTCAGATATGTAAAAATGGATATTTATGTATGTGATACAGTGAGTGCTGTGAAATGTGTAAGCCTGATGATTTACAGACCCGTATCCTGGGGCAAATCATACATTATATGTTAATAAAAATAATTAATAAACTATAAAAAATGGATATTTATCTTCTGTAAACATTTAGGCTCAAACAGTAAGTAATTGAGAAGTGTGTATGCTAAATATTTCTAACATTTAAGTCTTACGTATCTGCATTCTAAATCAGTTCCTTTGTGGACACTAAACAAATTCATGGTATCACATCACACCTTTGCTTAAGGTGAGCATTTCTAATACACAACACAGTAAGTTATTCATGGTCTTTTACTGTTATCACTGAGGTATCCCACCATGTCCTCTTATGCCTCTCAAATATTAAAATAAAATATATTTGGTCTAAAATATACAGAGTATCACCCTAGGATCTTTGATGATGCAGTGTTTTTGGCAAGGGCCACCAACAGCCTGGAAATAACAGGGGGAGCGAGGCATATCCCAGCCTGCAGAAATTCCCATCAGCGATTTACACTGCTCTGTTCACTGTTCCTTCTTCTCAGCTATGCACTACCTGCAGCCACGAAACACCACCACACCGTGTAGAGGTTATTATTAGACCAGAAATCTCTTCTAGGTTATGAACATTCAAAAGTTAAGGATCTGTGTTAGATGATCTTTTGAATAGTGAGGCTATCTCCATGTACCCAGTCATGAGTTGTGATGATTCTCTTGTACATTTTGAGGGAAAGTAGTTTAGTGATACAAAGGTTCAGTGTCTAGGATTTCTGTAGAACAGTACCCCTCATTTTAGAAAGAAATACATGGTTCCAACTGCAAAGGTTGAGCTCGCGACTTGAAGTACTCACCTTCACACACGGGCTGCAGTCCTGACCACGAGCCATTGAGCAAACACGTCCGCTCAGGAGAGCCCCTCAGCTGGTAGCCCATTTCACAGGAGAAGCGGAGAAGGCTCTTGGCCTTGAGTTCATCTCCAAGCCGGGACCCATGTGCTGGGGTCCCAGGATCGCCACAAAATCCAGGGTCGTTTCCTATTGAACAGAAACACAAATGGTGAAACACAATGTTGGTAGACAAGTTTGTAACAGAGCTGTTATGTTTAAAGAGAATGAGAAGTTATTTATTTATTTTTATTTTTTTATTTGTGAGAGAGAGAACTCATGTGTGCCCGAGCTGGGAGGGGGTGGTCTGGAGGGGCAGAGGGAGAGAATCTTCAAGCAGACTCCCTGCTAAGCATGGAGCCCAATGAGGGGCTTTTGGTGGGCCTTGATCCCATGACCTGTGAGATCACGACCTGAGAGGGAGCCCAGGGTCAGCCACTCAGCCAACCGAGCCACACAGCCCCCCAGAATGAAAAGTTATTTACATGTGTTACAGTCACACTGCATTCTGGAAATCTTGTGAGAAAGACTTTCTTTATCATAGCACAAAAGTGAGAAACATGAAAAAATCGTTCCTGCATAACTAAATACAACCTAGCTTATCAAAATTCATCGACGACAGAAAACTGACCCTCTCTGGAAGAAACAAGATTCTGGGAATAATAAACACAGGCTTCCATTGCATCAGTATAGATAATAAAAGGGAAACCGGGTTAAAGTGTATTGGGGAATAGAAAATCCCATGAGAGAAGTCTTGATTCCTCTCAATTACATCCAGGTTGCTGATTCACTGAGTTTAATTTATTTAAGAACTATTCATGAAAAAATTAAGATTTTTTTTTGAAGGGCCCTCCTGAGACAGGAAAGATGTGGAGGAAATGAGAGGAGGCACAGACAAGGGACCAAGAAGGGACAGGGAGAAACTGAGTGAAAGGAGGCCGGCCTCTCAGCCAGGGCAATGAACTCCCAGGGCTCCCACGGGAGGGGTGTGAAGCAACTGGAGCTCCACAGTGTTGATGACGATGAAGACGGCCACGGAGAACACTGATGTATGTGGCTGGACAAGGAAAAATAACTTCAAATAACTGTGATGCCCTACAGCCTGACAAGTCATTATCCACCGGCGTCACTCCTCACCCGTGCAGTGGGGGAGCGTTCCACTCCAGTGACTGTCCTCTTGACAAACTCGGGTGCCGTTGCCTACAAGGTCCCGACTCCCTTTGCACGTGTAGTGGACTATGGCACCGTATGTGAACAGTTCTCCAGTCAGGATAGCATTGGCAGGAACCCCTGGGTGGCCGCATGATATGGCTGAAGGAAAAGTTAAAACAAATGAGTACGTCAGGCTTGTAGAACTGCTTTACCTTGTAGGTCTCGCACACAGACACCCATACACACATCACCTATTAATGAAAAGCAGCTAAACATACTGGCAAATTCCTGCAGTGCCCTGTGGATAACCAACATCGTTTTCCAGGAGACTCCCTTCAGATGTTCTCCTTGGATAGTCATGTGTTACTGAGGACAAGCCGAGGGTCTGTCGGGGATCTCTGTTTTTGTTTCGCTTTCTTCTATCTTGAGGTGGTTTTGCTTAAGATAGAATCATACAGCTAGGCTTTCATAGAGAAAGTCCCTCTACCTACGTTTTTTCCATTTGTTCTTAACTGTAATCCAAAAAAGCAGTATGATATACAAAGTCAGAAATTGCATCGAGTCATGAAAACCATTTCCATTATCTCTTGAGCTAATATGACAATTATCTACTTGCTGGGCTCAAAACTCCATATCTGCTTATTCTTGCATTCGTGGATCTATGATGACCCGTCTTAACAATTTTTCTTTGAGCATATGGCAGTTTAAAATGTTTAAGTAATAATAATAAATAATAAATAAGTGATTACATTTTTCCTCAAGTTATCTCCCTATTCCCATTCGTTTCCTTAAAATGATGCCAAATCAGGCTTATAATCAAATCATAAGTTATCTTTCAAAGAGGAAATTCTGGAATCGAGATTAATGTAGGACAGTGAAGATTTGTCTCTTTTTCTATGAAGTCCCAAATTGGGTTTAACCATGGACAAATGTTGCTCTATGTGCAAACAGCTGACTGCATTCAGGCCACCAACACATTATTCAAAGGCCACTGGTTTAACAGCCCAGAGCACTTGTATTGGTCACTGTTAGCCCCAAAGTGATCTCAACCAGGGAGGTACGGGTAGAAGGTGGAAAGGCACTGAGAATCCCAGTGAGTCACATTAGCCCTTAACGCTGATCCAGTCTTACACGGGCATCCACTCATCGGTGAACAAGACTTTACCTAGACAGAGTCCCAAAAGGAGGCTAACTAGAGCCAAGTCAATAAGCAATTGGTAAACGGCCAGTTCCAGCTCAAATTAATAGAGGGGAAAAAATCTGTGAAACCATAACCACAAAATCAGAGGTGAAGCTTGGCTGCTCTAGAACGCGTACAAGCAAAGGGCTCCTCTGAGAACCAGTATTCCCAGATGCGTGGTGATTCCAAGTGTTAATGAGCCCGAGGGGCGGGAACCAGTCACCCAGGAGAATGAGAGTCACTTACAGCCTAGTTCCTGGAGACTTGGAGCACACTGGGATCATTACAAAAACTAATGGGAGTCTCACATCAGCCCAGAACGATGCAAAAGAAATGTTTGGGGAGACAAAGAAAGAAAAACTAATTTCTCTGAAAAATTCCCACGTGTGAAGGCCTAGAAAACCAGAAAGCAGAAAAATTCGATGAACATTTTAATACATTTACAGATGAGTTTTTTGTCATATGGGGCTGTGCATTTGCTTTTGAAAGAGTCACTCTTTCTCCATAGAAATTAATTATGTTGTTATAATTTGAGACCAGTGTCTATGTAGATTGGGAGGGGTTATGAGGGACACTGAATCACAGAGAAAAAAGGAGTCTCCAGGACTAATTTATTCTGAAAATGTACCAATACTGCTGTAATTCCAAGAGGTCAGATAATCACTTTTTTTTTCAGTAAATTCAATTTAATAGGTAGTTGTCATTCCCCACATTCTTGATGCACACAAAATGAATACAAAGATGATAACATTTTGTTTTTCGGGATTGTTTTGTTTCTGAATGATTTTTAAAAGGCCAGGGAGAGTCACCCCTTTCCCTAAACTGTCAGATGTTGTAATAGGTGAAGCCTTCAAGCTAAAGGACAAAGTGCTTTTTCAAGTTGAAAGAAGGTAAGCCTAGAGCTAGTAGTTGGGGAAAAGTGTATTCTTGTTAAACTGCATGGTCTAAAAGACTGATGTGTTTTGAGGGGGGCCAGAGTGATGATGTATAATTTGTCTGCCCAGAATAGGACCTCCATTCTTCAGGGTAATCTGCCTTCCTCTTCTGCAATCATATGGATCAGGAGGAAGATACTGGCGAGATACTGTCTTCTCTGTTGTATTAACCCTTGGTACCAGAACTGCTCACCAGACCTGTATTAGGTCCCTCAGGTTAACTCGACCCTTCTGGCCATAGATTCTAGGTCAACAGACAGACACTCCCTACAAGAGCCCTTTGCCAATATTTCTTTTTTTTTTTTTTTTTAAAGATTTTGTTTGTTTATTTGACAGAGAGAGATACAAGTAAGCAGAGAGGCAGGCAGAGAGAGTGAGAGGGAAACAGGCTCCCTGCCCAGCAGAGAGCCCGATGCGGGACTCGATCCCAGGACCCTGAGATCATGACCTGAGCCGAAGGCAGCGGCCTAAACCACTGAGCCACCCAGGCGCCCCCTTTGCCAATATTTCTAAATCTGGGTCCAGACAAAGTGAAGCTGAGAGGGGCAAGGTGTTGAGGTCACTGGCCGCCATGTTTGAGCCGTGTAGGGTAAGCGTGTCTGCCAGGTTCGAGTAGAGGACAAGCTGTAACAAGCAGAGACAAACTCAGGAGGGGTCCAAGTGCTGCCCAAGACACCCGGGGCCATTTATCTCTGAAGCCAGGTAGGAGAACATGCCAGTGTCCCCTCTCCTTTGTGACCCTTAAACTAGTTTGAGTTGTAATTTGTGATTTCTGGCTAGTTGATAAAGATATCATATAACTTTTATACCTTGTAAAGACTTAAAATGTTGTTGTCGTTGCTCTCTTAGTAGTCTTATGGGCTCTGAGGCACAAGAATCCAAAATAACCCGCACTTACCCAAACACTTGGGTAGAGAACGATCCCATAGGCCATTAGCCATGCAGGTTAAGGCAGAAGACCCCAACAGGTAAAACCCCTTCTTGCAATGGTACATGACACTCATTCCATATTCAAAGCTCTCAGGGAAATTCTGTTGCCCGTGACGAATGGCATTTTCCACAAAGCCTGGATCCGAGCAGTTCACCACTAGAGGGGAAAAAAGTAGACATCATTTAGCTGCACTCAGAAACAAAAGAGATCTGCGGAAAGGGCCGCTCCTCGCTCATCAGGGCAGACAGTTTGTAAGTGGACCGCATCGGAGCGATGGCTGTCATCGGACTGTCCTCCCTCCACATTCTACTTCCTGCTCTCGGCCACCATTCTTCAAAAAACTGTCCGGCGGTCTCTCTGCTACCCTGGCAATGTTAAGGACGTGAGGCTTATTTCCTCTACTTATTTCTCAATGTAAAGTCTGAAATGTGTTTCCCTGGTTCAGGTTTTATGCTATAAAAATGTTGAACTAGAACCCGTTCAAGTTCCTCTCTTTGCCGTATTTTTCCTGGGGTGGGGTGGTATTTAAGGCCTTCTGTAGCAGGGTCTTAATCACCCCATGGATTAATTAATGCTTCAGTATGTGTGCGGAGAGTCATTTCTGCTGCTTGAGGCATGCAGATAAAATGACAATTCTCCCATCCACCCTCAATAGAAATGGAAATCAAGCTGGCCTCTGATGGAAGCCTCTTCCTCCTTTCGAGAGGGCTGGCAGAGGAAGGGTCCGCTGTGGCACGGGGACATGCTCTGGTTAATCTGAATGGCACTCTATAGCCTGAATGTGTCCTGGCTTCTGGGAGGGAATTAGCAATGCGCTTTTGCAGGTGCAGAGGAACAGAAAGAACCCCTGATTATCTCGTGCTTCGACCCCCACACCAGTGAATGACACAGCTGCTGGGAAAGCTGCACTCTCTCCAGATACTTCTGGCTCAGAAAGGGGCCGTTCAGCTGATTCTCAGGCAGTCACAGCAAGTCACAGGGTCCCAGCGGCCCCGGGAAAACCCTTTACCCTATCTGTGCATTTGATTTCCTCTTTGTAGTGAGGAGGAAGGTGTGGGGCAGGAGGGAGGATTACAAAGACCCCTTTTAGTGCTGGGAAATAGTATTCTGTGCTTTTCGGAACAACTCTGAGCTTACAGAAGAAAGACTCAAGTTCTTTTGAGCCAAAACAAAAAAATGTTTATGGAGCACAGACAGATAATTGTAAGGCTCCCTAATGCATTACATCCACAATAAAACGATCATCAAACCCACTGAAATAGCAGGAATTCCCCACCTGGAGAACATCTAGTGCCCTTGAATGATTGATTCTCATATTCTCAAAAAACAACTGCCTGGGTGGGTTCTGGCACTTGGCCTTGTGTGTCCTGCCCAGGAGATGGATACGGCCCCCTAGTGTTACACTTTCTGAGGCAGCAAAGTGTCTCCTGGACCTGCGTGCTGAAGACAGCGTCTGTTGTGTCTGTGCTTATGCTCCTCTCGGGACACCTTCCAGAACGCAGTGTCAGAGCCTTCCACCGTGAGGGCAGAGGTGACCTGCAGGGATGGTACTGAGCTGGTTCTCAGACGCTTCTGCCCAGGTGAACAGCAGAGTCCCAGCCCTGCAGGGGACTCTGCATGGCCCTGTTGAGCTCCTGCATTTCTTTCTTTGTACTTTAATGGTTTGCCCTAGCGAATCCTGTGGTGGGTGAGAAGGAGGAGATGCACAAAGCAAGGGCCATCATGGGTTCGTAGCTTGAAAGAAGGATCCAGCTGGAGATGAGAACATGGAGCAGAGGGAGTCTGCTGCACAGAGGTCCAGCCGCACCCTTCTCTCTGCAGCCCGTGGGAGGCAATGTGCTCTGAGCTCCTCCGTGGTCAGAGGAAGAGGGTTACGATAGCTGGTCTTCTGCCTGGCTGCTCGGAAACCCTGGGCTGGGGTCTCCTTGGTGGCTCCTCTTGCCCCTGGCAAGGAGAGGTGCATCCCCGGCACGAACACCCTCATTGTCTGCGGCCCCTCCGGGATCATAGGTCACACAGAACTTCCTGGAAGGAACGATGGAGCGCGGAGTTCCAGGCGTCTCCCTGTCCTTCACCTAGTCCAACCCCTTAAATGAGTAGCAGTGACGATGCTCGACAGTGATCAACAGCCCACGAGCGCCAATGGGGAAAGCCAAACCCTTTCTCGGGTCAGAAGACTGTGTCTACACAGTCCCTACATCTGCCTGTTTTATTTTTTTTTCAACCTTGTCCTATCAGATCAGTTCCATGCAGCGGCGGTCAGACACATCCACCTGGATCCCTTTGCTTTCACTGTGGAGGCTTGGCCAGGAGATCGGCTGTAGCTCTCTGCTGGGGGCAGGAGTAACCTGATTTATTTGTCTGCTACCGCGGGCCCTCTGAGCATCAGTGTTGTGTCGTGTGTGGGGGTGTCGTATCGTGTGTGGGTGTGCCCACTGCTTTTTTTTTGTTCAGGGGGGAGCGTACCTCCTGCTGGAAGTCTTAGCTTCCAATTTTAACTTATGGGCTATGTACGGAGCCTCTTCTCTACATACACTCCGTACTCTTGGAGAAGTTTTCTTTAAAAACACTCAAGCTAGGGGCACCTGGGTGGTTCAGTCGGTTAAGCATCTGCCTTCAGCTCAGGTCATGATTTTAGGGTCCTGGGAACTGCCTCGAATCAGGGTTCCTGTTTGTGGCAGCTGGTTTCTCCCTTTCCTCCCCTCTCCCGCCCTCTCTCTCTCAAATAAGCCAACAAAACCTTTAAAAAAATACTCATGCTGACAAATAGAGATAAAAACATTTTACACCCTCTGACTTGCACTTTTAAAAATATATTCCTTGTTAAAGTTTCCTGAGTACTAATTGTCCGTTTTATCTCATATTGGCCTAAATCTGCTCGTGCGTGTTTTCGGCGCTGTCCTGTGGAATGATTCTTACACAGCTGCAGTCGGTCACAGCTAATCCACAAACGCTCTAGTCTGATCATCGAGTGTGTGGATAATCTGACTAATGAAACAGGAGAACGCCAGTTTTTGAAATGCGATTTGCTAATTTTTGGATCTGATTTACTCTGCACTCAGTCTCTAGGAGGGATTCTCTTTCCTTTGGCATGGTGCACCCTGTGGGGCACCACAAACACTCCAACTCCGGGCCCGGTTCCACCCCGTCCAGCTCGGTCCCTGCTGCACACCATCTCATTAGACACCAGCGTCATTCACCGGCTCGAGCTTGCCCCGCTCTGCTCTGTCATCAGGCCCTGGGATCAGCACCTGACCCAGGTCCTCAGTTCTGTGTGTGACTCAAAGCAACAACCGTGTTTTCATGGAAAAGCTCTTTGGCGACGAGGGGAAATGACAGAACTCAGTCCCAGGTACTCTCTCCAGCTTTGGAAAAATAGAAATTAGGCCACTCATTTCTGACGGGTTGTGGAAATGTCAAGTAAAAAGCAGTAACAGAGTATGCAGGCGAGCTGGCCTCAGCCACCAAGAGCACAGACCCGGGGTCGTCTGCACAGTGAAACTCCTATGGTCCTTCCCTAGGATTGCTGTGGAGTTGGTCCCGTCCTGCTATTTGCCTGGGACAATCTGAAAATCTCAATTGCTTCTGAGCTGACTAAAGCTGTTCTGAGCTCCATCTCCTGGTTCTCAGAAACAACTTTCATAATAAATTCTTATATTACACACAACACATTGCATGCTTTTTACATCATTTATCTACTCATTAAAATGTATTAATTCATCATTAATAAAAAGTTTACAAGGTGGGACTGGGGAAGGAGACAAACCAGAGAGACTCTTAGGATCAGCAAACAAACTGAGGGTTGCTGGGGGGCGGGGGGCAGGGGACAGGAGGGCGGGGCTGGCTGAGGGATGGACATTGGGGAGGGTATGCACTATGGTGAGTGCTGTGAACTGCGTAAGACTGATGATTCACAGACCTGTACCCCTGAAACAAATTATACATTGTATGTTAATAAAAAATAATAAAAATAAATTAAAATAGCACCACAAAATGTTTGTAAGGTTTTACTTGGCAGGTGTCTGAGATGATGATAACAGAATCTGGTTGGAAATCGGAAACCCAGAACAGAATCCAAAGTGCCTCCCAATCTTTGGTGTCAATGCTAATTCCTACAAATTCAGTGCTCTTACTCTCGGCCACTTCACGGAAGATCGGCTGGCATGAACGAGGCTGCACGTGTCTGACTTAACCACCATGTGATTTGGGGATCAGTGTACATCCAGGAAACCATCACCATCAAATGGGCCATGAACATCCATCTCCTCCCAAAGTTTAGTTTTTGGAAACTAGAAATGAGTAGCCCTGACTTCCTAGATGACAGCTTCCTTTTGTGGAAGATATATATACATATATATTTTTTTTTAACTATGACATAGTTCTTCTGAAAATCTGTGTTTCTATTTCTTTTTGGTCTTTACTCCTGCTTCTTCTGTTTTCTTTTATGGCTCATAAAAACATGTTTGTGAGCAGGAAAATAAGAAAATGATGCTTCATAACGTAAGAATAGCTATTTAATTTCGGTGGTGGTGGGAAAAGGGAGTAAGAGTGAGTTTATTAATTTTTAAAGCACTCATAATTGATTAGAGTTCTGCATAGTATATTTTTAAAATGTGTATAATAGGGACGCCTGGGTGGCTCAGTCGGTTGAGTGTCCTGCTCTCGGTTTCGGCTCAGGTCATGATCTCATGATAGTGCGATGGAGCCCAGAGCCAGGCTCTGCCCTCAGCGGGGAATCTGCTTGAGGGTCTCTCTCGCTCTGCCCCTCCCCCCCCAAATAAATAAGTCTTTACAAAAATAAAATGTTTTCAACAGAAAGACTGGGACAAGGACAAAACAGGCAGCATTCAGTGCGCTGCACAGAATAAACATTTTTGGATTTGTTTGCTAACTGGATGGATCGACATTTTTAAAATGGGATTGCTGGTCACAGAGAAAAAAATGCAAAAAAGCAACAGCCTTTGAGGACTGTTGTTCAAATACATGAGAGTTACATTTTCATTTTAATCGATACCTAATAAAGTAAGTTTTAGCTGCAATTCAGACACTCAGGTTTGATAAAAGATAAGCACTAATTATCGTGGATTATAATTGATTGGCTGACTTTCCTGAGCGAATAGAAATTTCTGAGGGATGTGGACATGGAGGGAGGACTGAGGACCTACTGTGCACCTGGCACTTTGTGGAGAATTTCACAAATACCGGTTTCTCTAGAACTCAGGAACATGTGGGGACTGTGTTGAATAAAGCCACAAATATGGAATTGGTCCTTATGTTTCCCTTAATTCAAAAACTTCACCCTTCTAAATTTTGGAAAATACGAGATAATATGATATGACATGATAATACATATGGTTTTTCATAGACATATAAATGCAATCATATGCACAGTGGTTCGCTAGTAAGTTTTTTTTTTTTTTTTACTGCTTCCTTTTTTATTCCTTTGTAACCATAACCAAAACTTCACCAACTCCGTATTTTCTTTATCTGCATGTGTGTAATCACAAAGGGACATATATTTTATCTCTCTGAACTTAAATACCCAATCCTACAAAACCGCAGGTAGAAAGGGAAAAACGTCTAGGGTTTGTATGCAATATGAAAATTATTACATTAAGAAAGGAAATATTAAGTGAACTACCCTGAAACTCTGTGAAACTTGGCATTCTCACTGAATTGACAGAACCTTTGAGCTTACGGACACGTGTTTTGGAATTTAGGACTTGAAGGCACAAAGAAGCTTTGTATACAGAAACAGGGGCCTCCAGGATGGTGTGAAGTCATTCTTAAATCATCTGATTCTTAAAATGGATCTGAGACACCTGTTTTCACACCTTCTCATGAAATCTGCAATCATATCCTGTATTATGTACTTCTCCCAGAGAGCTAGAACTACTAACACAAAACGTCCCTTCTTTCATTTTCCTAGTCCTCTTGGCAAAGATAGCGTTAGTGGCTGAGTATTAAGCATCAGAGCTAGCGTCCTGGGTATGAGCCTTCTTACCGACCCCGGATGCTGCAGGCTCAGGCAGGGCTTGTTCCTGTTAAGGGCTGAGTCTGAGAACAATGAGGGGGCCCCAGCATGGAGACAGACGCTGTAGAAAAATCTGTGTCTCTGTAATGTAGCCTCATGTCAGCACAGATTTACTCGTAGTTCCCCTCCAAAGTTCTGTGTGGAATTTCTCTTTCACATCAGGAACTAAATAAATATTGTAGGATGACCCCAGATTCCACAATTCACTGACCCACAATCAGACACTTGAGAACTAGATATGATCCGGAACTGGGGAGAAGAAATCAAGCCCAACAGCTTGCATGAATTATGACATCCTAAAACTTCTGTGGACTTATTTCAGGAACCATGTAAGATAAGAATCAGGTTGTACTGTGATATACAGTACAAATCCCGGGCAATTTTGTTTAAAAAGTAGCTATTTTTGTTACCTTCAACTTTTTGAGCTTTATGCCATTTTTTCCCCTAAGGCTTCACCACCTTTACGAGCCCGTCCTCTTTGAAATTAGGCTTTTTCCTGGTTTTATACTAAACATGTAAATTCTGTACCTTAGATTCTATCTCTTAGCTTGTAAATGAAGAAAACAAAACAATAGAGAACAGGGAGCAGTAGCAAGGCATCTTGGAGGTGTTCTAGCAACTCCCAGTCCACTCACCACCTGGAGGACGCACCTACCAACTACCCCCCCCCAGCCCCACCTTCATCAAAGGCCGTGGATGTCGCAGCTTTCCGAATGGACCACACATTTAACAGTTCTACGCTGTAAAAGGCAGTGCCAAGAGAATGAGAAGACAAGCTAGTGTAGGGAGAAAATATTAGCAAAGGAGTTAATGAAAAAAGGACGATTCATCCAAAATATACAAAGAACTCTTAAAACTCAATGATAAGACAGTAAGCAACCCAAGCACAAACTGGACCGCAGACCTTAACAGACACCTGCCTAAGGAAGGTACCCAGCCGGCAGGGAAGCACAAGGCAGAGGCCCTACAGCATAAGTCGTCAGGGAAATGCAAATTAAAATAACAAGGAGAGCCACTACACACCTATGAGAGGGCCAAAGTCCAGGAGACTAACAACACCAAGAGCTGACACGGACAGGAGCCACCGGGACCCTCCCCCATAGCCGGCAGGAATGAACATGGTGTAGCCATGTTGGAAGCCCTGTGATTTCTCACAAAATGAAACATGTTCTTACCCTACAGTCCAGTAGTCATGCTTCTGGGTATTTACCCAAAGGAGTTGAAAACACATGTCCACACAAAAAACACTATATTTCCTCTATTTACCGAAACTTGAAGCAACCAAGGTGCCTTTCAGTAGGTGATGGGTAAATAAGCCGTTGTCCGTCCAGACCACGGAGGATCATTCAGCACAGGAAAGAAATGAGCGACCCAGCGTGAAAAGGTACCCCGGACTCTTCAATGCATATCGCTAAGTGAAAGAAGCCCGTCTGATCTAATCTATTCCAGCCTAATTTCAACGCTATGGCCTTCTCGATCAGGCCAAACTATGGAGACGGCAGAAAGATCGGTAGTTGCCAACAGTTAACTGGGGAGAGAAGGATGAACGGAGAGGGTGGTGCGGATTCTTAGGGTGGTCAGTCTACATGGTATGATACTCTCAGGGGGGATACAGTTATTATGTACTGGTCCAAACCTATACAGTGAATGACACCAGCTGTGACCCCGCTGTGCACCGTGGGCTCTGGACGAAGACGACGTGTCCCTAGGGGTTCGTGCATTGTAGCATACGCCGTCTGGTGAGGACACTGATCGTGGGGGAGGCTGTGCACCTGTGTGGGGAGGGGGCACATGGGAAATCCGCTCCTTCTGCTTCATTTTTCTATTAGTTCATCACATTTATTTTCTGCGCTCTGAAAAATAAAGTCTGCTAAAAAAATTAAGTATCTTCCTATTTGTTAAAAGGGAGACAGGTAAGAAAAGGCAAAACGAAGACTGAAGAGGTGACTCTCCATTTCAGCATTGTGCTGTGCCCGAGGCCGCTACAGGACAGCATCTAAAACCCTGAAAACAATTAACAAATGATAGCATTTAATCTCTAATCCTCTTCATTGGTATAGGTTAGAGGAAAACGGAATATAGATCCCAAAAAAGGTCTGATCATGAAAAAGCCCCCAACTGGAGCTCATTCCATCTTCCGTCCAGCAAGAAGATGTCATGTGTCCCATGGACAATGTCTCAGCATTGGTGAATGGCATTCTGCCCCCCTAACTAGCTCACTGCCCTGGTCCTCTTCACTGTGTCTTGTTAAAGGTGTGAAATCCCGTCACCTGTCTCGGTACTGACAGCGTGCAGAACAGCATTTGGAACACAGCACGAGCTTCACAGACTTTATAGGCAGCTGCACAGGAGGGCTTTGGGGAGGACGGAGAGTCCGATGGACCTACGCCCTCAGCACACACCCCATCTGTACCCCCACGTGAGGATAAGTGGGGCCCACATTATGGGCATTCATCTTTAATCCTTGTTTCAGTTGTGCTATAATTTTCCTGCCCTAGAGGTGGAGAAAACGGTCTGACTCAAACTGGTTAATCTTTTTCTCAATCACTACAGCCACGTCACCGTTCTGTCTTCCCACTGCGGCTCGCGTCCTCGCTGGTTCTTGCCAGTATGTGTGCATCTGGCTTCCCTGGGAGAGGCGAGAGATGAGGGCGTTCTTGCTGCTATCGGGATGTTCAGAGCTGAGAGGGAGACACCACACAGAAGCCAGCCTTAGGCGACAAAGCTGTCCCCTAACCCCACTCACCCTTCACCCTGGCCCCTGGCTCATGCGGTTGATGGTGAGAGTGATGAAGGTAAATTGCTGGTTTTCCAGCCGACAGTACCAACCACACTGTCAGCAGACCAGGAGGGGCTCTCCCGTAAGAACCTCAGGGAGGAAGTGCACCCCACGCCCCACCACGTCACAGACAGAAGCCTGCTTTCTGGGGGAAGTGGGGACAAGGGGACCAAGGGGGCTTTCTCTTTCCTTTACACTGAAATAGGGTGAATCAGACACTAGTGTTTGGAGGGAAGTGAAATTAGGAGACTTCACTTCCTTTAGACTTCAAGCCCGGCACTCCGCCCGAAACTTGTACAGGTCTCCACGGCCTGTTACCAAGCTCACGCAATTTTATAAAAATGGCTTAGATCCTTTGTGCTGCCGTCTTATCTGGATGTGGCCTCCTTGGGAGCCCGGTGGGCAGGGGGTGCTGTCAGCGAGAGGAAAACGTGTAAAGTGTCTGGTTCTCATACCACAGCTGCCATAAACACCCCCTCACCTTCGCCCTTGAGTCCGACTGACTCCCCGTCAGCGCATGAGACGTTTTAATGGAAAGCACCGAAGCAGAACTTACGTATTACGAGCTCAAGCATCTAGAAACACAGAAGCTCCAAAATAGCATTTTCTTGAAAATTCAGGTTTTAGCCTAGATCTGTGTGGCAATTAAAAAAAAATGACTGAAAAAAGAGAGAGGTTTGAAAGCAATGAGAATTTCTTAGTGGGTCTGGACGTCCAGAAGCTCCAAATGCAGAGGTGCCATCTGGATGAGCGCAGGGGCAAAGGGGAGCAGAGGAAGACAGGCGTGCCTGAGTCAGCGTCCTCGGCCGTCCTGCTCGAGCCCCTGGCCAGAGCCAGCAAAGACCATGGAGGGATTTGTGCTTTATTGTCACACATGTCCCCCGACCCCAGCAGTGAAAGCGTCTGCGGCATCTTGTGCCTTGAGATAAAGCCTCATGCCCGCGGGTACCTACGCCGGCCGCTACCCTGAGCTTACAGGCTCGCTCCGGAAGCCTCTCCTACCTCGACAGGTGGGCAGAGCGCTGCTCCACTGGCCGTTGCTCCGACACTGGGCTCGGGCCGCGCCCTGCAGCAGGTAGCCGGCGCTACAGGTGAAGTTCACCACGTCGTTCAGGTTGAACTCGCTGCCGTTGGTGAACCCGTGCGCGGGGTTCCCGGGGTGGCCGCAGGTGATGGCTGCAGAGGAACACAGGCCCTCGTCAGGGTCGGAAAACACGCAGGCCGTCGCCCTCCCCTGGAGTTCCTCCTCCATAGACATACAAGTACGTTACAAATCCCACGTGTGTCTGGAAGGGGAAACCACGAGGAAGAACTGTACGGGGACCCACCAGTTTATAACATAGTTGTGGAAAACCACCAACACTGGCAAATGAGTGCGCTTTGTTCAGCGTGATAATTATTCTCACGTCAGGACAGAGCACTGAATGACTCCGTAAGAAAGCAGTAAAAAGCAAGAGGTGCTAAAATTCTTAAATTAACGACAAATTTTGAACACCTCTTTTGAGAACACACCAGCCCATTTTGTGGAGCCCTTGTTTTGAAACATTATCGGGGCTTGGCTGATGATTTAAGTCGCATACGCATAAGTTATGCCGATATCAACGGAAACACCATGAAATTAGCAAAATAAGTGTGTGTGTTGGAACAGCACTTCCTTTGACAATCCCAATCCTAGGATCTTTTGCCACGTAGTGAACTGTCATTAATGCCACGCCCTAAATACCAGGCATACAAATCCCAAACATGTCCTTCTGTGGCCCTTTCAAAAGAAATACATCACAGTCCTAAAACTGGCGATTTCAAAAGAAACACATCACAGTCCTAAAACTGGCGATTTCCTCCTCATTTGTCTTGTCCACAGCTCTTTCTCCTAAGCAACGCTTTCACCTTTGAACTCTGCACGGGCCCCACTGCACCATCAGAGAATTCCTGTCATTATCCTGGAACTATATCAACATCTCCTTGATTTAATTCACGGGAAAATAAAGAATATACTAGAGGGAAAAAACCAATAGGCTTACAATAAATTTTGCAATAGAGAGTACAGCGTCTTCTAAAAATACAGGTCCGTATTCACCTTGGATGCCATGAAATTTGAAGACAGTCATTAAATAGCTTTACCTCTTTCTGTTCAAGGAGGAACTGCTAACAAACTCTGTGTTCTTGATGAAACAATGACAAAAATAGAAAAGAACACAGAAGAGGAAGGGCGTGAGGCTATTCTGGGGACTCGGCAAAGTCAACCTGCAGACAGACTCAGCGTCTCTGCCTCCCATAATTAGCTTCTGTTTCCACCTTGTTGATCCTGGGATAAAATCAGGAAAATGAGTGCATGACATCACTCGTCCTGGGACCTGTCTGCGAACAGTGAGGGGGCACATCCTCTGTGCACAGCCGTCTGGAGACACAAAAAGGAAAGCGAACTGGGAAGTGGATGGGGCAGAAGAGGGAAGCCGTGCCCATAGCATGTCTCTCAGCACAGGTGAGAGGGACGCTTCTCCACTCTCGTTCCCTCCGGAGGCTGTGCATGTGTGTGGTGAGACTTCGCACCGAGAGAAAACGCCACTGAAGCAAGCACCTGCTGAACTGGTTCCCAGCGTACTTACGGACACAGACCGGGGTCTGTCCCGACCACTTGTGGTCCTGCAGGCATATCCGAACCGACGTCCCCACCAGCCTGAAGCCAGGATTGCACTGATAAACCACAGTGTCCCTGTAACTGAAGCCGTCCCCGCTGATGTGACCGTTCACAATCGGATCCGGGGAGCCGCAGTGGCCGGCTACAAACACAAATAAAACCAATAAACACATTTTGGGGATTTTGTCTCTTATAAAAGTACTGCAGTCACAGTTTGTTTACCTTTATTGATAAGTAAATAACATCACTGAATGCCTAACTTATTGGAGTTTCTTCCATTTACATTTATTTTTGTTTGATAAATTTTTTTCTTTGAAATTATTCATTTTTTTCTCAACAATCATGGGTAGCTACTAAAATTTCAAATAATGAAACTGCTAACAAATATGAGCTGCTAATGAGATTCTTTCACCAATTATGGTTTCCCCAATTATAGGTTCCCCATGCATTGATTTCACTTCTTTTTCTTACTGAGATTTTATGTCATTTGTCTTGTTACGGTATTTCCAAATAAAAGCCATAAAAGGGGAAGAGACGCTTGGGGTGAATAGGGATAGGTTTCGTAGCCTATTAAACGTGGAAGGTCAGGAGAAGGATGTTAAGGACTTCAGTGTCTGACGGTGGATGGTTAAACTATTTGTGAAATTTCAAAGGCAAGACGAACCCAGAAACTATGCTTGGTTTCAAACACGTGCTTCTGCTTAGGTTAGAACCAGCATCGAGGTGGAACTGGCCCATGAGCGGTTGAAAGAAGAGTCTAGCACACAGGGAAGGGAGCCTGAAGACAGAGTAGATTTAGGGGAAGTGGGACTGTAGACGTTACTGAAGCCCAAGGTGCCTAGTCTTGAGGATGAACCGTGCACAGAGTGGGAACAGAGAAGGTGGGGCAATGAGACGGGGTGGACATTCACACTTAAAGGAAGGAGAAAGGCACAGAGGAAAGGAATCTGAGCTCTAAGAAGATGATTACTTGGTGAACGCGGTGTCAGATAAGCTTCAATAACAGACAGCATCCATGTGGAGAAGGAAGTAAAGGGATATCCAGTTCTTTTTGAGAGAAGGTTGGAATGGTGATGGAGATTCTTGGCTTGACTCAACTTTTGCCCAGGTCCTGAGCCTTCTCATAGGCCTATCTGTGCCCCATCCTGGAAAATCCAGTTCTACCAAACACTCTGCTGAGTCAGGTTACTAAGAAGCCCCCACCCTCCATATCTGATGGGCTTTCTCCCCCTCCCCCTCCAACCCCCAGGTGAGGTCTGCTCACTTGCCCCGACTTCAGCAATGTCCTGTTAGGCCACGTTAGCGAGAACCCTTACCCCTGACATTCCCTGCTGGAGATTTCCCAGCCGGGATCCCAGCTCTCCTTGGCTGTAACCCTCACTCCCCAGGCAACATTCAGAGCTGAAGTGCGGTTTCTTCCCTCCACTGGAAAATCCACTGTGACTCTGACACTATGGCAGTGGTCCAGAATACAATCTGCCTTCCCATTCTTATCTAGTGCCCTTCACCATTTTCTTCCCCTTCAAAAACCATAAGGTGCCACATGACACAGAGGAAACATGGACGGGCAGGGCTAGGTGTTTCTGTCAGTCTCTCCACTCTCCTTTCCAAGTCCTTTCCTTTCCTTCTTTTTGTCCTCCTTCCTCTTCACCTGTCTCCCTTCCCTCCCCTTTCCCTCCTAATCTCTCCCTTCCTCCCCTATGGAGAGAGTATCTTACAAATCAACAAAATATGAAGCATTGGGAGTACCCAGCAATACTCATGTTACACACGGGCTTAGGATAGACAAGAGGAGAAAGTCCTTCACCACCAGTTCCTAATGATCCATCCAAACCTCAAAATTTACATGGGCAGGGCGTGACACAGGTTGGAGTACATGGAGAGTAGTTTGCTGTCGACTTCCCTTGGCCATTTACTTCCCAAATAGAGCCCACAGCTGTCAAAGGTTTACACAAAACAGACAACCTACTCCGTCACCCCAAGACTGAGAAAGTTGGAAGCTGTGGCCATGCAACAATTGGAGTTAACGTCACTATTCTTGGAAGAATTTAAAATAATAATCTATATCTCTGCTTAAGACAGTGTTCAGCAGCACTGTGTTCTCCTGGGCTTTGAGCTAAGTTTATAATCGGTAAGGTGACTTTGCAGAGCAGAGAGGGAGAAAACCAGATCGATGACTAGGCTTTCCTGCTTGAACAACGTTTGTAAGAGGTCGGGTCAAAGAAGTCATGCTAGCTCCGGTGGGTTCTTTGTAGCCTTGACAGGCTCTTTCCACTTGGCCAGATCAACTGAATCGATTCTGGCAAGGGTCCAGATCACCTCTTCCAAATGGAGACTTGACGCATGCAGAGAACTCAGAGGAGGAAGAGCATGCTCTGTGGGCTGGAGAATGAGACTCTGGCATGGTGCGGGTTACCACAGACCACTGGCCTTGGCTCCAAAGCCCTCCCCCACAGCACGCACACAACTGGGTAGAGGGATTGAGCTGAGGTTGCTGTCTGACATCTCAGGGGCCAGCACGTGGGGACCACGCAGGTAAGGGAGGTTCTACACATGACCCCAGAGCCCGCAGCAAACAGGTAGTTCAAGTCCATCTAAATTCCACATTTTAGCCGGTCTTGTCCAAGATTTCTGAGAGGACGGAGGTGGTGTCCTGAGCTTTGTCCTGGCAGAGTGGATCTTCTGAAGACTCACTGGTGAATGAACCCAGTCCTTTCATGTGGGCAAGGACCCCATCCCCGCTCTCGGCAGCGTGGATGCAGAGCTCTACGCTGGAGCAGGAGACGTCTCCAGATGGAGGCTGTGAGCACTGCCTACCTTCTCACCAGCTGTCACAGTCCGTTTCTCATCCTGGAACCTCCTGAAAACAACCTCCTGGAAACACATGGGGCTTCTCTGACTGACAGACCCTGGGCTTCGGGTGTCAGAGGGCAGATTGACCTTAATATCACAACACAGGCAAAAGCTGAACACGTCCAACATTGGGGTCCTTTCAAGTAATGCATGTTAGATCTTCCACAATTACACACACTCGTGGGATTATAGAAATGGATTCTGAGATTTGGAAATTTAACAAAGTTCTGTTTCCTTTTATTCCATAGAAACCCACTCTACCAGTAGAAATGTTGGACACCAGGGGCGCCCGGTTCCGGTTGTGATCTCAGGGTTGTGAGGTTGAGCCCCAGGTCAGGCTCTGTGCTGGGCATGGAGTCTGTTTGGAAATCTCTCTCTCCCTCTCCTTCTGCCCCTCTACCCCGACCCCACTCTTTCTGCTTTTCTCTCTCTCTAAAAACAGAAAAGGAAAAAGAAATGTAGGACACGATATCTTCCATGGTACAGGCATGCCCTACGGGTGTGCCGTGCACAGACCTAGAGCCCTGCATCCTTCGGTATGGAATCATGCAGTTAGCAGGAACTAAGCTGGATCACTCTCCTCCCATGGGGTCACATTCACACACAATCCCCCCATCCCCCATATTTACAGCTCACTACAGTAAGGTCACCTTTTCTCTGTGTCGGCTTATATCTGCACTAATGCTAATATTGACCTGGGGATTAAAACAGAATACAGGTATACATTTTTTTGAAAATCTGCAAATCAAATATTCAACCTTTGCATTTGCTTTGTGATTACTGGTACTCATTGCTGAAAATAAAATAATCATTATAAATGGCCAGTACCTAATCTAATTCTATGAGAATTAGACATGCAATTTGTTTCATTCTGTCCATTCCATGAACTAACACTGGCTTTGGGCTAAGGGCAAGGTTATTTGGCAGTGGATTCTAAAGCCCGTTTACAAGCTCTTCTTGAGTATTAGCAGTCACGAAATGTCAGACGGCTCAGATCCCCTTAAATGCAGGGAAAACCAGCTGGCATTAAACATCACTGGATGGATGCATTAAATCTTCAGATCTGTACATATTAAAGGAACACATCTGAATATTGGCAGATGAAATTCTTATCTTCTGCAAGTGTGACTTCTAGGGGCAGTGCTCAGCAACTTTGCCCGAGTCAGAGAACATGTGGCACCTGGGACAGTATGGACATAGTTCCGATGGTGACCCAGTATGGCACTTGCATGGGCCAAGGAGCACTTTGTGCATTAGTGCATCAAAGGAGGGTCTGCCATGCACCACAAAATACACATGCATCCAATCTTTGTTGACACATCTTAGTTAAGGGCAATCATTTTAAGCCATACTTAATGTAAATAAAATTTCAGGATTTGGGTAGGCTCTGGGGCTTTCAGAAATTCTTCATCTGTCCCTTTCTGTGTATTCTCCAAATAATTACTCTATCACTTCCCACTATGCCTTAAATTTCCTTCCCAAACTTGTCTGCCTGTAATACATCTATGCACTCCTCCCAACTTAGCCCAAATCTGCCCTCTGCCTCTAAACCCTAAAGGAATTACTGACCATCTATGTGAACCTCAAAGATATCCCTTATTTTAAATCTTTGACAAAGCAGGAAAAAATATTCAATGGAAAAAAGACAGTCTCTTCAATAAATGGTGCTGGGAAAACTGGACAGCCATATGTAGAAGAATGGAACTCGACCATTTTCTTACACCATTCACAAAGATAGACTCAGAATGGATAAAAGACCTCAACGTGAGGCAGGAATCCATCAGAATCCTAGAGGAGAACATAGGCAGTAACCTCTTCGATATCAGCCACAGCAACTTCTTTCAAGATATGTCTCCAAAGGCCAAGGAAACAAAAGTGAAAATGAATTTTTGGGACTTCATTGAGATCAAAACTTCTGCACAGCAAAGGAAACAGTCAACAAATCAAAGAGGCAACCCATGGAATGGGAGAAGATGTTCACAAATGACAGTACAGACAAAAGGCTGATATCCAGGATCTATAAAGAACTCCTCAAACTCAACACACACAAAACAGATAATCATGTTGAAAAAATGGGCAGAAGACATGAACAGACACTTCTCCAATGAAGACATACAAATGGCTATCAGACACATGAAAAAATGTTCATCATCACTAGCCATCAGGGAGATTCAAATTAAAACCATACTGAGATACCACCTCACACCAGTTAGAATGGCCAAAATTAGCAAGACAGGAAACAACATGTGCTGGAGAGGATGTGGGGAAAGGGGAACCCTCTTACACTGTAGGTGGGAATGCAAGTTAGTGCAGCCACTTTGGAAAACAGTGTGGAGCTTCCTTAAGAAATTAAAAATAGAGCTTCCCTATGACCCTGCAATTGCACTGCTGGGTATTTACTCCAAAGATACAGATGTAGTGAAAAGAAGAGCCATCTGTATCCCAATGTTCATAGCAGCAATGGCCACGGTCGCCAAACTGCGGAAAGAACCAAGATGCCCTTCAACGGATGAATGGATGAGGAAGATGTGATCCATATACACGATGGAGTATTATGCGTCCATCAGAAAGGATGAAAACCCAACTTTTGTATCAACATGGATGGGACTGGAGGAAATTATGCTGAGTGAAATAACTCAATCAGAGAAAGTCAATTATCATATGGTTTCACTTATTTGCGGAACATAAGGAATAACACGGAGGACATGGGGAGATGGAGAGGAGAAGGGAGTTGGGGGAAATCGGAGGTGGAGACGAACCATGAGAGACTACGGACTCTGAAAAACAATCTGAGGGTTTTGAAGGGGCAGGGGGCGGGAAGTTGGGGGAGCCTGGTGGTGGGTATTATGGAGGGCACGGGTTGCATGGAGCACTGGGTATGGTACATAAACAATGAATTCTGGTACACTGAAAAGAAATTTAAAAAATTTTAAAAATTAAAAAAAAAAAAAGATCTCCCTTATTTTAGGTTTCCCTGAAATAGGAGAGTCTGTTTCTAGTACCATGCATTTACAATATCCATACTTCTGGATTTTTTGCTGTTTTGTGGTGTTGTGAAGTCAGCAAGCAAAAACATGATTTTTCTCGCCCATTTATCGCCACTGTTAGATCATGAGTTCTGAGAGCAGTGTCTTGCTCCACACACCAGCATCCCCTAGAGGCAGTGTCTGTGCGAGCAGATGGCCTCGTTTCCTTGACTGTGCTGCCATATGAAGCCAGACCCTCATCGCCTTCTGACCACAAGGACTGCTTCCCATGACATGGTCTGTGCCAGTAGACCAAGAGTCCTGTGGCATCTAGGTCACCTCCTGCACTGCTCTGCGTCTTTGTTCCTTGGATGAATCGACTCCCCTCTGCGTGCGGAAACTCCTCCTGTCCCCCAGTGTGCCTTCCTCCATGGCACTTCCTCTACCAGCCCCTCCCGTTTCCTGCCCTAACTTTCTCTCTGTTGCCATTCATTCATTTCAGATTTTATCAAAGATATTTGATATTTATCTTATTTATTCCTCTGATTATAAAATCCCAAAAAAGACTTGCATCCTATTAACCTTTACATCCTACGGCATATTTCCTGAGGAATTGAGTGAGTACCATTAGATAATATTCAGAAATATAGACAGAAGTACTTGTGGCTGGGAAGGGTATCGTGACATTTCTCCCCCAGCCACCGATGGCGCATACATAACACGAGAAGGTTAGCACGGGCTGTTTCCAACACTTTCCCTTCCCTGGTGTCCTACAGCCTACGTTTTACGTGGGAGATAGTACAGCCAAGGTCACGGACGGGGGCATGAACTTTCTGCTCTATGCCATCTTTGTGCTATAATGGAACTAAGCATTCCCAAAATCAGCTGTCAAAATATTTCACATGGATCCATCACAAAATACCAGGCATTTGAAGAATACTTTCCCATTTTGTTCTCTAAGAACAAAAAATGAAAAAAATGTGGTCTAACAATATTGTTTTGAATCATGCCATCTAGTCATTTTACTCATATGAATGTCACCATGACATTATACGTACAAAGAACTCATCTCCTCACAGGTCACTCTAATATAGCAAGGCAAACATATTTCAAATACTAGTGAAACAATCTAATACGAAAAACAGATCACGCTCTTCTGTGTGAGAGACATCTCCATCTATCACTGACATCTCAAATGCTGCACGTTAAAACGGTGGCAAAGTGGGGGAGATGATGCGTTATGATGTGTGAAATAATCTAAATGATGTAAATGTTATCAGAAGATTAATGTCGGTTTCTACCGCAGGAGACCTGTATTACAAACGCACCACCTCATCTAGTCTGTGTGCTCTCTGCTGGGTTCAGTGCAAACTACCACAGGGAAGATAAACAGAAGAAAATGATTAAGGGAGCGTGGGGATCATCAGGCTTCCCTGATGGATTATGAGTCATGTGATGAGTAGACATGGGGTCAGTATTCTCGGTGCTGGATTCTCCAGCCCTGGGAGATGTGTAGCGTCTCGCAGCACAGATGGTGAATTAGGACAAGTCCTTGCTAATTTGCGGAGCCTGGGGAGACCCCAGTGGTAATACAACAATGGTAATTAAGTGCGGGCTAAACTTTATAAAAAAAATACTCCGTGCATAGGGGCCTCCCTTCGCCTGGAGTCTAGCTGCCATGATGTCTGCACACAAAGTCGTCCAGCTCCCCTCACGGGATCTCAAGGGTTCTGGCAGAGGATTCAGACCAGCAGGCTCCAACACAGCGTGGTTCAGGCCTGGGATGTTTGAAAAAGAAAATCACCCTTCATCTCCTTAAACACAGCTCTGGCGCAGGTGGAGTCTCAGCCCTCACACTGTGGAAGTGCTGCCCGTCCATGGGCTGAGCCATTTCGGCTGCAAGGATCATCAGGGCAATCCGGCATGGGCTTCCCTGCTGGAAATCCCTGGAAATAACCACAGGGCTACAACTGGAAATATGGTCCATGTTCCACAGGACATAGAAGCAACATCTCATTTCCAGTAACCATGAACATCAATGAGCTACCTCACCCCCGGCTTGGAAAAATGCTCTCATCAAAGTATTCTGCATTATAATAACAAGCACCAGCCACAGGGACTCCAGTAAGTTCGGAGGCTACAGGATCCCATGTAAAAACCTACCAGGCTGGCAATGCCCCAACTCTTCTTTGCATTCTGGGGCAGAACCAACACATCAACAAATAATTAAAGGGAAGGTATTTCTTATATCGGGTCTGAAAACTATTTTTCTGCACAGTGTTTGCTACTACAAACAAATGATGGAACTAGACGTCACTAACGGCATTAACAAGCTGGTCCCTGCTTTTGGTAGATGCATTTAATTAATTTTATTATTGTTTCTTTCCTTTTTTTTTTCCTCCTGTCCTTACCAACTGAGGCCTGATTAAAACTTAGAGATCAGTACAGGTCCTTAGGGTTGGCATCAATCAGGGCTGACACTTTGTGTGTGTGTGTGTGTGTGTGTGTGTGTACACACAAATATAAAGAAAAAAAAAAGAAAATGACCAAAATTTGTTTACTCCATCTTCATTCAATAGCACTTAAAATATTTGAAAATAGCTGTTATTAACTTCCTACTTTTCTCTCTGCCACAATGATGATCAGGAGTCTTTCAAACACTCATCAACCAGACCCTTTACCTCGGGACCATGCCAATTGCTCGTCCCCACTTAAATTATTTCACAGAATTGAAACCATTGTTCTGGATGTGGGCTTCCTAGGCACACAGAGAAGGAGGTGGATCCTGTTCATGAGGTCTGGTCATCAGCCTCCAGGCCACCGGGTACCTATGAACCTTCTGTTGTCCAAAACACCAAGTCCTTCCCTGGGTGCCAAGATTTCCTAATTTTCTTGCCATCATGTACATGAGAAGTTATCTATTTTTCATTTTGACTGAAATTTTCCATTAATTCCATTATTTCTGTAAGTGAATTATCTATCATTCAAATTGAAAAGATCCTGAATATGCTGTTAATTATGTATTTTCACTCTCGTAGCTAGTATTATTATGTCCTAGATCTGACCCAAGATATGAACAAAAGTCTTAGAATGGTCTAGAATGAGGGAGAAAACCAGACTACCAGAAACTTTCCAATGACTTCAACCCAGTGACCCACACCATCGTGGCTTGCCCCAGCAGCAATTGTGAAAAGAACGCGCAGCCCATGTTACTCTTTCTCAACTGTAAGAGCCATTGTAGAAAATCTTGATCTACACCTTGCTAAGAATTTAGAAGCACTATTTCTAAAGAGTATTTCTATCTAAGAGCAATGTCGGACCGGGATGGACCCAGGCTTGAAGGTTATTTTGTGAAACTGTATTAGCTCTTCATAAACGCATCACCAAAGATCTTACAAACAAAAGAGTCGATGATCAGCTCGGTGCGTCATCCAGTTAACAGATCCACAGCTTCTGCCAGCTTGCTTCCTTCCTTTCCCCGTGAACAGCACGGGAGACATTCCTCTAGCTACAGTACTCAGCCACCGCCCCGGGTCCTCTCAGCCACTCCCCTGAAGCTCTCACGTGCTCTTGGACAGACTGCTTTCTCTGCTCGCATCTTGATTTCCAATATAAGAGCATGCTTTAACCTTTGTGCACCAAAACAATTTTTGACATGGAAGACAGAAGGAAGAGTTGGCTGAACTTTCTACCTTACGTGGACCATCCGCTATTTTGATAGCAACCACAATAAGTGAATTTGGTTCTTATTTCAAACCTAACTTGCCCATGGTCCTTCTATTTTCATGATCCTGAATCTTTTCATTGTTCCCTGCTCATGGTGGACCATCTTTCACATCTGTGACCTTCACCTTGTTGTATTTGCTCACTACTGCTCGGGGCATTGCGTGGCCACCAAACTGAGTTCCTTGGAGGGCGTCTCGTGTAACTGCCTATACTTCTTTGGGCAGTTTCCTATTTTCTCCTCGTTGGAGCCATTTGTTTCTCAAAGTCAGAGTTTTGGGGGTTGTTTCATTTAGGGGATGTCTCTTTTTTAAAGTTGAAGCCAGGGGATTATATCGATTATTTTCTGGATGTTTTGGAAAATATTCTTATTGTTTGCCTTCATTGTCATTATAAGTCATTTTCCTTGTCCAATTTACCCTCACAGGGTCCAGAAGAACCTGAAAGTCACGTAAGGTCATTCCACTTGGTAAAAAGCCAGATCCATTGCCATTGGAAGGGACAAAGGAATAATTGAAATGACAAGAAATGGGAGAAAATACTGGCAAGACTGGTAAGCAAGAGGTCTTGGAGCAGCAGAGAATGGACAAGGTTAGCCATGTGTAACAACTAAGGCAGAAAACTCCCTTTGATGGTGTGTGCTTTGGGGTGAGGTCTCTTCTAGTCCTTGGGCTCGTTTAACTTCTAGTGACCAGACAATTCTACCTCAGTGATCAGAATTAGCCTATAGCCCATGGCCTCTTTTATTTCTTCTTGATTTTGAGGAATATAATTATTGACAAAATAATATATCATATTTGCTGAAATATACTAGTTATATTCCCTAATGTTCAGAAGTCTGTGTTCTATGTCGAACTGCCTAGGTTTAAATTCCATTTGTGATACTATTGATTTTACAATGTTGGACAAATTCCTCATTGTTCTAAGTTATTTCTTATCTATAAATAGGAGTGATAAGCATTCCTCAGACCTTCAGTTGAAGATTCAATAAAACTGAAAAAATGCATTGTACGTTTTTCATCATCAATAAACAATATCATTCAAACTATTATATCCAAGTAAGGCATCTAGGTAATTTTTAGACTATGGTGGTATCCACTAGCTAGTTTATCTCACTCCTGTGCCAGACTAAGGATTGGCACCTGGACTCCCTTGGTGCGCCTGAGCATTGTAGAATTTCCTCCAGCACTGACTTTACGTCTGTTCTCCTATCTGTTCACCCCAGCTGTGTTTCTGTGGGTCCCAGGGACGTGCATTCTTCCTGAGTTACACTATGTTATCTACACATCGACATTCTGTGACTGGGGAAAAGAGACACGCTGCATGGCCGTGTTCCACGCACAGGCATCTCTCCTTCCATTGTGCTTTGCAGGTACTGCATGATTATAGAAGGAAGGTGTGTGACGACCCTACATTGCTACTCACTTCAGGCATCTGGTTAAGTGTCTGTCTCCAGCTCAGGTCATGATCCCAGGGTCCCGGGATCGAGCCCGGCATCAGGCTCAGGCTCCTTGCTCAGCAGGGAGTATGCTACTCCCCCTGCTTGTGCTCTCCCTCCCTCCCTCTCTCTCAAAGAAATAAATAAAAGCTTAAAAAAAAAAAAAAAGAAATTGCTCACTTCATGTCTCCGAGTCTCATTTTAACAATTCTGACAATATTTCAAAGCTTTGCATTGGGGTTCTATTTGTTAGCGGGATCTGTGACCAGTGCTCTTGGCTCTTAGCATTGTCATTGGTTTGCGGCACAGCAAACCACGCCCACGTGAGACTGTGAACCCCACTGACATGCGTGTGTTCTGACCGCTCTACTGACCAGCCGTCCTCCTGTTGCTCTCCCTCTCCTCCAGCCGTCCTTTTCCGTCCGGCACAGCAATATTAAAATCAGCCTAATAATAACTGCGATGAGCTCTAAGAGTGTGAGTGAAAGAGTCACATGTCTCTCACTTTGAATCAAAACCTAGAAATGATTATGCTTACTGAGGAAGACGTGAGGAAAGCCTTGATGTGCTGAAAGTGAGGCCTCTTGTGCCGAACAGTTGGCCAAATCGTGAATGGAAATGAAAATCCTTGAAGAAAATTAAAAATGCTACTCCAATGAGCACAGAAGTAATAATAATAAAGTGAAACAGCCTTATTATTGTTTTTACGGAAAAGGTTGAGTGATCTGGACAGAAGAATAAAGCAGCCACAATGTTCCCTTAAGCCAAAGCCTGATCCAGAACAAGGCCCGAATTCTCAGTTCTGTGAAGGCCGAGGCAGGGGGGGACGCTGCAGAGGGAACGTCTGAAGCCTGTGGAGGTTGGCTGGTGGGACTAAGGGAGGCAGCCATTGCCATGACATGAAGGACAAGGAGAGGCCGCAGGTGCCCACGGAGACGCTGCAGCAAGTCATCCAGAAGATCCAGCTCAGAGAACTCAGGAAGGCGGCTGCACTCAACAACCGACTGCCAGTGTAGACCCAACAGCCTTCTGTCGGGAGACGATGCCATCTAGGACTTTCACACCCAGAGACAAGTCAACGCCCGGCTTCAAAGCTGCGAAGGACAGGCTGGGTCCCGTGAGGGGCTGATGCAGCCGGTGACTCTGAGTGGAAGCCAGTGCCCACGTCCCATTCTGAAAATCCTAGGCTTCAGCATCCTGCTCAATCTACTCTGCCTGGGCCCTACAAATGGAACGAGATGGCCTGGATGATGATACGTCTGTCTACAACACGGTTTACTGAATACGGTAAACCCAGCGTTGAGGCCAAATGCTCAGAGAACAAGATTTCTTTCAAAACACTGCTGCTCACTGACAATGCACCGGGTCACCCAAGAGCTCTGATGGAGACGGACCGTGACAGTAACGTGGTTTTCATGCTGCTAAGGCAGCGTCCATCCTGCAGCCCATGATCAAGGAGTCATTTCATCTTTCAAGTCTTCTTACTGAAGGAATGCACTTCGTAAGGTTACAGCTGCCGCAGATGGTGATTCCTCTCATGGATCTGGGCAAAGTGAAAACCTTCCGGAAACGATTCACCATTCTAGATGCCACCGAGAACATCTGTGATTCACGGGAAGAGGTCAGAACATCAGCACAAAGAGGAGTTCGGAAGAAGGTAGTCCAACCCGCATGGATGACTTTGAGGGTCCGAGACTTGGTGGAGGCGGGAACCACCCATGGGGCGGAAGGGGCCGGAGAACGGGCATCAGAAGAGGGGCCTGCGGACGGGACTGCACGGCTGTGCCCTCGGGGTCACACTCGAACAGACGACGAGCTGCTTCTTGCGCAGGAGCACAGAACATGGACTCTTGAGATGGAATCCGTTCCTGGTGAAGATGCCGGGAAGACTGCTGAAATGACGACCGAGGATTTAGAACCTTCCACAAACGTAGCTGATAGAGCAGCGGCAGGGCCTGGAGGTCTGACTCCAGTCTGAATGAAGTTCTACAGGGGGTCAAGGCTATTAAACAGTATTTTATGCTACAGACAAACTGTGAAAGGAAGAGTCCGTCAATGCAGCAAACTTCAACGTTCTTTTTTAAGAAATTGCCGCAGCCATCCCAACTCAAGCCTCCACACCCTGATCATCCAGCAGCCATCAACACCGAGGCAAGACCCTCCACGAGCAAAAAGATGATATGTCACTGAAAGCTCAGGTGGTAGTTAGCATTTTTGAGCAGATAAGTATTTTTCAATTAAGGTATGTAATTTTTTTAGACAATGCTGTTGTACATTAATAGACTACAGTACAGTGGAAACACGATTTCTATATGCACGGGAAACCAAAACAATCATTGGATCACTTTATTGTGATATTTGCTTTATCGTGGTAGTCTGGAACCAAATCCACAATATCTCCAAGGAAGGCCTATATTATGAATTAAACTTTAGCGTCTCAGTGATAATTGTGAAAGCATATCGACTGACTTTTGAACATCTTTACACTAAGTTTATTACCCCTTCTAAACTCACTGCTTCATAAACAGACATGACGGTGTCATATCTAATACTGTTTTAGTAGTTTTTCTTTAAGACTCTCTGCCTCTTCCAATTTCATTATTCCTTACATTCTGATCCAGGTTCTAGACTGCTAATTCTTATATACTTTTTTCCAGACATATTTGCTCTTCATTTCCAGTTTAAATTCCTTCCGAACACTCCCTCTCCCAGAAGCTTCTAAGACATACTGCATCACACCAAAGCCACACTTTTGGGCACCCTGTCCTGGCCAACCATGCACTATGTGCCCAACATTTCTACCTCAAAGTCCTTAGTCGGAAGATCCCACAGAAAAGGGGAAGGCTTGTTTGGGATCAGACTCCAGCAGACTCCCTAACAGAACAGTTCCAGAAATTGGACGTGCCACTCAAACTCCCCAAGGCCACAATAGCCCTCTTACTTAAGGAGATTTTAGTCAGTAATACAGCCCTAATCAAATGTAAATTGTCATTGCTTTCCATCATCACAATCATAGCAGGAATGTAAATTTTTTAGATTATCTGCTTCCCCTCTACAGTGTTGATGTCACAGACGAGAACCAAGCAGACCTACCCCAATGCAAGCTGCCTTGAAGAGGGTGGTATTCAATGAACAGACACCCCATAAGAATGTTTAGGGAGACAGACAATCTCAGAAGCATTAGCAACTCTGAACACAAAGCATCACACGTAGTCCAGGGGGGTTTTGCAGTCCATGGAAAACCACACTGACCACACCCACAAGAATAAATGTGCATACACACAGTAGAATGCTAGCAGCTTCCACGTAGGGTGACAGTGATTTCAAGAAAGCAGGTGCCATTTTTTGGATAAGAGTGAGAAATTCCCTTTGCTGGTTTTCTCTGGAATTACTACTTTAGTTTCATTATCTCTGTTTTTTTTTTTTTTTTTCCTCCCCAATTCTCTTGAGTGTTTCTTCAAATCACCTCAAGTACAAAGAACAGATTTTTACTATTCAGAATTTACTGGTCCTTGCTTTGGTCCTAAAGTGATTTCCAGCTCACAGAGAGTCAGAAGCTTAAACTTTCCAGCTTCTCTAGCTTTTGAGTGATTACAAAATTACTGAGATCCCAGAAAGAAGTCGAAAGGGCGAAACACAGTTAACATGTTTTACAAATTACTTGGAGACCTACAGGAGCATTATAAATCAGTATACTTGAAGCTGCCTATTCAACAATTTCCTTCTGTTTATTCACAAAAGATTTTTCCAATGAATAAAATTTTCAACTCAATTTTTTAAAACAAGCATGCATAAAATTTTCATCTTGGGGGAAAGGAAGAACCAGTCATTGTACGCACGTTCCATTTGAAATAATTCATTGTACTTATGTTGACTGATCTTACTTTCACTTACTGACATAATGTTAGAAGTTTTAAAAGATAAAATGCATCGTATTTCTGAAAATCGTGTTTGTGTGTCCTATAATCCTGGCGACATTAAGAGCAGTGATGTCCTCAGCACTTTGTAAAATAGTGTTTAAGTCACTTAAGGCAGTATGTGACCTTCATTTACTGGTCAAATTAAAAAGAAATCCCTTTAGCTCCTTACAGAGGAAGTCCCGGAGTGAAGTGGAGTGTTAACACCAGAGGGAGGATTCGGTAGCTCAGCGGGAACATTACAGCAAGAAGTGTCATGCTTTGCCGAACCGTACTGAATTTTTAAGGCTTATGTGAATGAAAGACATGCCAGAGGATAGATGAATTTACCCAGACATCGTGTTTCCGTGCCACTCCAGAGTCCGTTGGCTAAGCACTCTCTGACATGAGACCCCACAAGGGTGTAGCCCGTGTTGCACGTAAATATGGCCGTGGCCCCGTAGACCGTCAGTGTGCCGATCTTGTTACCGTTTGGGGGGAAGGAGAGGCTTCCGCAGGAGATCACTGGAAGGAAAACAAAAAGTGAATTCTTTTGCTTAAAAATGACAAAATCAGGGACGCGTGGGTGGTTCAGTCATGAAGCAGCTTCCTTCGGCTCCAGTCATGATCCCAGGGTCCTGGGATGGAGCCCTGCATCGGGCTCCCTGCTCAGTGGGAAGCCTGCTTCTCCCTCTCCTACTCCCCTGGCTTCTGTTCCCCCTCTTGCTGTGTCTCTCTCTGTCAAATAAATACATAAAACCTTATAAATAAATAAATAAGACTGAATCTTTGGTAAAAATATTTATTAGGGATGGGGATATCTGCTTAGGTATGGGTAGCTCAACCACATAGAAAGCTTAATTTTCCTTCTTACACCCTTGAAATGAAAATATGAGCATTTAGAGCGGATTCTAAAATCGCGCAGTGTATAGACATCATTTCACACGGAGGCTGGTCAGACGCGTGGGTTGCCCACCCGCCCTCCTGTGTGCCCCAGGCGGGAGAACTGCCCGGCAGTTACTGGCCATGGGTGTGGCCTGCAGGAATAAAGGAAGGAGTGGTCTTCTGCAGGTCAGCTAGCTGCTGCACAAAACTGAGTTTGCTTGCTCCAGTGCAAGGCCTCAGTTCGCCATTTCTTTCATTGACTTGCGTGATTCACTGGGATGGAAAGCTCCATAAAAATATTGACTGTGGGGACGCCTGGGTGGCTCAGTGGGTTAAAGCCTCTGCCTTCTGATAGGGTCATGATCCTGGGGTCCTGGGATGGAGCCCTGCATCAGGCCCTCTGCTCAGTGGGGAACCTGCTTCCTCCTCTCTCTGCCTGTCTCTCTGCTTGCTTGTGATCTCTCTGTCACATAAATAAATAAAATTAAAAAAAAATACTGACTTTGTGGCCACGTGGAGTCTCTCTTTATTTATTTCTTTCTTTTTAAAAAATTATTTTATTTATTTATTTGACAGAGAGAGAGAGAGAGACCACGAGAGGGGGGATGGTCAGAGGGAGAAACTGGGTCCCCACTGAGCAGAGAGCCCAATGTGGGACACAATCCCAGGACTCTGGGATCATGAACTGAGCCAAAGGCATGTGCTGAACTGACTGAGCCACCCAGGTGCCCCGAGCCTTCCTGAAAATTAAAAAATACAAAATCCAGGCCTCCAGAGGTTATAGCTGGGGGACCATGAGCCCCCGATGAACACCTGTTTTCCCAGCAGGATCATTAACAGGGTCTACTTTCAACCACAGGGTGATTGGGGTTGGGGAGATACAGTCAATGGTCACCTTCATTGGTGATCCTTATGGCACCACCCAACTCCCTGCCCTCGGAACCCTGAAACATTTGAGCAGAAAAGGTCAGTGGAATCTCAGGGAAAGAAGAAACCACAAAGTCATCAAGGCCAACGGTTCTGCAGGGGCTTACATGTGTCCCACACACCAAGAACCAAGGCTTTGAAGGGAGCACAGAGAGCTCCCACGGCACTCAGTGAGTCACTGTGCACAAGGGGCTTAGAGCAAAGGTGGCGCGTGGCCACAATTCCTGAGTCCCTGTAAACAGTACACAGATCGGAGATGGTAAGACGGTGATTAAGAACAGCTTCTGCCTTCAGGCTACTCAGGTTCAATGCCAGCTTTGCCAGGATCTCCTCCAAGTTCCTGGGCTCTCATTAGCTCTTCTCCCCAGCAGCACCTGCTGCCCAGAACTGTGCACTGGATTCAGAGAGGACACCTGCAAACAGCAAAGCAACGCCGTGCATGGGGCCAGGGCTCGGTCAAGGTTAACCAGGGCAAAGCAGACCTGGGACCCATCCTGTGAGCTGCATCAGTGGACCCCTTTACTGACAGTTCAAGTGAAGACGAGTTTGCGGGTGTGGCCTTCAGACCCGTCTCCTGCACGGGGCCGACCTTACTCTGAGGCATCATAACCATACTTCCACTTCAAACAGACAGACACAGGCTGGTGGTGTGTGTTCTAGGGGGATTGCTCACTGGGATTTCCGACCGTTCAGCTCCAGAGCAGGTCGTGATCAGAACGTTGCTGATTTACTAGTTTCTGGGGTCCCTGAACTCTTATAGGGTTACGTCTCATGCATTTAGTACCGTTGTTAACATGTGTGCTGTACCAAATGTTAATGAATTCCTGCATAATTTAGTTTTTTACATTATGAACTTTTCATTAAGCCTTTCCCAAACATGCTATGAACTTCACCTTGAATTACGGTATTTAAAGATCCACGTGTAGCCACTTAGTATAACCGGACAGTGTTTTGAAACCTCTGCACGGGTCAGGAAAGTGTTGACCAGCAATGAGGTCTGAGCACTGCCCTCAGAGGTCTCAGGGCGCCTTCCGCGGACGCCTAGCAGCAAGGCTCGCTCTGCCCTGCTTCTGCACCATTCTTTCTGCCTCTGGTAAAAATATCCCGGCACGCACATATTTTCGGTCTGTCCTCCACCAAGGTTCACTAGACTGTAAAGAAGAACTAATGGAGCAAACTTGTAGCTTTTCAGCAGCTGGATGATGGGGCTTCAGACGGTGCAGTTTCCGCTGGCTGCAAACCCGGTACACTAATGAGGACAGCAGCGCTAATTTGGAAAAGCTGCCCTAATTGAACTGGAGGACTCCCCAACACACTCACACACACACACACACCCCGGTAACGCCTCATTTCCATATTATTTTCTCCCCACCAGTTTTCAAAATGAATCATTCGCCTTTTTCCTTTCCATTAAAGACGTATTCCCGCACACAGCCTAAAGCCCATCCTCTGAGCTGTCAGAGTGGGAATCGCACACAGAGGGGGTCCCGCTGGAGAGCCCTGCCTGCCCCCCACTCTGCCCCAATGTGCTGTCCATGCGGTGTTCCCTCACTTTCCCAGGAATGACAAGCCACCTGTCTCCCCTCCCCCACCCAGGGAAGCCTCCTTCCCGTTGACTTCAGTTCCAAGAGTACATTCATATCGAAATCCCCGACTCTGAAAAAAAATCATATTGTGACACAAGGTTTTTCATGCCTGCAAGGCCGGCAGTCCTATAAGAAATATGGATATTATTAGCGAGTGGGGCAAATAAACATGAGGTCAAGAGAAAACTTCCAACTACCTTCTCTCTGGAAAAGGCCTACACACAGATGGACAGCGGACACAGGAGGTGGCGTGCATAGGAACATGTAAGTATGTGAAGGCAGGTTGTGTAGACCACAGTCTGGGTTCACCATATTAGGCCTGGAGAAAGGAAGCCAAGAAGCCGGGCTACGAGTCAACAAGAAGACCTTGCTCTGAGTGAAATGTTCACGCATGCTCCTGGGCTCAAGAGGGCCCCGAGAGTTATTTAACGCCAGTTGGACATGTACTTGTGAGTCCGTTATGAGGAAAATTCAACTTTAGGTTGCTTTGAATGGTCAACGTCTACTCTAAGGTGGAAGGGAGAGAGAACGTTCTTTCTGTAGTGTCCTAGGACAGATGGAGCAGGCTGGTGGACACATACTCCCTTGTGCTTGCTGCATGCATGAATCCACTGGTAGTAGAGGGGAAAAAAGCCAATAACGAATTTATTTTAGAAACTTAATGATCACCCAGGTGCACCCCCAGTTACAAATGGGAGGTTATCAAAGACCGACCAGCCTACGTCCTCATATGATCTGGGTTTAATTTAACTCTTTAAATTAGCGGTTAGGAAGGAGCCACAGTCCAGAGTTCAGGCTGTGTTTTCTGAATATCTACAACATAATGAACTCCCAGTGCAAGGCTCTCTGTCTGTGAGTTGTGTGTAAAATTAAAAATGCAAAGGTGGTTTCTTCTTGTTTCACAGATTTCTGTGACAAGTATTTTTCTTTCTTTTCATGGATAATTTTTTTTAACTTTTTAAAACAATAAGTCAAACAAAGAAATGAAACAAGAAGTCAATAGCCTCCCACTTTGATGGAGTCCTTGTGCTAGGGAGATACACGGACAGTCTGGAGAAGGAACTTTAATCTGGTGATCTTGCCTCTTTAGGGGTAACCATTAGAAGTTGGTTCTCCTGAAAGAGAGTGACTGCAAACTCACAGTTTCAAGATGGGACTAGGTCTCCTGTTCTCTTCACCTGGGTTTGCTCGCAGGTAGCCTGCAGTTATGATTACGATAACACAACCCCTTCAAAAAGTGGTGACTAAGCACTGCTTTCGTACTTATTACAGATATTCGTAGAAGGCAGCCAAGGATTCCTTCATCTGGAGCTAATTGGGCAAGCAGAAGAGGACATCTCCAAGCCCTTAAGCAAGGGGATAACTGAAGCAGTTAGGTCCAGGCGATCCCGTGGACAGCAACATTCTAAGACGGACCACAGGCCAACAACATCACACATAAATACAACGATAGCTCCTTAGTTACAGCAGAGATCGGGAAAATGACACACTTGAAAATTCTCTTGGTCTAGTTTCATTAGAATGTAGAGAGTGACTTGGTATTTCTTTTGTGACCAAGCTAGTATAGAATGGCAAATTGGCCTTATAAAAGTGTCATTTTAAATTAATTTTAAGTCAGAACTTAAGTAGCATTTGAACTTCTTGGGGCTTGTCAAGCACTTACTTAATTGCAAAGTATTCTACTTCCAGGACTCATATCCGGTTTTTCTGAGTGTATGTCGACAAGGCAGGGAAATAGGAGATAAGTGTAACTTACACATATTTTAAATATAAAATAAAATTAAAATGCATTATGCCAAGAATGAACTAAAACATACCTTTACTTTTATTTTTTATAGAACCCAGAAAACATTGCCTACATGTTAAGACTCTAAATTTTTTTCCTTTATTTTTGATCAAAATTAGTCATTACTATTTATAGAAATATGGTACATGGTAAGGTGTAATTATATCGTTATTTTAAATAAATGAACAATGATGTTTTCCATTTAAATTTAAATGAATTAATATAAACACATTAAAATAATTCTCAATTTGAATTTATGTTAAAAATTTTACAAGGGTCTTTGGGGTCTAATGGGAAGCACAGTTCAAAGATGGTACCCTGAGATTTCTGCCCCCAGTGTAAAATCCTCTCCCCTTTATGTAGGCAGAACCATGATGAGGTTGTGAATGTTTTCTTTGAGCTACTCAACATGGGATTATCTGTGGGGACTGATCCAGCGAAGGATCCCTTAAAGGAACTGAGTCCTTCCTGGAGTCAGAGATTTGAATCACAGGAGGGCCTGGAGGGATAGGCAATGCATTGGACAGAGCTACACATGGCCCCCTGGAGCTGTGGGCATTTCCCAGTCCACAGTCAGCAACAGTGTGAGAACTCAGCTGTAAATTGCATGGACATGAATCCCATCAACAAACAAGTGTGGCCCATTTTCTCCCAGTTCGGGCTCCAAATAAGGACACAGCCAACACCTTGATCTCAACCTTTAGCAGAAGACCCAGAAACTGTGACATAACAAATCTGTGTTGTTTTACATTGTGTTTGTAATGATTCCATGGCAACAGAGAATGAAGATAGGCCCTCAACAACGTTTAACATTATGAGGTGCTTGGGATGAAGGCTCTTAAGAACCATTACTGTCCAAGAGGCCAGGGTATATATCCCATAGAGGTCTACAGAATGACTTTGTTGATGGAGTTTCTAGGCTTGTGTTCTCTGGAATCACTTCCAAAATATTTCAACCAAAGGGAGAACTGGGGAGAGGGAGGGGAAGACTACTGAGATTTCAGATCACACCACAATTTGAACACAATGTTGGGCATTGTGATACCTCACTGACACGTCAATGTTTTGGAAAAGAGAAGAACATCCTTGATCACCTCTTTGGGTAGTGTAAAGCTTAAAAAATTCAGTAGATATAGAAATTAATTTAAAATATCCATATCAAGTATTTTTGGTGGGAAGAAAACAGAAAAATTTCAGTTTGGTCACAAAAATGATGATAGGCTTGGTGTCAGCTTTCCCTACCCACCGGTAACATGAACAACATGATGCATGCCCTTGGGCACACAAGTGGGTCTCTAACACCATTTTCCACCAAAAGGGCTCCTTGGAGAATGGCTGATTCCATGCTTAGGCAAGGAAAAAAATCAGGATGAGCATGAAACATCCTGCCTTTATGCAAGAACAGGGACAACTTCAGGGACAACTTCAAAGACATCGGAAGGACAAGATGGAGTCAGGTAGAAGGGACTCAGTCTGGACACACTGTGATGATGTGATCTACCAACCTTGATAAAAAATAAATTAAAAAAATAAATGAAATAAAAACACACACAAATGTGAAGCAATGACTTCATGGACCGCACTGACTCTGGACAAGGCTACATGATCATGATGACACTCAAGAGACAAGTCACAATGTACAACAAGTCAGGACGAGCAAGGCCAGCCAACGAACAGCTGATGATGGATGAACTCCATCTGCGTGCTGAGTCAGCAGGAGATGCCCCCGCATACACGGATTTCTGGCTGTTGGTCCTGGACCAAACTCAGTGTTAGAATCACCAGATTGAAGTCTATTAGAGTCAGGAGGACAGATTTCCTAGGATTTTGGAAGGATGGAGACAAAAATACAATTTGTGGATGGTAGAACCCCAGTGCTGCTTTCTTCCCCCCAAAAGGAGGTGGACTTGCTGCTAAGGAGTTTGGTTCGACAATCAGGAAGGCCTGGCTTTGTAAACACTCTTCTAAACATGAGTTTCCTTCAGTGTCTGTTCTCCCAGAATGGAGATCTGAACCTTTAATGTAAAGTGTAGGGCCCAGCAAATACCCAGCAGACACCACCCTACCCCGGTGCCCCACACAGCTGGAGAGACCAGCCAACTACACCGACTGCTGCATTGGCAGAAGCCCTGCATGTGCGCCCCACTCCCACGAAGTCACGGGTGCCTATTTTTAACACTGATTCTGGTTTAAAACTGACAGAAAGGGTGTTGGCTAGAAAAGTCTGAGCTAGGCCAAAGGTAGAGGCTCCCAAATCTCTCTCCTCCACTCTCCTTGCTGATCTTAAGGACTGGGTCTCTGAATCACAATGCTCAGCTTTGAGGGGGGTTAGGGGCATGGGTGTGGAAAGGAGGGGATCCACTAACTCAGATGGGGGGAGACCCAGAGGAAATGCACTATGAGCCCAGTAAGCAGATAATGAGTCAAACCAGGACCCTTGTGAGAATGACAAGGGAACCATGCATAATTTACGTGGAAAACAGGCTTCTGGCAGGGCTGTCTGGGCACCTGGGGTACTGTCCACCTTGACTCCGAGTGAGCTTCTGAAGTTCACCAACCCTTCCTAATTTACCTTCATGTTCTTGGTGAAGAGCTTAATATGTGTTTAATTGCCATTGGTTCTATTAGAGTTGAATTAGAATGGCCATGTCAAAGACAGCAAAGCATTAATTCTTCAGTCTTTTTTGTTTTTATGCTGGTTTATTCTCACAAAGCTGTGTGTTTTATACATTTGACACTGGTCTAACTATTTGGTTTGTGCATGGAAATTCCCTGTGAACAACTTGCTAACGACTCTCTGTTAAACATATCAGGATCAAATAGTGCTCTGAACAACACTAATATTGTCTTATTTTTCTATGTATTCATTTTTATTATGAAACCCACTCAAAGGCTTAACCGCTTATCTTGTACCTTTGAGAATAATAATCGCCCTTTTCAAGACAGTCATTATTTAAGCATACAATATCTTCAGCATAAATACTATTTCCCACGATCCTAATTAGGTTTGAATAGTCAGTGCATGGAATAAGAGATATCTTTCTAAACATAGGCCTGGATTTGTTTTTGAGCTGATTTGAAATATTTGAATAATCTATTATTTTATGTATATAAAATGTGATCATTAATAAGAAAAAGACAACGTTCAACATTTAATCCAGCAGTCATATGTTTTAAGCATGTCACAAGAAAATCCATATTCATCACTATAATGACAAGAAATACCATTTGGTTGTATTATTAATCTATAGACTTGATCACTTACAGGGGTGGGCTAAATGTGGCTGCCAGTGACGTCAATCATTCAGAATGGCTGCGCCATCTGGGAGGGGCATCAGTCACTCACCTCGACATCTGGGCCTCTCTTCGCCAATGCTCCAAGTTCCATTTGCTTGGCACTGCACCAGCCTCTGGCTCTCCAGGAAATACCCAGGACTGCAGCTGAGCACGACCTGAGCTCCATACTCATTCAAGGATCCCGAAACCAGTCTCCAGGTGACGTGATCTGAGAGCTGAGCCTCAATGCTGGGACAAGTTACCGCTAGAAGAGAAACATAACAACACCATTTTTTTTCTCAAAGGGTCAGATCCTGTTTGTTTTTAATGTTAAGACCTTCTCTATGAAACTGATCTTTCTGTGCAAAACAGAAGCCATTATCTACGATTTCAGGTACTTTTCTCTACCACCCACATAGTCACAGGGGGACGATCCTGCATATAAATTGCACTTGACAGCCTCCACTGCAGGGCCATGGGTGACCTTGCAGTGACATTGTGATGTAAAGGGGAAAAAAATCACCCACACAACGTTGCTCAGCTCATTTGGATGGAAGATCTTCATCAGGTAAATGAGCACATGCATAGAAAAATCTTGCATATAATTTGTCTCCATTTCCTCCGAGGAATGTGGAATAGAATTGAGTAATTGAAAACCAGCTTGGACACAAGTTATCAGAAAAGCAGGTGTCCTCATTCCCTTCCTTCTTATGAAACACACCTATATTTTACATATATGTGAATATATTCTTTTTTTTTTTTAATATTTTATTGATTTGACAGACAGAAATCACAAGCAGGCAGAGAGGCAGGCAGAGAGAGAGGAGGAAGCAGGCTCCCTGCGGAGCAGAGAGCCCGATGCGGGGCTCGATCCCAGGACCCTGAGATCATGACCTGAGCTGAAGGCAGAGGCTTTAACCCACTGAGCCACCCAGGCGCCCCTATGTGAATATATTCTGTAAGTTATCGGATTTATAGGCACACTGCATTAATACTGGGCAGACAAATGTTCAATAGATCTCAGAGGAGACAATCTTTTCCTGCTCTTAGGAGAAGGCCTAGAATTACAGTAACTACTTAATAAAGAGCAGAGGCTACAAATATGACTACAGCGATGATATCAGGAAAGGTGGTAGGCTTCCCATTCCGGAGTGGGCTTCGAGGATCTGCAAAGATGCTGAAAATATATGCAAAAGTTAATGTATGTGAGTATATATATTTTCTGAAAGGTTCTGAAAGGGACTCCACTTCCTCAAATAGGAATACCCAGCACAGTAAATCACCTTCAGAATTGACCCCACAGATTTATTTGTTGAGCCTGGATGAGGCAGCTAGAAAAACCATAGCTTTTTCAGAATGATATTAATAAATAATTTTACTTATTAAAAGTAAATTAAATTGAAAAGTAAATTCTGTACAAGTTTATTATATTTAATTAGGCATATTCAAATGTTACAAAAATCTCATCGAATCTTCTATCATTAATTTACCAATACTATGTGCAAATAAACTGAAAAAATGGACTTTTTGATATTATTATGATAATGTTTCAATGAGGTTTAAAAAGTGAAAAGGACTTGCTAATTTAGGAGTAACCTTAGATCCATTGCCCTTAAATGTTTTTAAATAAAATGATTATCTAAAATTTATATGCATTCAAAAATGCCCATTCAAAAGTCCTACGTGTGTGACTTGAAACCATAAAAATCCTAGAAGAAATGACAGGCAATAATTTTTTTGACATTGGTTGTGGAAACATTTTCCTAGATACGTCTCCTTCGGCAAGAGAAGCAAAAGCAAAATTAAACTATTGGGACTGCACCAAAATAAAAAAGCTTCTGCACAGCAGAGGAAACTATCCACAAGATAGAAAGACAATCTCCTGAACACAAGAATATATTTGCAAATGATACACCCAATAAGGCTATAATATCTAAACCATATGAAGCACTTATATGACTAAACACCAAATAACCCAATTAAAAAACGGGCAAATGACCTGAATAGACACTTTTCCAATGAAAATTATAGAGGGCCAAAAGACACATGAAAAGAGGCTCAACATCACTAACTAGCAGGGAAGTACAACTCAAAACCACAATGAAATACCATGTCACACCTGCCAGAATGGAAAAACTCATGAAACAACAAATATTGGTCAGGTGGTGAAAGAAAGGGAACCCTCACACGCCGTTGATGGGAATGCAGACTGCAGCCACTGTGATAAACAGCTTGGAGTTTCCTCAAAAAATTAATAGAATTACCATTTGCTCCAGTAATTCCTCTACTGGCTATTAACCCAAAGAAACCAAAAACACTAATTTGAAAAGATGCCTGCTCCCTTATGTCTATTGCGGAATTATTTACTATAGCCAAGAATCTGGAAGCAGCGTAAGGATCCATGGAAAGATGAATGAACAAAGATGTGGGGTACGTACACACATACACACACACACACACACACACACAGAGGAATATTACTGAGCCATAAAAGGAATAAAATGTTGCCAGTTGCAATAACATGGATGGAGCTAGAGAGTGATGCTAAGTGAAATGAGTCAGTTGGAGAAAGACAGATACCATTGGATTTCGTGCATATGTGGAATTAAAGAAACAAAACCAAGGACAACAAGAACAAGAGATAGACTCTTACAGAAGCAAAGCAGGTGGTCGTCAGAGGGCAGGTGGGTGGGAGACGGGGGGATGGGTTGAGGGGATTAAGAGCACATTTACTGTGATGAGCACTGAGTAAGGTACAGAGTTGTAGAATCACTACATTGTACACCTGAAACTAATATAACACTGTATGTTCATTGTAACTGAATAAGAAAACAATAGAACTTGCATGGATATGCAAGCATTTTATGTAATGATACAAGTTTTCTCTAACTGGGATACCTTTAGAATTCCAGGCAAGATGACGATTTCTGAAAAGTCTCTGGTGCCTTTAACCTTGTAAATCCGTAACTGGGCTTCAATCCCACTGCCCGTTTCAAATAAAATTCATTTCATTTCACCAAGAAGGGTGATTCTAAAACGAACCTGACCATTTTCCGTTGCTCCAACTAACTTTCCAAGCTCTACTTCTCGTAGGAAGGATGCGATGCGGGCGTGCCCAGGGGAATCGGTCATTTTCTTGAGCTAATATTACCTACAGTGGTGATTGCCACATTCTGCATGATTACCTCTCCCTTTCTGAAAATGCTATTTGCTTTGCTTTGTAATTATCCGACTCTGGTTTAATTGTTCGCTTGGATCTCTTCCTCCCTGGTAGGCCATAAGCTCTTTCACTGTAAACACTATGTCTTCCCCACTTTTTCTTGAGTATTCTCCTTGCCCTTAAACAGGTGCTGGTGACGTATTTACACACATGTGCGTGTGTGTGCGTCTGATTTGGAAAATAATGTACTAAGAAGATGTAGCAGAAAAACAAAAACAAAAAACAACAAAACCCCCCAAAAGTGGAGGTGAGAAGTGGAGCAAGGGGTGTGGAAAAGCTGAGAAAAGAGAGAAGGGAGACTTGAATGGAGATTTAATGTGGATGTTCACGCGTCCTTTTGTTCTCCAAAGAGGGGGGCAGGGGAAGGTTCTTGGAAACTGTCGCCATTATGATTCTGTTTAATGTTTTTCAAGATGCCCTGAGGGAGCAAGGGTAGCCGGTGTCTGAGTGTGAAGGAGCGAGGACACGGTCTGGGGCTGAACTCCCAGGGCAGGTAAACCACGTTGGTGGCAGACGACAGTTTCCTCCAGGCAGGGGGAAGGGACCGCTGGACAGTCTGTTCTAAGTGCATGTCTGCATCCACGTGCAAACCACACCAGCTGCCCCAGGCACCAGGGAGCCCTGAGCAGGTGCGGCCAGTAAAGGGTGGGGGAGGGGGTGTCACAGGAGGCTGTGCCCATGGAGTCCTTGGCCTGCTGGCAGGGCAAACAGCAATCCTGTGCCTCAATGCGGGGCCTTGTGCAAGGAAACGGGATGCTATGCAGGCCCCAAATACCGCTTCCATTCTCCCCTTGGTGTTTCTGTGAATTGAGCAGCCCCAGTCGCCCAGGTCCAAAACCTGACTCTGGTTTTTTCGTCTCTTCTCCCCAACCCTCCCTGGAGGGGACAGATCTGCTGACCCTCCCACATCTCCCTGTCTCCTGCCAAAGCTCACCCCCCGCCTCCCACCTGTCCACAAGCAAGCTCTTACTTTAGGTGAAAATCTCTACCTGTGTGCCCTTCAAGGAATTAAAAATAGGTATGTATTTCTCTTTCCACTTTTTCATTAAAGACCTGAAAGTTGTCCTTGTAAGTTTGAATAATTGACAGCGTGTGACAAGCAAATTATGTTAACTATTTATACCTCAAGTAAAAAACCAAAACCAAAAACACTTTTCGTCAGATCCAAGACAATAAAAAAACAGCAATTCAACACTTCCAAATACTCATTTTTACAGAATACATGTCTACCCCCAAATTTATTCCGTTCTGTATTCCCTTGAACTGTCCTATTTCATAGTCCCCACAGAAATGTGATCTGAGGTTTGAAAGCTTTATAACTAGTCCTGTCATATTTAACAACAGCAAAGTTTTGTTGTCACTCTATTAATAATATATAATTGATCACATTAAAGATATAATGATTTTTATGATTATTTTAAAAGAAGAAAGTGGCATTTCATTGACAATACGCTCCGCTATTCATTTTGACACTCATGACTCATGCTGAGCGTTGTTTGCTTAGGCATTACTGGTCTTTAGAAAGAGACAAACTTTACCTTCAATTTTATTGCTACTTTTTACTTTTTACAAGTGTTTTGTTATAAATATTTTATTCCTGTTGAGAAAACTTGGCATAAATCAGAAGGTAAAGGAAAGTTTCTTAGCGATTTCTCTCTCAATGCTTCACCCTCCTCTCTGGCTGTAACACCAAATACCAGCATTACCAGAAACCGATGGAGAGAAAACTCCCTAAATGCCACTGGAGACAAAAAGCCGGAAGCCACTAGACTTCCACAAAGGAAGCCCCTCATTTCCCTGCACTCGAGCCAGCGTTCTGTGTTTTCACCCCTGTTTGCTGCTTGGACGGTTGTTAGTCTGTTTGCTTATTTCTCCTTGTTGTTGTCATTTGGATTGTTGGTTTCTTTCTGCTCCTTAGGTTTCCAGGTAAATTTGTATGGAAACACCCAGATGGAAAATGCACAAATTACTACTGCACAGTTCAACGGGTTTTTACATTGTAGACACCCTTCATGTGGTCGGCACCAACCTAAAGAATCAAGAAAGTTAGCTGTACCCAAGAAGCTCACCCGGGCGGGCCCGCATCAGCACCACCTGCACAGGCTTCAGGGACAAAAGGGATGTCATCCGACCTCTAAGGACAGACACGTGCCCTCTAACACTACACAAACTTTGCGCATGTCCTTGGATGAGTGCATCTGTGGGCAGGTTTCTGAGTGGTATTTTCGACATTGACACCTGCTGCTGAGTCTTCTCTCTAAACAATGCATCGACTCCCCAAGTTCATCAGCAACATATTAGCCCACCCGTTGCTTCATGTTCTTGTCACCGACGTGTCTGTAGTCTTCTGTATTCTATAAACCTGCAGGTCCCGACGTGGGAGGCTAGTGGCGGCCAACAGACACTCTGCGTTCTTCTTACTGAAGTTCTCTAAACTGTCTGTGTTTCATACACATCCTTCCAATATCTTCGCCCTTTCTGGATTTGTCTTGACCAGGCTTGTAAACATGTGATTTGAGAGATGGAATATGAAAATTTAACGCAGTCCCGTGTATCTTCTTTTTCCTTTGGTACCAGAGATCTGTGTGTCGTTTTGAAGTCCTTCCCTAACCCAAGCTCATGTAGGGGGATGACAGAATCTGTGAGGCTGTAGTTTTACAGAAGCTTTACATCTGACCTTTCTCACTTCCGTCTGTGATCACCTTGCATCAATTTTGTACACGCGGGAACACAGGGCTCAAGATTTGTCTTTTCCATATGTGTTTCCAGTGAACCACTCGCTCCCTAAACCACCTTTTCTCACATTGTGCCTTTGTCGGAATTCAACCCAGTGTGTCCTGGACTCTGTGTCCTCTGCCCCAGCTCTCCCCTGTCCCAGACTTCACCGGCTTAATTCCAGTGCCTGCATGAAAAAACCAGACATCGGGAGCTCTAAGACTATTCCACATGGCCTCTGCTCTGCGTGTGGATGCAGGAGAAAGTGCAGTGCACACAGCGGGGCTGCGCCAGCGAGTGTAGTCCCGGGAACCCCTGCAGGGTGGGCCTTGAGCCTCGGGAAAAGGGGTGGAAGGGAAATGAGGGGGGAGGCATGCAGTGAGTGCGGACGTGGTTGTTGCTGGATGATGAGACCGCACGTGGCTTTGCCTCCTTGTCACTTCTTCTGTGGGCCCCAGGCTGCCCACACTGGAGCCACGCCAGAGAACAGCCCATCAGCTGATTGGAGGATTTAGGACTATGAGCCTGATGACCATAAGAGTACATTTATTTAAAGAAAATAATGAAAAATGAAAAATCGGCTGGAAAAAAATGAAAATTGAAAGAATTTTTTTTTTAGGAAAAAACTCAAAACAGTCAAACTAAGAGCCCATGAAAGAACACGCTGTGTGTGGTACAAAAACACACAGAGACGCGCACACACACATGCGTACGTACCGACACGAGCTGTGCACGTACACAACATTTATCGTGTAAACGATAACTGCACAGTTAAAAAGTCAGTGCGCAATTACTTCACAAGGGGTTACTGAGAGAAACAGAGTGTTCTTGTTATATTCTTAACTTTTTATTTCTTCCCACGACATCCCTACCTGGCGGGTAAAAAGGAAAGGAGAACAAAAATGTAAGCTACAGGAGGAAGGCAAACGCAGGTGCAGAAAATGACGCGTGGGCCGCTGGATGTTTTGCTCCATGGGGACGTTCCCTTTGGGGACATTACGCTCAACAGAAGAATGGGGTAAGTGTGACTGAGTATCTGCGGGACGGCAGAGTCAGGGGAGTGGAGCTAAGGGCTCAAGCAAGGAGCCCAGGAAGGGAGGAGGAGCACGCTGAGGTCCCGGGGGTCAGTTTCTGTGGTTTCCCACTCTGGCCCTGGGCTGGCCCCCCAGTCAGAAGCCAGCTCTGTGGGAACATGTGTCTCTCCTAAGACGTACAAAGACAACGTGGAATTATAGTCACAGGCCAACACAGAGCACTGTGAATGCCACTGCGCTGAGAGTTTGAAAAACACTTCATTCTTCCTTCGGAGCCTCTTAGACTGGAACTCATGGGGTTTGGCCCATGCCCCTGCCCGTCCTCCCCAGTTACCTGCAGCCACAGACGGCTGCTAAGGATGGCTGCCGCTTCTGCAGACTTGCATTCATGTCGTGTTTTCCACAAAGTCCCTTTCCCGTGGCATACAGAATTGTACGTACAACTTCACACGAAGCTGATCCTTGCAACAACACCCCGGCAGGGACAACGTGTTTTCATTGTTGAGTCATATTTCATGGATAAGGCAGTCAGCTCAGGCTCACCCAAACCAGGCCAGAATCTTCACGCTGTCCTGCCTTTTATTTCTCTGACCCCGTCATTTCCTCCGCTACTAGAAACAATGCAAGAACGTCGTGTTTGTCCCACATGACTAAAACAAGTGATGCCGGACATGGTCTTCAGAATTAAGTCAATGAGGACTCTGGGCGCACTAGCCTATGAATGTTGTAAAAATAATAACATAATTTAAAAAAAGAGTTTTAAAAGATTAGTTCATCTGGAAAATGTACCGAGAGAAAGCATCCTCTTTACATAAATCTTACAAATCAGTTTTTATGACAATCGTAAGTGAATAAGTTGCCGGGTCTACTTTAGGGAAATTAAATACTTTCGATAAATATAGGTTTAAAAAATAAATTAAAAATGTAGACTTGGCTGGCTTGGTAGAAAGTACACAGTCCGCCAGTTGACCTTATGTTCTTTCCTTTACAAAATGCAGGGGCGCTTGAGTAGCTCAGTCGGTGAAGCATCTGCCTTTGGCTCAGGTCATGATCCTGGGGTCCTGGAATCGAGTCTCGCACTGGGCTCCTTGCTGGCAGGAAGTCTGCTTCTCCCTCTCTCACCCCCCCTTCTCATGCTCTATCTCACTCTACCAAATAAATAAATAAAAATATTTTAAAAATAGGAAATATAGATTCTCTTCTGTCACCTTAAAGAAAACAATTCTCATGGAACCATTTTCCTGTATTTCGACAAGTTCCAGAGAACACATGTTCCCAACCATTCCCAAGTATTTGACAGTTCATAGCACTAAGTGTTGATGATCTTGACAAAGTAAATATCCCAAAATGATACTTCTCAGATCAGCTCAGCTGAAGTGCAGACCATGCAAAGCTCCTGTGCACAAAAAGGGGAAACACATTTCTCTATCTTGTGAATATTTCAGCGACAACACAAAATATTCGGCATTGTACCTGAGAAATCCCAGCTTTTACTCTTACCATGAGTGATTCTGATTTATGATAGACTCACTCAGCCAGTGGCAAAGCACAAAGACTAACAGTTGTTTTTGTTTAAGATATTCAGACAACGACAGCATTCCACTACACATAAAAGTCCTTCAGCCTCCCCACCCCCATAAATTACAGACACGTAGCATAAATCTTCTGGAATATTCCAATCAGCCCCTGCATGCCAGGATGCAATTGTCATTTCTCATTTAACAACAGATTCTCCCCCATCATACTCAATGCGGGTAAGTTCAAGCACATTTAATTAGATTTGTAAAATTACAATTAGATGCCATTGGAGTAAAATGATTTAAGCAGCCTCATGATGTTCTTCCTACTCACAACTTAAGTGAAGTTTCAGCATGTCAGCAACGATCTGTCCTCCCTGGACAGGGGAGGGAGAAGTCGTTTTCTGTTCTGGAGCATTAGAAACTGAAGAACACGCCTGCTTTGGTGTAGGTAAATAATGAATATAGGGTCTTCGGGGGGAAGCACCATACAGAGTCAATGGAAATGCATTCCACACCCTCCAATTTCAACATCACTCACTGTGGCAGGAAGTCCCTTGACAAAGACTGGATTGAGAGTATGGGATGCTTAACAGAATAACTTGGTTTGGGATTTTTGTTATATCAGATTTTAACGAAATGCTTAGTGTGTGTTATTTAGAGTAAGAGTAGTGAGGGGCGCCTGGGTGGCTCGGTCAGTTAAGCATTGCCTTGCGCTCAAGTCATGATCCAGGGTCCTGGGATCGAGTCCCACATCAGGCTCTCTGCTCAGTCGGGAGTCCCCTTCTCTCTCCCCCTCTCCCTTCTCCCTGCTTGTGCTCTTGCTCTCTCTCAAACAATAAATAAATCTTTAAAAACAGAATAAGAGTAGCAAATTAGTAAAGAACGAAATCATGGAGTTTTAAATGCAAACTTCTAACAGGTAATTTATGGGTCCCCTGAGAGCAATCAACTTTTCACCCTCAGACCAAAAATGTCCAAACACTTCAGAGCTCCTACCCACCCCCTCTGCAAGGTTCCCGACTAAATCTAAAACCTCTGAACATTCTTATATTCTGGCCCTGAAATTGCCGGACTTCTCATTCTGGAGACTACTGCCTTTTTCAATTATGAACTTCATCCAAAAGCCTCTTGAGATCAGACATTTTCTGCCCCAGTCTTCTCATGATTTTGCTGCTATGTTAGTCCTAATAAATATATCTTAGTCGAGTCAGACCCTAGAGCATTTACATAACTGACTGTAGCTATGCCAAAAAACTAATATTCCAACTCTATTGTGGCGTAAACACCTTCCAGGAAATCTGTTCCCAATAAGAAAACAAGACCAGTATTGAATTAACCTCATCCATGTAGTGATAATGGGGAATATGGTTCAGAATTTTTTTGTAATTCCATAATCTAGGTTTGCCAGTAGAGCTATTTTTTTAATTACCCGAAAGGCTTATTTTTAATTATACTAAATGAGCCTAAACCGCCCCCTGGACAGGATGAAAGGTGCTGCTAATCTAAGTGTAGATTAAAAGTACAAAATCTCGGTGTTTCACAATGTCATTGACTGCGCTTCCAACAAAGGAATCCGCAACACTGGCGTCACTGTTTTATGAGCCCCACTTTCTAAGGTCATGGTTTCAGTAGGCACCGGCAGTCCACACTGAGCCAGCTAGTAGTCAGTTCCTATATCCAGGGACATCTTTAGAGTTTTGGGGGAAAGAAAATTGCTTGCTCAAAAATATTTAATGCATTTGCTTAAATATTCTTTCCCATTTCCCCTAGTGAGAACTGCCTCCTTGCATTCTTTTAAATAAGAGTCTAACAATGTCTCCTGGGTAATTGTAGGTTATGATGAGTGTGACCTTAAATCCGAAAATTATTGTATATATAGCACAGTTAGTGCCATGAGAGCAGGGCCAGGACCCTGCCCGAAGACCCCTGAGCTCTATTATGGAGAGAAACCGTACAAACTAGGGATTGGTGTCTATGCTCATGGTCATTCAACTAATGTAAGGCACGGGGAAATGCTGTATGAATGGTGGAAGATCCCTGCTTTATTGGTCAGATCCTCAACCGTTAATGCTCTGGATACAGGCTGGCAGAGACCTGAAGGAGAAGGTAATAGAAGAGTGGGCAGCCATGGATGCTTCCAGAACGCTGGCGGTGCTTTGCTGTAGAAAGGATGAGGGAGGCGTCAGGGAAGCTGGTGTGTAAGAAGGCACGGCCCTAGATTCAGTGGGAGTAAAGGGTCGGCTGCGTCCTCTGACTCTTGCACTATGATGATGTCAGCACGGAACAAATTATGATGTCAGTACAACGAAGGTTGCACGTACATGCATTCCCTCCATGAAGACTCCACACACAGAGGATCACGTGTTGCATCATGACCACATTGGAGAAGAGGCTCAACTGGAAAACTGGAGACCCGAAAACTGCCTTCTAGCAATGCTCAAATTGTTTCTGAATTCTTACAGCTCAACGCATAATATCGCACATGGCATCTGGTTACGTTCTTCTTCAAAAGCGTCAGTACGGGTGGCAGATGAATGGAAACATTATTTTTGGATGGCACGTGATTAAACATTTAGAGGAACCAGCATCACATCGTTTTGTGGGGAGATTTAGTTCAAGAACTCATAGAGCTAGGAGTCTGTGTTATGCTTCCTATCTTCCCATACTTCAGGTTTAGAATCTTCATATGAAAGTTAAAAGGTCAATATACCTATATTTAGTAAAATTAACAAACTTATCATTCAATGGAATAGAATTAGTTATGTACAGAATATGCAGAATCATCTTTAAAGTGTTGTGTTCAATACATTAATTCCTCAAAATAGATATACATATATGTGTGTGTGTATTATATATATATATATATATATATATGAAACACACATGCACAAATTCAATGTTTCAGGATTATTCTGCATTTCAATAAGTACATGCTCTCTCTGAGCCTGAACCAGGTGTAGAAGCATTCTGGAGCAAGAGGCAAGGAGCAGAGAGCCCTGGTCAGCCGAGAGCAGCCTGCCTGGCCCAGCACACATCTCAGGCTACTTGGCTGGGAAAAGGCTCAACTGTCCAGCCTGAAAGAGTGAAAACCTCTCCTGCTCATGAGTCACTCTGGTTACACGGCAGCAACTTAAAAAACAGTCATATAAACAAAAGCAAAAACAGTTTCCTCACTCCTTGTTTGACAGGGGCCATGAGAATCACTGGACAAGTCATTATAAAGATACAGCCCCGAGGCAAACAGACAAACACACCTGCTGTGCAGTGTTGACGTTTCTTAAAGATGAAACAATAGTAACATAGCCCAGTTCCTAGGGACGGCAAATGACCTGCACAAAACAAGACCCAGATTTACCACTGAGCATTAAAGGGCAAATTTTTCTTTCTCATGTTTACCAAGGAGCCAAGGGGAACCTGGCCACAACTCCAGTTAAAACACAAAAAGCTGGACTAAGTCATGTCCAATCTTTGCAAATAAAAGAAGCAGAAAAATCATAGAGTAAAACCCGGCTTGTTCTACAGAAAAGGACTGAATCTAATCTGAAACGATATCTGAACTCCAACAGAGCGTCAAGATCTCAAACATGTTCAGCAACAGGGTCAAGTGTGCACGGCCTGCCGTGCAGCCTGGAAACGTTTCATCCCAGCAGAAGGCTCAGTAGCTGAGGTTGGGCACTACTTGATGGCCGCCGGGAAGAGGCTTCGCAGGCGGCCGCCATGCCTCCTCGCCTCGCAAAGAGCTGCACAACCCGCCCCACAAAGCGATGCGTCCCACCATCAAGGAGCAGAAACTGGCCAATCATCTAGCGGACGTTTCTCAACTGTGTGTAGGCTCACCTAACACATCAGAACCCTGCCAGCCGGACTCCCATGCAGCCGCCCGCTCGGTTCCCCTGCAGCAGCCCCGGGCCCAACCAGGGCGGGCTGGACGTGGGGCAGTGCAGCGCTATGGCGCGCTGCAGGGTTGTCTGGCTCTGACCCCACCTCCCTGTCTGGCCATCTTTCCGAATCTGGTAACAAACACACTTGGAAGATAAGGATAGATTCATGCCTCCCATCTCATACATAGACATTTCCTTTGCTTTTCCTTTCAGCTTTGTATGTGTTCTTTAAATACACATGCACAGGAAGGTTATGGATTTAGATCAGGTGAGAACTGCACTGTTCTTCACCAAGTTTGCTCAGATCTTAACCAAAGTGCCTTGTAAATGCACAGTGTAGGCAGGACGAGCCCTTCATGGCAGCCACATGTGCAGACCTGGCCCGGGGACAAGCACGGAAGGGCCGGTGCCAGACGGACGCTCTCAGTCCCGACTCCCTCAAGGTCCAACTGCGCAACCCTGGGGAGGTTTCCACTTCGGGGTCTCCAAGTCCCATCTGCATGATGGGGATAATAATAGTGCTTCGAATGTCTGTTAAATTTAGGACTCCAAGATCAAAAGCATATCAGATGCTTATGACCGTGCCTGGCACACAGTGGAAACTCAATGATGCCAGATGGAGAACTGATTATATAACACAGGGCTTCAGGGACATGATTTAGGATAACACGATGTTTGTCAAGGGGTTAAATGTGAAGTATACCATGAGCTCTACTCTGAAAATGGGGGTAATCAATAGAGACAACATGTAAGCAATTTTTAGTCCATTTTTTAAGGGACTAAGTGGATAAATATACATCCCCCAAATATTTTACACAAAATATTCTTTTATATCTGCAAGCACACATATGTGCGTTACAGATGTACACACATATACATTTATTTAATATAAATACATACATATAGAATATGCACATGCATACATCTATTTCTAAGCGTGTGATACACATGCGTGAGTACGCACACAAGCATTTACTCACGCACACAGGCGTGTATGTGATTATAAGTGCACATACGGTTATAAAATGTATTATACACAGACGGATGCGTTCACCTACATATATGCTGATGCACACACAGCTAACTAGCCAAGTAGTAGATAACTGTCTATATCTAATCTTAGTTTTTCTATGTTTGAGCTATTTACAGGTCATATGAAGCTATTTGGTATGGCTTTAACGTACTCTTCCTTTCCCAAAACACACAGGCATTGCATTTGTTCAGGTAACATGCTCGTGGTGCCTGGCGCATAGTAGGTCTCTGATAAATTATCCATGACGAAATTGCTTCACTGACTAACACCAGTGGTTAAAAAAAGAAAACCTATACATTGGGACTAGGACTTTGAATTCATTTCTCCTTAGAAGACAGTTTTAATGGTTTTGCTTTCTCCTAAAGGCAGAGTATATTATGCATGCCTATTCATCATTCGGCCAAACTGTTAAACCCCCACATTAATACCAAGAGCCTCCCTCGTTCTATTATGCCACCGGCATGAATCATATCTTCAATGGTCCAAACTCGGTCTCAGTAAACAATTAAAATGAAAAGAAATGAGCCTCAGGCACTTGCCTGGGAGATCTTCCTGATCGGGGGATGTGCAAACTGAAAAAGTTATTTATTACAGGAAACCTGTGGGCCACACCAACTGATTTTATTTACCATGTACATTTACTATGTATCAAAGCAGAAGTGTTCCCTTTCTCCTTAGAGTCCGCGCAGTGATGTACGTGCCACTGCAGACGGTAAAGAAACAAAATCCTGTCGTGTCAACCAAGCACACAGAGGAACCAGCCTGGGGGAAAGACGCATTTCAGAGCTCCATAGTAACCAAATTTGCTGACCCTGAGACAAAGTTTTATGCTTACTCTGCGCAATTTCTTTAATTTAAATTAAGTGAAGTAAACACCACCCCGCCGAGATTAAATAGGTTTCCAGTCTCTGAATACCAAAGAGCTTAAATAAAATATCTATGCCTCCCTTTTGTAAAATCTAACAGACAATAAGGAGACAGGAAATACTTGAAAGTTTCAATCAATATTTAGAAAACTGGGGGCTGATTTTCCATTTCATCACAAAAACTCCGAGTCTTGTCTGTGTCCCCAGACAGGTTCTGGGCTTTCCAACCGCCCAAAGCACCCCCCTACCCATCAGTACCACCACATAGCTTTGCCCGGGGCGGCAGGGACCTCCAACCGGCAGTTTAGGCACAATGAAATACTTCCCTCGGTGTTTTTGTAATGATCAATCACGTTTACTTGGTTGCAAATTGCAGATTTGGGCTATCTCAGTTATTTGCTTTCTTTTAAATCAGTAAGATAAGGAAAGCAATACTTTCTCCACAGGATTGTTTTTATAACTGAAGGACGTAGCACAGACACATTTGACATGGAAAGCTATATTGTGCCTCTTTTCCTCCTAATCTGACATAGTTGGCTCTTTATGTTGGAGTTTATGATGGCGACCCGTTTATTGCCAAATAGAAACCACTTGCACTGGCATTCTCCATTGGAGACCAAGCTGTAAAGCAGCGTTAAAAACCCGGGTGTGCATAATGGCTTAACCCAATGAGGTACGGCCTTAACACAAATATGGCTCACACATAAATAGTTTGGCTTGTACAGAAGGCATTCTGTCCAGCATGTGTTCAGGACGAAATAATTCAACTTTACAGTGACACACTAACGGTTCTTGCTCACTGCATCCATCTGAAGTAACAGCCTTTAATTAATCCAAAGATAATGTTTTATTGGTTAAAATACAATGCCATAAAGACACCACTGAGACTCTATGTCTGTGATCCCCAATAAGCTGGATTATCTTTAGGAAATATGATGGCTGTAAAGCTTTCCCTATAGCTTTACAAATCATGGAAGTATCTGTGTTCATCAGGGCATTTTTAGTAAAATCAATTATGTCCCCAGAAATATTTACAACCAAAAAGAAGATTGATTTTGTAGGAAAATGGAAAATATTTTTCAATTAAGTTTCCAAATTTTTGCAGTCATTTAAATACATTTTGAAAAAAGTGTCATTTTGTATTCTGTTTTAACCAAATAAAAACAAAAGTGAGAAGTCACTGTGATACTGGCAAAAAAAAGAATGACACATAGATAGATGGAGCAGAAAATTAAATCTCCCAAACACATAGTAAACTGATCTTTGGCAAAGGAGCAAAGAGCAATACAAACGCAGCACATCTAGACTTTGGATAAATAGTGTTGGAGCAGCCAGACATCCTCACGGCAAGACCAAGACAGGCGCGGACCTTATACCTGCCCCCAAAGCACATTGAAACGGATAAAAGACCCAAATATGAAGAATAAAACTCCTAGAAGGGAAAACATAAGTGATCCTTTATTGGGGGGATAACTCTTTAAGGACAACACCAAAGGCATGTTCCATGAAAGAGCAAATTGATAACCTGTACTCCATTAAAATTGAAAACTCCTGCTCGGAAAGACACCATCATGAGAATGAGAAGACAGAAAGACACCATCAAGAGGATGAGAAGACAAGCCAGAGCCTGGGAAGAGACACTTAGAGAAAGCATCTCTGATAAAGGACTGGTAGCCAGAATTTTCAAAGAACTCCTACAGCTCAACGATAAAGCAAACATCTTGATTAAAAGCAAGCAAAAACCCTACCTATAAAGCTCACCAAAGAAGGTAGACCAATGACAAATAAGCACATGAAGCTATGTTTCCCAGCATATGCCACCAGGGAAATGAAAGTGAGCACAACAGGAGATACCCCGACACACATATTTGACGGCTAACATCCAGAACGCTGGCAAGACTGAATGCTGATGGGGGCGTGGAGCACCAGGAACTCTCACCCATTGCTGTGGGGGAGGGTGTAAAATGCACAGCCGGTTTGGAACGCTCAACTTACTCTTACCATATGACTCAACAATCATGCTTCTTGGTATTTATGTCAAAAGAGTTGCAAATGTGTGTCCACAGAAAACCTGCACCCGAATGCTTATACCAGCTTTATTCATGAGAGCCTACACTAGGAAGTAAGCAAGTGCTCCTTCAGTTGGGGGGAATGGATAAACTGTGATCCACCCAGACAACGAAATATTGTGCACCAAAAAGAAATTAGCTATCAAGCCATGAAAAGACATAGAGGAACCCTGAATGCATGTCACTAAGTGAAAGGAACTATTCTGAAAAGGCTACATAGTGTATGATTCTAACCATAGGACATTCTGGAAGAGGCAAAACTATGGAGACAGGGAAAAAGATTAATGGTTACCAGGTATTGAGGGGAGGGGAGGAGGGTGGGGCAGATAACAGGCAGAGTACAAAGATTTTTAGGGCGCTGAAAATATGCTTGATATAATATTTACCCATCTGTCCAAACCCACAGAATGTATGATGTCCAGAGTGCACCCTTCTGTAAGCCGAGCTTTGGGTGAAAATGGGGTATCAAAACATATTCATCACTTGTAAAAATGAACCTCTCCGCTCGTTGGGGGGGACTGGCGGTAATGGGCAGGAGGGAGTGTTTGGGAAATCTCTGTTCTTCCTGCTCATTTTCCCTATAAGCCTAAAGTTGTTCTAAGAGACAAAGTCTATTTTTAAAAAAGGATGTAAGAATAAAAATTGCATTTACGTCATTTACACAGTTACCTTGTCATTCATCATATCTTTCTCAGATGCTATACAAATTTTAGATGGCTTTCCCTTTAAGACCTAGCACATACCTGACGTTTTGGCGTAGCACCCAGAGCACTTAAAATAAAAATGATGCCTATTTTCCATCCAAGACTAGTTGACTCAGGATCTCTGAGAGTCAGATCTGGACACTAGTAACGATTACACACATGATTTTATATGTAACCAGAGTGCCAAACCACGGCATTAGGGGAAGGGCACAGGATTAAGAACTAGAGAGAAGGAAATTCAACCCAAACTCTGCCAGCAAGTGGCTTTTACTTCACTGGGAAGGTGGTGTGTGTCCTCCCTCTAGAGCTGTCAGGAGATTTAGAGATAAACTGTCTGAAACATGTGGCACGAGGCAGACACCTTACATTGACAAGGACTGTTCATAACAACCTCTAGGCTGCGTGCAAAGAGAGCGGGGTCTTAAATGCCTAGGAAATTGTTTTCATTACAAGGAGCCCAAAACCTATAATGTTATCAACATCTGTGGGGTTAGGCTCTCATTTTGAGAGAAAAATTTTATCTAGGATTGAACTTAAAAACCTACCAATATATCTTATTATTCTAGTTTCCTATACTATTTTTAATTATAATAAAATAGTTCTTTATTAAATAAAAAAGTGAGAAATATTACTATTGTCTCAACAGTGTCTCACTGTTGAGAGGCCTCACTGACTCTCAGGAAAAGCAATAATTATCTGCAAAATTAAAAAAAAAAAGATGAAAACGATCACAAGGAAAACAAGAACGATGGAGAGAAGTCAACCATGTTCTGTAAACATTTATTTGTTCTTAGCTAAGCAGTTCAAATAATTTTCACATAACCAAAATGCTACACACAAAAAGAGATCAAGAAACCAGTTTTATAACTAGTTTTATAAGACCCTGTGGAAACACTTTTCAAATATCGTAAGAGCAAAAACACTGCTTTTTCAGAAATAGATAGTTTTCAATTTTTAGAAATTGAGTAGTTAGATTACTTCCGGTTTGAAACTAGTTTTAATACAGATACAAAGATACTTGCATGTATATTTTGTGTGCACCCACGTGTGTGTGTGAACTTTGCTCTCTTCAGTTCTGCATTATGGAGTTCATGATTATTTTTTAAGATGACGGTATAAGCACAAGCCCAAACTCCTGACCCTTTTAAGAACACTGTAACATGCCACCCAGAGCTCTCCAGAACTTAGTCTTCACGGATCGCTGACTCACTTACTGAACACCCGTGTGTTATGCAGGGTAGCTGGCACACTAAGAAGCGAGGCACTGCTTGAACCTCGAGGGGTCTATGAAGAGGTGGGAGGCGGATAGAAACTCATGTTGAGTTATGTCTTAATATTTCGCATAGAATGCTATCGCCAAGCTGCATGTCTCAATCTCCTCTCGAAGTCATCTAACCAAACTGGAAATGACAGCATGGCCAAGGTTTGCTGCATCAATCACAGGGTCTAGATCTTGACGGAACCGATGTGATTCTGTCTGCCCAGTTTTCAAGAAGGCTAAGCTTATCTTGTATGGTTGGAGCATTTTCTGGGGAGTAGACTGGTTTTATGTTTTTATTCTTATTGTTTATTTATCTATGTATTTTTAGCATTTTCCCATGTAGATTGGCTCTAATATCACTACAATGCAAGAGGCCGGGGCCTCACTTGCTGTGGAAGAGGGTCTCTGCACTTTGTAATCTGGAGCTCTCACCTATGAATCTCACTCCAAATTAAGTCTGCCAGGATATGCAAAGGCCCCGGACACTCACGTTTACACGTAGGGGGCTTCCCCGTGTTGTTCCATAATCCGTCTTCCCGACACACAGCGGCTGCTTGCTGGCCGGCTTCCAGCTGAAAGCCCTCGTTACATTCATAGGTCACTTTACTATCCAATGTGAACTCGTTGCCCATAAATGAACCGTTTCCTGGGGACTCGGGGATTCCACAGGACACAGCTGGAAAGAAATGGCAGAAACACAGTGATTCTTACAAGATGTTATGGCACTTCCTTGCGCTGTTTCTACGGTTCATGCCCAGTGCGTAGACGAGCAGAGGGCTATTTGTATTTCTAATGTGTGGGATAAGTGGACACATTTTCAACATTTTAAGGATCTTGAGGGTTGATGAGAAGCCATGGAAAACTGCTCAAAATAGAGCATCTGTGTGATTAGGATCCCAGAAGGTAAGTCTGACTTCTGTGAAACCGTTGAAACACACTGAGGTGTTTTTTCTCGGGTGGCCATGCTCAGGATGCCAAAGGGTCATGCTTCCTACTTGATCTAATACTGCAAAGGAAGGAGGGAACAGCAGCTCTACCATCGCAAAATCTACTGATGCCTCGGTGCTGAGATCTCTCAGGAATCAGAACAGAGTCGACAGTCTAACCTCCCCTTATGTGCACCTTCCCCCCCCCCATGACTCCTCTTCCTTAAAACCCCAGACATTTCTAATAAAACACAAATCACTGAGCCAAGATCATTGATGCATCTACAAATATAGTATTTGTTATTTTATAAATTACCTGTTGGAACACAAGCCCTTGAGGAGGAAGGAGGAGAAGGAAGGGAAGGTAGGAGGAGAATGGGAAGGTACCTAGAGCAGAGAGCGCAGTGCTAAGCAGGCTGCTCTCAGGGTGAGGCCACGCAAGAAAGTGGGATGAGGGAATCGGCATGTTTTAAAGACAAGGAAGATGGCAGGAGAGTTTAGGGTAAACACTGCCTTCTTCAATTTCCTAGCTGTGATCCAGACTCACCTACTATGAGATATAAGGAAACAAAACAAAACAAACCAACATAAAATACCTCTCAAGTGACGTGACTATAATTTGCAGTAAAGAAAACAGTAAGAGAGGATAAAGAGATGGAGAGTCACGCCCTACGACGCAAACCGAGCCCAGGTGTCTTGTTAAAGAGAACTTTTCCAATAACTAGTGCACTGCCCTCTGTGTATGTGATCGATATTTAACATATTATTCATCTCATGGATTCTAAGTTTGAGTCATTTAAAAATGTTTCCATATTATTCTAATAAAAAAAACATGTAGCTTGTTAGAGCTGAAAGGATAGGTTGAATGACATTATATAAACTTATAGTTTTACAGATAAAGAAAACTGAGGGTCAGAAGGAGAAAATGACTCGCCCACAGAATCAAAGCAACTCTGTGTAGAACGTGGGGCCACAGAGCAGACCTGTCACTCCCGAGACCACCTTCGAATCCTACGAGAGCCCTGTGAACTACCCGTGGTTCACGCTGAGTCTTCTGGCAGCTCTTCTATTGTTTCTTTAGCACAACCTTCAATAAATACAATGGAAAATTATGAGAGAGGTAAAAAATGTTTACATGTAGAGGCTGATACAGATCAAACTTCTGGAAAGTCCAAGTACTCAAGTTTCTCTTGTGCTTAAATGTCTAATCAGCTATTTCAACCATCTAAAACACACACACACACACACACACACACACACACACACACACACACATATATAATACATATGTAATATATATTACTCTAATAAACATTCGCAATAGATGGAGATAAAAATTCAGACATATAGACATGATTTTGGACAAAGTATTTAAAATAATTATTAACTTCTAGCTTTCCAAAGCCATTGCTTTATTGAGGCAATGTACTGAGCATTTGCAGAACGTCCTAATTTATTGAATACAGAGAATGTCCTTTGCGACTGGATCTCTTGGCATCACCCACCCCCTGTTTCCTCACCAATTCCTCTTGGATTTCACTCAAATAATCATTTGTTCATTCTCACAAATCTAAATTTCTCTCCTCGCTGAAGCATGCGCAGTGCCCAGCTACCTTCTAGGTCTCATTTGGGGTGAGCGTCAAATGAAATGACGTTTCTTTGGCAGGTAACATTCTGCAAATATCCATGAAACCCTACCTTAAAGGGATTCATACCCTGGAGGCCAAAACAGAAAAGCTTTCTAACAACTTCTGCTAAATCTGGAAGCTTATTTCACACATGAACCCTGATTCCAAGGACTTAAGGAGACCCACTTTCTGTCATCTGATCAACAGCAGGGAATCTTTGGCCTTGAGCTATGGTTTTGGCCTCTTTAGACTGTCTTAACAGTAGGCTATTTGGCGGGGCTTAAAAAAGGTTGGCAATCAATCAATCATGACATTCTCACACTTCTGATTCAATGAAGATAGATGGCATAACCCTTACAACTTAGGTTCATGGGATAAAGGAGCCTCCCATCAATGTCTAGTATTGTCTCATCTATTCATTCCTTCCAAACATTTTGTAGGATTACTAAGTCGCAGATATTCTTAAGATCACTTTTTAAATGTCAATGACCTAAATGCATATGACTTTCAAAATATGCAGAAGGTTCTTACTTTTATTATAGCTGAAGGGAGTAAATCTTCTTCATTTTTTTTAACTACACGAATATAACATTATAGTTCCCGCCAACCTAAGTGAACAATCACCTACTCATCCCTTAAAATCTGACCTTAAAGTCAGATTTCTATATTAGCTTGTGTCTCTGACATTTGCCAGCTCTATGATTTCAGTTAAAAGGCTTAATGCATGTTGTCTCACTGCTTTGAGGTCAATAAAGGCCACCTCAGAGAAAATGGTGTGGAGTAAATGACATAATGTATACAGAGCAACTACCACTGAGTTCATACAATGTAGGCATCCAATAAATAAGAATGAATCATCAATATTAGTATTAGTAGTTATGTACATGATCATTTGTACTTGTTTTGTAAAGAAAATATGAGTTGATAGGATAAACTCCTTGTAATCTCTTTATTAAAGAGAGAAAAGAGGCAGAGGAAATCAGTAGTAAATCAGTTTACTTCTATTACATACCACGTGAGATAGGTAACATTTTGCTTTCAAATACACAAGGGGAAGAGCTACTCCACTGTCCTGCGTCCCTACTCCTCTTTCAGAATATGAAGCCTAGGTGGGATTTCTTTTCTTCTGTATTTAAGACCAAACGGTAGCCATTCTTGTCTTGGTAGGTTTAAATGGTTCTCTGATTTTTTCCCCACTTTAAATGATTGTTCCCTGTAACATACAAGGATCCTTTTCTTTCTACGCCTGTCAAGTTTCAACACGGTACCATTCGCTTTGCTTTCTTTCTTTTTCTTTTTTTCCTTTCTTTCTCCATTTTTTTCCCTTCAAAGAGCTCAGCGATTCTTGGGCTTTGACTATCGCCTTAGATTTGTGATTCTCATGCCCTGATATCCTCTTAGTCCCCTTGAGCAACGCCCACATCTCAAGCTAAATGTGTGTAGGTTCTGGGCAAGAAGCCCAGGAGAACTGACCTTCACTGTAGCTGTCCTGACAAACTTTCTCCAGTCAGTCCGGTCAGATTCTTTCATTCATTTCTTTCTCTACACAGCCTTGTTCTGGTTGGCGGCTAAGCATTGTCCATTTATTTGAACCTCTGCTTCATACTCCTCAATACCCTAGCTCACACGCCCATTATCTCACAATGGAATGTCTACCTTTTCATTATCTGGACCCCACTCATAAGGCTAGGCAAACCCAGAGGGAGATCAATCCCCATACCACAAAGCCTAGAGTAAAAATAGTATCCTGCACTAGGGATTCCTATAGCCTGGTTAAGGTAAGAGATATTTAAATAAATGAGATGTATAATTTAAATAAAAGAGATGTTTAAATAAAAACATCTGAAACCGAACATGTAGGAAATCTGGTAGGTACCTGGTTTATAACCAAAAAAACTAGCTGAGCATCAAATACGAAAGGAGCATAAACAAAAATGAAGGACGGCTGATAAGCTCAGGGACGAGTGCTCACGAAATGCTCTATAAAGAACAGGATGTGCTAAGAGGTACAGAAGAGGACCTGCGTTGCCAAAGAACATTGCAAATCCCTCTGCCAAAAGCATGATGAAGAATGCAGTGATGTAGCCAAGCCCTCAAATGCAGACAATGGATTTCTGAGGGGTTATAAGTATACAATTTAAGCATATAAGAATTTTCTATCAATTAAAATTTATGTATATGCATGTCACTACATACACACACACATACACACAAATACAAACACATATGTGTGTGTGTATATATATATATACACACACACAAACATATATATATATATGTATATATAAATATAAATATTAATTTGAATTCTAATAGAAGAGGGACATCTGGGTGGCTCAGTCAGTTCAGATCTGCCTTTGGCTCAGGTCATTTCTCAGGCTCCTGGGATTGAGATCCGTGTTGGGCTCCCAGCTCAGTGGGGAGTCAGCCTCTACCTCTCACTATCCCTCTGTAGACTGCTCTCTCTCTCTCCCAAATAAATAAAATCTTTTTTAAAAAGAATTCTAATAGAAGAATATTGCAAATTGCCATCTATAATTTGGTTCTACTCTATAATATTTGTGCCTGTGTTTGATTTGTGTTTATAATCATGTTGTAGCCCAAGTAACAGTGAATTTTTCATAGCCCAATAAGCATTAGGGGCAGATAATATAGAGATCATGTCACTTATTCACTACCAGCCTTTTAGGTAAAAGACCTTAACAATATTTTTGTTGACTATAAAATTCTGGGTTGTTTTCTCTCAACCCTTAAAAAATGCTGCTCCACTTCCTTCTACCCACCAGGGTTTCTGATGAGAAATCTACTGTCACTAGAATGTCACTAGAATCCTTATTTCCCTATAGGTGACCCATTGTTTTTGTCTGACTTCTTTTAGGCCCTTTTTTTTTTCTTTGCCTTTAGTCTTCAGAAATTCTGCCATGATGTGCCTTGTTGTGCATTTCTTTGGGTTTCTGGTATTTGGAGTTCACTTAGAATTTTGAATCTGTTAGGTTTAGATATATTTCCAAATTTGGGAGGCTTTCAGCCATATCTCTTGAAATACTTTGTCAGCCTCTCCATCTTCCGGTTCTTCTTCTGAGACTCTGATGACATACGTCAGGTCATTTGTTAAGTCCCAGGGTCTGGGAGGCTGAGTTCAGGTCTTTTAAGCACATTTTCTCTCTGTTTTTCAAAGTGAGTAATTTCAATCATTCTATCTTAGATTCAGAGGAAAGAGGAACTTTCCTCTCTCCTCCCTATTCTGCTGTTGACTCCATCTTCTGAGGGTTTTTCCTCTTTATTTTAATTACTGTATTTTTTAGTTCTAATCATCCCATTTGGTTATACTTTGTACCTGTTATTTCTTTGCTGAGACTTTTTTAAAATTATTTATGTAGACTCATAGGCATAATATAATAAAATGCTCATCTACATTATAATTGTTGATGATGGCTGCTTTAGAATCTTAGAGCATTCTAACATCTGTGTCATCTTGGCTTTGGCTTCTATTGATTGTCTCATCTCATTTAGTTTGATATCTTCCCATTTCTTGGTATGACAGGTGATATTGCATTAATACCTGGACATTGTGAACATTATGTCATTCATAAGACTCTGGCTTTTATTTAAGTCTTGTGTTTTTCTAAGCCTTATCTAACATCACTCCAGTAGGTGAAGTACCATCTCACCTTCAGGTGGGGGGTGGAAGTGCAGGTAGGTGGGGTCCTTGCTGCATAAGGTGGGAGTTCCATCTTGCTTCCAGGTCTCCACTGGTACTTCCCTAGCTGGGAGAGTAGGGGGCACTTCTTTACTGGTTCCCAAATGGCATCCACTGACATGTAGAGGGATGATGGCTTTGTCCTGGTTGAGGAATGGTCACATTTCTGACTTCCAAATATGTGTCCTGTAATACCACCCCAGCAAGAGAAGTGAAGGGGAGCTCATCACCAACACATGAGCTGGAGTCCAGTTTCCCACGTGCTATCACTGATGCTGCCTCACAGCCTTCTTGTCACCACCCAGTGGGGAGGGTTGGAGCATCTTAGATAGCCTTAAAAACTCTCCATTTGGTCTTTGCTGTTGGTGGTAGGGTATGGCCACTGGTTTTTCTGTAAAGTTTGGATGGAGAATGATTATTGACTAATATTTCCTGTCTTATCTGGCTGTCCCTTCCCTGTTCTTTGGGCAGGTAGAGCAGACTTTTCTCTTGGGAATTTTTTTTTTGTCTGTGCCCATTGCTGTTTCAAGGTGACCAGCTTCCCCAGCATCCTGTTAAGGATTTGAACCAGTAAAGAGAACCAAAAAATCCCACCACTAGGTCATTCCTTCTATTCTGAGGTCCAAAGCCAGTTTGCCATCTTCTTTCTATCTTTCAGAGTTCTCTTACAATATTTTAATATACTTTCCAGGGATTTTAGTTGTACTTAGGGAGTAAAATAGAGAAAAGAACATCAACTTCATGTTCCTAGAAGTGGAAGTTGGAATATCTCTTTAAGTAGCTTCTTGATCTAAGGCTGAGCAAGAAAGGTTCTGTGATAGATTGGTAATGTCTGCCATGGCAAAGAAGTTAAGAGGCACATGGAACATGGACCTTGTAATATCTGATCACCTCAGCACTTGCTGTCTGCTCCTATGTGCTTACCTTTTACCTTAATGGTGCCCATTACCACTCCCTAATGGTATAACAATCCTTATAGGGCAGAACATCCGTACACATTTTCATCCTTCCTGCTGCCTTGAATATCATAGCTCTCAATAAATATATATTAACTTTATTTAGGGAAAATGGAAACATATTATATTATCAAAGGTATAATTTTAAAGTTTTTTTTTTTAATTACCATGGCACTAAATTTCAGTGTATGGATAATAGTTCATAATTGGAGCAACCAACAGTAAGAAGATGTTTCACCTTAAGTTTGTAATGTGTAAGTACTATATTTTATTTTATTAAGGTTTTATTTATTTGACAGAGAGACAGCGAGAGAAGAACACAAGCAGGGGGAACTGGAGAGGGAGAAGCTGATGTGGGGCTGGATCCCGGGATGCTGAGATCACAACCCGAGTTGAAGGCAGATGCTTAATGATTGAGCCACACAGGTGCCCAGTACTCTATTTTAATTCTGAATATTTCAACTGACCATGTTATTTTTATGAAAATTATTAATTAGAAAATCTAAGGTATATCACCCCCTATGAAATTCTTTGTAAATATTTTTATTATTTTCAAGGATTTGTAGAATTTCATTTTAATGAAAATTTTCTTTAGACCCATTAATATAGATACTTATAAAAGAGTTATATTTAGATGAAGAATTATCCTATGATTTCTATGTGTTTTCCGAAAGATCAGCTAACTAAACTTACATGCATGCCCTAATAACATATATAGTTACTCAAACACGCATTCTTACAAACTATATCTGTAAATTTCTAATTCCTCACATTGTTAATGTTCTGAATAAACTCAGCCACATTTTGTGATGAGCTTTAGGTTATCCCAAGTGGCCATTTTGTTAGTGATAAATGTTGGATCTCTTCCAAGAAGAAATATCTCCTAATTTGATAGTATTCAACTTTATCTATCTTGAGCGTTACTGAATTTCTGTGAAGTAGATAAGATAAATATAAGTATTCTTAATATCTTCTTCATAGTGACGAATAGACTTTTTGGAGAAATGGATTTGGGGACCAGTCGTGGTGCCCCCTTTTACACAATGTTTAGCGGAGTGGATTATTTTGACTCTAGGCAAATAGATCTATAGAAATGATCTAACATCGTCCAATGGGAGCACTGGGAGCATATCTACAACGTATTTCACACGTCCTGCCAATCAATGAATGAGAACAACCTGTTCCTGCACCTACTTGACAATATTCATTATGTACTGTGTGCCAGGATGGGTACAAAGTATGGTGTCATCGGTATTGGTTAAAACTGAGCTGTTCCTTTACTTCTTAAACCTTAGAGGCTAGTCGTGAGATTTTACTATGACTTGATGAGACAAACTGGCTCAGAATCAAATACACAATTATGGACTGTAAAACACTGTAATTAGTGTTACAGAGAGACAGAACAAGGTACTGAAAGAATGGGAAAAAACGAAGAAAGTTATTTAAATTAAGGCAGAGGGACCTCAGTTTATGCTTTAGTACTGAAGCACCACGCCTCAGGCCAGAGGTCCTGGAAGGCACCTTCAGGAGAGGAGGAGGCCCTGCCTGAGTCAGGAGAACACTGATCAAAGGCCAGGGTGGCTCTGAATGGGGTGCCATGTAAAGCAAAGACTGAGAGGTAATTAGAGAAGGTATTTTTCAGAAACACGGTGTAGAACCTGGATTTTATGCTATATTTCAGAACCCCTTCAGAGGATTTCAGCTGCGTCAGGACACACATCCATCTGTGTTTTGGTGAGGCCACTCTGAGCTCCGCCTGAAGGATGGACTGTGAAGCCCCAGGCCTCCCCCCACCCATACCATAGCTCAGGATGGCACAGACACCATTTACCTTCCTTTCTTTGAACCTCTCATGCAGATAGGGTTCTTGTATGTATAAAATCACACTTGATCTTTTCCTGTTAACCTGTCTCACATCAATTCAATTCTTAGACCAGCTGGAAGAACCTTCATGAAGTACAGAAAATGTTCTCCCTCACACTCCAACAAAGTGAATGGACTGGGACACACTCAGAGGCTACAGTTGGCAGGACTTGGCAGCCGCAGGCAGAACTTCAGGTAGAACAGGAGAGAGAAGTGGGTGCACTGGAGGAGGCTCATGTTCTGAGACAGGACAGAGAGTTCTGTCATGGCATTGAGACCCGGAGATGAAAAGATGTTTCAGTGGGGCACGTGGACCTTTGTTCGGAGCTCAGAAGAAAGGACGGGGACAAGCATAGAGAAAGTGGTATTTCCAGTCCCTACTACAATCTCTGCAACACCCTTTCTGAATCATTCTAGACGCAGTTCAAACCACAGACGGCATGACCAGACTATAAACTGAACTCAGTATCCTATAATTATCTACAAGCAATGTTTAAGGAATAACAAATTCTTATTTTTCACTCAGTCTTTCTGGTGAAGAGACTTGTTGCTGTTTATTTACTGACTCATGATTTATTAAAGCCTGTACCACGGAACTAATTTGTTGGGAGAATAAAACATATCAGCACATTATAGATGCAGATCTTCTAAAAGAAAACAGAATACCTTTCCTCAGATATCTGGAGGATTGATTTTTCCCACAAAGATAACTTCATAAATTTATGCTCAGTTCTACTTTAAAGTTTTATCAGAAGTATATATACTGTAAATAAACACACACACACACAGGCATATATATATATATATATATATATATATATATTTTATCCTATGAATTATTTAATTTGAGTTATAAAATTATCATATAATTTGGGGAAGGCGAAACAGTATTTTTCACATTTCACAGATCACGGTGCGACAGTCCAACTTAAGCACGGAAAGCAACACTGCTGGTCAGTCAGTGGGAAATGACAGGAAACGGGTAGATAAATGCCTCATCTTTCTTGAAAAAGAGCCAATAAGCCCTCAATAATCACATAACTACTTAGCATTCTAATATAACTTTCAATGGGAATTTTAGGACTGACTCGTTTGGTTACACTGGAACAGACAGATTTCAGATCACCTGTCATGTCAGTCAGTGTCCTTTCCAATACGATAGACACGTTAATAAATACAAAGCAGAACTGGGAAGGAAGGAATAATAATTAACAGTTTAATGATTCAATCAGTCCTGATTCTTCTTTCTAAAACAAGAATTTTCTGCTAATAACTTAATTCTATTTCAAATAGTAGAAAATGTTCCTGAGCTAAATGGACACAACATCTCTATGTTTTTCCTCATTTTGAGCAGAACCCTAGTTAGATACTTAAAATTAAAAGAGTGAATTGATTATTTAAAGTTATTTTCTTCCTGAATGGGTATTTAGGATACCTGGTCAGAGTCATGCTTTTCTTTTGCAAGAAGATTCCTTTAGAAATAAAACCTCAAGCAACGTCTAAGCCTGAAGTGTGTCAGAGCGGAATTGTCCCCTGCAGAGACACAAGACTGGAGCACCGGTGTAAACAATGATATTCGTGGTTTCAGTGGCTATTCATTTCTGTCCTGAAATCTGTTTAATTTGGAAAATACTTTCAAATATACTTTTTAAGATTTTTATTTATTTATTTGAGAGAGAGTGAAAGCATGAGCAGAGTGAGGGGCAGAGGGACAAGCAGGCTCCCCGCTGAGCAGGGAATCCAATGCAGGGCTCCATACCAGGACCCTGAGTTCATGACCTGAGCTGAAGGCAGATGCTTAACCCACTGAGCCATCCAGACGCCCCAAGGAAAATATTTTAATAGTTATTCTGTCTTGGCTTAAGAACTCTCATCTGTAACTGAAGACGTTCACCTAGGTCATCTGTATAGTCTCATCTCTAAAAGTTTACAGTCCCACCCAAAAGCATCCTTATCACATTCAAGAGAAATGTGCTTGCCATGTCATCTACTTCCTCCTGCCACACTGTTGTAAAGTGTCTTTTCCCAAATTATTACTGCATGAAATATGGAAGAGGAAGAGGAAAGCAAGGGCAGATCTCTAACTCCCCTTACAGGCATACTTAGGAACTTCCCTGGGAGGGCTCTAGGCATGGCAGAGTGGCCAGCATGGTCTCTGACTCCTAAAGCTCTACTACTAGATTTTTGAAAGTCAATATAAAATTATTTTATTTAATACATAATTTAAAACACTGTGAGACGTCTGCATAGCTGTTAACGGTTTCTTTTTTTTAATATTTTATTTTTATTTATTTGTCAGAGAGAAGGAAAGAGAGAGAGAGCACACAGGCAGGCAGAGAGGCAGCAGAGGTGGAGAGAGAAGCAGGCTCCCTGCCGAGCAAGGAGGCCATGTGGGACTCGATCCCAGGACCCTGGGATCATGACCCGAGCTGAAGGCAGCGGCTTTAACCCACTGAGCCACCCAGGCGTCCCGCTGTTAACAGTTTCTATAATCTTGTACTGGGGTGCAGGTCTCCAGTAGCTTACAATGGTCAAGCATCTCTTTATCTTTTCTGGGGAAAATGCAGTTTCTGTTTGGCCGGGATCTTTGAACTCTGGACATTCCAGTAATCACTCAAGCAAACACATGATGACTTTTTCATGACAGGCTTGATGAGGACCGCCAGCCAAAAATGGCATTTGAGTGTATTTCAGCTGGAGAGTGTGTCTCTGTAATAAACCCTTGACCACCCCAGCAGTTTCGTCAGGACCACCCATGTGACCCACATCAGCCAGGGACAGCTCTGAGTTTAATCAGGGAGCCTCGGGTACCTATATTGATGGATGAGAGGACATCACATCCTCAGCCATACGAGCTTACAGGCACGGAGCTGCAAGCCGGTATATGGGCATTTCGAGTTTTGAGTTTGATTAACAGAGTTATTTGATCATAACTTTCTCCATCAAAGCGTTCCATACAACCACTGATTTTAAGTAGAGATACAGGTGATACACAAAATGAATAAATGAATTCACCTTTAAAACAATATTTAACAAGGGGTCAAATATGGCTCAAGAATTCCTGCATTAAAAAGCATCAACAACAGGGTCAGTATCTTCTAAATGAAATGTCACCACCACCTTCAGTGTGCTGGAAAATGTGACACAATGAGATTATAAGAAGGAGAAGATGGCACCCATCTACCATTAACTTTTATTTCAGGCAGTAAGTCTGGGAAACCTTTCAGTGCAAGCTGAACATTGCTAGGTTTGGGGGCATATTTTCGGAACACAAAGCAAATCTAGGTGTCCTGTGTTGCTTGAGTTGTGTCTTTGGTTCATGCCTGCCAGCCAAACATGTGTGTTGGTGAGGGCACATTATCACAGTTTGCATACAACAGTGGAGTTAAAGCTGTGTGTGATGATTTCATGTTGACTTCTCATTAAAAGTCTATAGGAATTTTTGCGTCTGTGTTCATCAAGGATATTGGTCTGTAGTTCTCTTTTTTGGTGGGATCCTTGTCTGGTTTTGGGATCAAGGTGATGCTGGCCTCATAGAATGAGTTTGGAAGTTTTCCTTCCATTTCTATTTTTTGGAACAGTTTCAGGAGAATAGGAATGAGTTCTTCTTTAAATGTTTGGTAGAATTCCCCTGGGAAGCCGTCTGGCCCTGGGCTTTTGTTTGTTTGGAGATTTTTGATGACTGTTTCAATCTCCTTACTGGTTATGGGCCTGTTCAGGTTTTCTATTTCTTCCTGGTTCAGTTGTGGTAGTTTATATGTCTCTAGGAATGCATCCATTTCTTCCAGATTGGCCAATTTGTTGGCGTAGAGTTGCTCATAGTATGTTCTTATAATTGTCTGTATTTCTTTGGTGTTAGTTGTGATCTCTCCTCTTTCATTCATGATTTTATTGATTTGGGTCCTTTCTCTTTTCTTTTTGATGAGTCTGGCCAGGGGTTTATCAATCCTATTGATTCTTTCAAAGAACCAGCTCCTAGTTTCATTGATTTTTTCTATTGTTTTTTTGGTTTCTATTTCATTGATTTCTGCTCTGATCTTTATGATTTCTCTTCTCCTGCTGGGTTTAGGGTTTCTTTCTTGTTCTTTCTCCAGCTCCTTTACGCGTAGGGTTAGGTTGTGTACTTGAGACCTTTCTTGTTTCTTGAGAAAGGCTTGTACTGCTATATATTTTCCTCTCAGGACTGCCTTTGCTGTGTCCCACAGATTTTGAACTGTTGTGTTTTCATTATCATTTGTTTCCATGAATTTTTTCAATTCTTCTTTAATTTCCTGGTTGACCCATTCATTCTTTAGAAGGATGCTGTTTAGTCTCCATGTATTTGGGTTCTTTCCAGCTTTCCTCTTGTGATTGAGTTCTACCTTCAGAGCATTGTGGTCTGAAAATATGCAGGGAATAATCCTAATCTTTTGATACTGGTTGAGACCTGATTTGTGACCCAGGATGTGATCTATTCTGGAGAAGGTTCCATGTGCACTAGAGAAGAATGTGTATTCTGTTGCTTTGGGATGAAATGTTCTGAATATATCTGTGATGTCCATCTGGTCCAGTGTGTCATTTAAGGCCTTTATTTCCTTGTTGATCTTTTGCTTGGATGATCTGTCCATTTCAGTGAGGGGAGTGTTAAAGTCCCCTACTATTATTGTATTATTATTGATGTGTTTCTTTGATTTTGTTATTAATTGGTGGATATAGTTGGCTGCTCCCACGTTAGGGGCATAGATATTTAAAATGGTTAGATCTTCTTGTTGGACAGACCCTTTGAGTAGGATATAGTGTCCTTCCTCATCTCTTATTATAGTCTTTGGCTTAAAATCTAATTGATCTGATATAAGGATTGCCACCCCAGCTTTCTTCTGATGCCCATTAGCATGGTAAATTGTTTTCCACCCCCTCACTTTAAATCTGGAGGTGTCTTCGCGTCTAAAATGAGTTTCTTGTAGGCAACATACTTCTCGCCAAAATACTAGCCAATAGGATTCAACAGTACATTAAAAGGATTATTCACCACAATCAAGTGGGATTTATTCCAGGGCTGCAGGGTTGGTTCAACATCCGCAAATCAATCAATGTGATAGAACACATTAATAAAAGAAAGAACAAGAACCATATGATACTCTCAATAGATGCTGAAAAAGCATTTGACAAAGTACAGCATCCCTTCCTGATCAAAACTCTTCAAAGTGTAGGGATAGAGGGCACATACCTCAATATTATCAAAGCCATCTATGAAAAACCCACCGCAAATATCATTCTCAATGGAGAAAAACTGAAAGCTTTTCCATTAAGGTCAGGAACACGGCAGGGATGTCCATTATCACCACTGCTATTCAACATAGTATTAGAAGTCCTAGCCTCAGCAATCAGACAACAAAAAGAAATTAAAGGCATCCAAATTGGTAAAGAAGAAGTCAAACTATCACTCTTCGCAGATGATATGATACTATATGTGGAAAACCCAAAAGACTCCACTCCAAAACTGCTAGAACTTGTCCAGGAATTCAGTAAAGTGTCAGGATATAAAATCAATGCACAGAAATCAGTTGCATTTCTGTACACCAACAACAAGACTGAAGAAAGAGAAATTAAGGAGTCAATCCCATTCACAATTGTACCCAAAACTATAAGATACCTAGGAATAAACCTAACCAAAGAGACTAAGAATCTATACACAGAAAATTATAAAGTACTCATGAAAGAAATTGAGGAAGACACAAAAAAATGGAAAAATGTTCCATGCTCCTGGATTGGAAGAATAAATATTGTGAAAATGTCTATGCTACCTAAAGCAATCTACACATTTAATGCAATCCCTATCAAAATACCATCCATTTTTTTCAAAGAAATGGAACAAATAATCCTAAAATTTATATGGAACCAGAAAAGACCTCGAATAGCCAAAGGAATATTGAAGAACAAAGCCAAAGTTGGTGGCATCACAATTCCAGACTTCAAGCTCTATTACAAAGCTGTCATCATCAAGACAGCATGGTACTGGCACAAAAACAGACACATAGACCAGTGGAACAGAATAGAGAGCCCAGAAATCGACCCTCAACTCTATGGTCAACTAATCTTCGACAAAGCAGGAAAGAATGTCCAATGGAAAAAAGACAGCCTCTTCAATAAATGGTGCTGGGAAAATTGGACAGCCACATGCAGAAAAATGAAATTGGACCACTTCCTTACACCACACACGAAAATAGACTCAAAATGGATGAAGGACCTCAATGTGAGAAAGGAATCCATCAAAATCCTTGAGGAGAACGCAGGCAGCAACCTCTTCGACCTCAGCCGCAGCAACATCTTCCTAGGAACAACGGCAAAGGCAAGGGAAGCAAGGGCGAAAATGAACTATTGGGATTTCATCAAGATCAAAAGCTTTTGCACAGCAAAGGAAACAGTTAACAAAACCAAAAGACAGCTGACAGAATGGGAGAAGATATTTGCAAACGACATATCAGATAAAGGGCTAGTATCCAAAATCTATAAGGAACTTAGCAAACTCAACACCCAAAGAACAAACAATCCAATCAAGAAATGCGCAGAGGACATGAACAGACATTTCTGCAAAGAAGACATCCAGATGGCCAACAGACACATGAAAAAGTGCTCCACGTCACTCGGCATCAGGGAAATACAAATCAAAACCACAATGAGATATCACCTCACACCAGTCAGAATGGCTAAAATTAACAAGTCAGGAAATGACAGATGCTGGAGAGGATGTGGAGAAAGGGGAACCCTCCTCCACTGTTGGTGGGAATGCAAGCTGGTCCAACCACTCTGGAAAACAGCATGGAGGTTCCTCAAAATGTTGAAAATAGAACTACCCTATGACCCAGCAATTGCACTACTGGGTATTTACCCTAAAGATACAAACATAGTGATCCGAAGGGGCACGTGTACCCGAATGTTTATAGCAGCAATGTCTACAATAGCCAGACTATGGAAAGAACCTAGATGTCCATCAACAGATGAATGGATCAAGAAGATGTGGTATATATACACAATGGAATACTATGCAGCCATCAAAAGAAATGAAATCTTGCCATTTGCGACGACGTGGATGGAACTAGAGCGTATCATGCTTAGTGAAATAAGTCAATCGGAGAAAGACAACTATCATATCATCTCCCTGATATGAGGACATGGAGAAGCAACATGGGGGGGTAGGGGGATAGGAGAAGAATAAATGAAACAAGATGGGATTGGGAGGGAGACAAACCATAAATGACTCTTAATCTCACAAAACAAACTGGGGGTTGCTGGGGGGAGGTGGGATTGGGAGAGGGGGAGCGGGCTATGGACATTGGGGAGGGGAGGCGAACCATAAGAGACTATGGACTCTGAAAAACAACCTGAGGGTTTTGAAGGGTCAGGGGTGGGAGGTTGGGGGAACAGGTGGTGGGTGATGGGGAGGGCACGTTTTGCATGGAGCACTGGGTGTTGTGCAAAAAGAATGAATACTGTTACGCTGAAAAAATTAATAAAAAGGGAAAAAAAAAGTCTATAGGAAAAAGGAATATTTGAGAACATGGATTCAGAGATAGGGAAGTCTGAGTCTGTTGTTTATTTATGACTCAGAAAATTTACCCAATTCATAGGAGCTTTGGATTCCTTATCTGTAAAATAAGAATCATCACGCTTCCTCACCAAGGTAACCTCGGTAGAACGTATAATCTGATGCACAGAGCAAAACCTCTGGTACACATTAGACTCTAAGCAAACGACCAATTTTATTATTGCCTCATAAAAATAATCATTATTCATATTTAATAAAAAGGAAAGCATTCCTCCACCGCTACAGAGTCAACTAAAAACGAAACAGGTTTGGAAGAGTATTTTTCCTTCCATCTTGGGGACCGAGGAAACTAGGGATGGTTAACCGCTCAGAGGTAGTACGCTCCCGTCGGCAGAGACCAGGCAGTACTGGGCTGAGAGTGGAGACGTGAGGCTTAGTGCTCGCCATGCTAGCAGGCATCACTGTCTCCCCAACAGAACTAGGACAGAACCAGATACACTAAAAGCTGAGCACAGGAGGCACCCAGTCCCTCAGTCGGTGAAGTGTCTGCCTTCAGCTCAGGTCATGATCCCAGGGTCCTGGGATCATGTTCCACATTGGGCTCCCTGCTCAGCGGGGAGTCTGCTTCTGCCTCTCCCTTTGCCCCTCCCCGGCTCCTGCACACACACTCTCTCTCTCAAATAAATCAATAAAATCTTTAAGGACAAAAAACAGCACTGAGCACAGGATGCAGATGGACCCAAGCACAGGGAGGTGGTAGAGATAGATGACATCATTAAGAAATCTCTAACTTCAAACCACAGCATCTCCTGCTTCAGTACAGAGTCTGGCATCCCCCACTCCCGAGGGCCTGAACGGAATGAAAAGGCAGAGCAAGAGTGAATTTGCTCTCTTTGCTAAAGCCGGGACACCTGCCTTCTCCTGCCCTGGGGCAGCGGCCCGCCTGGTTCTCCTTCCTTCAGATTCTGACCAAGACTTAAACCCCACTGCCCTCCCTCCCACCTCCACTGTTTTCCTTGGTTTTAGGTCTTCCTACTGAGCTGAATTACACCCCAGGTTTTCCTGGTCCTCCAACTTGCAGATAGCACGACCGGGGGTTCCTCGCCTCCATCATCGACCAAGCCAATGCCTCCACGAAATCCCTGTGAAGGATATCTATCTGCGTCCTGTCCGTCCTGCTCCCCTAGAGAACCCTGACGGCGAAGTGAGCACTGCCAGATTTGATAACCAGCCAATGGCTGTATTGGGGCTGGGATCTCAGAGTGGGTGAGACCAAATTATGCCTCTTTGCGATGTTCTATTGTCTCCGAGGGGCACCTGCTGCATTTCACTGCAGTCACATTTTTTATTTCGCGTCAGACCACTAGCAATGAATAATATGCATAAATTGTTAGAAATATATTTTCAAAATATAATTTTGAAAATATAAAGGCCACATTGAGTTTGAGCACTGATGGTCATATTTTGAACCCTTTATTATTATTATTATTATTATTTTAATTCTCCCTGTCTTCTCTGATTTCCTAAGTACTTCTCAGCATAACTGGATACAAAGTAGCACCCACTTGCTGCTTACTTTGCCAGAACCCGATATGCCATTGACATCATGCTGGAGGCTGAGACAGACAATGCTGGTAAGAGCAGGTAAACTACTAGAGTGATCGCAAGGCCCTGGGACTTAACATGTCACGCTGCCTTCATCCTTTCCCCGGGGACAGGGGTGATGTCAGACACTTAAAAAGAGCAATGCTAGCATCAAAAATATCCTTCCCTTTGTTTTGAAGGACAAAGAAGAGTTTCTGAAAATGAGGACAGACAGAGGGAAGGGATTCCTTGTATTTGCAGACCTTGAAAGTAAACAGATGGACAAAGATAAAAAAATAAATAAGTAAGTAAGTAAATAAATAAATAAATAGACAGAACCAAGAAATGCAGGATAACAGGACTCAGCTGAGAACTATCTTGAGCTGTTCTAAATCTCTTGAACATATTTAGCACCCCATGGCACAGGGAAGGAAGGAAAAAAGCACTTACTAATTTGAAGCAAACAAAAAAAGCTGTGGAAGGAAGGTGACCCCGTAGCTCAGCATATAAATGGCTAATTACAAGGAAAGACTCTGACTTGGCAAGCAAGGTTGTCTTTGGGGCAAACCCATGCCTTACGGCTTACACCAGACTATAGAAAAGTCAGTGACTTCTGTCCATCTGCTTCTAGAATCCTGTAGGAAGCCACAGGCGCAAATGTTATAAAGAACCCTAAAGGGGGGATCATTTCTGAGGAACATAAAACAAAATTTCCTGCAACGGAAAGCAAGTCCGCACAGAGAGAAAGCTAAAGGAAAGGGAAGCACCATCCAGGTGTGTTACAAGCCAAGTCTGACCACCTCCCGCCACTCCACCACAGCACTCAGTCTCCCACGTTTGCAAGTGACCTTACCAAGCTTTCAGTCTGGCATCAGAGGAAACTACTTAGGGCTAGTTTTCATGGGAATCGGTATTTTGGGGGCCAGCTTTCTCTAGTCTGGTAAGTGGGAGGGTCATGAGAGCATCATGTTGTAACACTAATCAACACAGACACACGTGCTGGTTCTGATCGTGGACAATTCACTTCCCCGATCTCAGCCTGAGATTCACCACCTGCCAATAAGATAGTAAAATCTCCCCCGTGGCTGCCTGGCCATCGGGTGAGGTTAGTTAGGGAATGTTAACCGTGGCTGCAAATGGATCAGTCAGCACGGTCGGTTGTCCTCGTTCCTTCCCAAGTGGGAGATGGAGCAGCATAGAGAGACCGCGTTGCCTCCTGAAAGACACAGTTAATGCCGTGTTGACTAATAAATTCTCAAAACTGCCGACCTGAGATTTTGGCTATGCTTTATTTAAAAAGTTTTTGAAAAACACGGAAATTAAAGAAGAAATAAAGCTGGGATGTAAACAGGGAAGGCTGTTAGGGGCAACAGGGCATAGCTAAGGAAAGAGCGAGCTCAGAGCAAGACATCACCCTTCCTTTCCCACGGCTGGGAATTCAAAACCATCCCACGTTTCTGTAAGAAAAGCTTTATTAGTTCTTTCAGAAAATTTAATTACAATTCCTTAGAAATATCCAACATGAATTTAAGCCATTGCTAATTTAAAATCTTAATAAAGTAGCACTACAGGCAAATTTGGGTCTTCATCTCAGAATCAAGGACCAGAAAAGTTTTCATCTCTCTTTTTTTTTTTTTTCTGTTATGTCCAGGATATAAGCATGTAGAAGGGCAAAAAAGTAAGAACAAAAGTTTAAAAACAAAACTCCAGAGCACCTGGGTGGCTCAGTGGGTTAAGCCGCTGCCTTCGGCTCAGGTCATGATCTCAGGGTCCTGGGATCGAGCCCCGCATCGGGCTCTCTGCTCAGCAGGGAGGCTGCTTCCTCCTCTCTCTCTCTCTGTGCCTGCCTCTCTATCTACTTGTGATCTCTCTCTGTCAAATAAACAAACAAACAAAACAAACAAAACTTCATTGTATCTGTGCTAGAAAACATTACTATAGATGTCTGCTCATGGTTTTTTCCCTCCAGTGACTTACACTAAACTTTTATTTAGTGGGAGAGTAAATAAATCAATGTGTCTAGGACCAGAAGAATTTCCCTAGCACATCTAAAGAGGTAACCAGCTTGGAATTTCTCAGTTCATAAACCAAGCAAATAGTGTGTTTACCATTTCATGGGAAAAAGAAAAAGAGAAATATAGACAGATATATAGATATATGGATATAAGTAATAAAGAGATGGAGAAAGATGTTGATAGATGATAGATAGAAAGATAGATAGCCTACAAAATATCTCATAAGGGTTTTTCTCAAAATATTAAAGGAAAATCAAGAGTAGACTAAAACTCATCAATAAATCACAAGTATTAATAAAGCCGAGAAACTAGATGCCTTGGTAATAGTAGGAAAGCAAGAGAGATAATAAAATGAGTCTGAGGGACAATCATAAAGGAAAATGATTGAAGATTATAGTTTCTATGGGTTTAGAGGTTATCACCCGCTACCTGACCAAATTGTTTCTTCCAACACTAAATGAACAATGTGAACATTGGCAAATGACTGTTCAGCAATTTAAATTAAATTTTAATAATATTATGCAGATTTCCTAACCATGTTCTTGAAGGCTGATTACTAAAATTGGCCATAGGCAATGCAAAATGCATTGGATTGTAGAAAATTGCCTCTTTTTCCAAGGGCTCCTGGTTCTAACTCTCCCATACAGCTCTTGGTGGTTAAACTTCATTTTCATTAACGGCACTACTACAACGGGTAATGAAATGAAGCATCCTAATGTTTAGAAACTACCAATTACTTAAAAACTGGAATTTGAATATATTCCAATAAACAACTCTATGACAGTCCAGACTTATGGTTCACTTGAAGCTCAGCCTTGGTCAGAGGGAGAATGAGGTGACCCATAAAAAGATACAATGAATCAGTGACAAATCTAAAATTTAAATTCAGGTTTTGCTGACTTTTCCATAGGGAATTGAACCAAGACAGCAGCCAGGGCAGTTATTCTGTAAGTAGGTGGGTTATAAACGAATCAACTAACCTTATAAGGTAGTCTCTGGGGCACTCTATTCCTTGGTTAATTGTGGTTCTCTCCTGTTATTTTGTTCTAATTTCTGGAGAAGTTCAAATAAAAACATCCAAGAACACAGTAGCTTTAGTAAAACAATAACCATCACTTTGGGGTTTTTTTGTTTTAAATAGGACACTATGGTATCTGTCCTATGGTTCTGCGGATCACAATTAGATGGAAATCTGATCATAATTTCAACAGAGTCCTTTGACTTCAGTTTCCACGATAAAGGGGACAGTATCACTCTGATAACTGCTTGGTCATGGAGGCTCCAGAGAGAACAGAAAACTGAGCTACACAACCGGAAACTCACATTCACATTCATTTCCCCCAAATGCCTCTGGCACCACCAATTCCTGGAATGAGGAGCCAGTCACTTAAGAGTTGACGTGAAACCATTACCTTAGATTTCTACTGTCAACCTCAGGAGGAGATTCCACCTGGGATGATTTGGGGTGTCATTAGTCATTAGCAAGAGGTACAGACCAACAAAAATCCACGAAGGTTTTCAGAGGTTGACTAATTTATCCCATCTCTTTCAATTTCTCCTTTCGTGCTCACTGTGTGTCCAGTGGTAAGCCTGGTGCACAGCACAGAAAGACTGCAATAAAAATCATCCAAGGAATGAATGGACCCTGTCCTTTTCTACAAGATCTGTTCAAGCCTCAGCTAGTCAATCAGCAAACAAGGTGTACAGCAACAGTATTTCCCCTTCTTGAGCACATATAAGGAAGGAGACATAATTGTTCTCATCTTCAAGTTGGGAGAATTTTTGCCCAATCCCTTCAGCCCCTGTGCCCGCACAAATTCCCATCTTTTGACCTCACTGATCCCCTATTCTAAGACTAGCTATGTACTATAGGTCACCCGGGCTTCCTATTGGGCTCACTGATCTTTCAGTTTGAAAGAGATAATGTAGGTCATTGAAGCAATCCTTATTTTCCAAGTGAGATCGAGACCCAGAGACACTGAAAAAAGTTTTTAACAGGTTCACACAAAAACTGAAGAGTAAATTGAGAATCAGAATTTAAAGCTCAATATATCACTTTAAAATTAGTTCAAACACCCTCTCTTATATGTATAAATATATATACTAAATTATATTTTCAATGTGTATGTATACAATATACTAGCAATGTTCTATTACAGATTTTATTAAATACTATTACTACAGTGAGGAGAACTAGTCCATATCCTCACTTTAATAATATTAATGTAAAAATGTCAACCAACATTCTTCACTTAGTATTACATCATAATACATTATCATTTTAGTTAATTCAATAAATATGACAGATAGCAAATACACTGTAATAAACATATGGCTTCAATAATTCTACAATCGTATTAAAGGCCAATGTTTGATCACATTTTTATATCGCTTTGTACACTTTTTCTCCTTTGTTCTATAGATTTAGGAACTACCTAAATCATCTCACTGAATCCTCAGACTATATTATTATCTTCGTTTTAAGTGGGGACTTTGATGTCCAAACATAGTGAAGACTTACTCAAAGTTCAGGGGTAAGGAGCCAGGCCAGGGTCAAATGTCTCACTCTGAAGTTGATGCTCCCTCAACTGCAGTGCAATGGCCTTTTTCACAGTGATAAATAACACAAAATACTTGGGACTCCCTTTTCCCCAATATTTCTTTCTAGGAAGAAAATATCAGAGCCTGTGTCGCTAACATCTCCAGCTTTTCATAATTTGAAAATGACTTTCCCATTTTTTTTTATGCCATTGGATTAAAAAAAAAAAATCTCACTTTGCTGCCTAACAATATGCTTACTCACTTTTTATAGAAAACGATAAGACCTTCGAGAAAACCATAAGTCTCTCCAAGACTTGCAGGATTCATAACAGAGTATCCACTGTTTTCATCCTGAGAGGTACAGAGTAACCCAACATGGGTGATTCCCATTCACAATCAATAGTGCTGATGGCCACAGACAAACAGATGTGTGTGTGTCCATAACTCCCTGTGGAAGATCATTAAAATATATTTCTAACAAATTTCTGAAAATAATCAGGCTAAATGTACAACAATAATCTTCTATGGGAGATGGTATGATTTCTCAAAAATCTAAATTTAGAAATAATAATAATAATAACAAAAAAACCTGACAGTGCCCCCTTCCCTGTCTGAGCAGCTACATCTCCCTACACAATGAACGCTCACGTGCATTCAGTCGTATTGTGGGTACAGATGCCAATGATACAAAACCACCTCCGTCTGAAGTCTCCTACATGGGGTTCATTGCAAATATGCTATTTCTTATGTTTATAATTGCCTGTCAGATGTGCTCTATCATGGATGCGGCATCTAACTCAAAATACAGCACCAGCTGCCCAAGATCATGGGGTCCGGTTTCCCTTCCATTTGATTTCTTCACATGACATTTGGAAGTGAACTACGCCGACAAGTGAAATGCCGTTGCGTGAGCTAATAGTCTATTAGAAATTGGCACAGTAATTACTCTCAAGACGATGCATTCTTTGGCCAATGCTCTTATAAATTATTTTTAAAAGAAAATTACCAATGATACATGGCAGCAAAGTCAAGAAACTAAGTGAATTTCAGAGTCAAGGACCTGGTGCATCAACGACCATCCTTCCCCATTCTAGGTCTGCAAAACCGAGATCGAGTTTTGCTGAGTCTGTTCCTGCAAATCCAAGCTGTTGTAATTAGAGGTGAGGGAGTTTGCTTCTAAGATTTTTCCATAGACGAGTCCAATTTAATAATGTTCTCTATTAATCCGACCCAACTAGGAATATGGAACCAGGGAATATATCAAACTAATCCCCAAAACAAACACCCTGCACTAAAATCAACAAAGGATATTTGACTGTTAATTACAACTCCGTAAAACGGGAAAGCTAACAATGAGCTTTTTAACATTAGAAAATCAATCATAGCATAAATTCATAAGCCAAGAATGCATTACTTTAAAGAAAAATGCATTACTATGGACTAGAGAATGGTCAGCCAACTTTCTTTGCCACAGCCAAAATGCATTTGGCGAACACAGTTCCTGGGGGTCCTTACGTACGTGTGCCCGGAATTTTTCAGGTCAGATTGAAGAACTACTGGAATGACCTCAAGGGTTTCCTCTCTGAGTCTCTCTCTAACCGTGTCCTAGTTTTGATTGGGATCAGAACGGCAGATGTGGCGGAGAAAGGCGGCCAAGGATCTGACCTTTTATCTCCCGTGGTAGTGAAGCCCGAGACTCTTCAGTTTTAGTCCACATAATGTCACTGTGGGCACAACTTTCTGAAGAGTGGTTACTTTCTATTTCCTTTTTTATAGTAAAAGAAAAGGGACAGAGGGTGGAATGGACAGGTTTGGATTACAGACTTGAAGGGTGGGAGGAGCCAGCGTCCAGGGGTTGTGGAATGAAAAGGGAAGAGGAGGGATACTTTGGGAGTGACAGGTGGCCAGGCCTGTGCGTTTCCTCAGGCTGCCCTAATGGAGTGTCTTGCACTTGGGGCTTTAAATAACAGAAATGTACGACATCAAGGTTCTAGAGGGCAGAGCTGGAGGTCAAGGTGTTGTAAGCATTGGTTCCTTCTGAGGGGCATGAGGAAGCACCTACGCCAGGCCAGTCCCTTTGGCTTGCATGTGGCCATCCTCTACCTATGTCTTTTTCACATGGTCGTCCCTCTGTCCCAATCTCTTCTTCTTAAAGGACAACAGTCCTACTGGATTAAGAGCCCACCTTAATGACCTCACTCTAACTTGCTTACCTCTATAAACATGCTCTATCAAGTTTGGTCACATCAGAAGGTACTGGGGATTAAGACTCCAATATATCTTTTTCTTTTAGGGGTGGGAAGGATTTCAGGCCATAATACCATGTCGCGCAACATGCTGAAATCCCACTGCAGCATCACACACCTAATCACAGAACACTGCAGCCTACGTCTGCCATGTGCACAGATGCTCTGATTTGTAGAAGTTATGCCTATAACCTCTGTATCGCCGAGGCTGAAAGCTGAAGATACAACACCAGTGCCCTAATTTTGATCATTTGGAGCCGGTTTCACCCGACAGCAGCATGTATGATAGAAATCTTAATAAGGAAGACAATCGATGACTCCATATTTATTTATACATAAGTTTGTATGGATGACAATTATGATCCAGGATTGTGCAAAATGTTGAGGATTCCAATATAAAACATCTCTCTTTAGAACGGAGATTTGTAACACATGGTCTTCGGATCCCTGCACCAACGTCAACTGGCATGTTCCTGAAACTGCTAGGGTCCAGACTCTGTAGGACCTGCTCATTCAGAGCCAGAGAACCAGGGAGCAGGGAGCTGGACGTTAGGGTCTCCCTCTTTTACACGAACTCCTGATGACTCTTGTGAGCTGTGGAAGTCGAGAAGCATGGGTCCGGGAGAAGAAACTGACAGACATCCGGACAAAACAAAGTGGGAAGTGCTGATACGTGGATACAAAAGGATGCTCTGGGACCCAGGGTAGGGCCCCTAAGTCCCCCTGGAGACAGAAAGTGGCTTGCCTGGGAGAAGTCATGAGCAGCAGCACAAAGGTGACTTCGGACGCCATGTACTGGCACGGCACAGCCGAGGCAGAGACAGCAGGTGCACAAGTGTGTGGATGCGAGTCGCCCATGCCTGTCTTCAGTCGCAGCGAGGTCACTCATTCCGCCCACCATGGCTCATCCTGTCCGTCACCCTGAGACTCTCCAGCACTTACCACCCCTCTCTTTGAGCTGTTGACTCTGCTTCCACTTTTCAGCTCTTTCTACTTGCAGAATTTAGAAAGCCAGCTGCTTTGGGAAACTGTATCTCATCCCTTTGAGCCCCTGGGGGTCTCCCGGCAGCACCCCTGCGTGGGCTCACTGTCTACTTCCCTGCCTGGGCAGCTCTGCCCCCTTCCAGGGACAGATGCTTTCACACTGTCGATTTTGCTGATGTAGCCTCTCACCTCATCATGGTTCTTTCATGAAAGACCATGACCTACTCTTCAATGTCAGTCGGTAACTAAACATCGCGCAGTGCGTTTTACAATCTCCACTCCTCTTTGCCTTTCACTGGTTCAGGGGCCATCATTTTCAAGGTGCTTCATGCTGGAGTGGGAAGTTCTGCATGGACTCTTCCCTCTCCGCCGCCAGGGCAGGTCCTCCCCAGCATGATGCTCCAAGTGTGAGGGCACCCACAGGGTCCTCGCTGCTGGTCTGGGGAAATATTCCATGTCAGAAGCACTGCCCAGGGTTAAGTGCAAAAACTGTCTCAGAGGCATTTCCTTGAATGCAAGGTGACCTCGATTAGGTGCCCTCATCCATACAACTCTGGAGTCTCTCAGGAAAAATTCCTGCTTGTGTATTTGATAGCTCCTGGCCCAGGAAAGTTAAGAGCCTCATATAACAAGCACTATGATACAAAATTGCCCTATATGTGCATTTGCACTCACTACTTTATTATGAACACGTCCCCGACTCAGACAGAAAACAGGGAGCTGTGGGGTAGACAGCATGTGCCAGGCATGGGCAGGGAAGACGCATTCTTCAATTCGGTGAATGAACGTGCTGGTCTTTGTACACGATAGAGGATAATTCTATGTGATCCATAAAATGTTTGAGATACACTTTGCAAACTCTAGAAGATAACTGGTCTTGGCTGAATGAAGATCTTCATTCTGGTCCGATCCTGCCACATCATTCAGGTCAGAGGTTGGCAGACCATGACCCGAGGGTCCAGACCACCAGCCAAGTTTTTGTAGAGCTCACCAACTAACGATGGCTCAACTGGAAGGCTTGTGAAAATTTTACAAATGAAGACTATGCGACGGAAACTCTAAGTGACTCATAAAGACTAAAATATTTATCACGTGGCCTGTACAGAAGAAGTTTGCTGCCGCCTCATTTCAATTATCACGAAAAATAAGAGAAATCTATCACCAGCTTAGTTACTTAAATATTACTGAAGTTAATTGGACATTCATAAAGTTTTTGCACGAAAGCAAGTTGACAAGTACTTACTAAAAAAAATCATGGATGGAAATATGTTTGCATCATGAAAGAGTCTTTTTTTTATTGGGCATCTCATAGTGCATGGTTCAATGGTAAGGTTTCATGTCAAATTTTTCACTTATACCTTCAAATAAGGCAGCAGTGGGGTCTTCCCGTCCCCATGGCCAGAGGAGGAGGCTGAACCTCACAGAAACCCAATTTCCTGCTCAGTGTTGCATCAGTCAGTGAATGTTGGGGACAGGCAGGATCCACATCTTAATTTGGGAGACTGGCTGAAATATCCAAAATCCAATCACTCAAATCCCATGAAGAGACCAGGGGTAAATGCACAGTAATTGGCAGATTTGGGCTATATGAGCTATGTGGCTTCTTACCGAAGAACTTAGAATATGCTGGCGTAATGACCACAACCTACATGTGTATATATACATATTTTCTTATATAATGGGACATGTGATTCGGTATTTAAAAAAAAACATTTTATTAAATTTCTAGAAGCCTTACATTATTGCCATGACACACAGAAGCTTGATCATTTCATAAAAGCAAATAACGATGCATATGAAAATAATCAAGCCGAGTCATAAGACCTATGCATTTTATGCTCATAAGTAAGTTATTAAGATTTACAAAAATCTTAAAAAGTTATTAAAATTTACAAAATAACTCACATTTAATTTATAAAATAACTCACCAAACATATCCTCCTAACTTTTTATAATGTTGTTATTTTTAAAAAATAAAAAATAAATAAAGCAAATAGTTTCCACCTAAAAGATGGTCTTTCAGGAGGCAGCAACAATGTGTCCGGGGTACATGTACGATACAGTGGAAATACCTAGATTCTTGCATCGGAAACATATGAGTTCAAATCCCATGTCAGGGAGTCAGTCTTTGTGCTGCTTGGGAACGTCACCTTTGAGCGCTGGAATCTACACCGGTTAAGGAGTGAGGAGCAGACATGCAGGTCACAGCTGATTCCCAGAAGAGCCCCGCACCCCGTTCTCCTCATCCACCCACCCCCGCTGCACTACGACCTTCACATCCGCAGATACAGCTTGATTAGGCATCTACACGCCTCTAGGCTTCTAGGTCTCTCCATCTTCAAGGCCTGACTTGATACACAGAAGCTTAATCACGTAATCTGTACGAAAGATCATGTTTCCTACTCTTCTTTGCCTGCACAGTGCAAGCAGAGCAGAAACGGTGGTCAGTGTCGGCACCAGCTGAAGCTGCAGAAGGCAAAAGGCTGAGAATCCAAGCTTGAGAAGGAAAGAGGAAGTGGCGGGGGGCAAAGCAGGACACAGACTCCTAGGAGGAGAACAAGCTGAGGGCTGCTGGAGGGGAGGGGCAGGGGGATGGGGGCATGGGGGACTGGGGGGGGGCACCAAGGCCGGCCCTCGGGATGCGCACTGCGTGAAATGACACCACTAAGTTCTAGCCCTGAAACCGAAGCTGCGCTACATGTTAACTAACTAGAATTTAAATAAAACCTGGAGACAAACGAAAAGAATTACAATAAAATTGACGTTTTATAAAAAGAAAGGTAAGACAGATGGTTTCTGGGAGCTGCTGTCTCTTTAAGGCGGGAAGGTGGGAAGCCAGCCTGCTCTGTGTTGCTGGTTTACCTGGGTCTTTGAGATAACAGAGAAAACCTCGGTTCAAATTCAGGCGGCTCTTCAAGAGGGATGAGATCAGTGTATTGATAATGGAAATAGCCGCTTGGCAGAGTTTCTTGCTTTAAGGCAGGACATGAAGCCTGAAGGACAGAAGATAGGCTTGGCTTCATAGGGGAGGATATGAACCAATACAGATTTCTGAGAAAAATAATTTAAAAGGTCAAGCAAAGGGAGAAAAACAGCCTGAAGTTCCCTGAAACCAGTAGCTACATTTCTCCTCCTGCAGTTTCTTCACTCACAGGTGACCAGGCTGTTTGTTTAATCCCGCCCAGAATTTTCTTTTTATTTTATTTTATTATGTATTTGACAGAGAGAGATCATAAGTAGGCAGAGAGGCAGTCAGAGAGAGTGAGAGGGAAGCAGGCTCCCTGCCGAGCAGAGAGCCCGATGCAGGACTCGATCCCAGGACCGTGAGATCATGACCTGAGCCAAAGGCAGCGGCTTAAACCACTGAGCCACCCAGGCGCCCCCACCCAGAATTTTCTAACTCTCCTTACAAGTTCTGCGTCCTGGGAGCCACAGGTCAATTGCTAAGTTTGGGGGAAGCCTCACACACCCGCCTCCAGACCTTACAGGAAATACGAGTGCTGAGGTTTAAGTCTTGAAGACTGATTCTAGGTTGTTGTTCTGTCCTCTCAACAATCCGGAGAGCGAGGCATCAAAACGCCCCGGTTTAGAGAGATGAGGACTCCCTTACCATCAACCCCTATGTTTCTCTCAAAATTCTGTGCTTCTGACTTGCCACTGGGAAAAGGTCCATGAAAACAAGAGAGAAAAAGTCAAAGAAAACAAGAGAAATTGAAAGATTCTGGCAGAAGATGATGACCATTTAAAAAAAAAAAGATAAAAAATCATTCTCAAATATGTGTCTCATAAGGTTCATAGATTTATAAAGTTTTGCATTTAAAGTATTTACCAAATGCCATAGGTGACAGGGTGTCTGGCTGGGTGTCCTGGGGACGGCAGACGGACACAATGTGTGGGCAGTTAGAAAAGGTATAACTCGTTTTCGTTCTTCTGTAAGATTAAAAGGAGCGGTGCTCAGATCACTGAGAAAACACAATCGCAGCTCAAGGGTCCCTGAAATCTTACATAATACATTGAAATATTAACTACACATCAAAAATATTAAGTATTAGACTGCCAGGGCCTTCAAGAGAAATGTGTTTATCTATTTATTCATTCATTCATTTACTCCAATTTTCAAGTCTTCTATTTACAGATAGAAATAATTGTAATAACTATGGTGATCTCTGAGTTTGCTAAAAGTCTTAGACTATTTCAACATGTGGCATCAGGAATGAAATTCCCAATTACCTCCAAGGCCTCGGAAATGAATTTAAATACCGAAAATACAGATTCTCTCCAGAGTTGGTGCCTACAAGACTTTTTATGAGGAGAATTCCCTTTGGCTGAAAAACAATTTGATTCAGACACGGAAGTGTGGGCAGAAGGTCTGGATTCTGGGTCAACGTGTTTGCGATTATTGGTAAGTCACTTTAACTTTTACAGGCTTCAGCTCTAGATACTGGAAAGCAAGTAAATTGAACCAGATGATTCTCAAGTGCCCCCCGGTTTTGTAAGTCATAATTTATAAAGAGAGCACACGGTCCTACGAGCTGCCTGGTTCTCAGAACAGTTAACAAAACGGGTTGACCATGGCAGGTTTGTTGTGGGAAGAGGGTGCTTCTGGAGCGTGTGATCATCGGAGAACACAGTCCTGTGAGTCTTTATCTCCCGGAAGAAATCTGAAGGAAGGTAGCCTAATTTTCCACGTCAAGTATGCTGCGTGCTTGTGTTATTCTCAGTTACACACAACACAACCAACACACTCGCGCGTCACACTCTCTCAGATTCTCAGCCCACACTGCACGGGCTCCTTGAGGACCTGGGTTTGGTGCACCATTTCTGAGTCATTAACTGCAGCCCTAAGTAGTTCTGCTAAGGGAGGGAATGGGAGAGGAGAGAGAGGGGCACAGGTATTGGATAAACACCTGCAGACCTCGTCTTGTTCCTTTCAGCCTCTCGTAGGAAGAGCAAGCCGAGTCTCCAGCTCTGTCGGGGGTTCAAGAATTCCTCCCGGAGCAGGAAGACACACGGAATGTGCCCGGATTGTGGGTTCCCCGTGTCCCTCCCATCACCCCAGTGTCTCTCCCCGGGCCTTCTAGTGTCTCCTGTTCTGAGAGCACCTTCCACCTGAACCCTCCTTTGTGACTTGGGCTCTAGAGATCCCAATTCTGGGAACTTCTGCCAACATGCTCAACCCCCAGGCCTGCACCCCACCCTTGTCCACTTTGGGGTTTTGTCATGATTACAGCGGTTGGCATTCTGTCCCCAGGGCACAGGACGCAGAGTTGCCAGAGCTACTCTGAGCGATAGAGTCTATGTCGTAGAGTAACAGAACATTAAAAGAAAATGAGAATTATTTCTTCTTGTAAAGAACGAAATCATCATTCTGAATGAAAGAAGCTTTGGGATCTTTATGTTTGTCTTATATTTAAAAAGAATTTCCAGAGCTGGAACATAAATAATGCAAGCTAAGTGTCTGATTGACTTCTGGTGGTTAAAGACACATACAGTCACTGTGATAAATATCCATTATTGTCTCAGAGAGAAATGCCAGAAAATCTAATATCTATGAAAAAAGGAAAAATGGAAACCAATATGAGGCTCCACTCATAAATCATAATTAGCTTTCAAAGACCAATATCTTTTATTATGAATATAAATCCCGATAAGGCAAAACTATGAAAATTTCATGACTCCAAAGTCTTCAATTAAAATTAAAATGCCTTATTTGAAAATTTGATTTTTATGCATATGACAGATAAAGTTCCCCAAAAAAGCATGAAATATTGAAATCAACTTTAACAAGTCCTCAATTTAAATGACCAAAGGAAAATGAAATATATGACGTATGGCTCAAAGAATGAGTTTTTAATCTAAATTATGAAAAGGGGGGTTTAGTAAATTGATTTTTTAATTAATACAACTGTCAAGAAAAATTCCTTTGAATCTACATCTAATAACACATTTTTTCCTTCAAAATGAAATACAAGAAAGTATTAGGGTAACCACCCGGCTTCCAGTGAACGTCCAGCCGTCCTCGGACTGCTGGCTGTAAGCTACATCAAGCCCAGTGTAAATGTCAGAAATGTGTGCCTGGCTGGTGGAAAGTTTAATTTGTTCTTCTAGAAACCCACATTCAATTTTTCCTTACCTTTCATCCATCGCCGCCGCTGCAGTCATTCTCAATATGTGATTCAAATAAGAACAATGAATTTAATTCAAGTTTGGGGATGAAAAAGCACCTTCCTTACCCTGGCAGAGGGGAGCGAGGGAATCCCACTGATACATGCCTCCTGGACTCCGTCGGCAGGTCGCGTTGCTGTGGCCAATCATCCGGTGCCCGGGCTTGCAGAAATAATGCACTTTACTCCCCAGTGCTCCTGTGGTCCTATTGAAAACACCGCCGTTCTTCGGGGTGTGGGTCAGGCTGCAGTAGGGCGCTGCGGACACACGAGCACATCCAGACGCAAATAAATAAACAGGGAGAGACCGGGGGCTTCCCTTGGTTAAAGGGATATAAATAAAATATCTTTCTTGTTTAAAGAGTGGGAAATCAGCACCAATATGTCAACGTGTTCTAACAAGCATGCCCACACACCACAGTCTGGCACGGGGCTGCTGAGAATGCAACGTGGCGTCACCACATTAGAAGACAGTGGCAATTTCTCATAAAACAAACATGTTCTCACCCTACGATCCAGCAGGCAGCTTCCTTGGTGTTTGCTCACAGGACTTAAAAATGTAGGTCCACAAGAAGAAGAAGAAAACGTGCACGTGAATGTTTACAGGAGCTCTACTCATGACCGCTCAAGCTTTAACCACGACGCCCTTCAGTGGGTGATGGACAGACAGTAGCCCATCTGAACAGTGGAATATTCTTAGGCACCAAAAAGAAGTGAGTCATCAAGCCATGAAAAGAAATGGAGGAAACTTACGTGCTTATTACTAACTGAAAGAAGTCAGTCTGGACAGGCTGCTGACTGTGATACCAACTCTAAGTATGGGATTCTGGAAAAGGCGACACTATAGGGATCCTAAAAATATCAGTGGTTGCCAAGGGTCATAAGGAGGGATGCATGGGTGGAACACCGAGGGTTTTTAGGGCAGTGAGGCTGCTCTGTAATACCGTAACAATGGGTTTATGTCACTACCCCGTGTCCAATCCACAGAGTACACGACACCAAGAGTCACGCTGATGTAGACCCCGGGCTCCAGGTGATGACAGCGGGTCGGTGCAGGCTCACTGATTCCAACAAACGCACCATCTGGAGGGGACGTTGACGGGGGTGGGGGCTACATCTGCAGCGGGAGGGACACATGGGAACTCTCCGTATCTTTTCCTCAATTTTGCTACGAACCTAAAACTGCTCTGAAAAAATAAAGTCTAAAACCAAACAAAACTAAACCAAAACACATCTTAAGAGCCTAGAGCCAAGGTCCAATCTCTTATTTTGAAGTTTGGACTATGGGCAATTATTGCTCTGTGTGAAGGAGGATCTCAACTTTCTGAACATTATAAGGAAATACCGGAAGAATCACGCTGGATTCCCTCCCTCATTCCCTCAAGGCCGACCCACTTAAGCCAGCTGACTAGCCACCAGAGTAAGAACAGTGAGGTACAGCTCTGAGTACCTTATTGGAAACAAAACAATTCTCAATATTGGAACAGAAAAGCATCATTAATATGGAGAAAATAGAAAAATAGAACATTTTGTCATTAAAGCCATTAACTCCTTCTTTGTCGCTGTTGTTAAGTGGGTCTTGTGAGTTGCACCATAATGGAGATATGAAGCTTCTTTTTAACACATGGGGTTTGAATAAAATCTCTGAAGAAAATGCACTACTCCAGGTCAACACAAATCTTCCAATAGCTTTAGTCATTGCCTGTGTAGGAACTTTCTAAAATTGGGGACGGGCGTTTGTTAGAGTAAGTCTCACCTACATAGAATGCAGCATCCCAACGGCTAAACGCCCTGTGTCTTATTTACACATTTAGAGAAAGAAACTCATTTCATTCTTACAAGATCAATTTCATTGCAGCAAACGCTCCTAAAACTCCTTTCAGATGAATTAAAACAATAAATAAAGAAGGATGTGAAGGACTAGAAATACTGTTTCCTTTGGAAAGAAGAGGTTTAAATGTACCACCTCCCCATGGGGGCTCCGTAGACGAACACACATACAAGACTGAGTGCTTAATGTGGAACCCATCCTTAGAAGTAAATGCAGAAGAAACTTTTTGAAGGTTCCATAGCACAGCATTGCCCGGAAGCAGTGTCTGCATGTCTGGCCTGGGCTGTCAACCAAGCTGCTGTAAGGAGCGTCCTCAGGAAACATCTTCAGCTGGATGATCTTTGGAAATCCCATTTCCTTTTTTTTAATGGACTGCTTTTTCTTAAGTGAAATTTCACTAAGCATTGCAAGAAACTTTTGATTCGCTGCCCCATGGGCCAAGCCATTTTTTTATGTCCTCATTCCAGACCCAATTTTGTAAGTTTTAAATGAATGAACATATTTATTTTAGGGAAGGAATGAGTGTAATCAGGCACCTTGGCTGCCAACGGCAAAAACCAAAACAAAACAGAAAGATAATTTGTAGGAAGAAGGAGCAGGCTGTAGGTCTTACTCTAAAGGGAGAGAGAAGATTAAGTCTGAAACAGCGCTGAAGGGACAAAGAGACCACATAATTCACTGCATGTCACCCATGATTTTTGTCATAGTTAGTCTGTTAAGGGATATAATGTGTGGGATTGTCCAACTCTGTACAGTCTGATGATTGTCCATTTTCTCTCCTATTTACTATGTTTTCCCTATCACTAGGCTTTCAAGATACCTCTTCTTTCCTAACTCACCCAGAATGAGAGAGCTAGAGAGGGGCCAGGAGAGAAAAGAGAGCCTGGAGAACAAAGGGGACAGATCAGAGCGTGCGCCCCGCCTGTTTGATTCTGGCTATAGTAAGACACAGAGGACCGACGCCCACCTCAAAACTGCTGGCAGAGCGTTGGAAAAGCAGGGAGGCATCCGCTATGGGAGAAGACTGGGCAAGTCAGAGACTCGGGAACTTCTGGGTGTATGTCTGACCCACCTCTATCTTGAACTGTCCCCATACGGAAGCTCACACGGTTCACTTAGTATCGAAGGACTATTATTAACTCTGCGTGCACTTAGCACAGTACAGTGCACTGACTAGAACCGCCTTTGGACACCCTTGGCTTTGTCTTTCTTGCTTTCAAATTACATTGCTCAGTTGTATCAATCCTAGTCCAGACAACCAGTACTTTGTATATGTGGGGCAAACAGAGATGTCAGATACGCCGTGTGGTCAATCAACAGGCTAGAGCTCCCTCGCCCACACCGCTACATATCAGAGACATGCTCATCTCATCCCCGCGCTAAAACCACTCGTGATGAACTCCTAGCAGAGGTCACTGAAGCATGAATTTAAAATGAAAACCTGTTAAAAGATAGAGGTATTGGGGCACCTGGGTGGCTCAGTGGGTTAAAGCCTCTGCCTTCGGCTTGGGTCATGATCCCAGGGTCCTGGGATCGAGCCCTGCTCCTCTGCTCAGCAAGGAGCATGCTTCCTCCTCTCTTCTCTCTGACTGCCTCTCTGCCTACTTGTGATCTCTATCTGTCAAATAAATAGATAAAATCTTTAAAAAAAAAAGATAGAGGTATTCACTGACAAAAAAAAAATTACAGCTTTCTCTGAAATTCTCCAATTTCCTACTCTTCCAACACAGTTTAACAAAGAGAATCTTCCTGTTCTATAATGAATTAAAATGCACCTTGAAGGGCAGAATTCAAGTTGTAATCACATCACCAGGCTACTAAGTGACTTGCCGCACATAGAAGGAAATCAATTAGGTTCACCATGATTCCCCCTGCAATGTCCGTTTTTGCACCTTGGAAATAAATTCAAACAATTCTAAAGGTCTCAGTATTTATTTTACAAAACAAGGAATGTGATGAACACAAATCCAATCATTGCCCTAATACTCTCCTAACTCAGTCTAATGGAAACAATTTCAACTTTGAGCTCTTTGTCAATAAGCACTTTGAATAACTACTTTGAGAGAAGGAAAGAGACCTGAAGGTCTGGGTGTGTTTGATTAGACTTTATCAAGAAAGAATGACTGAATTTTATGCCCACCGTCTGCACTTCTAAAGCCTTTTCAAACCCTTGATAATCTGTAATATTCCACGACGTCTACCAACCAGAGGGAGCTGAAATCTTATCCTTTAAACTACTGTCCCTTTTTGCTGTTCCTCTTCAGGATGCTCCTCAGAACTGACCCAGTCAAACACTAAGAGAGGACTTCACAGCCCTCTGGTAAGCCACTGCTCAATTAAACATAGCTGGTGGGCATCGTCCTTAGGGAAACCAGCTCAATTATCACCGCGGGAAATCATTGAGTGAGATACTGAGAAAAGTGTGGATTTTTTTTTTTTTTGGTCAATAATTAAAATATATGAGGAATTTAAGTTGTCTATTTTTTCTGTAGGACAGTAAAACATTAGGTGTGGGTCAGGTCATACTGACAGATGTACAGAGGATCTAAAGTACATAAATACACTGACTGCCTTAATTAGTACAATAGCACTGGCGGAGAATAATTAAAATACACAGGAAAAGACAAAGGAAAATGGTGATGAGGAAATATATACATCTGTAATATGCATTAATTTTGTATGTGTTTATACATGTGTGTATATACGTAATCTGCAAATATGAAGAGACACACAGATAATCAATAAAAAGACAAACTACTAATAGTATGAGATTATCACCTGTAAAATTAATATGAATAGGAATATCCCTTCCTGTTTGTTTCCTTAGCATTTAAACCTCATTTAAAACTAGCTTTATATTATATTGCTTTATCTTTTAAAAGCAATGCCTTTGTTTTCCCTAAGTGAATTCGAAGCTTGATGATTTTAGCAATCATTATTAAAATATCAATCAACAAATGGTTTCTTTTCTCTGCTATAGGTTAGAGACCTCTTAGAGTAATTTCCCATTGTATTATTTCTTTGGGACTTAATTCTCATCCTTGGATATTAGGTTTACATTACAAATTTCTACCTCCATTTTCTTTATTTACTGCAGATCACTTGTATTAAAAACGCATTTACGCTGACTATAAGCTTCACTTACGAACCTGTATATCGAATCTTGAACCCTTTTTTACTGGTTGCGTGATCAGTGGACCAGCGAAGGTATAACTGATTGCTCCTGCTTGTAAAATTCAACTGTTCAGTGTGGTTCCCACTTAAGACCACCAACAGAGGACTCTGACCGGAAGAACCTAAATAAAACAGAAAACCAAAGGAAGTTCAGTTATGAACTCGTACCTACAATATGCAGACTACTTTTAGCTTTTTATCACATTTAGGAGTCTAAACGTACAATAGATATTTCCACTTATTTCCACAGTAGACTGAGTTCCAAATGAATAAAGCAACAAGTAAATTCCTTGGTTAAAAAACAAACAAAAGAAAACAGCCAGTCGGAATCATTTCACATTAACACATAAGACATAGGTCATATGAGTCTTACTATAAGATAGGAACAATTAAGATACATGAAATCAGTTTTTATCCCCATTGGTACGGACAATATTGCAAGTACAGGAGAAATGCAGACTTTCATGTGATACCGGTAGCGGGGCGAGGTGGTGCAGTCACTGTGCAGAGCAGTCCGGGACACGCGGCCAACCGGGGGCTTCCCGGTCCTGCGGACTTCAGCCCATGGGCGCCAGCGTTATTCATAGAGTCAAATGTTTGCTCCAGCATTGCTGTGGCACAGCAAAACCTAGATCCCAACTCGTATTTTGGCATTTTAGAAAAGAATGGAAAGTGCCATGGAAAGTAATCCTCTGTACATCTAGAATGGATGAGCTCGATAAACACGGATGGGCGTAGGTGATTCTTAAAACAGCGTGTTGGCAACTAAGGAAGTCTAACTGCAGACAAATATGAGAGCAGTTATGTAAAACTGCCAAGTGTGCGACATTAAATTGTGTGTGTGTGTGTGTGTGTGTGTGTAGAGAGGACGTGATGCAAATAGAGATGCACAGTTACATGATAGAGACAGACGGATGGACAGACAGAGATCGAGTAGGAACCATAGAACGTGTGCAAGCGGGACCCACCAACCCTGTCCCCTTTGGTTCTGTTTCCTCCTAGGAGAGGTGCCCATGGCGTTGGACGCGCGTGGAACCCCCAAGCGTCTCTGTACTCCTTGCCTCTTTAAAAAATCAGAGCCTAAGGTCAATTGGACCAAATCCTAAAATTCATTACATCCAGTAATGAGTCCACATCTGTATCTTAATTTTTTTTTTTTTCACTTTTTGGTACATTTGAAATTTAAAAAAAACTCAAGACACAAAGTTAGTATCTAGTAGGTAGTCAGAAGAAGCAGGTGCAGCGTGCGACAGGAACTGCTTTCTCGAGACAGAAGCAGCATTCTCACTTCCTGGGTGTCCCGTACAGTCCCACTCCACTGGTGAACTCAGCGCCATCTCCTAGTCTGACGGCTCCGTGGCTTTTTGGCATCGCGCAGCTCCCTCCCGGGAAGCACATTATGTGTGGGAGAACGTGGTTCTCCCTGCGAGAGGCAGTCCCCGTCTCATCAGCATATGGGACTCGCTCTGGGAGTTGTACGTAAGATTTGCATTCAAGCAAAGTGACCGAGAACCCACAACCTCACTTATTGCGTAACCCCAATCAGGGCAGTTAAAATTGTTTTTCCAAAAGCAAACAAAATATCACAGAATTATGTTCCTGCAAATACATACACAGTGAGGTCATACGTGTCAGGACCTCGGAGCGTGACTGTATTTGGAGATAAGGTCTTTCAACAGATAATTCAAGTTAAGGGAGGACCCTGGAATGAGCCCTAATCCCGCAGGACTGGAGTCCCTGCACAAGCAAGAGATCAGGAGAGGGAGGCACACTGTGGGGGTGGGCCACGTGAGGACGTGAGGAGAGACAAGATCCTGGCAAAACCAGCCCTGCCCACACCTGCATCCCACTCCTGGGAGGAAATACATTCCTGTTCTCGAAGTCCCCCACACTGGTACTTCGGGATGGCCACCCTAGTCACCAAATACAAAAACTACTACATTCGAGATGATTCAGGTGGTGTCCGGTTTCGCTGGAGCAAAGTCGGAACAGATGAAACGCTACCTGTCAGTTTCCTGGAAGGCGTCCCATCAAAGGATGACCATACTTGATACTTAAAGAAGACTATGTGTGTGGGGGCTGGTTTTCTTATTGTCGTCTAAAGAGATGATATATATTCTAAAATATAATATCCCTGGGAAATTAACTTGTGCTTGTAAAGTTTTAAAATGTCACTTTTCATGACAGAACCCAAGAGTAAAGCTTCAGGTATTTTTAATTCAGCACCTAATTCTTCATCACTTTCCATCTGTTCCTTTTGCTGACGCATAACGAGCTTCCTCAAGGACTTGCCTTTAAAAGTACACATCCAGTCAGCATGCATCAAAGACCATGAGCCAAAATGGAGAGTAGCTGCTCCTACCACCAACATGGAAACCATGAAGTGTTTTACAAGTGGACACCGCAGTCTTTGTGTTGACACCTTTCTCAGTTGAGTTCTATAATGATTCAGGTTTTGTTCATTTATTTTTTCTAATCGAGGGTTAGCTACTTCTAGAACTGCAGTCAAGAACACACTCCTGAGATAATACAGTTTAAAATCAATATTTTCCACATTCTTTTGGCAACACATGGGCCATAAAGGAACCAATGTCTTACAGAAGACAGAGAGAGAGGTGAGGCAGACATGATCCGTAATGCAACAGAAATGCTAACACTTAATAAAATATTCCTATAAAATGTTTCCCTTTCATTTCACAGACAAACCTTTGAGGCTAGAACAAAGCTAACCATGGGTCTCTGGTAATTTTAACAGCAAGTGCTTTGATATTACCTCTATCATCTACTTTTGTAATGGGCAGGATCTACCCCTATTTTGGGGGATCCAGTTGTAAGCCCGTAAGAACAAATACTGCTGTGACTGTGCTCCTGCAACGGAAGCAGGAGAAGCACGGTCAGCTGAACTCCCATCCAACCAAGGTGAACCGAGGGACCATGAACACATTTACAGTTATTATGTAAACACATTTAATTGCATACAGTGTGTATAAAAATACACACACACACACACACACACCCGGAAATGGGCTGCTCACCTACCTTGGTGTGCATGTCATCTAATTGATCTCAGAACTGAGTCTACCTGCTTCCTCACTGACATAAGAATCCCGTTTCTGTACGTGGCTAATCTATGACTTCTCTCTATCATAAACACTACAGGAACGTCTTCAGCAGTCCACATCTGCTTCAACATACACTTAGACAAAACACTCTGAAAATGGAAGTATTGCGCCTCAGCCCTCTGTTTCCATGAATAGAAGTGTGAGTTTAATTTCCAGGTTAGTGGCTCATCATCTTAGGAATACATAAATTGATTCATGCAGCATCTATCCATGTGAGCAACCCGACCATTACGAGCCATCGAGGAAGCAGAAGGCATGGGACACTCACAGAATCAATTACAGTCTTTTTTTTTTTTTTTTTTTTTACTGAGTTGATTGTTATTTTACTCAACTCAATGACAAGTCCCTCAAAACATGCAAAAGCCTTATTATTATGTACAGCCATAATTGTATCTTGGTCTAATTTCCTGGGCTATAATAATGCTTCTATACAAAGAAAAATATTAACATCATCTCCATTTCAAATTGACAATTCAACCACATACTACTTGGAAGCATGGCATTGTTTTGTTAATAAGTTTGTTAGAAATGTATAAAAACATACAAGACTAGAGTTGAAAACAGTATTACCATCTGGTAAGTGCATTGCATGATTTTTTAAAAGATTGCGCATTAAAGGCTTCTGTATCATTTATCATCTAGAAATCTCTGTGAGCCATTATTTTATGTATTTCTAGTAAAATAATCATTTCAATTGATTAAAGTAACTTTAGCTCTCTTAAATTTCCTAAAATACCTTCTTCATCAATAGAATACTTAGAGAGAAAGGAAGAGCTGTATGGGGTCACCTATTCTAAATCTCTACAGAAAAAAGTTAAATAATAGCTCACGTAAATTCAGGACATTGTCAGAGTGCATTGTTAGCATATCAAATGCTTAAAAGTTGAAACATTAACAGAAGTATGTTTGTGTTCCAGACTCTTGAGACTATACCAGGGTGGAATAATTCACTTTCTGTTCAGTGGAGATACGGTTCAACTCAAGAATATATGAAAGTCCTTGTGTAGTAAAAGGTCATGGTGGTGTTTTTATTATGCTCCTTAGAGATCACCGGTCGGTTAAAAAAAAAAAAAAAGCAAAGACACTTACCGTCAAATACTTCCAGGGCATCAAATTGCTTTTCACTTTGAAATGTGTCCACGAAGATGGTGATGTTGTAGTGCAGTTCCACTTTAATACTCCACGAGCATGTCTGGGAGTTAAAGTAGTTGCCTGGGTAACCGGGACTGAGGATGACTCCAGAAGATTCCGTCCGGACTTCATTCGCAGGGCATTGTGCTAACGAGAAACATGCCGGGAAAAGTCTTCCTTAACAAAGTGAGCCCAACGTCGGTGGGAGAGTCTCTATCCTGTCTTTACAAGCCAATGATGGTGGAGGGGAGCAATCCTACTGAACTATGACCAAGTTTCGTACGGGTAGAAACACAGCAGAACAGCCCTGAATGATAACGAGTCACAGTTTACTAGCACTCCATAATTTAAATGAGAATTATATGCATATAGAAATGTGTGTTGGCATATAAGATGACTAGGCAGATAGATCGATTCATTGATTTCATTTCCTGTTAAGGAAATGGAGGGTCAAAGAGATTATGTCACTGACACAACTCTAGGGTAGCCCAATCTGACAAAGCTGAAAAGAAGCCTGGAACCTGAAAGCTTTGTTTATCTGGAAAAGGTCATGAAGCAATGCTGATCTGTGAGTGAAGTGGGAAGTACGGGTACAGGAATGCTTAAAACCATCCTGTACCTTCCGTCCCTAGGAACCTTCTAGGACGGAATTGCCCACACACCTTATTTTGGGGCAGGTGCATTGCAGATTTGATCTTAGGGTCCCATGTTTTCTCAACTCAACTAAAAAGCAAGATCTCACCTTTTCAATGCAGTATTACAACAACATTGTGCAATTATATACAGTACTAGAAAAATGCATTTATTTATGTCTTTGATTATACTTGTAATTATATTTAGGACAGTAAATTTTAAAACTTTGACTTGATTACTTGAAATTATGATAAAGCAAGAGTCAAAAAGACCTGGGCTGAAAGCCATATTGGATCTCTGGGTTGTAACAATGTTATTTCTAAAGGATGAATTTATCAAAATGAATCACTTATGAGTTTATCATTATGAATGAATCATTAAGATAGTGTGGACACACTGACATACTTTTTTCCCTCCTGTTTCCTTTTTTTCTTTATTCAACTACTTTTAAGGTAATCAAAATAAAACTGATCTGCCTAGGTATGAATGTGCAGAAGAAAATCACCAGACTCCTAATTAGTAACTTATTTCATTGATAATTTATTATCTTTCAGAAATAATTTATTTATACAACTATTAAGAAAAAATTATATCATTTATTGATAATGATTCAAATTTAACAGAGATATAGCAAAGCAATTTGTAAATTTTAAAGTTAAATGATCAGCTTTTCCTTCATGAGAAAGGCCTTTCATTACAGGAAATGTGTCTTATTTGTTGAATTATCTCCTTTTAATTAATTAAAATTATATTATTAAATTCAATTCATTTCATTTTATTTTAATTAATTAAATTTATATTAATAAAACAAATTTTTTTAAAGATTTTATTTATTTATTTGACAGACAGAGATCACAAGTAGGCAGAGAGGCAGGCAGAGAGAGAGAAAGGAGGAAGCAGGCTCCCCGCCAAGCAGAGAGCCCGATGTGGGGCTCGATCCCAGGACCCTGGGATCATGACCTGAGCGAAAGGCAGAGGCTTTAACCCACTGAGCCACCCAGGTGCCCCAATAATACATAAATTTTGAAATGATTTCCCAAAACGATGAGTGAAGTTTTTGTAATACATTTTGATTCAACTATTAAAAGGAAATTTTTCCTTTTCTAAAAAATTTACCTTAGTGTTCTTATTCAGATGTACCTTAAATTTACAAAATGTTTAGGCATAAGATCGCTAATGATGAAACATTTCCTAGTTTTTCCTTTTTGATAAAGAAGTATTTTACATAGATTTTTAAGAATATTTACAATGTTTGGGCGCCTGGGTGGCTCAGTGGGTTAAGTGGGTTAAGCCTCTGCCTTCGGCTCAGGTCATGATCTCAGGGTCCTGGGATCGAGCCCCACATCAGGCTCTCTGCTCAGTGGGGAGCCTGCTTCCCCCACTCTCCCTCTGCCCGCCTCTCTGCCTACCTGTGATCTCTGTCTGTCAAATAAATAAAATCTTAAAAAAAAAAAGAATATTTACAATGTTAAATTGGGTAGCCCTTGTGATTGCCTACTTGTGATCGCTGTCTGTCAAATAAAGCCAAAACACTCAGACTAAAGCAATTTTGTTTAGAAAGTAATTTCTATATACAGTAGGGTGCTAAGATCACTCAGTGAAATATCTTATGCCCTTTCAAAAGTGAACACACTGGCATTTTTTTAGAGAACACAGTAGAAGACAACTAGCCTTTCATCCGCATACATACGTGTAGGGCCTGGAGCTTTAGAATGTCCACCAACCCGCGTGACTTCACAGTGAGACTATGAGCATTTCTCAGCCGTGACGTAACCAGACAGCAGCAAAGCTACTTGTCAGGGTCGTGATCAGAGAGATACACGCAAACCCTTTCCTTTGGTCTGAAGCACTACACGGCAGAAGGCGTTTCCATACCCGCAATGCGTGGACCACCTCCTGCCTCTTCCTGACTAAAGCCACTGCGGCTCCAGCACAGTTCATCCTGTGCTGTTACTCCTGAAAACATTTAGCCCAAATCGCTGCCTTCTGATTGCATCACCACCACTATCGTTATTAGGCAACACTGGAAGTTCTGATCCTCTAGAAACTGGAAACCGTGTGCCACGTTGGGGAAATCCACCTGCAGAGCCGGAGTCCGTGCCAGGCTGGGAAAGGAGTGAGTGGTGATGAGTCAGGAGCAGAATCTCTAGCATGACTATTCGCAGTCCCTCCGTTTCCCCCAAAATGCTGCTTCTATTGCTGGGAGAAGGAATGAAAATATAACTGAAATGATGTGCTTCCTTTTACTTACAACACTTATTATTTTTTCCAGACGTACATATTGGTTTAAAATGCACTTGAGTATGTCTCCCTGGGAGTGAACAAGGTTTTGATTCATTCGTGTCTCTTGCTCCTTCATACATGCCTAGACCTCCCTGGGCCTTGCTATAAAGTGTTGCTAGGAGCAGCGCCCAGCCACAGTGGGAAGTTTCAGAGACCACAGGCTCTCCCCGAGCCAGGCTGTTCATTCTCTACCAACACTCACACTTAAAACACAGCCCTGTCCCTGCAGGGGACCCTGACTACCTCCCCCGCTGGGGGAAGCATCTGTTGGAGGTTCCCGTCAAAGGCACCTCTGAAGGCACGTGCCTCTCTGAGACAGGCACCTGAATTTTGAGTCACCACACCTCCACATGAAGTTATTCTTTCAGCTTGTTTTTGAAGAAAAAAGAAATGTGAGGCTTAAAACCGAAGCATATTATTTAAAGCATCTCTCAGGGCTTCAGCAAAAGTAATGCAATCAAATGTTAGGATTTACAAACAATGAAAACTAATTCTTAAAAGCACCTGTAGGTCCCAGAGAACTGTGAAAAGAGAACCCTATAGACCGGTGGGAAAGGTGTCCCCGGGAGCCCTTGATCCGTGTGTTATGGTCATCCCTGAGCTCTCCAAGAAGTGCTCATTACTCAAAGGGCACTGGCTGTCTTTAGTGTTCACTGAAAATATATGTTTCTTAATTAAAAAAATAAAAGTGATGACTAGCTCTATAAAAATTCTTAGACCCCAATCCAGGGCACAGAAGCTGCTGTGCTGAGACCCCTCCAGACCCTGCACCGAGTACCTCTTCCTCCGACTCTTCACCTGTCCCCTTTCTATAGTAAAGGATACAGATTGGAATTCTTCACAATTCTATATTTGCAATGCTAAATATAAGTAAAAGTTTCCCTGGGTTATATGAGCTCTTCTAGCATAGGATAAAATCCAAAGAGGGGATTATGACTGCTTCTGATCTCCAGCAGTTCCGTCAGAAACACAGATGACAAGCTGGCTTTGTGACGGGCCTCCAAAGTGGGAGCAGTCTTTTAGGACGGAGCCCTTCACCTGTGGGGTCAGACACTGGCTCCAGGCAGAGTCAGAATTGATTTCAACTGTAGGGCACTCAGCTCGTGTTCAGAGACTGGGAGAATTGCTTGGTGGTCCCCGACCCTCATTCAATGTTTCCTAAATTAAGATGAGCATCCAACGAGGAGTATCTGTATGGGATGCTAATTTTCAAGGAACAATTTGCTCCCACTGTTCCCAAGGAACAATCAATCACCCTAAGAGTGGTGATAATTTTAATTTTTAGATTTCTTTATAAGATTTTATTTATTTATTTGACAGAGATCACAACTAGGCAGAGAGGCAGGCAGAGAGAGAGAGGAGGAAGCAGGCTCCCCGCTGAGCAGAGAGCCCGATGTGGGGCTCGATCCCAGGACCCTGAGATCATGACCTGAGCTGAAGGCAGAGGCTTAACCTACTGAGCCACCCAGGCACCTCTGGAGACAATTTTCAAAGCAGAACTTAGTAGGACTCATAACTCACACAGTTTTCCACCAATAATTTATCAGGTGATTGCCCACTCCCTCCCCTTGAGACCAACCAAATAATTTTAGAAAGTACTGGAAGAAAGATTATCATTAAATGATTATTTGATTAAAGACATCTGAGCCCCTAGTTATTTTTCTTAAAGAATGTATTTAGATAACTCTTGGTTTGTTTTAAAGATATTTACTCCTGAATGGAAACAGTAGAGAACTACGTTGTCCTCTGTAGTAACTGCTGGGTGTTCAGCAGGACGTGGGAACTCGGTCTGAGCAGAGAGAATGCGTCTTGTTAGCAGAATCCTCCCTGAGACCGTGTGTGAGAGCCAAGTAATTTAGAGAATGATGCTCATGTTGTGCTGATTTACTCGGTTCCTGGACTGTCATGAATTAATTTCACTTAAATAAAAATGAGGTTAATCTTGGGGATAGCCAACATAATAAAGTAATTTTCCCTCTTTCTGAAGTAGCATATTAAATAAATATGCATGCCGTTCTTCACTCATCAGCTAAGACCCCCTTGCTTGAAATCATCTATGCTGAGAAATTTTAGGCTGTTTGTTGGAATTAAGAAGTGCCCTAAAAATGTGAAGGTTTACCTCAGGTAATTTCTATGTAAAATGGAAAACGATGAATATTTTATATCCCTTTGTACCTTGAGGGGAAAAAAAAAACAACAACACTGTAGATGGTTGTTGCTGACGTAATATAGTACGGACACACCGATTTGTTCTTAAAAAGCAATGACTCGGTCTCCTGACTTATCACCCCGAACGGTGCCCCAGTTTTAAATGAGGCAGGTGTGAGGCAAAGTGCCAGTGACTTCCAGAACCCTGTGGGTCCTCCGAGTGGCTAAAGCATCCAGTGGACCGAAGAGGGCGCACTTCTGAGGGGATGGTCTTGGTCCACACCCACCTGTGCTCCCCAAGGTACAATCTGGAAGCAATGTTTCCTAGAATTAGTCTGAGCTGTCATGGTAATTTAAGACCACCGCATTCCAGATTTTCTTCAGATGCCGAAGAAAATTGCCTCCCCCTCCCGAGGTGGCCAGGATTCCGCCTCATTCAGAAGGAGGATGCAGGAAGTGAGCACACATTCTGAGAGACTCCGTTCAAGCGTGGGGGCACGTGCAGAATCGACTAGCGCAGTGCGAAGTTACCTCTTAGTGGGGCTGATAATTCATATCGGAACACCTGTAATGATCCACTTAGTGTTCTCCACTCGTCACAAAAATCTCACAAGTGAGGCCGATCGACCATTCTCCTTACACTCCATGCCCAAGGGATTAATGATTCACCTGCGGTCGCTTGTTGGGGTCTACGCTGAGTCTCTAGGTCTTCTCTTCCTAAAGTTTGGGCCCTTTTAGGTGCTTGCATGATAATGTTCAAATTCCTTGAAACGGGGGTGGTCCCATTCTTTAAATGAATTGAATGTTTATTGCGATTTTGAAGTCACAAAATCAAAACTATTCTAATATGGAAAGCTTTCCAATGGGCCAAACCATGACACTTCTGAATTAGACTGAGATATTTTAGTGTACTTACCTTATTTTCAACTGTTTATTGTCCCAATACTACTTGAGAGTAGAAACTTTCAAATAGATTTAAAGTGATCTACTTAAATACTCCAATCAGTTAAATTCACAGATTCAGCCTCAAATCTGGTACTGTTGTGTATTTTCTGTTATTGCATATGCTCTAGGTGCTCTAAAGACGTGTGAATGTATGAAATATGTGCATTTTATTGTACGCAACCTATGTGAATTTCAATGCTTATAAATTTTACAGGAAAAATAGTAAACACTAGATAATTTTATGGATACTAATGTATTTAGAGGGAAGTGTCGTGATGCCTGTAATTTGCCTTGAAATGCATCAAAAGTAACAATAATGGATGGATAGAAGGTAAGAGACGCAGAACTAAGGATATATAGAGTACAGAGAAGGTGGACCCTCGGTGGTAGGTATTCAGACCGTTATTTCTAAATTATTATTATTTTTTTTTAAAAGATTTTATTTATTTATTTGACAGAGAGAGATCACAGGTAGATAGAGAGGCAGGCAGAGAGAGAGAAAGGGAAGCAGGCTCCCTGCTGAGCAGAGAGCCCGATGCGGGACTCGATCCCAGGACCTGAGATCATGACCTGAGCCGAAGGCAGCGGCTTAACCCACTGAGCCACCCAGGCGCCCCTAAATTATTTTTTTAAAGATTTTATTTATTTATTTGACAGACAGAGATCACAAGTAGGCAGAGAGGCAGGCAGAGAGAGAGAGGAGGAAGCAGGCTCCCCGCTGAGCAGAGAGCCCGATGCGGGGCTCGATCCCAGAACCCTGAGACCATGACCTGAGCCAAAGGCAGAGGCTTAAGCCACTGAGCCACCCAGGCGCCCCTATTTCTAAATTATTTTAACTTAGCCATATATTTGAAAAATTTCTGGTAAACTACTGGGGAAGAAAAGACGTCTTATTTGATATGCTTTTGATTTGTACTTTTCACGTAGCTAAAGGAGAAAAGTAATTACGTATTTGTTGGCAGCTGATCTGATTTGCAAGGAGATCGTGCCACAGAGATCAGTTCAGAGCTCTACGGGAAACGCGCAGGCCACCGCGAGCTGTACATACCTTCACACGTTGGGAGAGCACCTTCAAACTGCAGCTGGGCACTGAGCTTGCAGGTCAGGGTGTCTGTCCCAGACAGCGTGTACCCAGGGAGGCACTGGTACTTCACGAAGTCCCCTGCAAGAGCCAACAGAGCACACCTGGGATGACGTTTCCATGACACACCCCGTGAGTGAGGGCAGGAAAGGTCGAGACGGCCACCTACTGAATGACGTCAGTGAGCAAACCACTTCTGGACCCACATCGGGATTCATTTCTAGTTTGTTTAATCAAAGGGGACTGTTGTGACTTCTTGACTTAGAAAAACTCTGTCTTCCCAGATACCGGACAACGTATAGGGCAGGTTTTGTCACAGACAGATGTGTCTGTGGTCCTGCCCCTTCCCCCACGATTATTATTCAAAGAAAGAAGGCGATTGGGATTGCTTGGGATTTACGGATGTAGCACAGAATGGCTTCAATGCACCCAGAGAGGGCTAACCTGCGACCTTGGCCTAATTAGCACAATGTTCCCATTAACCGAGCCATTTGGAGGAGAGCAGAAACTGGGTCACGTGGTTTGATGAGTGGTCTGAAACACGGGGAGGGGAGAACACGGTGTTGTGTTTGTAGTCGAGACAGAGAAATCCTGGGTCACAGTAATTACACCACAGACAATGAAACTTGCCATTAATACGGAATGATAAAGCAGAATTTCTAAATATTATCACTAAATACACTCACCAATTACATTCCAGTTTCAATGAAAGGTCAAAGCCATAGTCATCATTATTTTAGCTACAAATGATTAAGTCCTTCCTGTGCGTGAACATCCTTTCCTAACTAAACGCAAATATCTGTTGAAGTCTGTCTCCGAAAACTTGATTTAAAAGAAAAACACAAGCTCGCAAATGCTGGTGGGCCTGGTGAGGTGAGGATATGCTCAGATGACAGAAGCAAAGCTCAAATAGCTAAAATCACACAGTGGCGGCGGAGGAAGAAAGCATATTTCTTCGCTGTATGAACTCCTCGCAATGCTTTAGGACATTCTGACAAATACGCACTCACTCACGTGAGTAATTATCGCAGTGAGGGGTGAGTGTTAAAAACTTGGGGCTGAGCTAACGGTATTGTAACGAAGAACATATTACCTATTTCAAAATCCTCGTCCTCCGTAAGCATTTCTGCCTGTGGAACCGACGGGGGAGGTTGGCATTTCTTGAGCTGAAATGCTAAAGGGTTTATAGGGGAAAAAAAACCAAACCTGCAATTACATTTGCTGAATAAACAAAATCATTACAAAAGCATTCTGCTTCCATTGTTTTAATGCCCAGGTACACCGCAAGGTCTATGTTTGTAAATCGTTGTTTTAGAACGTTCTCAAGCTTACAGGATTATTTAATGTCCATGAATATGTAAAGTCAAAGGGGAAAAGGGTACAGTTTTAAAAATTCAGGCATTTAAATAAAGCCACTTAACATAATTTCGGGGATTCTGGAAGGAAATGGTTCACCCATGGCCTGGTGCCAGGTCCACATTGACATTTGCTAAGGTCCCTCTCGGAACCTCACACTGGCAACTTCCATGGGAGCAGTCCCCACGAGATATAAGGGATTGATACGCTTTTCCCCAAATTATTGGTTTTCAAAATCATTTCATTCCCTGTTGCCTCATCCATAACTCCATGGCATTTGCTACCTTGACTCCTCTGCAGGCAGACACAGGAAATCTAGGAAAGGTACTGAATTGATTTCAAGGGTCTCCGTATCTGAGTCTCGGCAGCAATGCGCTTCTCTTGGAATGAGTCCAAGCTTACCACACACCAGATGTGCCATCTACAAACAGCAGTAAGCCAAAGAGGGTCCCAGGGACCTCTGGCACCAAAAGCAAGAAAGTCCCAGAAGGCTCTCGCTTGGCAAGATCAAGGAACTCTAGCTGGAAAGCAGCCATATGTCAACACTACCAGGAGAACCAAATGGAATTCTCTGCCTTAATCGACAAGGTGAGAATGCACTGACCGTGAAAATTGAGAACAAAGAAGCCTCCGTTAGAAAAGTCGCTGTGGAACTTGAGCAGGACCTGGTTGGTGGAGCTGTATGCTGTTTCCAGGGCTGTGTTGCCACTGAAAACTCCCAGCTGAGGTGAGTTCTGGTCAGGCCCATCCCTAGGATAGAGAGAAGTTTGAGGAGAAAGTTCCTAATCACAGCTGAAACCAACAATCGTTTTCTTCCAACACGTGACTTCTATCCTGGCCCAAGGAGCTTGGTCTGAGCCTGGGCTCCAGGGTACGGAGCTGGTGCTCACACCTGGAGATCTTGGGGCTGACTTTACTCACCCCACTGCAGACCTTTTCAGAGCCCTAACAGAGACACGTTACTGCCTCTAGTGACTGTAAGACCACGTATCAGCTGCCTTTCAAACGTCCATGTTTGAAAGTCTCAATTCCATGGTGTCTCTTTAACGATGGGTGAAATTTATGGAGATCTTGCTACTGAAGTACAAGAATTTTAAGACTTTGTTAAAAAGGAAATGACAGTGTGAAGGCCCCAGGATAGCAAAGCAACACTTAAGTGCACTTTCTGCCACTCTTGGAGTCAATGTTTAAGCCAATCCTTCAGAAATTTCCAGCATCAATAAGTCGCATGGAAGGTCCCATCAGTGTCAGCCCCCTCCCCCCACCAAGATGAGGTAAACTGCGTGATGAGACCGCCAGCCCCTCCCCCTCAGGGAAGGTGACCTTGCCTGAAACAATCCTTTCTCCTGCTAATAATGTCTTGCCCCACCCTCTTCCTATAAGACTCTTCCATCCTGGACACCTAACTCCTCAGAGCGCCTCTCTCCTGCCCGATGGAGTGTGTTAATCTGATTCAGGAATCGATAAATAAAGCCAATTAGATTCAAATTTACTCAGTTGAATTTTTGTGTTTTTAACAAACTGAATAAAATACTACCGTCTTGTGGACCCGGTGTTTAGAAACAGCGAGTGTTGAATATCACAAAGCTGACCCGCCTCCCCGGCCTCTTTCTCATTAGGGCTCTGACAAGGGACACTCCACTTTGTTGATCCTGAGGAGCTTTGCTTCTACCTGCTCAATCTACAGGTTACTCCAGGTGAAACGGCTGGTTACCGGTATAACGTCGTGGTTCTTGTTTTGCTTTGCTTTTGAAAGAGCAGCTTCATAAAACCAATTTAATATTTCAGGTTCCCCATTCCTCCTCATCCCTCAGCGCTGGTTCTGCCATTCTCTCCTCCCTGCAAGAGTTACTTCTGGAGCCTCAGACGCCGGTCTCCCTTCTTGCCCTCCATTGATACATTTCCCACAAAACAAGACTGGGAATTCTGTAGCCGGTGACTTCCCTTCCAAAAACCCTAGTGAATCCTCATCGCTCTTAGAACTAAGCCTGGGATCTTCCACGTGATTTATAAGTTCCTGTACTCTCTGTCCTGCTCACTTGGACCCCATAAAACCCATTCCTGACACCTTCCAGTACCCTGAAGTCACCTGTCCCCTCGCTGTACAGCTTTCCAATAACCAGAATAACCCTTACCATTTACACCAACTTTCTACACCAACTTCCAAGGCACACACTCATGCATACCACATGGTTACCTCCCATAAATCGTAGTTTTCGTGGAAACATTTTCTGACAGCACATCCTGCTTTTCAAGCCTGGGTCGAGCTCACCTCCTCACACCCCACTGGTCCTCCCTCCTTCTCCCATCGTAGTGTCACAGGGGACTTGTCAACCTCTGTGTCCCCTATAACCTCTCACTTCCAAAAGCAAAGGTAGGGTAGTCATTCCCAAGGACGTGAAAATGTAGCCAAGGCCACATGACCCCTTGGAAAGAGAACCAGAACCCAAATCCCCAGGCCTGAGCTGGCTCAGTGTCCCTTCCTGCACAGCATTTGGACGGGCAGTCCTGCCCGCCGCATGCACAAAGGATGGCGGGAGGGCTTGTGCAATTATCTCTTCAGTATTTCGAGGAGCACCGAATTCTTATCATGGCAAAGATTCCTAACCAACTTTTCTTTTAGGAAAAAAGAAAAATCGCACTTAAAAAAAAATGTATAACACAATTATGTTGGGGTAATCTCTATTCAGAGGAATCCTGAATGAACAAAATGCAAACATGTCACATGACATTTATTCTCTATATCACTTGATTTCCTTGATAAATATCCTTTCCAATATCTACCTAAAAACTTCACTTCTTAATGTGTAATCTGACATCAAGCCCACGTCCGTGGTTGCAAGATCGGTTTGACACAATCACAGATGAGTTCACGCGGAAAGGCTCCCTACCAGACAGCAATGTAATCATTCACGGCTTCTGTCTGCAGCAACGTGAAGTTGATGTAGACCCCGTGGCCGGGAGGGACAGTGATCAGCCAAATGCAGTCCTTCAGGATTGGGTACTCGTCTGGAAATCCAGGGGAATAAATGGTACCATTCTGAGATGTCACATTATATCCACAAGGAGCTGAAAAGGAAGCAAAGAAAATTAAGCCCCAATGCAATCAACTTTAGAAAGGACACAGTTAAACATTTCTAAGTCTCTAAAGTCCCTTTGCCAAAATTTTCCTTATGAGAAATAATGGTGAAATATTTCTCAGTAGCTGCTTTGTCAAAGTAATTCCCCTAAAGTCTTAAAACCTTAGAAGAATTATACTTCTGAACTAAGTTATCTAAGTTCATTTAATATACTCAAAATCCTCTTAGGATAAAGTCATTCCGATGTAATTAAAAAAAAAAAAAAAAAGCCCTTACTCAGTCACTCAGTTATCTTCTGTGACCGAGCTGATAATCCACTGTGCTATGTGATATGAGGAATTATGTGGAAATTATGCATAAATGCATCATGGAAATATTGTTGTTTTAAGGGAGATTTCTAAAACATATTTAACTGACTAAAAGGGTGGTATCCAAGTCTATTTGCCTAAATAAAAAATTTTTCAATTCTTAGCAAATCTATACCTGAAGAAATGAGAGAAAATGATATACATGGTGTTTCCTTGAAGCTTTTCCTCTTCTCACCAGCTTTCAGCTCTGCCAAGACTCACGATCCCTAATCGGCCTATTTTATTTTACTTAATGAGTTGGTATTTTCTGTTGCCATGGCAATTATTTTGTGTCGTCTAGGGAAAAGTGAAGTGACTACACGTGAGCGGCATAATCTGAGACACATGACGACACGTGGAGAGCGGTACGATACATCAACGTCACAAACGAAGGAGACTTTTTAATCAACCAAACTCCGACAGAGGTGGTCGGAGCGCCTGCCACAAGCGTGACTCTCCTGGAGCTTTCAAAGACTTGTCATGAAAGGTGTCGGATTTAGGTGGCAAAACCGGCCAAACTCCATCATAAAACGAGAGCAACAAACCTTCGGTAGAAAACAGTGAGCGGTGCCATGGCGCGAGGCGGTACATGGTACGCTGCTGTGTTCGTCCCACGGAGGCACAGGTATGTCTAAGGGGGTGGGGAATGTTCCCGTGGAAAATACATCGAATCTGGCCCAGGATTTGGACAGAGTCATTAGGAGAAGGTGCCGTGGAGAACATTTTAGGAATGTTATGGCATAAATATTGATAAGTGGGTTTGGAGGTGGCCCCCAAACCTTGCTTTGTAAACTAGCAAAGCAAAGCACGGGGAAAGCTACAATTTGTGAAATGGGGTCATGATCTAGTCTGGGGTCCTCAGGAGCTAGTCAGTGTCCCTGGAAGGCGCCATACTTTCTCTTATCTCCAAACTTCATGCAAATGTTCACTCTGCGTGAGAAGTTCAAGGCTTTCCTCCACTCTGCTTCCAGGCTGAGCTGGTCCATTTCTTCTAAGCTCAACTCAAATGTCCTTCCACCTTGAAGGCAGCTTGGCTCTGGCCGGCCACGTTTGTTCCCCTGTCACGTGGCTATCTGCTCTCACCACCAGCGGGTCAGCGGCTAGAAGTCAGGGATGGTGCTCCTTTTCACCCGTACCCATAGTCCACTCCCACGACTCCCCAGGGCTGAGCTCACGTCACAATAAATAAGAGAGAGTAAAGAGTGGATGGACGGACACCGAGAAGACAGTCACCGCAAAGGATTTCAGTACCGAGGGCACTCAAGGGAGGGCCAGCATGCCTCCCGTGGACGTGAGGGTCTGCACCTGCTCCTGACGGATAATCTGTAATCTCCAGGGCTTCCCTATTGCATGCTGACCTTTCAAGGTGAACCTTATACTCGTATAACCATATTGAACACAGGGGCACCCTTCCCAATGGTGAAAAGACACGACGAAACAAACATAAAGGATAAAGCCTTTCCAAGGGCAAAAGAAACAATATGGTGACTTCTTTGGAAGGACACATTTCTGGCTTCTGATGTTCTTTACGTCACTTAATAGCTGTAGGACGTTGAACAAAGATATCCTTGCCATGAGTTATGTGTGGTAGTCAAATGACAAGTCCACCATTGATGTATCTGAGCAGTATTTGCTGAGAGTGTATCATGGACCAGGACGTGTGGGGTTAGAGTGGGGGACAGAGCGGAGAAGGTAGTGATGGAGAAGCTATGGAGCAAATGTACAAAAGTCGACTTGTGCAAGTCCGAAGAGGGGAAGAACAAGCCCTACTTGTCACGTGAGCTACTAACACTCCATGAACGCATGTAACATTCCTCGAGGCAAACGCTGCTGTGGACTCTAGAGAGGAGAAAGAGGATCCTAAGAAACATGAGGGGAAGTTTCCTTCACTTCCCCTGAGCTGACTACGCTCATAGAGAAGGCTTCACCCTCCCTGCCGTGGCCCCAAAGGCATATTTCGATTTCCACGTCTGGGCGCAAAGTCACCTGAAGTCCACAGGGACAGAGGATGAGGGATCTAAGGTGGGTGAATCCTGAGGTGATTAGTCCTGAAGCCGCTGTGGGGGCACCTGGTCACCAGAGGATAGGCACAGCCCTGCCAAGCCGGGCACCTCGAAGCCCCTCACTGCCAGCCTGGGAGCCTGGCCCCAGAGGGGCAAGGGAGGCCGCCGGCTGGCAGGACAGAGCCCATTGGCGCACTAGGCACTACGCTTCCCAATCAGACGTGATGTGGGTGTCAGGCTGTCCCCCACTCCAGGAGCTGAAGAGTCAACAACACACAGTTGTTCTAGTATTGGGAGTGCACACTGTGATGTTGTGATTTCTAGTAAGAAACAAATACTCGGTCTTCCTCCCTGCTCTTGGCCTAGGGCTCTGGAAACCTTGGATAAAAGCTAAGGGATAAAAGACATAAAGGCATCCTTTGTTATTCATAACAAGACCCTTTTGATCACACCTGAGCTGTTAATAAGGTGACTGGGGAAGCACCCAGGGACGGCGCTAGTTGCGGGGGAACGGAGGTCAACTTAATCCCACTGGCCAGCGATTTAATCATCAGAGATCTGTAATGAAGACTCCATAAAAACCCCAAAGGATAGGGTCTGGGGAACTTCGGGGTTGGGGACACTTGCGGAGCCGGGAGGATGGTTCTCCTGGAGAGAATGTGAGGTTCTGCTCGCCTGCCGAGCCGCCTTGTCCTCGGCGCCTCCTCCATCTGGCTGTTTCTGAGGCACAGCCTCTGTACTGATCGGTAATCTCTGTTTTCCTGAAGATTTTGTTTATTTATTTGACAGAGGAAGACACAGCGGGAAAAGAAGCAGGGAGAGTAGGAGACGGGGAAGCAGGTTCCCCTCCCAGCAGGGAGCCTGACACGGGGCTCAATCCCAGGACCCTGGAACCATGACCCCAGCCGGAGGCAGGCACTTAACAACTGAGCCACCCAGGCGCCCCTGCTCTGCAATCTTGTAAGTACAATGTTTTCCTGGGTTCTGTGAGTTGTTCTAGTAAACTCATCCAGGAGGAGGAAGGAGTCATGGAGACCTTCTGAATGGTAGCCAGTCAATGAGGGGCACCAGCGACAATCTGGACTTGGGACTGGCATCCAAATTGGGGCAGGGCAGGGGCAGCCTTGTGGGACTGGGATTTTCCCTGGTGGGATCCGAAGCTCTCCTCGGGGAGACCATCCAGCGGTATCACAGAATGGCTTGTCATAGGATAAGGGCACCCACTGGTAGCCAGGAGGGTCAGAGGGAGTGTTGTCTACAACTCCTGACGTGCACGCGTGTTAAGAATAGGTTGGGAGAAAGGACTGCTGTGTGAGGAACGGTTAATGAGAAAGAGTTCTCAGGTAATTTCTGCATGTGTTTCTCCAGAGAAAAATATGAACATGAGGATAAGTTGTCCACTTGCAGCAAATTCTAGAGCCAGCATTAGGTATGCTGACTATGACAGAGCTGATGTCTTTCCTGAATGTGTCATTCAATGTGGAGTTTGTTCGGTGCCTACTTATATGTAAAATGTCCCCGGTCTCATCCTCACTTCCTACCCCCACGGCATCACTGCCGTATCACCGTGGATTCTGTTCACCTCACCATGTTTGAGGACGTGAGCTTTTAGGTGGCTCATAAAAAAGTGATGGGTGTGTCTCACCTGTTCCTGCCCATGGGAAGCCAGGGCCAGAAGATATTGGAAGATGAGCTGGTGGTCAGTGTGGACCTCAGCACGGGGAGGTGGAGACTCACCAGCACTTCATTCCACCTGGGGCTAGACTTGGGAAAAGTCAAGGGGCGCCAAGACATGTCTTTATTGGGCTTTTTCTCCATTTAAACATGTACAAAGTGACTATCTCTGAATTGAGATGGATAGAAAGAACTTAAGTGGTTTCAATCAGAAATTAAATTTTAAAAGCCCTAAATATCCACTAGGACAGTTACAGATAATTTACACATGGTTTTCTCTAGGATTACATTAAGATTTCTGCCAACCCTCTAACAGGAGGCTGAAGAAAAGCCTACAGTACTGAAAAAGTACCTACATTTGGCATGAGTGTTTATGAATTTTAAACTCTTGACTGTTGACGTAACCGGGACCTGAACGCCTGATCTCGCCGGGTGTGTGGAGCTCTACAGGTATTTTTGACCTATTTTTTTTTTCTTCAATAACTTTGGTTTCCTTATGATGGTTTTAAGATAGAGGGACATAGTGTACTCTATCTTAGGTACTGTTTCATAATGGAAATATTTAAAACAATATGTATACGATAAATATTATTTTACATACATATCATAAATAGTATATACAGTATATAACATAATATATTATAATATATAAATGCTATAAATATTTATAAATATAAGTAAAAAGTGTATTCTTTAGGATGTCATTTTTATTCTAAACTATTAGGAAAGATTATTCATCAATCAACTTGGTAAACCTTAATTTCAAAAATTATGTATATAATAACATTCTTTGGTTGGTTGAATTTCTCATGTCAATTATTCAATCAAATAGCGTTCTGCTTACAAAATCTGTCAGTCTGAAAGAAGTTGCTAACACGCTAATTGCAACGTATTAAGTTATCCTAATAATTATCTCTGTCCACATAGTTCCCACCAGTTATTACTGCATTTTACGTTGAGAAACATTAGGGCAGTGCTTAACTTAAAAAAAAAAACAAACCTTAAATGTATAGCTACATAAATATTTCAGTGATAAAACATTAGGTCAACAAAAAAAATCTAACATTTTTAAACTGTATTTGTAAGTAGAGATGCATATTTAATTGTCAAATTACATTTAGTAAACTAATAAGTCTTTTTAACCATATTTTAACAATTATATCCCATCTTTTAAACTGAGACGTCTACATAATTCTGGTATTGGCAAAATAATGTCTTAATTTCTCAAGTCATTTTGAGACCTATTTTTTCTTTTTTCTTTTAATGATAACATACTTTTAGTCCAGATAGTTTTTGGGATAAATTTAGAATACACCAACTTTCCATAATAAATCTTTACACAATAAACACAGTAATACTGTCACGTACCTAAGAATTGGTTTCATATATGCTTATGAAGACGGATGCCTTAAGATTCAGAATTCTTGACTCTTGATTGCCCGAATTGTTCACTTTTTACTAAAGATGCCAGAAGCTATTCAAAGTTTCTATGTTTTGTTTTTTTCCCCCCAAGTATCTCTCATCTATTCTGAGAGTCTTCAGAGGTTTACAGGGTTGGACCTTTGAAGATTGTTTTCCAGTACATTTGTCCTACACACCAAGAATAAGTCTGAACTGGAAATCCAATGTGAATTAATGAAATACACTTCAGGTGAGCATCCCTGATAATCAGCACTTTGCCCGTGTCTTGTGAGGAGCGTCACCAGCGAATGGACATCGTCAGAGCTCACCGTTGTCAGTGAACAAAGACACTGGGAGGGGGTATGCGCTATGGTGGATGCTGTGAGTGTGTAAGCCTGACAATTCACAGACCTGTACCCCCGGGGCTAATAATACATTATATGTTAAATATATGTATATGAAATAAAATAGATAAAATAAACAGATAAAATATAACTTTTGTTATATAACAATACCATCCGCTTATTTGTGTGTGTGTGTTTTATCCAATATGGAGAAGATATTAAACACACATTGGCTGGTGCCTAGAAAATTCACTTTATGATATAATTTTATTTGAATTTTATGTTTTGTTTTGTTTTTATTTTGTCTATGACATTATAGATATGAAGAGAGATGTGATGGTCAAAATACTAGGGTAGTAAAGAATTTGACCTTGTCTATAGAGAGGTCTAGGCCTCTATTCTGGGGGCTGTGGGTTGGGAGGGGGTTAAGAACACACCTGGTGGCCGTGTCTTTATCTCATGCGGGTGCTGGCCATTCCCGGTAGTTTCAGGATGGCCTGACTGTGCCAGAAAGACCAGCCATGGACTCTAAGGTGCGGTCTTTGAGGTACAAGATATCAGCTGGTCCGGAAGCCGACATCAACCACCAGGCCATCCACCCATCAGTCATACCTGCCTGAGGGAGCCCCAGTTAACACCCCCCCCCCGCACTAAGACCCAGGGAGCTTCTCAGGTTGGCCATATTGGGGCACACTGTCACCCCTCAGTCCCTGAGATCAGTGATGCAGCCTCCCAGACTCTAACCTGGGCTTCTCTCCCCAAGATTTTCACATGCCCTTTCCTTCTTATAAACCACAAGCAGAGTCCACTAGCTTAGTGCGTTCTGAGAGCCGTCTCAGTGAGTCGTCCAACCTCAGAGTGATCTGGGGCGGCTCTCGGTCCTACAGCTGGAGTTGGCAGGACATCAGCTTCAGTCTGGCCAATTCTGGGTAGTGTGACACATCATGACATCATTATACAAGGCGCACCCCCTTTGGGCTACATCACGAACGAGACACTTGGTTACTTTCACGCTTACAGAATAATTCTAAGCCAGCGGCTATTTCTATATTTGAAAACAGACCTTGACAAAGTGATGAAGCCTTTTTAAATGTTTAATTTTACTTTTTAATATCAAGCCAAGCCGTCTTCCATGTGCATATGAATACAAAGAACTCAGGTGAAAATTACAAATAAGAAAAGGGTTTAATTGTGATAATTCGAAGTATTTTATAGATATGCAAATAAATGAATTTTTAAATGGAGAGTAGTAAAAAGAGGTTTTTAAGTGTTTTAATAAAAAGCACTAGATATACTGCTGCTACATTAGTTTTATAAAGTAATTTTTTAAATGTTGTGTTATATGTTATTAAATTTGCATTAGACTGAGGCAATTTAATTTTTATTTCTTTTTTTAAGATAAGGAATTAAAAATACAGCTAAAGTTCTTTATTCATAGTTTTTTTATAATAATATAGAATGGAAAAATACAGGTGAAAAATATATTTAAAAAGTCCAACAGTGGTTTGGTTTTGTTTTCACTTTTTCAGAAGAAATTCAAACACAGTCAAGTTGCCTTTCCCATCTTCCTGGTGGGATATAAGTGTTTAGTATTTCAGAGGATCACAGAGTTGATAATTTCATTATTTTTTCTTTTTTTTTTAAGAGTTTATTTATTTATTTGATAGACAGAGATCACAAGAAGGCAGAGAAGCAGAGAGAGAGAGAGAGGAGGAAGCAGGGACCCTGCCAAGCAGAGAGCCCGATGCGGGGCTGGATCCCAGGACCCTGAGATCATGACCTGAGCCAAAGGCAGAGGCTTTAACCCACTGAGCCACCCAGGCACCTCTTCATTATTTTTTCACTCAAAGGTTTCTGTATTAAATGTTCTAATATTAGGTTTACAGGATGCCTGTAAACCTAATATTTCTGTTAGGTTTCTATTTCATATGCCTGTCTCATAAACAAAGCACTTGGTCTATTAATTTCACCTTGATATTACCAAAATTTCAAAATCATCTAAAATATCAGGTAGTCACAGAGAAGCTTCAAAGAAGTGATTCCTGCTCAGACTAGGGATATGTGATGAATCCAGAGTTCCCTCCATCACCACCTGATCCCCAAGTCTCCTGAGAAACCCTGACCATCACGCACTATTGAAATGCACTATTTTTTTCCTAAGACTGTATCTACACCCTGTCTTTGCTTCTGCTCTTTTTTTCTACCCTGGATACTCCATCTCTGAGTAGAAAAATCATATATATATACTTCAAGGCCCACTACAAAAATAAAATCAGCTTTCTTAAACATAAAAGCAATATATGATTATTGTAAAAGTTTAACAGTAAAAAATGGAAAAAACAATCAGGGCTAAAATTTATAAGCATCCGGGGCGCCTGGGTGGCTCAGTGGGTTAAAGCCTCTGCCTTCGGCCCAGGTCATGATGTCAGGGTCCTGGGATCGAGTCCCGCGTCGGGCTCTCTGCTTGGCAGGGAGCCTGCTTCCTCCTCTCTTTCTGCCTGCCTCTCTGCCTACTTCTAATTTCTCTCTCAAATGAATAAATTAATCTTTAAAAAAATTTATAAGCTTCCTTTCCTCCATTAATCCCATAATTTGGTGGGACGACTGTAATTCTAAATATTACCCCATCATAAAAGTGTCCCTGGTCACTTCGCAAGCCAACGCCATCCTTCTCCACGCTCTTCATCCAGACACTGTCCTTGGGTCTGGTTTGTGTTATACATATTTGCATTTATTACATTGTTTTCTTTATAATTTCCATGAGGGCAAGGCCTGTTTATGCATATTTTTAATTTACTGGCATATGATATATTCCTGCAGTAATAAGTAGAATGAGTTTAATGTACTAGATTCCTAATCAATATTTGTCAAGTAAATGAACGGATTTTTAAATATCTCCATTTAATAATTAATGCGCTACTACTTACATGAAAAATTAAATTGTTTCCCAGAACGATTAGCCTACCGTCACATCTTGGAAAGGGGTAATTCCAGTTTCTGTTGATCCCGTGCTGACAGGTGAGGACTGGGTGGCCAAGCAAAATGTACCCAGGGTAACACTCGAAAGAGATGGACTGTCCCACGCTGTAGTCCGCGTTGACCATATAACCATTCTGAAAAGGAGGTGGGTCCGGGCAGTTCTGGAGCTCATAGGCTGGAACAGACAGAATGAAGCTCACGCGTAAGACGTTAAGTTAGTCTGGGATTCAGAAAGCTGTGATCACATAAGGTTTCTTAAATGAACGTTTTCAGGAAGGTTTTTTGTTTTTTTTTTTTTAAGATTTTATTTATTTATTTGACAGACAGAGATCACAAGTAGGCAGAGAGGCAGGCAGAGAGAGAGGGGAAACAGGCTCCCTGCTCAGCAGAGAGTCCGATGCAGGGCTCGATCCCAGGACCCTGAGATCATGACCTGAGCTGAAGGCAGAGGCTTAACCCACTGAGCCACCCAGGCGCCCCTTCAGTAAGTTTTAAAACGTATCTTCTCCAAATTGCCACTCACCATCCTAAGTAAAACAGCTAATTATTAGTAGTAACAGAATTATAACAACTTCCAATTAATAAGTAGCTAACTGCATGCTTTAGAAGCAGGAAAGCACATACCAACAATACATTTCATGGTGTTTACCTGGGAAGAAAAATAGATGGTGTGAATTGACTGTTTTTAAAAAGTAAAACAAATGATAATAAAAATTGTCTATAAAGAATGTCAGGCGAGTGCGGACCTAATTTCCTTCTAATTTAAAAGAGAATTACACTACCACTCCAGTCTAAGTGTTATTGACTAAGAAATAATGTGGTTTTCATGTTTTGATTTGTTAATTAATTGTTCATCACAAATAAAATTTAAAAAATCTTTTCCATTTTCTAATTTTTTAAAAGAATCTTAAAAAATCTATTTTCTACTTTTTTAAAAGTTCCTGTAGAAGCACTGTGCTAGCAATTACTATCACACAATCTTTTTAATAAAATAGTTTATGTAATAAATCATATTTACATTTTCAATATAATGAAGATCCTGTGCAGTTGACAGACAGTGTCTCTGCAAATTCCAGAATCGTGAGATACATTTTAAATTGTAACAGTATAGTTAAACCCTCTCTGTAGTTCGCAGATTAAAAAATCCTTAATTTCATTTCATTATTTATTTTGATATTTGCAATTGTATGTGTGGGGACAAGAGTCAGGTAAACAGCTCTGGCAGTGACTGCAAGCAGGAGGCAGGAATCAAGAGATGCATCAATGCAAAGGTATTTCAGCAGGAGATAATGCAGGGCACTGGCTCCCCCAGGGTGTGGAACAAGGAAGAACCTGGAGGGAGACAAAGTCCCCCCAGGGGGCCATGCAGGAATCCACCTGTCCCACAAGTCCCCTGGACTAACACAGGAGGAGGGAGGGCTGTCTGCTCTACAAGGTCAGAGTGGAAATCACATAAGGTGGTCCAGGCAGGGGACTTTATAAACTGCGGTGTGCTAAAAATCTATTCCATTTTATTTGCAGCACATCTCATTATTAATAGGGAATTACACGCACGATATAGGGATACTAAGAGGAAAGAAGTTGCTGGAGGATTCTTAACTCATCATCCTCTTTTGAATGGAGGTTTTAGAACTCAGTATGGAGATAAAACTTTCCTTTATACAAAATCAAAAATTTACCAATAATATAATGAGTTTTCTGGGGCTGCTTTTTGGTGAGGCTACATTATAACACGGAATTCCTAAGACCATGAGAAGGAGAAATTACCTAGTTAAGGACTTCGTCCAGCAACGTAATCACAATTATTAATAAAATTCAAAGCTCTAATAATTGTTTGCAAAAGAAAAAGGGCTTTTAGCTCACAAATTTGAGATTTGCAATCTAGCATCAAGACAATAGCTGCACAGCCTACAAAGGTGTTATCTAATTTTATTTTGCTTCATCTTATAAACTACAATATTTGACTGTGGAAATCTCTTACAAAGTATCAAAACTTTAAGAGAAAAAAATCTAGAGCTCTCCAGAAGAAAAGAGCAATCTAACCTATACGAAAAAACATATGCCTTGAAGGAACACACCTCACGGACTAGTGGCATGTCCGTCATTATCGATTGCTTTATAAAATCATCACCTCCTGCCTGAAAACGAGAAGCTCAGAAAACCATGCAGTGAGTATGAAGATAGGGACCGTTCGGACAGAAAACCAACGCAAATCAGCGTGTCTCCCTCTCTTTCTACTACATACGCATGAACACTCAGAAGCACACACCACACGTGCACAAACCACACACGCACACATACACACCTGCACACAAGCACCCACACACGTTCACACACACACACTGGCAGATCCATGCATGTTCACTCACGCATGTGCACACACACACACACACACACACACACTCCTTTTCTCTTCCTCATACTGTGCCCCTTCCTCCCCGCAACAACTTGGCCAACACCCAGCAAGGCTGCCCGCCGCTCCCGAGGGCCACCCCACGCTGAAAGCCACGCAAACAGCCTTTTCCTGAAAGCCAGGGCCGGATGGCTCAGCAAATATCCATGGCGTGTGACATGCCTGCTTGCAATCCTGTTCTTTGCGTCTAAATTTACTATGTAGACCCACGTTCACGGAAAGAACAGGACCCCATGCTGTGTCTCAAGGAGCAGCCAGTTTCCTTCTTCATCAGGCTCTTTCAGAATGAGATCAGCATTTGTTCTCCCTCTTGTTCCGCTTGAAATGCAATGAACTCTGCGGAGAAAGGCGTCCTCTAACACACGGCACAGCTGCTAATAAAGCCACAGGCGCACGCGTGTCCAGCGGACGGCGGGTACCGACCGCGTGGCAACGATCGAATAAAACTGTCCCGCACGGCGCCTCCGCACTGCAAGCTCCTGTTCACATTGGGCAGTGCCCCTGGGGCAGCGACACAAGCTTCAACTATCACAGTAAGTTACCAACGAGGGAACAGTTAATAGAGACTCCTAATGAGTTGTCCCGTGAAGGAGCGGCTAAGCCACGGGCACGCACTCACACGTGTCCACCCACAGCCACAGCCTGCGCCACGAGGGAAGGTGGCAGAAGCGCCTGCCTCTGCTCGGAGCCCGACAGCCTCCCTCAGGTGTGCGACTTCCCTCCCCGTGAAAAAGCCCGACTGGGGGCCCAGCAGCACCTAAGCCACATGGCAGCTGTGGGATTTCCGGTGGGCACCGCACATGACTCCCTGTTCCTAAACCGGCCCCTGGGGCGGTGGGGACGGCAGAGCCCTCTCCCCGAGTAACAAGGTAATGACCCTGGCTCTCCCTTGGAAGTCAGATTACCCCCCAGAGCTCCTTCTCGGTTATGTACGCTCCGTGACCTCAGTCCCTCCCGGTCAAGCCAGCCTCCACTGTCACTAAGGTCGCAGAATCCCAAGCTTTTCGGGCAGCCCGAAGCCCAACTGGGGTGGGAAACCAAGCTGCCTGCTCCCGACGGGACGATGATCGTGTCTTGTGCTTGGAGCGACCAAGGAGGAGGGCTCAGTTGGCTTTTCTCGTGGAGAAATGTCTGATTTTAATCAAAAGGAACTACTGGGAGTCCCAGAGACGACACACTGCCCTGAGAATCCACTTCCTCCACCGCCTCAGAAGCTTGGGGAGGACCGGCTGGGGAGGACGGACTAGGGAGCACACAGCAAATCTCACCTGAGAGGTGGGCTCCTGAAGGTGCCGTCACCCAGGAGCCACAGCTGACATGTACTGTCCAGTGCGTCTGGGTGCAGACGAATGGACTCCGAAGGGAGGAGTCGACTGAGATCCTTACCTCTCCTTTCGGCCAAGCCACAAAAGGAAAAGCAAATCGGCACTGTGTGCAGGGAGAAGGCGGGTCAGCGTACAAGGCCGACCACCCCTGTGGGTGGCACTTTCTGCCTCTTGAACTAGGATGCCCGAGAGGGGCTGGGAATGGATGCAGCTCCCAGCTGTCCACGGTTTTGAGCATTTTTTAAAATGTGAGATAATCTTCCATATAAAGAGCTGCCTGTTGAGAACTTGACTCGCACATGTACACGGGGGAGAAGGACAGAGTAGACCCCCAACCTTGCCCTTCTTGTTAACCCAGGGCGGCTCAGAATGTCTCGTGAAAGCAAGGAGGGCAACTCCGTTTTACAAGCACAGGAATTCCATGCAGAAAAGTGCGGGGGTGTCGACCAGGATCAGTTAGTGTGTCTGCACGGACCGCTCGGAGGTAGCTTCAGCTGCTCACTGCACACGAAGGCAGTTTGATTGCCTTTCCTCCTAAAGGGGGAAATCTGCTTCTACAAATCACAGAGTCCATTCACTCAAATTCCACAGTTTTGGGATTCAGTTAATGAATAAATAAAAAAATAAAGGTGCTTAGTACCTAGAGCAAAAGGAACACGGAGAAGAGTAGATCTTTGAAGAAAGAAGGCGTCTGTACTCCCTATAGCTAAAGTGATTAAAATTACCTAGTTCTGTTTTGGCAAGACATTATTACATGCTAATGTAAAAAAGAGACACACAGAGAGAGGAATATTCAACTTCTCCAAATGTTGACTTACAAAACCCGAAAGCCAAAGAGAGTCACTAAAATTCTTAATGACCCCAAATTTCACAAACATTATGAAAACCTCAGTACCAATAAGCCCACACCCATATTAAAAGAGGAAGAAAACACACCGGATTTTATCTTCCATAGGGAATCGTTTGTTTGGGTCTAGGAAAATAGCTATTATCTACATCCATCGATCTCAATCAATGTGGCCTCATGTGTCTAATCACAGGTGTGCAATGCGGGTGCCAGTGGAATCGTGCTGTGGTCTTCCTGATGTCTGCTATATTTTCCAAGATCTAAAGAATTGATAAATACCTTCACGCTACCCTTCTGTTTTCAGCCTCTGACTTAGAAATAGGGTACATGAACTCAATTTTATTCAACATGGCTCTTCACCTTCCGCATCTCAAGTTCTGTATAAGTCATTTAACTTCTGGACAGCTACACCCAATGTACCATTTTTGACCTTTCCACAGCCATAAATAAATGACAGGGTTTCAAGAAAAGGGATATGACAGAGACATCGTTGAGAATGACACATTTTATCTGCATGACTTATGCATCGTATGAGTTATTAATAAGCTTAACTTATAAATCTCAAGTAGGACCGAGGAATTTTGATGTGACATATGAGTCAGAATGGTGTCATTTTGCCCATTTATAAATTTTATAAAATGAGAAACACTGATAAACTCCCTAATTGTCATCCCTGTCAGATATGATACCCTCCAAGAAATTGGAACACCTCAAATTCATGTTCCCACTCATTTTATTTAACTTATTTATTCATTTATTTATTTTTACTTATTTATTTGACAAACAGAGATCACAAGTAGGCAGAGAGGCAGGCAGAGAGAGAGGAGGAAGCAGGTTCCCTGCTGAGCAGAGAGCCCGATGCGGGGCTCGATCCCAGGACCCTGAGATCATGACCTGAGCCGAAGGCAGAGGATTTAACCCACTGAGCCACCCAGCCGCCCCTTATTTAACTTATTTTTACAGCTCTCATTTATAGGAAATTAATTGCCTACAATAAAAGGATATCTTGCTTAGTAATTATTTGTTTATTTATTTATTTTTTGACGTGGATACTTAGAGTCAGGCGTCAAGTACATAAAACATTCGCTCAGGCAACCAGATGTTTGGCCTAGATGAGAATTCACCAAATAAGACGTTTCAAGGCCACAGAGACAGCATCAGTGATCAAAGCTTGCAGGGACTAAAGGAAACTTTTGAAATCAGTGCCTTTCCCTTCCGTGGGGGCCGTCACTAGGACACGTGAGGGGGCTGTCCCTCTGTGCGAACAGGGACCGACAGTTTGCAGATTCTGACACTGCAAGATACAGGAAAGTGGATCTATGGATATTTTACAAATCGTAGGAAATCTGATTCTAAATATTTGAAAGTTAAACTTAAAAAATAATATTTTGGGGTGCCTGGGTGGCGAAGTCTTTTAGCGTCTGCCTTTGGATCAGGTCATGGTGCCAGGGTCCTGGGATGGAGCTCTGCATCGGGCTCCCTGCTCAGCAGGAAGCCTGCTTCTCCCTCTGCTGCTCCCCCTGCTTGTGCTCTCTCTCACTGTGTCTCTCTCTGTCAAATATATAAATGAAATCTTTAGAGAAAATATATATAATAATATATAATATATAAAATATATATATATAAATATATATAATAATATTGTGCCAGCCAACGGCAACAACGTGTGACCTGTCTAGATAATTTCTATTTAGACTCTGTGTGTGTGTACGTATCTATTTTAGACCATTCTTTTTGGATTCAAGTAATTGATAGCTTTAGAAATGGGCAGCTGGCCTAAATACCCTACCTGGAAAATATCAAAAGAAATAAAACAAAAAATATTTTTTAACTCTGGAGGTTAGTGTTATGTAAGATAAAATGTAGTTTCAAAACTATATTATAGTTCCCAAACTTTCACATAAATTCATGGGAATTTGTGTTTAATTTTTGGAGGCCAAAAAGGAAAGAAAAGTTAAATTTTGAATTCAGTATTAAAAATATTTAAAATGGAGAAGACTTTTCAAACGTTCTTGAGATCAACGGAGATAAATCACTTAATTGGAAGTTTATGGAAGACATTGTAATTATGCACATCTTTCTTATTGACTGATACATCGAGATCATGCCAATTGAGTAACGGACGGCACCTTATAAGAACCAAGTTTAAAATGATGATCATGAACACAGTGTTCATACTTCAATAGAATATGCTTCAATAGAAACAGCTAAAGGGTCGAGAGACCAGATACATAAAAATAGGAAAGAGAGGCATGAATTCATCGTAAATGCTGCTCAAGTTTTAAGTTCAGCCACACGGACAGACGAAGGGGACACGACAAAGGGAAGATGTGTTGAAGTGAAACGCACCTCTCTCTCAGACACCTGCTGAAGCCTTCTCACCAGGAAAGGGGAGGGAAACCTCCCCAAGACACACACACACACACACACACACACACACACACACACACCCTCTCTCCCTTCTCTGTTCCCAGAAATGCCTTCATTCCATGACCTTCCTCTACCCTACAGCTTAAGTAAGACTCAGGAGCACCTGTGTTTGCCTAGGACCTGATGAGGCATAAACCTTCCAAATTCTCGTTCTTGGTCTGGAAATGGTTAGCTGAGCTGCTTGTTCTCGCTGATGGGTCAGAACAAAACGCACGCTAACTCGGCACGTGTCTCCCTCCACAGGTCCCCCTCCTTTGGCACCCTCCGTCGGAGCCAGCAGCCAGTGCTCTTGTGAGCAGGTCTGCCTCCGGTAAGACCTTCTCCAGCCCACCGCCCACTATGGCCTCTCCAGCTTCTGCGCACCCAGTGCCCATAGGCTTGTCCCTCCTCTCTGTAGAGGGAGACCCCTTTTGCCCAACCCTGAAGACCTGTGCTGATCTTATGGTCAGAGCGTTGTTCTTTCTATTGCAATAGACCTCTTCCCCCAGGGCCATAAATAATGCCTGCCAATAACATGTCTCCCTACTAAGTCGCAGGTTGCTTGGCATTTAATTGTAGATACCAGGGGTGTTCATGCGTTAGCCTCTGAAGTAAGAAGAATCACTGTGTTAAAGAGTTTTAAGCGTCTGACGGTTTTCTAGGAGAAAGACGAGGCTGGTTAGGAGGAGGTGTGTAATGTAGACGGAGGGAGCGGCGGGGACCCAGGAGATAGAGTGGAGCTGGGGCAGGGATGATGGCACAGAGTCTGGGGCAGCAGAGGGGCGAGGAGTGACGAGAAGCCGCAGGTTTATAACCCAAACAACCATCTAAAATGTGCCCTGTTGGGGCGCCTGGGTGGCTCAGCGGGTTAAAGCCTCTGCCTTCGGCTCAGGTCATGATCCCAGGGTCCTGGGATCGAGCCCCGCATCGGGTTCACTGCTCAGCAGGGAGCCTGCTTCCCCCTCTCTCTGTCTACTTGCCTCTCTGCCTACTTGTGATCTCTGTCAAATAAATAAATAAAATCTTTAAAAAAATAAATAAAAAAAATAAAATGTGCCCTGTTTACTCGGAGGGCTGGGGAAGACGGCAGATAAGCCGACCCGGAAAAGCGAACCGTGTGCTCGGTGCTGCACACAGGGTTCCAGCGCTGGCATGAAGCCGGGGTCGGGGCGGCCGCAGACAGACGTCTGGCTCTAGGGTGCGTGGAACTCGAATGGGTGAGATGAGCGGGAGATCTATCCCCTGCTCATCGCGGCCGCCGCCTTTGAATCCAGCAGTGCTGGGGACACTCGGGGGAAGTGAACGATGAAAACCGGGGGGTTCCAAGGGAGCCCTGCATGGAAGCTGAGTCCGCGAGCAAAGGAGAAGGAAGCCGCTGTGGACAGTGGACTCGCCAAAAGAGATGTGTCGTCCCACAGAGCAGGGGAGTGGGGCACCGAGCCAGCAGCGGGGGAGGCGGGGAACACCACCGAGGAGGACAGGACAGGACGCATGCCCGTGGGAGTGAGCACGTGGGGGTGCCGTGGGGGCACGGCGGTGGCTGGAAGGCTGAATGAGCACGGGAAAGACAAGGTGGGAAGAGATGGAAACGGAGAATGCTGCTGCACACGATGGCTCAAAAAATGTCTCCCGGAAAGGGGAAGCCGAAGAAACATGAGTCACAGATACACTAAAAATTACATATAAATAGACGTGTGTGGGTCCACCTGTGTGTGTGCGTGCCTGTGTGTGCTTCTGTATGTGTGTCTCTGTGTGCACCTGTGTGTGCCTGTGTGTGTTTGCATGCCGGGGTGTGTGTGGCCCTGTGTGTGCATGAGTCTGTGTGTGTACAATGTCTGTTCACGCCTGTGTGTGCACATGGCTGTGTATGTGCCCCGTGTGTGCGTGCAGCTGCGTGTCTCTGTATGCACCTGTGTGTGCGTCCTGTGAGCATGCATGTGCCCCGTGTGTGTGTGCGTCCTGTGAGCATGCATGTTTGTTTGCTCCTCTGTGTACGCACACACCTGTGTGTGTGCACCTGCATGTGTGTGCACCTGAGTGTGTGCGTGCACCTGAGTGTGCGTGCACGTGCACTTCCCAAGCAGGAGGTGACACGTTCCTAAGGGGCGAGGGGAGGAGGTCGAGCTGGAAGCAATGAAGACCTGTGCCCACCCAGGGTCGGCCCCGCCTCCTGCCCTGTTCCTCACCGGCCCCGCCTTCACTCCCCCGTTTTGGCCTCCTACCTGGACTTTGTATTTTAAGAGACCCCAAGTTTGGAAATCTAAATGTATATTTTATACTTAAGTAATGAGTTAAATTACGATGTCTAAAACTTCAACATAAAATACCATCACCTTTTAGTAAGAAAATAGTAAAGCCCTTAATTTCAAAGAGGGTCTATGGAATAAAAGAAAGCAAGGATTTAACCACGTTGAAAAACAAGAAAAAAGCCCTACTGACATTCTCAGCTTCGTTTAACTTAACAATATTCAAGAAAGGCCACCTAAATTACTGGGTACGAGAGGAAAATGTCGAACTTTCTCCCATGTCAGAAATGGCTCGATCATGCTGGGTTCAGACTTGTCTAAGAGTCTTAGTATTAGATGGTTTGAAAAAAGATGGAGTCCAGGCACTGGACTGGTTTTCTGACGTCATGGGAAACGGCTTGAATAATACCTTTAGACACTCTTTTGAGCTGAGACAAGGTCCCATGCATGAGGGACGCTGCCAGTCCCACTGCCACTGGGAGCAGACTCTCTGCTCCTTGGTCCGGAAGGGACACGATGGACCCGTGGCTCAGAGGACAGTGACAAGGGGGCGGAGGTGTGATGCTGAGAGGGTGACTCAGGAGTGTCATGTCGGCCGTGGGGAGGCAGTGGCCGCTGGCAAGGCTTGAGCGTGAGTCTGTGGTGACAGCCGGGTGGGCAGGCCATGCTCCCCGTCCGTGCCTCCGTGTGTGTGGACACGGGCAGCCTGGGCTCTGGGACGCAGGGCGAAGCCCCTGGGACTGGCTACACACAGTTCTCACAAACAGGGAGGTCTGTATTTCGGTACCGTCTCAAGGAAGGAGGTATGTCTGCACTCCGTGGAACCCTTACCTTGGTAAGCGAGCTTAAACCCTTGCCGGTTCTGGGAGTGGTCGCTGTAGAAATGGATGAGCGTTTCGTGCGTGGTGCTGAGCAGGGCAGAGGGGGGGTCCGGACCGCTGAACTGCCCGATCATGGGGCTCGTGTGGTAGGGTCCGTTTTGTATTTCCAGGTAGTCGTGATTAGCTTCGGTAGAAAAATTCAGAAACTGAATATGCGCACCTGGGAAAAAACACGCAAAATTAATGGAAGTGACTATCAAAATGTGTAAGATCAGTGCTTATCCAAAGTGATTCCAGCTCTGTTGGTTTCCCCACACAGATTCTCCAGGAGGCAGAACAGCGCAGTCTGGGTACCAGACAGCACGCAGCCCCCGCCACAGCCCCCGCCACAGCACAGCTCGGTTCAGAGTCGCCTGCGCCACCCACTGAGCTGGGACCTTTGTCCGCATAATCAATGTCCCTAAAGTCAGCGGCCTGGTCCGGTGTGATCACCAGGAGTACATCAGAGACGTGCGGGTACAATACTTAGAATAATGACTGGCACTCGTACCTGGCCATGATTTTTCCAGCTCTGTTACATTATTACAGCCGTAAACGCAAGGTTGTGGTTCTGTGTCTAATCATCCATGCGCTCATTTACAACTTTATCGAGAAAGAAGCCAAAATGGGTCTAAGAAAATGCCCTAACCTTTCCAGGTGGCCTTTAAATGGGTGGTCGTCCCACCACACGAGAGACTTGCTAGTTTAACAAGTGATCATTTCAATTGTGTCATGCACAGAAAGCACATTACGGATGTTTGCAAGAAACCCGATCCAAAAAACCCACTGTAACTGACACACTTCAGTCAAGAGCCTGGCACGGGTCACACACCAAAGGACTGTCCAAATGACCAGCGTCCCTGGTATCATATTCATCTTAGAGGATAATTCAGAAGCATTTAGAGGAAATTCCTCTTGATAATTTAGAAGAATATCAGATTTAGAGGAAATCAAAATCAGAATCATTTAGTTATTTGTTACAACTCCATGGCATTTTTTGAAAATTTATTTGACTACTATGACTGAAATATTTTAAGTCACTTAAATAGTTGACAGAGGGCTCGAAAGTCATCTATTTTTACATACATCCATGCAACTAATTTAGGTTTGTGAAGCCTAAACTGAGAATTCCAATAACCATTACCAATTATTCTCCCAACCCACGAGAAAAGCGTTACTCTGTGTTCTTCTCTCCCTTGATCACTAAGAGAAGCTTTATTTTCACTTCTCATCTAATATATCTGATACATGCTTGCGAGGTCTAGAAAACTGAAGATAATGCTCACATGGGTTGCCTCATGTAAGTGTACGTGAGGAGAAAAATGAAAATAAACGTTTTTACTTAGGTACTGATGGGGAATACAGTTATCACGAGCAGAATTCAGTGCAAAAGGAGGAAGAAAAGTCCAAGTAGAGTAGGAAAGGGAAACACAGGCACTCAGGACACGGATCGTGATCCCAGAGAACGATTCTATCGATGATGGAGAGAACTTTGTGAGGAAGCATTAAGGGATAAGCAGTGGCCCTTTGTGTCCAGGCGTAAGTGTGAGGCCAACCACCGAGCTGACACTTTTTCGCAATTACCCAGCGAAGTCCTTATCAGTACCATCAGGATTTGACAGGTGAGCAAGCGATGGCCCTGGGGTGCTGGGCGTTATGTCCAGGGCAGCAAAGGACACGCAGAGCTGGATTCACACCTGAGTCCGGCTGTTGAAACGCTCACATTCCTGGTTTGCAAACGGGCTGCGTGAGAGCTAACAACCTCAAGACGCCGGAAATATTCCAGTTCTGATTGGAGAAGACTGCTTGTGTTAAGTCTGTTCAACCGTGACAGCAAGAGGAAGGACAGAAGAAATAGAACAGGGGAAACCTCAGAGCGGCTCCGTTGGAAAAGTGGGTGACTCTTGATCTCAGAGCCAGGAGCCCAAGCCTTACCTTGGGTGTAGAGATTACTGAAAATAAGAGAAAATAAACTTAAAAAAAAACAAACTTAAAAAAAATAAAAGAACATGGGAAACTTTAGGAAGGGACCAAGGAAGCCAGAAGCAGGAGAAAAACCTGGCCTGAGGGAAAGATCTTTAAACAGTCAATCAGAACTTAGAATCATTTTATTTTATTTTATTTTTTAAGATTTTATTTATTTATTTAATTGACAGAGAGAGATCACAAGTAGGCAGAGAGGCAGGCAGAGAGAGAGAGAGGAGGAAGCAGGCTCCCCGCTGAGCAGAGAGCCGGATGCGGGACTCCATCCCAGGACCCCGAGACCACGACCCGAGCCGAAGGCAGAGGCTTTAACCCACTGAGCCCCCCAGGCGCCCCAAAACTTAGAATCATTTTAGAATGAGTAATTAAATTCCTGTGACACTAGCAGAGCCATCAGGGAAGAGGATGCTGGTCTGCTCTGGTCTTGCCCCCCCCGCCCAGTGTTAGGTACAACATAGAAGTGGGCAGCGATGCTACAACTTACAACACGCCTGTGAATAATTGAAGAAATTATTCTCTTTGTTGAAAAACCATCAATGAAGTGTTCATTTTTTCCCTAAACTTCAACAAATATGTTGGTCAAATTTGGAAGCAGAAAAAAAAGGGGGGATTGAGGGAGGAAGGAGAGAAGGAGGGAAGGACGGGACTGGAGGAGAGAGGAGAGAGGAGGGGAGGAGGGAAGGTGGTGGAAGGAGGAGGGGAAGAGGGAAGAGCGAAGGATGGGAGGAAGGGAAGGAGTGAAGGAGGAGCAGGGAGGGAGGAGGGGAGGAAGATACTTAATTTAAAGAGGGAGGAGGGGAGGGAGGACTAGCGGATGTCTGGGCTCTGAAGGCCCCATCCACACTGCAGCAGCTGAGCTCCTGGACCACTTAGCAACCTGCCCGTGCACTGGATTTATTCCCTCACCCACTGTTGAATTAGAAACAAGGTTTCCTTTTGTAGCAGGGCCCAGAGATCTGATAAAAGAGCTTATTGCTAATAACCTGTCCTTGATTTGAGTGAGTCTGTGCCTAGGTCAGGGCTGCTGAGCCCTGTGGTCTAGAGTTTTAGGGACACCCGTCAACGTCGCCACCGTGAGGCATAACGTGGACACGGGAGCAACCACAAACAACACCTGAATTACTGACATTTCTGTCCATGTCCCAAACTGCCAGCAGCCGTGGGGAATCACCACGAGACCAGACACTCACAAAACACATTCATGATTTGGGGATCAAATCAAATCAAGGAGCAGGGAAATGGCTTCAAACTGGCTCATTTCAGAGATGCACACGCAAACCTCGAATGTATTTGTCCAGAGATACATTTTGAAATTCACGGAATGACCTAGTCGGGGAAGAAACGGAAGGCAGCAAGCAGGTCAGGGGTGAAGCAGTCAAAGACGGACAAAATCTCAAAGTGATGAAAACAGTAAGAGTAGTCTTTACTGATTTGGGATTAAACTTGACATGGAAATAGAATAATGACAATTACGATTTTAGGAGAAAAAATTAGAATTTTAAGCAGGATAAAGTACCCAGCCACATTTCAAACCTCCTAATACACATCAGGAAATGGAACAGAATAGAGCCCAGTGTTAATCTGGTTTAAAATGGAATTATTCAGCTATCAGAATTTCAGTGACTTGTGTCGAGTTTGGCATCATGAAGCCAGAATGAAGGGATTGATAGAAGCATTACTGAGCTATCCTCTTATTATCTCTCCAAACACTGTAAAAATATGTCACTGCAACAAGAATCCATCTGAATGTCCTTTTGGTGGAATTGACATAGTGCGTTATTGCTGTGCTCCTCTGATTATCGTTCACGCTGAAAACCAAGTGTCAGTAAAAGTCATTCGCACAAAGGGTTTTCGACTTTGGATTTGACAAAACTTTAAACAGTAATGTGGCCGTGACTTCTGGGTTAAACCTCATTTTTTAGTTGATAGACCTTGTGAATATGGCGTGCTCTAGTAAACGCCTCCGGTGCGTCATGAACTCCCGGCAAAGCAGCTCACAATTTAGAGCTGAGTGAACGTTCTGGAGAGTTCCTCACAGCCTCCCTGCATATGCCCGAGATGGCCCAAGACATGGTCAGTTTGGACAGCAGGGCATGCGGAACTGGTGGGGTGGTTTTTAAGTATGAAAGGCAACGATAAAGCAAAAACGAATCCATAAAAAACGTGGTTGCATGTCTGCTGACTGTGACTTCAAAAAAATTCGATAAAATAGAGCCAGACATTCTGTGTCGATGAGGCTTGTGCCAAAGCAACACAAAACAGCAACCCAAATCTTCAAAAAGGAAAGAAAATGACATACAAATCGTTAGAGAATGTGGTGTAGCAACAAAATGCAGCCAATGACCCAATAGCCCCTTCCCTGTATTAGGCGTTATGTTGTTTCAGAAGAGCCCTGTGGGAATCATGCTTTATGATATTTACTTATTCTACTTATTTTTGATTTATTATTTTTAAAGATTGTATTTATTCATTAGAGAGAGAGTGCACATGGCAGAGAGCAACAGAGTGAGAGGGAGGGAGGAGGAGCAGGGGCAGAGGGAGAGGGAGAAGCAGACTCCACGCTGAGCAGGGAGCCAGACACGGAGCTCGATCCCAGGACCCTGAGATCATGACCTGAGCTGAAGGCAGATGCTTCACCAAGAGAGCTACCCACATGCCCCAATGATATTTAATTTAAAGATAAGGAAATGAGGTTCAAAACCATTGTGGTAATTTGCGCAAATCCATAGCAAGGTGACTGATAGTGCTAAGCGTTCTACTCAACTCAGAGCCCCCAGATATGAGCACTCAGGACACCTGCTGTCCACCCCTTGGCTTGAAGCTCCCCCATCACTCAGAAAGCTGAGTTCTCTGCCTGAGACAGGATGCAGGAAACAGCTACCACTGGAATGAATAATTAGCAATGGGAGACAAAGGTGGTTTTCACATATTGCCAAAGCAACTATTCCTTTTGCCTGTTTAAACTATCAACTAATCCATGGGCATGGGAGAGAACGGAATAATCAAAAGATTATTTCTCTAAGCTTGTAGCGGCTTAACTAATGGACTGGAGAAGCTCTCGGGCAGTCCCACACAATGCAGTTGCACAGAAAGACTCAAACGACCCTGAGGAAAATCCTCCATGACTGAAAAACATCAAAAAGGCAATGATACCATGTTCTGCATAAGTGTGTCGTTCAGGTAGCTGGGGGAACCGAAAGCATCTGGGCTCATCAGTACAATAGTAACCAACACCCCGAGCAAGCAAAAACCACACCTGAAAATTAAGGACACAGGAATGCATGTGCAGATCCCCAGCATTTGAAGAAATGAGGAAACTAACTGTAAACATACTGAAATGGAATTTATTTTTAAGAAAACTCTTGATCCTCTTTCCCTGTCTGGCCAGCAGTGCTGAGAGCATGGAGAGGGCAGCCACAGGAATTTCACTGTAACACCTGGACCCCTTCCTACCAATGATTCTTGTATGTAGCCAAATCTGAGAACCACTGGGCTAAGCGATCGTTTCCCTGGGTACTTAGTGTTGCAAGTTTAAGTACGTATTGGCAATAACCTGGTCTTCTCTTTGTGCTTATATAAGCAAGTTCCCCACTGCACCCACTTCTTGATGAACTTCCCAGAGATACTACAACATACATTGTTTAAGATGGTTTCCCAAACCTCAGACAGAGAAAGGGCTGTTAGGAGATCCCCGCCCCCACAGATTCACACGCGCATGCGTGCACACACACACACACGTGCGGACGAACTAGAACAGGGGCAGGCGGTGAGTAGCAACTGCAATGTGTCAATGCCCACGTTCACTTGGAAGAGCTGATTAGCTCTACCGCATTTTTATTGTAAAATACCCATCATGTTATGCGCTGAGGGAGGAAATACTTTCCAACTTGCTTACTAAAATCATCCTAACAGCAGGAATCTTCCAGGTTAAACATGTGCAGTGACATCCCTAGAAACATATCTTCCCAATCTCCTTATCTGTCCCACCAGGAAAACAGAAGCCCTGTCCTGGGGGATAAATACAGGAGCCATTCCAGAATCACCCTAAGACTTGGTGCTCATAGGAGATCAGAGTGGGAAGAAATTATCCTTAAGGCCCATGATGCTCATCGTTGTTATGCTGCTGTTTGTTTCTGTGATAGGAAACTTCTGGAGTGCTTAACTTAAACTAGGAGATTCCTGGGTTCCAAACTCAAGCTTCCTTCCTCAAAATTTCCAGGGCAGTGATCTGATGTCTGTCTATGACTTGGGTGGGTATGGGGGAACCTGTGGTCAAAATAAGGTGGAGGGAAAGGGAAGCGGTGAGGAGAACAGTAGTGCTGGAGATACAGAGACAGAGTGAAATAGGAGAATCCACCGCGGGACAGCCTGAGGAGAAGAGAAGAAGAAAGTGATGAATCTGAATTTGAACAGAGTCTATGACACTTTTGGGTGCCCCAGATGAGAAGACGTCACAGGCAGCTGAAAATGGGAGCTCAAATGTGTGCGTTTGAGAGCAAGGCGAGAGGTGGTATTTTGAGTCATGTTATTATAAGGGAGACAGGGCAGACATAGATAAAATTAATTGACTTAAGAGTTTCAAAAATCTCACGGGGGGTTGAAAGTTAGGCTGTAAAGTTTTCTCGACATCAGCAAAATGCTCTGTAATATTTTAAACCTCAGAAAGCTTTTTTAGCAGGGACGGAAAAATTCCAAATATTCACCATGTCAAGGGACCTCTACCACTTACATGCCTTCTTCCTCATTTGGAACTTCATGTTTAGAAGGATATTTTTAGATTATAAAATTTATCACAAGCAAACCCAGTGCCTGCCATTGAATCTGTAATATTACAGTTGATTCTTGAACGACACAGATTTTTTTACAGAACTATAAATGTATTTTCTCTTCCTTAAGATTTTCTTATTAACATTTTCTTTCCTCTAGCTCCTTTAGCGTAAGAATACAGTACGTAATGAAAATATAACATACGACATGTGTGTTCATCGACTATTCATGTTATCTATAAGGTTTCTGATCAACAGTAGGTTATTATTAATTAAATTATTTTGGAATCAAAAGTTATGCTTCAATCTTTGACTATGCTGGGTCAGCACCCCAAGCCCCAGGTTGTTCATGGCTCAACTGTATTCTGAAGCATAACTACATTTATTCTAAAAAGGTAGGGATAGTGATACTATTTTCTACACATTTAGGATTTAAGACATAAAGTTTCTTTTTGCCTTTTCTTTAAGATGCTTTCAAAACCCAATAGTATGCAATATCAAATATTTAAAGACAAATCATTTTAATTGTAACATTTCATAAATCTTTTCTTTCATTTTGGCCTTTCTTCAAATAAATATTTTGTTTGAGTTCATAGACCATGACCCTAAGACAATTTGGCTGATTTTTCCCCCTGAATTATTATCTTTCATATTGGCTTATGGCTAAGCAACATGAGGAAAAATGCCAGACAATAACCTTCTCCATCACAGAATGGTCAAGTTAGAAAAACAAGATAATGAAATATTTATATCTACTCATGAATAATATATTTTTCATGAGATTTGAAAGGGAAGTGGTACATACTTGGAATAATAATAACAATAATAATAATAAACCTGCTGAGTTCTTTCTTTTCTGTTCTTGCTGTTTACAACACCGAGCCCTGTGCTAAACACCTGCTGAATTGTCTTAGTTAGTCTTCTCCATAACCCTGTGTAGCTCTTTTGGTTTTTCAGATGAGAAAAGCACATTTCCCATTTCAGTAGACCACACCCCAGCAGTCAGCAGTCAGAGCTGTAGTGGGGCTGTGTTTCTCTGAATCTTTGCTTTTAACTACTGTGGTCATTTGTCTAATAAACCCGTGACCCTCAAGAGCCTTCAGACGCTGCTGGAATACAGGGGTTGTCACAGGCAAGTCCGATCCAAACCCACTGCCTGGTTCGACCATGGCATCCACCACATCCATATCTCAGATCCCCATGAAAGGGAAACAGATGGTGCTTGTGAGAAGAGCTTAGCTAATGTTGATTGAACACGGCACAGAACAACTTCCCCACCGCTCGGAGCTGATGATCAAAAAACGAAACTACTCTAAAAAACCTGGAAGAAGTAAAGAGCCTCTGTAGTCCTTTTTTGGTTGCTCACCTTTCTCTTCCCACTCACCCTCTGGCTGGCCCCTTAAAGAGCTCAATGGACATGAACCTCCCGTGAGGTCTCCCCTTCCACGCTCGCCCATTTCCCCGTGTAAAACTCTGTGTCTGTCCAAAGCATGTCCGTGCTCGCACACCTGACGGACGTCTGCCAAGCCCTCCTGCCCACAATGCGTCTTGGTTGCTCTCTGCTGAGACAGCGGACGCTCCTCTGCATCTGCACTCCTGGGCGGCTGCCATTCCTGGTACAAGTTCTTAAGGCAAAGCTTTGAAAACCTAATGAACAATATGGTCTCCTAGGGCAGTGATTTCCACTTAGGCTTAAGTTCATTCATCATTCAACTGATATTTCGCTTAGGAGATAAGTTCTCAATCACCATATCCTAGGACACTTGGTGAGGACCTAAGTTGGTACACCTACCAGTGTGGGCTTTGGAGAAATTCACAGGTGGGGAAAACCCAAATTAATGAACTCGAATTATGAAGGAAATCATGACACAGACAAAGAAAGGCATGATAGGGAATCAAAATTTCACAAAGCCTATGAATTTCTGGAAAAGGCCATAATGAAATTTTAGTGTTCATAGTGATTTAAATTATCCATTATTTAAGGTAGAGAACCTGAAAATTCCCAAGTAAATATTATAAAAAGCCATTTTCGTGAACCTAAATCAATGCAATATGTAATTACAAAAATTTATAGAACAGTCCTAAAATGTGTCATAACTTGAAAACGCCTTCAAAATCATTCCAAAGAAACAACCACCATTATTACATCCCAGAAATAGACTATAAAAGGTGGTACTATAAATAAAGAGATGGATAACTGAATTAGGAATGCTGCATTTTATACTTCATGTGCTTACTCTATCATCATCCATCTAATTTAATTTGCCTCGAAAAGAGCTGCATGGCTGAATTGATTTTTTAATAACTGTCTGTTCTTGAAGTTATTCTGCCAAAGCGTTATTTAAATGTCTAAGCCACTTTCAATTAAAGACAGTTACGTCAACAGAATAAGGTGCGTTTTCATTCAGCTGAATTCTTTCCAAGACAGAAATTAAAAAGTCGAATTTTGAGGAATTAAAAAAAAATGTTTTCACTTACCATAGCCAACGGGCAGCTCGATTTTCCATGTGCAGTCTAGGTTGTTGGGGTAAGCGCCTGGAAACCCTGGGCTCAAGATCACGCCCCCCATGCTGCTCAGTGTCCCTCCGCAGGTTGCTGTGAAGTGGACAAGCATGCTTAGTGCTGGGCCATTGCTTTCTAGCACGGGGATTTACCTCCACCTGCTCTGTTTTACTGCGCTGCATTGAAGCCAGTCTGCAGAGGTGGATTCACCCTTTAGGACACGTGGCACATGTGGCTATCTATATGTGACCATGCGTGACCCAGTGACTCGTTATACAGACCATGCAATGCCTCGTTATATTTACAGGTCTGGTTCTTCCCTCTCCCATGTCAACGACTGAAGAACAAAGACTGTTTTTCAAAATGTGTCTACTTCTGGTACCCAGAGACTGAGGGAAGGCAAGTCAGTATAACGCATGTTTGTCGGGCATCCCCAGGACTTTCGGGTGACGGGTGGTGATGTATTGAGTGGGAGTATTAGCTACTGTTTATTCCCTGGTAACCGTGTGCTGCCTACCAGGCTGAGTAAACACACTGCATGACTTAATTCTCATAAAACCCTAAAACAGCTGGTGTTACTGTTACCCCTTTTACGGATTAGGAAACCGAGCCTGAACAGATGAAGTAATTAGCCTGAACAACACAACTAGAACACGGTGCCAGCTCCCTTGGTTTCCAGGACCAATCTTTTTAGCAGGATGCGTTACCATTGGAGTTCTTTTTGCCATTGGAGTGCAGCTCTCCAACACCTTCTTCCCCGGAAACCTACACTCCTGGCTGTGACCAGGCTTGAACTAAGCCTCCACTAAGCCTGACCGGGGTTACCCATAATTCATGCGTACTGTAGCTGAGGTTTGACTAGAAAGAAGCAACCACTTTTATAACACACGTGTCAAATACTACATGTGGAAGCAGAGGAAATTCTGACCCTCGGCCAGTTGTGGCCTATTACATGGCAATTTCTTATATTTCAAAGCAATAATGCAAATGCTGTCACATCTTTGCAGGAGTTTTCATTAAAAGGCTTTATTGCTATTCTAACAACGTTCTTATCAGGCAAACTTCGTTTTGGAAGGAACCTCTGTTAGAGACCTCTGAATCTCCCCTCCAAGCCTACCATGGACTCTTTCTTTTTTCTTCCTCTTCTTTTTAATCACCAACGCAGAAAAACTTTACCTGTCAAGGGCACATTTGATATGGGGAAAAATCTAACTAGTCTTAAAAAATCAAGTCTGGTGACTATGGTAATGGCCCAAGCTAGAGAATCCTAATCAGGGTTTGGACACTGTGTCAGTTATTTAAGATGTAGGTTTAAAAAAAATAAAAATGTAGTTTTGTGGGATGCGTGAATAACTCCAGTGAAACTCTGAATGTGAACTTTGTTGTTAGTGTATGACCTCTCGGGTGTCTTCTCTGTGGGAAAACCAGGAATGTGGAAACACTGGCTCTGGGATGCACTTCATCCGCGAGTCTGTCCGTTTGGCTGACGGCAGCTGGTGGATCGAAGCGCATCCCTAAGTACGGTCAGCACTGTTACCAATCCCTGCAGGGCTCTCATCCCGCAGTGAGGGTAAGTCCGTCCGTCCAACCAAAGGGCAGGGGGGCGTGAAAACGCCAGATCCGTGACAGCAGCATGACGACCAACATGAAGGAAAGGTGATCTTTTTAAAGAAGGTCTTTTGATTTTGAACACGGTTTATGAAAAAGAAAAGGAAAAGATTGGGAATTATAAAACAGAAGCATCTATGTACTGCTTCAGTGGAGCAGTGGGACCGTGTCGCATGAAGAGCTGGCCGCGTAGCTGGATGACGGAGTCCTCGTCAACAGTGACATCTCGGGTCACTGGGGCCAACTGTGGGCGTCGTGAAGACAGAGGGAGGGCCTCGGCATAGGCTAGATCTCCTCTCACATGGACAGTCATAACCAGTTCCTCCAGTACTCAGTCATCACGAGTGTACTCCTGTTTGAGTTTATCTAAATCACAAACATCACTCTGGTACCGACAGAGCTCCCGAAGGACGGGCATCCCTCTCTTTTTCCTTTGTGATACGTAAAATCTCTACCAAAGGACTCGTCTTATTGTATATTTGTTCAATGCTACCAGCAAGTTTCAGCCTCCTTCCCAGGACTTACCGGGCCACCACCATTTGGTAACCTGCCATCCTGCTTCCTGCTGGACAAACTCCCTCCATCCCAGACCCCTTCTTACAACGAGGTACCCTACGCAGAGAGTTAATGAGGCACATGTTGTCTCCGAAAGATGAGGTATTGATTATTATCAAGTAGCTGGGGATTTTACATCTTAGTGGATTTATTTATCTTCTTTTGTGCAGATTTCCTGATTTTTTCGGTGATGATATATGGAAATTTTACTCCAGGGCAGAGGGCATGTCCTCTGGAGAGACCCCATGGTATAGGGAATGCCAGCTGGGTGGACGGGTCTGGCAAAGAGCTTGGCTGCTATGGGGCTTGTTGTGATGTTGAAATGGTTAATATTGGTTAAGCTCTGAGCATGGGTTTGACAATGTAACCTGCAGAGGAACATTTTGATATGAATTGTCTTCCTTAGGACTTGAAATTTCTAAGAGCTAATACCAAAAAGATTATCTCTCTATGGATTTCTAGTCTTAAAATCCCCCAGCTTGTATTAATTTGAAGCCAACAGCTAAACAAAAAACAAACAAACAACAACCAAAAAGAAAAAAGCATTTCAATCTCTCAGTTCAGACTTGGAGATTAATAGTGGGTTGTTCGTGAGTTTTCCAATGAAAAACGTTTCTCTACAGCCTATAAAAAGTTAAGAGTGCGCCGGTGTTACAGAAACTGATGTATCTTCGACATTGCGAATACAGAAGGCAAGTAAAGTAAAAGATAAAAATCAATTATAACTGGCTACTATAGGTTAACTATTTGAGTAAAATGTCCTCCCATAATACATTGGGCCAGCAATGACACACCATTGGATTGAACACCCATGGGAAGCCGATTTCATTTCTTTCTTTTTTTTTTTTTTTTGAAGATTTTCTTTATTTATTTGACAGAGATCACAAGTAGGCAGAGAGGCAGGTAGAGAGAGAGGGAGGAAGCAGGCTCCCCGCTGAGCAGGGAGCCCGATGCGGGGCTCGATCCCAGGACTCTGGGATCATGATCTGAGCCGAAGGCAGAGGCTTTAACCCACTGAGCCACCCAGGCGCCTCTGATTTCATTTCAAAGTTAAAAATATTTCAGGGCACCTGGGTGGCTCAGTGGGTTAAGCCTCTGCCTTCGGCTCAGGTCATGATCCCAGAGTCCTGGGATCGAGCCCCGCATCGGGCTCTCTGCTCAGCGGGGAGCCTGCTTCCTCCCTCTCTCTCTGCCTCTCTGCCTACTTGTGATCTCTGTCAAATAAATAAATAAAATCTTTAAAAAAAATCCATTCCCAAGCTTTAGGGAAGGTTCTTCATTGAAAAAACAAATAGGAAGACAGATGTTCCATAAGTGAAAGGCAGGGAGGGAGGAGGCAGTACCCTGAGCTTGGCACCCATAGCGCTGTGTCTCCCTTCCAGGTCACAGCTGGGATTTCAAATCTCTATGCAAGTATCCTCAATGTTTTAGGGGATGGGGTAGCCTAGACACTTACTTTTACCAAGAAATCACTTTCAGGAAAATGGATATTGGTCAGTAGGATCATTTTCACTTGTAAACAAATACACTAGGACAAACATTACAGGGACCTGCACTGTCTCCTGTGCGGGACCAGCATGAAGGTGGCCGCTCTGTTTTAAAGGCTGGGATCGGGTTTATCATCTTCTGTCTATAACTCCGTCTGTTTCCCGATCAAGGTCATGAAGGTGTAGATTACTAAAAACGGTGATGAACAAAATAGCAGCATTTCGTAGCAACATTTCCTATAAAGACAGATTGCTGCTGCCTTTGCCTCCGGCCTGGGGCCCTCACTGGGGGCCAGCACAGAGCTCGCGGGAGGTGGGGCACCAGGAAGGGCTTTGGCCCCAGAGGTGAGGACTCGAGGGGCGGCCCGGGGCATTTCAGGGAAGTGAGAGTCGGAGGGCAGGTGGTGCCAGGGCCAAGTTGCCAGCCAGTCGCTGAAGCTGGGAGATGCTATTCTGGGCAGAGCGTGGAGGAGTGGGAGAACCAGGGGGCCAGGAGCAGCCACAGAAGCTCCCTCCCCCGATACAGTAGGAGGATCCCCGAAACTGGGGACTGGAGGTTAGGATCCTGACGGCAGACAGTTAGGAGGGGTCCGTCGGGAGCTAGAAGGCTCTGAGAACGTACGGTCAAGGACTTAACAGGAGACCATGGCGACTAGGGACCACTCTGGTGGGAGGCCAGCAGGGAGAGGAACTCTGTCTGCACTCGGTCGATGCTACGGAAGCTGAGACAACATCCGGATGATTGGGTCACCTAGGAAGCGGGCTCTGGAGGTGTCGTAGGGCGTGAGGGGGGCAGGAAGTGTGCAGTGAAGGCTGACTGAGGGGAGCCCCTGACGATGTCCTGTGGTCGCCTGAGCTGTAAATGAGGGTTCCCGAGTCAGACAGATGGGCTGATGGCTGGTGGCGAAGCTTGAGGCCTGAGTGAGGGAGACCTGCCAAGATTACGGGGTCTTACGCTTCAAGGTCCTCCCATAATGGAGGTAAACAAAAACCCCTGCTCTGTCTGGGGAGTCACTCTGACTACATCCTCGAGGCAAAACGTCAAATGGACCTCAGGGCGTGAGATTTTTCTCCTGCCGTACCGTGTTTGGAAGGTTTTCCCTAAAGAGGCAGGCTGGATCCTCGTCCCAAGGAACATATCTGCCTGTTTCTCCTAAAAAATATGCTCCCTCCAACTTCTAATCACTTATGTTTATTTCTGAATTTCATTTCTGGAAACCTGATTTTCCTGAGGCCTAAAGTCCTACACAGACTTTCAGACCTTCTGTGTCCCTTCCTTCTCCTAATTAATCCCTGGCCTACGAAGATGAGAGAGCCGAGCTAGTCCCTCCCGCGGGACAGGACGCACAGTCAGTTTTGCTACACTCCTACTGCGTTATGATGGGATTATGAAGTAACGACCGTCGGAAGGGAAATTAGAAGTGGGTCATTTGAAGCCCGGGCCAGTAGCTCTGGGAGCCGGCAGCCCCGTGACTGCTGGAGCACATGCAAAGGGGACGCAGCGGGGCAGGCAGACGTACCAATGCAGAGCGGGGACGGGTAGTTCCAGCGGCGGACGGTTCCCGGCATGCAGGAAATGTGGGACCGGCCCTGTTGAAGAGAAAAGGAAATAAAGCTCACATCACCAAAGACAGACTTTTAAGGACTCAGTGTGAGGCTATCTGTACTTCCTTTGGTTTCCTTTTTAAATTACACACCACAGATCGTGAAATGTAGTATGCTAGAGTTTGTCAATGAATCACGTATTTGGAATCAAGATGGGAAAAAAAAATCTGTAACCGCTGTATTTCTTTTCACTAACACCAAAATGTTGCAGGGTCCCTCTCAAGGGTCTGTTTGCCCCGTGCTCCCTCCTTGATGCTTAACAGGATGGCTTGGAAAAGACACATCTTTGTGCTTTTTTTTTTTTCTTTGTTTAATCATCAGAAGTTATAGCTTTTGATCTGGGAGGCTGTGATTGATTAGAAAATGCTAGGTATCAATTTGAAGGGCAGAAGGTCAATAACACGTAATCGGCTTCCGAGAAGGCACCATCCTGGTCACCCTGCCTGCTGAGAGTTCACACACGACTCGCATACCCGTTCTGGTCCCGCAAAGAACTGGCTCAGCTCCTCCTTCATTGGAGAAAAAGGAGGCTTAACATCCATTTTATTACCAGACAGACTCACAAAATGCCAAATAATTGTGGCCGCAATCAAATGAATCCTGGTCACCCACGGTCTCTTTATCCTGTAAATATATGACGTTTCCAATGTCCGACCTTCAGAAAGGTGTGTCCTATTATTTCTGTTTGAAAACCGCACCGCCACAGATTAAATGCTGAATGCGTCGGGCTGTAGTCTCTCTCACTAAGAGAAGGCAGTGAGCGGGCACCGCGGTGCAGATGGCTCTTGCTTTCTTTTCCTCCCTGGGACGCAGTGGTCTCATGAGCCGCGGTACTGATCCCGTGAGTTTCCATTTGCCGCCCACAGTCGGCACAGAGGCAACCCATGACAAATCTTTACTTCACGTTACATGATCCCAGCCACAGAGGGGACGCACCACACAAGAATCTGGACTAACGCAGTTATCAACGACAAACCGATTCCCTAAAATCAGAAACGTTTCCTGCGCAATTCATCTGCCACAAAACTCACTTCCTCACACTGTCTGATATGTCAAAAAGTCATTACACAGGAGGAGATGCTGCTCATCCTCAAAGAAGACCTTCCGCGCCTGCCGAGGTCCATGCCCTGTGGTCACTCATCTTCTGATCTGTAAATTATCTTTAATACAGTTCTTCCTGAGTTATGGAAAGCGAAAAGTGCAAAGGCCTTTAAAGACACGTATCGATGACTGCCAATAAAACAGCCATTTATTACCAAGCGGGATCATATCCTGTTCCTGATTTTGGCACAAATATTTGATATTAATGATTCCAGCTGAAGTGTGTATCATGGACCCAAAACAAGATAGGGCTTTATGTGTTCCCTAGTTAAAATTGTAAGAATTTTCTGTTTTCAGTTTTTCATCCTGTAAAAGGCTGGAGACGATGGAAATTCCAAAGTGCACAAAGTGCACATACTTCCGTATGTGTGTCGTGGGGACAGCACCTCTGTACCGTGTCCAGGAGGCTCCCTGGGCAGGGCCGTGCACGTCTGTGTGTGAACGCGACAAAGGACGGGGCCTTTCATAACGGTTGTGCCATAGCGCCCGCTGCGATCATGTTACGTGTTAGCAAACGTGGTGTCACTTATCAGCAACTCAAAAAAAAAAAAAAAAGTCAGGAACCTTTCTCACTCCTGTGAAGGACAAACACAGCAGCTTGTGAAGTCGAAGCTTGGCCCGGGCCCTAAAGAAGACCGGGCGGCCGGTCTGCATTTGAAAACCAGAGCGAGTGAGAGGCCTGGCGGCGCTCTGCCCCTGTGTGTCCGCAGGCCTCTCCGTGCCAGCAGCTCCGTAAACAAGCTAACCTCACGAAGGTCCTTCCAGAACCCTCCTTCCTGTTTTCTCCTCTGAGGGCTGCCCAGGCCTCACATGTAAAAGGATTCTCACAGCAGCTGCAAAACGACATCACGGAGGGGTAGGAAGAAGGTGTAGGTCCCGGAGCGAAGCAAGTAGACATGTGGGGAGTGCGTGCTCGGTTATACACCAGATAATAAAAGAAAAAAAGGATATAGTAAGGGCCTCTCAGTCTGTATGGTGGTGTCCCTCTCCACGGAACCCGTGGGACGTGACTCGGAGTTTTTCACACTATAACGCGGTTACGTCTTGTCTGAAAGACTCCGCGAGGCGTTTCCTGCAGCACACGGGGTGCAGCCGCCCTGCGCCGCGCCTTCCCTTCCCGGGGCACCTGTGCGACGCTTTTCTGAGGCTGCCTCAAGCTCATCTGTTTAAGTCCCTTAAAGAGTAGAGCTAATGCAGTTTTCCTTAAAATATGATCAGCTTCAGTGTGGTAATAAGCAGACAGTCAAAGCACTCTATTACCCAAAGTAACCCAAGAGGAGACACATAATTAGGCTTAAGTTTTCCTACTTGACTTGATAATAAGCGTGCTTCGATTATTAATAGTCATTGTTGGCAGGGAGAATCCTGTAAGAATTATGCTAAGTGACAGAGAGAAACTATTTTGTGAGTAAGCTTATTTGTGGTTAGACCAGAAAAAATAACAGAAAATAATGAATGCTGGTGCACATGAAATTATGAAAGTGCATGGAAACTTTTATATGACATTATAAAAATGATAAAGGTGCTTCGGTATTTCTTGGGAATGATCGAAAGCTATTATCTGAGCACCACGGTACCTGGCACAGAGCAGGTACGCAATGATGATTTGCCCAACTGACCATGAGAACAGTGTGCAAAGGGGCTGTCAGGGTGACAGTTTGAAAGAGGCTTCTGTCCCTACTTTGTCCCTTAGAATTTTATCTGCATACGTATGGGGAGAACATGTATTTTGAAACAAAAAATTACCAAAAAAAAGACGCTCAACTTTGAAAGAGTGCATCCACATTAGAAGCTATTTCCACATTATAATTAAGATTACCAGCATGCATGGCTTAATGTGACTACTTTGATTTACAAAGGAAGTGAAAAAAACTAAATTAGCTCTCCTGGAGAGCAAATCTCAGGCACTGGCTTCTGGAGCTGGCCAGGGACTCCTAGGTTTAACCCTCTCTGTCCCCAACACTCAAAAGGACGATACCTGCAAGGTGTAGCCAGGTTCACACTGAAAGGAGAGGACATCATTCACCATATACCGGTCTCCTATTTTGATGCCGTTGCTGGGAAGGGCTGGTTCTTGGCACGCGGCGAGACCCACAGCTGTAGAAATGCAGGGACAAATGCTTAGGAAGTATGTAATATAAACAACATTCTTAATTTTGGAAGAACAAATTAGCTTTATTCCCTTGTTGCTCCGCTCCTAAGGAAATGAACAAAGACCTTGAGTCTTTCTCTTGTTACTCTACCAAGAAGACTTTGGTCTTTAAATCAGTTTTAGCTAATTCATCAATACATTCCATATTCAGCCTGCAGTAAATCAAGCTTTTCCTTAAATAATAAAATTTGCTACTTCCAACTTCCTATTATACACTCCAACACATACACATTTTAAAAGCTCCTTTAAAATTATGTTTCTTATAATATGCAAAACCCATGACAATCCTCTCTTGCTTTCTTGTTTTTCAAGCATAGTTGGCCATCTTTATGAAAAAACTTAAGTGTGAATCTGGGAATTCTATCCTTCCAGAAAAACATAATATGAGAACAAATATTTTGTATTCTCTCTCTCATTTAAAGACAACAACAAAACTTAGAAACAGTATGTTCTCAGATAAACAGGACCATTATTTATGGGTCCCAAGACTATAATCAGGCCCTTTTCTAGATGGACGTGCCTTCAGTTAGGACACTAACCAATTTTTTTAATGCATCACATAACACTGGCATTCAGCTTAAAATACAGAAAAATTAACTCTAAGTATTTAGTGCTGAAACCTCTCTCTATAAACTGCATGGCACAGATAGACAAAATATGCAGCTCTGGTATTTTATAGAATAAAAAAAAAATGCCTCTGAAATGGTGCTAAAGACGTGGGGATTGCAAATAATCCTTCTCATCAGTGTGGTACGTCTTCTCTCATCCCTGGGTACACAGGACCGAGGGGTTTTACAGGGTAAGAGATGGGGAAGGATATTCATTAGAGCAGCCCAGCTTAAAATTCTTCGTGTGACCTTGGGCTTCACTCCAGGTCTTGGTTACCACACTAAGGGACACGAACTGGTCGGATGAGTTAGCTGATTGGGACTGGGGGCTCTTGAGCGATAAGGCTGGGATGCGGAGGTGGGTCGTCTTTAATCAAACTGGAGGCAAAAACTGGTGGAAAACGGCTATGCAGGGGGTGGGTCCCAGTGCAGGGTGAGGACGCCTGCTGCTCGCCCGGCGCACGGGACCGCTTCCACGCGTGCGGGCTCTGGGTCAGGCACTCCTCCTCTGCGCATGTGCACAGCCTCGACCCATCCGATTTCACGTCAAGAGCACAGGGTCAGTGGTCAAATTCCCAAGAATTCCGAGGCGGTGCAGCACGCGCAGTCCGCACCTGCAAGCAGGGCTCAGTGCAACTCCACGGGGTGCCCATGCGCCCCAGCAGCAGGCTCTGGACCCAGAGCTCGGAGCCCGGGCCAGCAGCTCTTGGGGGAACCCGACATGCTCAGGACCGTATGCCATTCAACTAGATGCATGATACTGCTCCAAGCCTCGCCAGGCGCTAACAGCCACGACTGCTTGTAGCTGATATTAAAGATATTAAAGAGAGGACGAAGGCGATCAAATAGCAGGTCGAGTTCTGCAGGTATAAGCAGGCACGTTGGAAGCCCCTCTCTCAGCGCCCCTAGACGAATGGTGCACTGGTCTGCCCTGAACTGCTCCCGTTCCCTGCTCTCCAAAGCCTGGCACGAGAGCCTGACAAGACACACACCTGTGGCCCTAGCTCAGAACGGCTGAATCAGAATGACCCTGTGAACGCCATCCTAAGGATGCTTGGGCATTAAAGTTTGAGAATCACCAGTTTGAATCACTTTTCCCCCAAAGCTGAGATGCAGCAAAGAGAAAAGCATCTTCATTTTTTCATCAACGGTGAGCTTGTTCATTTGAGAATGAACAATGCTACAGAATCTGCATCAGAAGGGACACCCCCGGTTCTAAGCTCACTGGATAACTTCAATCCTTGGAACACATTGATTTTTATCTGGGATGAGCAGGTTTGAAGTGTATCATAGAGTTTTTCTACTGGGATCGTTTCTTTCCTAAACGCCTATTTATTTAAAAGTATAAAACACCATATGCATGAAGTGGCAATTTTTTTTTTATTCCCAGCACAAAATTTCAAGATAATTGGGGCTTTATATTTACAGGATAAAATTGCTAAATATGGAAAAATTCAATCACTTAGGACTTTATCTTGTTTTGTAGGCATAAGTCTAATGTATCTCTTTCTTAACTCTAGAATACATATTGTATTTAAATTTTACCCTTTCTCTTATCACAGTGTAGCAAGATCACCTGCCACCTGTCACTACATTTTTATGTGACCCTGAAAAAAATAGTTAAATTGCCTTTCATACAAATTTAATTACAACTGGAAATACTAAAAAGCGGATTTATGGTGATATCACATCATCATTTTGGTATACTTCGAGTGCACACAGAGACCAAAGAATATCAGTAACCCCAAAATGTTTAAAAAAAGACTGATAACATATTTTGAAATTTCAAAAAATGCAACAAGTAATTCAAAATTAAATTCCAGTTATGAAATACCCATCCCTTTACAAATCAGATATAATAGGCTTTTACCTACTGTGTTTATTTACTACATGGTGATTGATATGTATTATACGTTAATTTATTTTAGTTTTCGCCTTCTTTAAATTCTACGTGCAAATCCCATTCATCCTCTGGAAAAAAATAACTTGCATTTACCTGTACCTACAGGAAGTATAATACATTTTCTGAATAAGTTAAAAGCATACAGAAAGTCATTTTAGTCAGTGTTGGATCGGATGACTCAGGAAGCCATCACATGCAGACCCAGATACTTGTGTAGACAGAAACCTCATCCCCTCACTTCTCAGTGTCACTAGGTATCTGGTACATGGGCGGAGCTAAGAGCACAAAGATATCTGGTGTCTCTAGAGACATTTTCTAGTAACAGCATCTCCATATACCCAGAGACAAGTAAGTATGTGACTGATATGATAATCCACGAGTATTTTTTGAGCTACCCTGGACCAGAGCCCAAGCACATTCCAGACAACACATCTCTCTCCTAACCATGCAATGCCTCCAGCAACACTGAGTCAAGTCACCGTGAAAATAGTGGATTTAGGCCATGAGTGGAAGATTTTTATTTTTGGGTTGAGTAAACCATGACTCTAGCAGAAGGGAGAGTTAAAAGTGTGGCAGATTCAGATCCCCAAGCCAGCTGGGTTTGAAGTGCTACCCCAGACGGATGTGTGCGAGCACCGCGGAGGCTCGCCGTCTCCTGTGATCTACAGAATCCCAGTACCACCCTTTAGAGAGACGGCAACCAAGTGCATTATGGACCCAACACACGAAGGCTGGGAAGGAGACAGGGCAGCCCCAGAAATGCTGGGAACGATATAAGTTAACAAACTACCTTAGAAGGTAGTCTGACCGCCAGGGGACAGGAGGAGGTAAACTGAAGAATTTTTGGTACAGAAAAAGGGCAGACTATTTGCATTTAATCATTATGGTAATCAAAGCATGAGATAAAGAAGATAGGAGAAGAAAAAAGGCAGGGAAATAAACATGAGCTGGAAAGAAGGTCAGTTTAAGTCCATATATGGGTCCATTGCTTTTTAAAGCACCTAAAAAGATAACAGTTTTAGAACAATGTTGTTGGAGCAAAACTGACTTTTAACGTTAAATCATGGGTGGGCTATCTCATAAGTGACAGGTATAGTCATAAAGCCAGTCAACTAAAAGATGCTGATTTAGACACAAAATGAGACATGTTGGAAGACATACCAAAAAAAAAAAAAAAAAAAAAAAAAAAAAAAGAACTTCTCTAAAGTCAAGCTGTGACACAAAAACATTTGGTAGAAAAATTCAAAATTAATTTTCCAAAAGGGCAGACATCTGGTAGAGTATATTGTCATATTGTAAGCAGAAGTTTTTATAGAAAAGATTCCCAATTTTCTCAAAGTATGGCATATTTACATTCTGTACTATTGATGACAATATAGCAAATGCTATGCAGCTAGGTTTCTTTTCTTTTTTTTCAGTTTTTTTAAGACTTTATTTATTTATTTGACAGAGAGAGAGATCACAAGTAGGCAGAGAGGCAGGCAGAAAGAGAGGAGAATGCAGGCTCCCTACCAAGCAGAGAGCCCGATGTGGGGCTCGATCCCAGGACCCTGAGATCATGACCTGAGCCGAAGGCAGAGGCTTAACCCACTGAACCACCCAGGCTCCCCAGCTAGGTTTCTTTAAAAGGTGACTCATAAGCCACTTGATTCTGAACTATGAGGTATCCTGATTAAATATGATAATGAGAGGGTAATTGTTGAGTATTCTGAAGATTTAGATATATTGTTCTAAACCAGTAATGAAAGAGGGATAAATATTTTATGTAAAAATTTGGACATTTTGAAATGTGTGGATTTATAAAGTTGCGATTAGATTTAGACAGTAGCTAAAAAAGTCTTTATTTTCCCATGAGTCTAGTCTGTGAAGACAAAGAATATAAAACAAAGCCATTAAAAAGACAAGTAACCTAGTTTGACCAAATCCACAGCTTAATGGTTTTACTTGCCACTGAATGTCAAATGTGGACGTTATGAACCAGACTGTAACAAGTAGCCTCATCAGTTCTCCAGAAGGTATTACAGTCAGTATCCTAAATTCATTAGGTAAAATTCAGAGATGGTTTGCTTAAATCTTGAGAAAGAAAATAATTTTGAAATCCATGATGGAAATGCCACGTTGGGAGCGGAAAATGTGAGCCTGTGTAGATACAGATGAGACAACACTGAGCAGCTTTTGTCAACTTAGCATTGTCCTCATTTTGACTTGCGTAATGTAGGCTTTTCAAAGACAACAAATTAAAAAAAAAAACAAAACGTCATTCTAGCTGCACTGCTCAAAACGATAATCAAGATAAAATCTACAGAGAGAGGAAAGCAGAGCTGGATAGTGAGACCCTAGAGCTGGGGTAGCTCACAAGGGCATAGAGGTCAAAGAACACCTGCAGATATATGAGCTTTATTAAATACATGGAGAGGTCATCATAAACACTATAGAGACACATAGGCAATTCCTTAATTCCTTAATTCCTTAATTTTGAAAAAAGAAAGTGTTGAGCCCATTACTTTGTAACTAATTAAAAATAACCATCCATTCACACAAACCTGGCAGATAAAAATCTTCCTTCCTGTGCAGACAGGCTTGGATACCTTAACACAGAAGTGTTGCTGAGTCTCTAAACCCATCAATCAAAACTTGCATTAAAGGTCAGACACTGTGTTGGAAAATAGGAGAATAAAGACATCCCAATTTCACTCAGGGAGACGCCATGGGAGGTTGACAACTCATGAACGAAATGTCAGACGTCATGATCACACAGGCATAAACATAACAAGTGTCAGGCTGTACACTCAGACTTCTAGATTACATTGTTTTCTGAGTCCGTACATCTCCATGACAACAGTGTGTATAGAGAAACTTCCATAATTAATAACACAGTATCTGAAGTAAAAAAATGAAACCGCTTTTAAATCATTGTGTGGGGATGCCCCGGTGGCTCAGTCTGTTTAAAGCTCCTGCTTTCGGCTCAGGTCATGATTCCAGGGTCCTGGGATCGAGTCCACGGCGGGCTCCTTGCTCAGCAGGGAGCCTGCTTCTCCGTCTACCTGCTGCTCCCCCTACTTGTACTCTGTCTGACAAAAAAATAAGAAAATCTTAAAAAAATAAATAAAATAAATCAGTGTCTAAGAATTCAGCATGTATGTGGAGCTAAAAACATTGTCTTTCATCTGTAAACTGTGGGCATGTTCAGTCCACATAATAAATGCTTTCTTTGTTCTTCCCACTTAGTAGATCAAAAGGGATCTTCAAAGAAAAAGGGATTGTGTGTCCAGTGTCAAGAGACGTCATAGCATAAATCTGGGGGAAATAGAATGTTGTATCTCTCTTGGGGATTCGAAAGTATTATAGCATATAAAAGGCACAGAGAAATCCTACAGAGATGAATCCTCTTCAACTTTATTTGAAGGATTTCCAAAATGTATTACAGGACCATTTTGGTCTGCATACTACCCACGGATAACACAGCACAGGAGTGGCCTGCAGAACACTCCGAGAAGCATTGATCTTGTCCAATATCCTCATTCATGGGGAGAGGGGACGCAATTGCTCCAAGTTCACAAGACCATAAAACGGCCGGGCTATACCCACTCTGCCTTCTGACTATCAGTGAATTATGTGTTCCACCGCCACACAGCAGAGCTCTGCTAAAATTGTTCCTGGACCATCACGTTGCTCCGTGTCCCTAATCAAACTATAGACTCCAGGAGCACACAAAGTGGTTCCTTCTCTTTCACTAGTGCTATAGGCAGGATGCTCGTGTGTCCCTCCTTCCCCAAAAATGCGTCTATTGAAGCTCTAATCCCCAAGGTGGTTTTTGGAGGTAAGGTCTTTGGGAGATAATTAGGTTTACATGAATTTATGAGGGTGAGACCGTCATATGAGCTTAGTGTCCTTATGAGAAGGGAACGAGAGATCTCTCTCTCCAGACACATACTCCTGGAAGGGCCGCATGAGCACACACTGAGAAGGTGCTGTCTACAAGCCAGGAAGCAGACCGTCAGCAGGAACCACATACGCCAGCACCTGGATCTTGGACCTCACGCCTTCTAGAACAGTGAGAAGCAAATGTCTGCGGCTGGAGCATCCAGAGCTAAGACAGTGTGTGCATCACACATCAGCGCACGGCCTAGAAGCAGCATAGATACTTATGCCGAAGGGATAAATGGATGAAAGGATAGTAAATGACGGCAGAATGACCACAATTAATAGCTAAAAATATTTTGGCTGCTAAATAACATGTTCTCTTATTTCCTGTCAATAAAGGGAAAATGCTGTGAAACAGATTGCGCTTCACCTGTCTCTCATAAATAAGAACGCACAGGTTAACTCTTCCCCTCCTCCTCTCACCGGTGTAAAAAGGGAACCACCCTGTCTTCTATAGGACCTCAGGAATTTGTGGACGCCTGAAATTTTATCCTTTCCTTCCTGATGAGAATGATCACTGAAGCCATGACTGTATGAGGCTTCTTTGCCAGAGCGATATTTACTACAAATTAAAGAAAATTTTCCCACTTAAAAATGTACCAGACACACATACACCTCAGAAAACTCAGAACATTAAATGTAATTGAAATTTTTAAATGTCAAGCCTTACACTTGAACTTAACCTCAATGACACAAACATAATGTAATGGTATGTGCATTTATTAGTGTTCCCAGGGTTTCTGACTAAAAGGTCAATTGCGTGTTTGCAATTGTAACAATGACAATAATTTCTTAAAGTATCTTGGGTTGTTTAATTTATATATCAGATAGACTAATGGCAATACTTATCAAATAAAACAGGCATTTGTACATGTGACTATATGCACACAAACGCATATGTAACACATGCATTGATGTTCATGTTTTTGCTTTTCTTTAAAAAAAGCAAATATAAAATATTCAGATTTAATTGAAATTCTTAAGATTTAATAGGCCATATCATCACATTAGCTGACTGAATCAAGGAAATTTATAAAAAATATATTTTTAGTAAAATATACTGATAATTTTAATACCTTTTTCTTGGTTTGATATTTTATAATATGATTTAGCAAACAATTTCCCTTGAGCCAAACTTGGTCATGCTCATTTTTTCTGTACTGACTCCTTTCTTTAGTCCTTAAGCTGAATATATTTTCTCTGGCCCTTTACAAAAAGATACTGCTACACCATGTTTAATAGTATTCTATCGTATCCTTAAGGTATAACACTAAACACTTTCATAAAGATATTTGATCACTGTAAACATAAATTTGTGGTATTTATTATTATAGAGACTTGAGGAAACATTACAGACTAATATGAACATTCTTATATAATACAACATCTGTACTGCCAGAAGTCTGCAAATAAATCATATTCATATTATGACAAATGTGATATAATTTAATATGTTGGATTTTACTTTAGCATGGTTTCAAAAACTCAAATCCAAGTGTATCTCTGAAAACAAAACAAAACAAAAAAACCCCTACAACTGCTTATAAACATTCAGGCCAAACATACTATTTGTTAGCTGACTAAGAAATTGGTAGCACAATAATAAGGTAAAGGAACATATTTTTTAAAATATTCTCTGCTCTTTGAATGATGTGGGTTGATTTAACTAGTCCTTGAACTGTTTAACTCTTACTAAAAAAAAATGCATCAAGTCTAGGAGTGATGTCACAAGATGGCAAAATAGGAAACCCTAGACCTTCCTTCCCTGATGGAGATACCAACTTAATAAAAATACAGACATATTGCCCTTGGAAGAAATATAGAAACCAATTGAAAGGTTCCTGAAACCTAGGGAATCAAAAGCCATCATCAGAAATCTTGTAGGTTAAATGGAATCAGATGGTATAGAAAACCATGCAAACTTTTAAAACTCTCTGATAAAAGTAAATATTTAAAAACTATAGAATCCTGGAGTATTGATATCTAGTTACATAAATTTTAAATCTGTTTAAAAAATTTTAAAACAAAAACATAGAAAGTAATTTTAAATTTATGTTAATGGATATGAAATATAAAAGGGAAATTTGTGTCATCAATAAAGAGGGCAAGAAGAACAAACATAAAGGAACAGAATTTTTATATGTGATGGAAGTTACTATTAGTTGAAAATACATTATTTAAGAAGTTTTATGTAATTTCAATGGTATATTCAAAGAAAGTGTCTTTATAATACACACAAATTGAAATGAGAAATGATAACATATCATTACAAAAATATCAGCAAAACACAAAAGTCAACAAGAAAGGAAAAGAAGGGCACAAAAGCTATAAGACATTTCAAAAAGGAATAAAATGGCAAAAGCAAGCCGTTCCTAATTAGTGATTACTCTAAATGTAAATGAATTAAATAAAACAATTAAAAGACAATTAGATTGGCATAATGGATAAAAAATAAACAAGACCCAATTATATGCTGTCTACAAGACACTCACTTTAGATCTCAGAACATGCATAAGCTAAAAGTGAAAGGATGAGAAGATATCCCATAAAAATAGGAAACTTAAGAGGAAAATAGGAAACTAAGAGGCCATGCTTACAAGAGACAAGATAGATTTTGAGATAAAAATTGCATAAGAGACAAAGACAGTCATTATATAATGAGAAAGGATCAATTCACCAAGAAGATATAATAATTATTATATAATAATTATTATTGTAATATATATTATATAAAATGTATATTATATATAATGCTATCTATCTATCTACATATATATAGATAGATAGATCCTAACATCTATCCTAATAGGATATATTATATTAGGATATATATATAGATATATATAGACATATTAGGATATAGATATATTAGGATATATCCTAATAGGATATTAGGGTAATACCCTATTAGGATCTATCTATCTATATAGATAGATAGATAGAACATTAGGATTCCTAAATGTCTGAAGCAAGCATTGACAGAATGGAAGGAAGAAACAGACACAACAAAATAATACTGAAAGCTTTCAATACCCCATTTTAACTTAGGGATAGAACTACCAGGCAGATGATCAATAAGGAAGGAGAAGACCTTAACAACACTAAAGACCAAGTAGGCCTCACAGATATTTACAGAATACTCCACCCAAAAAGTCAGAATTCAAATTCATCTCAAGTGTATAAGGAACATCTTCAAAGGTAAGGCAAATGTTCTGTTGCAAAATAAATCTTAACCATATTTAAAAAGACTGAAATCATACAAAGTATCTTCTCCGACCATAATTGAATGAAACTGGAAATCAATAGCGGAGGGAAAACAGAAATCTCCACAAATTTGTAGAAATTAATCAAAATCTTAACTTCAATAGGACAAAGGCCAAATAACAAGAGAATTTAAAAAATATCTGGATGCATGAAAACAAAACTGACAGACCAACAACTTCTGGGATGCAGTAAAAGCAGGACTAAGAGGGAAATTTATAGCAGTAAATGGTTACTTTAAAAAATAAGAAGATCTTGAATGAATAATCTTACTCTACACCTCAAGGAACTAGAAAAAGAGAGCAAACTGAGCTATACGGTCAAGCAACCTCACTTTGGGGTATATATCCAAAACATTTCAAAGAAGAACTCAAAGAAATATTTGCGCACTCACTCACAGCATCATTCACAATATCCAGAACGTGAAAACAATCAAAGTGTACACCGACAGGAGAAAGTGTGGTGTATACATAAAATGAAGTATCATTTAGCCTTAACAAAAGGAAATCATGTCACAGGCTGAAATATGGATGGAACCTTGAAGACAATAAGCCAGTCACAAAACAACAAATAATGTATGATGCCGCTATATCTAAAACAGTCAGAATCACAGAAACAGAAAATAGAAGTGGGGATGCCAAGGGCTGGAGGGAGGGGAGAAGGGGAATTAGTGTTTATCATATAAGATCTGCTAGATGACAAAGTCCTAGAGATCTGTTGCACAATAATGCGAATCTGTTTAACACTACTGAACCACTCATTTTAAAATGGTGAAGACTGTCAGTTTAAGGGTATGTGTTTTTTACCACAATCAAAAATAAACAGGGGTGGGGAAAAGTATGTCAGGTCTAGACTGAGATACACAACATGGTATGGACAAAGCCCCCTAACTTGCAGCTTATCCTCCCACAGCATGGGCTACACTGCATTTCAATACCATTGTCTGCAACCCTCTCCTTCTTTGGGAAGATGCTGTGTATCTCCAAGAACCAGCAGGGCCTCACTCAATAGAATTTTTAACAAACCCATGCGTCATGTGCATGTGTAGAAAATACAAAACCTTTCATAAATATGTAATGATTAAAAAATTGTTGACACAGAAGAGTGAATTATATAATTTTCATTTCAAATGGACGAGCAAAAAACAGATATGGCCACAGATCTATCCCTTATCTCTTTAAGTTTTTTCTCCTCCCCTAACTGGACATTATCACCTCATAATTAAAGTACGTGAAAACAAACAAGTGAGCCAACACAATTTACTAAGTTCTATACAGAGATCAAAGAAAGGAGGTGTGGAAGAAGAGTAATATTTCCCAGGATCCCAAAGGGCTAACAGTCTAATTGGGTTTAAAGGCCATAAAGACCAACACTCCAAAGAAAAATGCATTGTAATTGAAGCATGTGGATAATCAATGCTGATAAAAATAGAGATCAGAGAGATGAACATGGATTGACACGGTGTGAGCAGCAGGCTGAGTGGCTCCTGAAGGACAGGTGGGATTCAGAAAGGCAGAGAGAAGAGGAGAAACACTCCTGGGAAAATGGTGATTTATACAATGTGTTTGTTGGACTGTAACTGGCCGAATGAAATGGCTTGAGGGAAAACAGTGGATGATAAAACCAGCTGGCAAATTAGGCAGAGATGCCTAGATAAGGTGAGAGGAAATGTTGAGCCACTGAAGGACTTTTGGCACGGGCTGAAGGTTTGATCAAAGAGACATTTGGGCATAAACCTGAGCAGGATGGCATTGGGCTGGAAAGGAACAGAAATGGAAGGACAGGTGGAAAGTGACCAACGTGAAGAATGAGAGGAATGTCAAGATTGAGGGAAATGCATGTTTTTAACTGGAAAACACATCAGCGACCTGAGGAGGAAGGGCTGCAAGGCTTCCTTGCTGATTAAGAATCTGGTATGAAGTCATGCATGACTCTACGGAGGAACTTGACGAAAGCCCGCTCGGAAAGGAAGTTTGTGCTTCATTTTCACTTATTAAACAGGACATCAAGAATAGACAAATCTGGTGAACAGATAGAGGGAATCTCATAGTTTGGGGAGTGAGAAACAGCGTCATGTCATTTCCCCTTCCAAAACTGCTTCTTTTTCTGGCATTCAGAACTTTTCTCACTTCAGTCACTGACAACGACTGAAGCCCACTCTCCTGTGTCTAGAGCTCTGATCCAAAATGTGAAAGGACGGGACTTCTCATGAATGATTAGCTGAGGGCTGACTAAGTCCCTGCACCACTAGTCATCACTTATTCAAATCCCAGCACCTTTCTTCCTCAGCTACTCACCATGGAAAATTTGCAAGACTGGCAATAGAACAGAGAATTCTTTTAAGTTTTTACATCCAAGGGATGGGTTTGATAATGTAACATCCTGAGTTTTAAGCTTTGAGTAAGAAGATCCTAAAACCAAATGATTAAAAAATAGAATACTTGTCATTTTCAAGTGGTCACAAGTTTTCCACAAAGCAATGTACGTTTGCAGGTGGGACTCTATTGAAATATCTGTTCTATAAGGATGAAAAGTCTAGATTTACCCATTATGTGGCATAATGCTAGTTTGATATCTGATAACTGCTTCCTATATAATGTTCCTAGAGTTGTACTCAGAAATCCACTGTGGCTCAACCAATTTACTTTTCCATAGCATTCACAGACTCCCTTAAACAGGACAGGACTTGATGAAAATGATCACCCTCCAAGAGACCCCGCCATGACAGTTTCCTCTAACTGCGCTGCTTCTCCTTCAGCGTTCTTCTGTGGCTGACTCTGGCCCATTCTTCCATCTTTCCTTCAAGAAATATTCTCAGTCTAGAGCAGCACTGAAGTCATCTTACATGTCAGAACTCTGTTTATTTTCCCCGAGGTGCTTAGCATAGTCTGTAACCACCACGGACTCTCTGGTTTTCTGGTGCATGACGCCCACCACTAGAATGCAAATTCTACCTGAGCAGAGACCATGTCTGCTCGCCTCCTCATGATTCTGTCTGCGACGCCTGGAGGACAGAGCAGAGGATCTAAGAGATGCTGGAATAATTCATGATGGATGCTGGGATGCCCACCGTCTACTTCGGGAGGAACATGATTGTGGGGGAGGGGCAATTATCCCCCAGAGATGAAATTAAGGTGAATCTGCATGTTCTGTGAAAGCCACTCTGGATGGAGAACCATCAAACCTAAAAGTAATCTCAAACGAGTCACAGGGGCAGATGCACCCAATGACAACTGTTAATTTGAAGCCGGGCTCCTTTCCCTGTGGGTAGCTCTCTTAGTCAGGAGCAGCAAGAGCGGCAGCCTCATTGATTAGTGACTGCTAGTCTCTCAGGAAGCCACCAGCAGGCCCGCTGACCAATGCACGTCATGCGAAGACGCAGATCTTAAAGACGCGTGGGAACAGCAGGCAACGCTTCCGATGTAACAGCAGGATAAGCCCTTCGTCCCAGCCGTTCACCCGCTGCTTTGCACGTGCAATGCCCGAGACTCCAAAGACTACAGGGAAACTTGCTTTCAGTCACTTATGTGTCAACCGAAGAACCATGAGATTGAGTCATGTCTGTTGCGCCTTTCACTAGAATGTAACACTCGTAAAAAGGCTCACATATCACAGGTGGGAAGAACGTGTTCACTTGTTATCCATTTTGTGTGTGTTACATTCAAGTCCAAATAAAGCTGGAATTCTCCTGTCACCAAACCAAGTTACAGTAATGTTGCCTGCCTGAAATAATCTCCTAACAGAGATTTCAGTGGGAGGGGGGAGGTCTCTGGAGGTCTATTGGTCAGGTTTCTGGTCAACGGTAGGCAATTAGTTAAGTGTTGGGGGAGTTGAAGGTGACATGAAGGTTTCAACTACTCCGTGATTGGCACCCCTACTCCCCCACTTTGCTCAAGGGTAAACTGTACTTTGAATACTTCTGTGCTCCTTGGTCCAGTTAGAACTTAATAGAAAACAAGGAAGACAGGAATAATTATCAATTGCTGTGACTGAAAGCAGTTTTTATAGGATTCAGGGAGGCATTCTTTGTTTGCCAAACTAAAAATTAACTGAGGGTCTCCAGAGGTTCTATGGAGTAAGAACATTTAGAAAAAGAAATTATGGATTAACAAGTGATCAATATAGAAATAAACACAAAAGCGGGCTTAACATGAAGTAATTAAGAGGACAACTTCATTATACATTGAATGAGTACTGGTTTACACAATGTTCACTTGGTGGGAAGCAATGAGCTCTAATCTCTGGGTACCCGGAAAGAAATCTCTGTAAACACACCCAGGGTAGAACTGACGCTCTGTCTTGTTCAATCTCTCATTTCTTGTAGTTTCACTCATGCCCATCTTTTAAGTTGAGAAAACTTACTAGCATTAATGTAAGATTAAAGTGACATTAAAACAGTCATCAATACTTTTCACATATTTATAAGGATCTTTGTAATCACAGAGGGCTAATCGATGTTGTCAATATTCAACTGTGATAGTAGCCAATTAAAAGCACTTAGTACTTTTGATTGCAAAAAGCTCAGTGCATGTTCCTGAATTTCAGTGTTTATTCAGACAGTTCTTTCTGAATTCCTGTTTTGAAAGGGATAAAAAAGAAATAAAATATAGTACTTACTGAAAACAAGCATGAAGGAAATTAATGCACTTAACTATATTATGTTCTCAACATTATATCAAAAACTGATATAGGACTGTGATGTAAATATCACTTATGCATTGTCCAGTAAACCATTTTTTAAATTTTATATTTAACTTTTTTAGATTAACCTATAATGTATTCTTTGTGTCGGTGTACTAGTTTTGAAGACAACTTCCCTTGCCAATTTTAAGTACCTTCTAGAAAACAAAACAATGAAGGAATTTATCTCTTAATTAATTACTACATTTTCCTTTTTAAAAAGAAAATCATACCAATAAAGTCTATTTCCTTTTTTACTTGTATTGTCACAAATTCAAAGCTACACTGAATGCTGGAATGATAGCTATCTTACTCTAGGTGGTCAGTACATTTATAACTTCCTCCTTAGTCTGGTTGCTGTTTAAAATTTTATTTCTTTATTAATTTCCTTCTTGTATACATATTTTTAAGTTGCATCAAATATCCAAAAGGCAGATAGGTCATTTAAAAAAACAGATAGTCTTATATTATTCGTCCAACGATGTATCTTTTGATGAGGTCTTACACATTTATGATTTGTAATCTTTTTCACTATACACTTAATCACCAAGGATATAACACATGAGGCATCTATAATAAGTTTTGAACTTGTTGCACTCGAAATAATAATACTATATCAGAGTGCTCTATAGAAAAAGTGTTTAAAAACTATTGACCTATGAACCAAATCAAGTAAACAGTAAAATATTTTACGTGTATTTTATAATATAATGGTAAATAATCATTTCAACTGACAATACACTGTATCAATTATGGTCACTTTGAATAGTGACCCAGCTATGGATGGGGTCCAATGTGGAAACCATTGTCCCATTGTCTAGGGCTCTGGCCCACGGACAGAGAAGTCCACGATGGACCAGAGCCAGGAAAATACACACTATGATAATGACAGGCTCACATAAAAGGAGGGGGGAGAGTAAGACAAAAACGTTATAGTAACGCATTCAGAATAAATTTATTCTGACAAAGACTGGAGTTTGAACCAGGAAAAAAAATGCTAAAATTTGAGAAAAAGAAGAAATCTCCAATTAGTCCTGCCTTGTAAAGGAGACACATTCAACTCAATGTAAGAGTTGCAAATTTACTGCTCTAGAAATTTTCTCTTTTTCCTCATAGCTGGGCCACTGTTTAAAGAAGACTGGCCCACTGTACGTGTTGTAAGATATCTGAAACATACACCGCGCAGTAGCTTCCCCGTCTTCCCTGCCTCCTGGAGGCCAAGTGTCAGGTCTTACAGACTTCAGGAATGTTTTGTTAACTCCACTGTGCTTCCCAATAGTGAGTTCTGATAAGAGAAACAAAAACAAACACACACACAAAAAACAAAACCAAAAACCCCACAAACTCCTGAGAAAAAACAGTGAAATAAATGAGCTTCTACACAGGCAGTTATCTTGGTGCTGTTCTGACTGAGTGCCAAGCATGAGCCCTGGGGACGCTTGTGTAAGTGCAGCGACCCTGCACCAGAGGGCAAATTCGCTCAGGGGTTTATTGGGTTAACCTGGGATAGATCCATTCAATGGGGTGTTGTATGCAGAATTAGAAATAAAATATCTTCTAACTTGGCAAGACAGAGGTACATATAAGCTGAGACACAGTAATAGTCTTATTTAATAGAGAAGATTTTTTTAAAGACTTATTTGAGAGAAAGAGAATGTGCTTGCATTTGAGTGGGGGAGGGGCAGAGGGACAGAGAATCTTTAAGCAGACTCCATGCTCAGTGTGGAGCCTGATGTGGGGCTCAATTTCAGACCCTGAGATCATGACCTAAGCTGAAATCAAGAGCCAGAGGTTTAACTGACTGAGCCACTCAGGTGCCCCTTCATAGAGATTTTAATCAAGAAAAGTAGGATTGTTAAGTAAACAGAGGTATATGTAAAAATCAGAATAAATAGTTTCTATGCAAGGAATTTCTAAATGGGGAACACTTCTAAACTGGATGGACTTACTCTGTTAATTTATCTGTAATATAAGTAAATATTAAATTTAATTGTATAATTTATCTGTAAATATCTCTTCATAGTTAGGATGAATCCTTTATCACTATGTTACAATTATGTGTGTGCTGCATGGATGATAGATAAAGATAGACAATTTCTCTTAAAAATGAGCATTCTAGAAAAGCTTCTCCATGGTTAACCTAAAGAAAATACTTTTGGTATTTATATATTTATCTTTGAACAAGGGGAAACCCATAAAATGATCTCCATTTCCATGTGGAATATAGATACCTCAACAGTAAACCACTGTTTTCAGTTTAACAATGAGAAAATCTAAACTGTAAAGTCATCACTTCCCTTGAACTCATCCCAGAGCTGAGGTTGCAGGTAGCTAGCTGAAAGCAATTCCAAAGAAAGGCAAGCCCTTTCCAGGAGACACAGGACGTGGAAGACATCTCTGTGACAGAACACAGGACAAAGGCAACCAATACTCATACTTAGGAAAGAACAAAACAAACCAGGTAACCTCTTGGCAAACCACCAAAGACCAACCACGGGGCTGAAACAGCTCAAGAACCCAGATGGAGGGGAGTCTGCCATTCCTTCTACAGGTGATTTAGAGAAATGTTGGGGGCATAGCAAGAGCCTGGAGGGAGCCCCCTGTGCCCACCCACCAGACAGTGTTTCTGTGGAGAGAAATGTATGAAACATCACATGCTTCCCTGAACCCATCACCTGTAGGCAATGAGAGAGGCATTGTAGCTGGAGAAGGGTGGCTGGAAAAGGTCTGTGTCCAGGGTGTGGCCGGAGAACCAGCATGGGCTTAATGTCCTCTATGGGTTCCAAGATCATGGTCCCCAGCCCTGGGGACAAGCAGAAAGTTCTCCTGGAAGACCGACAACAGGTAGAAATGGAGGCCTTGGGAGGGAGGCTGGGGATGCTGAGCATATGTCATCCTTAAGGGTAGACTCCTGGGGCCTGGCATTGGCTGGAAGAGAACGGCAGCAGAGCCCTGAGGCTGGCATGCACCCAGCACAGAGTGACAGGTTATGGCAACCTACTACTTGGGAGGGAGAGAGTTTGAAGGAAGATCACATCTTCAAAAATCTGTTTAGAGATGACCGGAAACCAAGGTGGAGGGAGGACTCACACTGAGAAAATCTCTGGAACTCAGCACATGGTGCCTGGAGGCTCACCATCGGGGGAGCTTGAAGGGCACCAAACGCCAGCAGAGCAAGGGGACTCAAGCTAGCTCACCTGGGGCCCAAAGGGACTCGGTAGCTTACTAGCAGGGTGTGCCCATTCCCAGGCATATGTATTATGAAAAGCATTCTCCACCATTCAACTCACGGTGTTCATGTTTAGTAAAGCATTTTGAGACACACAAAAGAGGCAAGAAAAAGCAACCCTTTGTCCAGAAATAAGGCGACAAAGCCAGATACAGAACATACTCCCAGAATGGAGATATTTATTTTTAAATATTTTATTTATTTATTTGACAGAGAGAGAAACAGGGAGAGCAGAAACACAAGCAGGAGAGTGGGAGAGGAAAAGCAGGCTTCTCGCTGAGTAGGGAGTCCTACTTGGGGCTCGATCCCACGACCCTGGGACCATGACCTGAGCTGAAGACAGACGCTTAACCAACTGAGCCACCCAGGTGCCCCAGAATGGAAATATTAAATGGGAATATTAAAAATAACTGTGAGAAATATGTTAAAAAATCTAGGGAGACAGGAGGCATGCATGAAGAGATGGAGTGATGATTGTAGAGAGACGATAAGGATAGAAAAAGTCAAGTGAAATTTTAGTCGGGGAGTATCCACAATATCAGAGATGAAGAATGCTTCTAACGGGCTCATTAGTAGATGAGACATGGCTGGGAAGGACTTGGTGAATCTGAAGAAGGGTTAAGAGCAATCACACAAGCCAGGACACGAGGAGAAAAGAGTGAATAAAACAGAAGTGAGCGCCAAGAAGTGTGAAAGAATGTCCAACAGCCTGACACACATGTAATTGGAGTACCACCAGAAGCCGAATGAGATGGGCTGAAGGCAATATTTGGGATGACAATGTGGCTGAGATTTGTCTGTGACCAACAGAAGATGTCAGAGCATAGATCAAGTAAGTCAAGAACGTCACGACGAATACTGAGAGCGCACTTAAGCTCTGCCCTAGACACATCATAATTAACGTGATGAAAATAGAACATAAAAGATCAAATGTTGCAGCAAGCCAGAGAGAAAGAACATACGCAGGAAGTAACAAGGTCTTCTCAGCATCAACTAAGAGATGGGAAGACAGGGGAATGGCATGTAACACACGGAAAACAAAGAAACTTTCAACCCAGACTTCTGTACTTGGAAAGTATCTTTCAAAAATGAAGGTGAAATAATGACTTTAAAAAAAAAAAGGCAAAAGCTGGGAGAATTCAACAGCAGCAGACCCGCACTACAAGAAAGATGAAGGAGAGGTCCTCGGACAGAAACTTGGATTAATCCAGAGACATAACGAGCTCCAGAGATGGTAAAAGCAAAGGTAAACATGAGATATTTTTTTTTCTTATTTTCTATTTACTCTAAAAGATCATTGTTGTAGTAAAGTAGTAGAAATGTAAAAACCAAAAGTAGTAAAAATATTTTGTGGGCTTTATAGCCTGTAAAAATAAAATGTAAGGCAATGAATAACATAACGGAAGGAAAGCAGATATTAGAAATACACCCTTGTAAGTCTCTTTTACATGAAAGGGCATAATATCACTTGAAGGTAAGCTGTGCTAAAATAATAAAGATGTATCTTTTAAACTCTAGGCAGATCATTACAATTTTTAAGTTTTATCTAATCAGCCCATAGGGGAGATAAATTGAAGCAATAAAAATATTGTTAAACCAAAAGCTGGCAGGAAAAGAGGGGAGAATCAACAAAATATAAGTAAGACGAAGAGAAAGGTTCCAATATGGCATATGGCTTCAATCTTATCACCGCTTCTGCCACCAAATCCCACTGAAATCAACAAACCCTGGTTACTGACATACTGATGTACATTGTGTATACACACACGTGCGCGCACACGCGCACAAGAGATATATTCCTATATATAAAACATTGTCTGCTCTTCGTGTTGAGTTCAAGGACAGCTGCGTCACACTGTTCCCTAGGAGTGAGTTCATAGGCTACATACCCTTAGCACAGATTTTCTTATTTCCAGGATCTACCAGTATCATTATTGTCTACATACATCTTTAAGGTTTCATGAAATTTATTTGTTTTGTTCTGTTTTGGTAGTTTTTCTGAAGAAAACAGCCCAGAGCAAGGGTGACAGCTGTGTTCTACTGTGGAACTGTGTCAAAATTCCCTTCCAGATCAGAAGGATGGCTGACCTGGCAGGAAGCACTCAATGATGCTGATCTTTCGAGTGTTACTCAGATCATGCGAGAGAACCCAGGTCATACATACAGGATCAGGCCTTCTTGGAATTGCTTCTGTGACCAGTAAAATTTGATAATTCATCCCTTCAAATAATAATGTTTGTGTTCTGTTTGGGACGTTCCCGTCAGTGCCCATCTGGAACGACGGATTGTGATAATTACCCGGGCCTCGTGCTTACTTCAAAGTCCTCATTCAGAAGCAGGTGTGGCCCACCACGGTAGCTCTGGTTTTAGGGAAAGACAAACTGATTCACAAACTCCTCTACCTTCCTTGGGTCATCGACCTGCTCACGACCCTTGGGGTCATCATTTGTAAAACAGAGCAGAGCCTGCTGCCTGTCTGATGGGACCGTTGGGATCCTCGCACAGGGTTCAGTCACGGGCCTTCGTGACGAAATGTCTCACGTTCCGAGGGTCACTAGCAGTGTGACTACGGGCCATGCCCTTCCTTCTTTAAGTGCTGGGTATCCCTCAAACCAGGGCTTTTGGAGGACAAGTAAATGTGCAGAGCAGGACCCAGCACAGAGTGTGTGTTTTCGTCGTTTTTCTTATAATTTCATGAATATCAATTTTAGTGACAAATCTGAATTTAGAGGCTTGCAGATTGACTACATATTTTAAGTAGGTGGAAATATGTCAACGGATTAAAAATATGCAACAATCTTTTGGCAGCTTAATTAAACAGTCCTTATACTGTTTGAGGCTGACCTCAATGAGATTAATTCTATAAACCCTTAAAATGACACATATTTTCAACGCTGGCCCAAGGAATCAGAAGGAAATGAGTGTCTATAAATAATACAGGAAGTTGGGAGGACACAGATGACACGGGTGGGGGGGTGTCAGAATGGTGTCAGCACCAGAAAACAATCCCTCAGAACAAAGGTTAGCAAATGAAAATGTAGCATTAGTCTGGGCAACCAAAAAATAAATATGGTAAGTATTTGAAAAAGGCCTTGGATATTTAAGCAAGATGGATTTGGTGGGAAATATCTCAGTCTTTCTCTTTTAATGAAGTATATTTGTTAGGAATAAAGTGGAAAGTAGATAATTATATTGTTGCCGCTGTAATTGTACATAATAGCAACTGACGACGAATTATTTTATGAGCACCTCTTTTTATAAGAAGTGAGTGAAAAGCCCAAATCCACAAGATGAGTTTGAGAGAAAGACAGAAGAGCATTCCTGAGTTCTAACATTGCTAAAAATATTAGTGAATTTATTAGCACTATCATAAATAAGGCTGATAGTTTCCTATCTACAGATGTTCAAAAATGTATCAAAGTAGCAGATTTTTTTCGCAGACATTTCCTACATAAATAACATCCACACCATCATTTCACACTGTCACCAAAGTAGTCCTATTCAAATAAATTGGAATAAACTTGCATACAAATGCATGTAATAAGTAGGGGAATTTAACTGAAATGGGAAACAGCCCCGTGGTTTGTGTCTGGTGCAGAATATTTATCATCAGCTGGAAATCTGGCCTTTCAAAAACATGCATGCATTTACATCTCAGCAAACTGTTTATCTCAATTCAAAAGATCACTTATTAAAACTTATCCATGTATTTGCTTATTTGCAACTGCTTATTAAAGATGATGAATATCAACATTAAGCATTTTCAGTGCTTGAAAACATGTCCTAAAATAAACCTGATGCGCTTTGGAAATTCTTATTTCATTTTTACAAGGCTTACCTGCATCATCAAATGCCAAAGAAGAGTTGCGAATTTGACCTTTGTCAACCCATTTATCAGACTCTTAACTCATCTGCACATTCATTTTTAAAAGGTTAGCATCTCCTTCGCAATACCTTCTTCCAATTAAAATGAATAATACACAAAGCGGCAGGCTCGGTGGTAGTTCTGTGCTGGGCCTTTGCTAACAGCCTTGGAGGCTACAAGTGGAAAGGCCTTATGACCATAATCTGTTAGAAATTATGATTTTCTAGGTTTCGGGATATTAATATGAACATCTGCTATCACTCACAAGAAAATCAGGAATCGCACAAATAGTGTTGCTTTGTGCTTCTCAACAATTACTCCAGATACTAACATCTGCATGTCCTCATTCCTTTGCTTTTTACAATATATATTGCAATGAGAGAGATTTTGTACGATGCATGTTCATGCAACTTGTAGTTTTAGAACAACACTATTTTCCTACGTAGTAAGGGCGTGGACTTGTGTTTTGTTCAGAAAGGCGCTCGGTAAAACAAGGAAAGCTGGACGCAGAAAGAGTTGACCTTACTTTTGTACTCCAGGTGAAAGCCAGCAGCTGCCACACTGATATCGGACTGGAAATGCAGGTAGAGCTGGTTGGAGGTGCTGTTCAGAAGGGCTGGGACTGTGGTTCCTGCAGGAGACATGGGGTAGAAGAGTCATTTGACAAACGCGTTCTCTTTTCTGTCTATACTACAGATGTGGTGTCTGCTTCGGTTTGCAAATCCCTATGGCCTGATGGCCACCCGTGTAATCTGTGCCCTGGCTCTAATCCTTCTGTACTCTGAGCCTTTCTCTTGTTCTCATACCATAAAGTGGCACATGTTCTCTGTTCTCCTCGAGCTGACGCGACATCTATCGTCTCAGTGCACGAACTCACCAATTCTTACGTTTCCCCATGCACTGGCTTCTTACATTGCATTCTTCTTCTTTTTTTAAGATTATATTTATTTATTTGGGAAAGAGAAAGAAGAGAGCATGCACAAGCATGGAGGGGGGAGCAGAGGGAGAGTGAGAAGCAGACTCCCCACTGAGCAGGGATCCTGACGCAGGGCTCCCTCCAGGGTCCTCGGATCAAGACCTGAACCTACGACAGACGCTTAACCAGCCCAGCCACCCAGCTGCCCCTCGCACTGCATTCCTTTAACGACACAGTCATTTTGGTTTTTTGTTTTGTTTTGTTTTGGCTTGAACAGAGAAGGGACAAAACTTAAATGAGCATGTCTTATGGAGGCCCAGGGGAGGGGGGAGGAGAAATGGGGACAGTTAAGCCTGTCCAATATATCCAATATATTATTGATAAAATGCTGCTTTTTTTTTTAAAGATTTTTTTTTAATTTATTTGACAGAGAGAGATCACAAGTAGACAGAGAGGCAGGCAGAGAGAGTGACAGGGAAGCAGGCTCCCTGCTGAGCAGAGAGCCCGATGCGGGACTCGATCCCAGGACCCTGAGACCATGACCTGAGCCGAAGGCAGTGGCTTAAACCACTGAGCCACCCAGGCGCCCCTAAAATGCTGCTTTTGACTCCGTTTTCTCTCTTCTCTCCTTGTCTGCGCCATGCTAAATGATGTTCCCATTGAGACTGGCACATGATTCCAACTAAGCACTGTGAAAAGGAAAAGGCAGGTTTATGACAAATCATGTCTTTACTCAAAATGTTCCGCCTGCGTTGTGACGACCGACAAGTCAGTAGGAGATGTACAGACGTTGAGGACAAGAGTGACAAAGACATGTGATACTGGAGGGGGCTGAGGAGAAGAAGAATGTCCATCAATAGGAATTTTAAAGTATTCTGGTGGGAGGCATTCCATAGGGAAATGAAAAGCCGCTTTAAATTCCGTGTTCTACGAGCACACACGCTTTGCCGTCTGCACGGCCTTGCTCTCTCGAATGCATACTCAGCACTGAGGAGACTCGAGGAAACACCTGCCGGGTCCAACTCACCATGGTGTGAGCAAATTACTAGACCAAGCTACCCTGAAAGAACCCTATTGTGTCAAGAAAAACACTATTTCAAATAACAGAATAAGGAGATAAGCTCATAATTATCCAAGACAGATGAACACTGTCAGAGAGGGAAGCTCCTCCATCATCCTTCCCTCTCCAGGGTCCCGGTGTCCAGCACCAGCTCTAAGGCAACGGCTCCAGGTGGGGACTCCAGTGGGCCTCACATCCTTGGGCGTCCAAAGGACCTTCGGAGATGGCGAGCGCAGTTTAACTCTTAATGCAAGCCTGTAAACGCCAGCCAGCCTCCTGCGCTCCTCACGCCGGTCAACAACACCGTCGGCACCTCCTCCCCCGCCATCAGAGCCTCCCTGCTCTCTGGGACACCGCACTCCTCTGCAACCTGCCCACGGACTCCACCTCGCCCGCCTCCCCCTGCCCCTTCACCGCCATCACCCCAGTGCCCTCCACCTGCACCCGTGAGCTCGAGGAGTGCAGCCCTCTCTTGGCCTGTTTTCTGAACCCACTGTTGTCCTCAGAGGGTTCATTCTCTATTCAGGAGCCAGAAGAAAGGATTTTTTTAAAAAATGAACTTATGATTATTTCATACCAAAATTCTCATGGATTCGTGAGATCTGAGAATGGAATTTCAGCCTCCTTGATTTGGCCTGAAGATCTTGCATGATCTAACCACTGCTTGTATTTCTAGCTGCTTTTTCACAACTGATTTTCCTGTTTGAGGTGTCCCCATAATTGTAGCCTGTTTCTCTTTAACCCATTTTACCTTTTTTTTAACATTCGATTATAATTAATGTACAGTGTTATATTAGTTTCAGGTGTACGATATGACTCAACACTTCTATGCATTACTCAGTGCTTGTCCCGACAAGTGCACTCTTAATCCCCAACACCTACTTCCCCAGCCTCCACCCCCCACCCCCATGATGATGACCGGTGTGTTCTCTACATCCAAGAGTCTGTTTTTTGTTTGTCTCTCTTTTTTAATTTGCTCATCTGTTTAGTTTCTTAGAATCCAAACATGAGTGAATCATATGGTAACTGTCTTTCTCAGACAGACTTGTTTCACGTAGCAAAGCACTCGCTAGTTCCATTCGTGTTGTTGCAAATGGCGAGATTTCAATCTTTCTCATGGTGAGTAATAATCCATCATGTGTCTACACCGTCCTCTTTATCCAGTCATCAGTCGGTGGGCACACAGGCTGCTTCCGTATCTCGGCTGTTGTAAATCACGCTGCCATAAACATGGGTTAGCGAGGATCCAGAGAACGGGGAACGAACCCTCTTACACTGTTGGTGGGAACCCAAACCAGTACAACCATTCTAGGAAACAGTACGGAGTTTCCTCAAAAATTAAAAACTGAGCTAACATGATGTAATAGTTATTCCTTCCTAGTCCTACTCCTTCAACAATCCCCCCTCCCTTCTCACACCAAGTCACTCACTTGCTCATGCAGTAAACACGTCTTCGTCAGCTTGATAAACCCATAAGCTTCCTCTCCAGACGCACCAGTTACTTCCTGGCTACGCACCAGGCAGAACCTCCCTGGTCAGCACAGAGCCTCAGAGCCCGGTGCGTCATTCAGCAGCTGACGAGAAGAGACAGAGGGACCCATCCGTGAACCACGGAGCTGTGGGAGCATCTGCTCTGTGGCCCACAGCTGTCACTGCTCTCAGCTCCCGCCTGGGGCTGGAACGACTTCCCACACCCTCGTCCGCCTGCTCCTCGTTCCGCACACAAAACCAGCTTGTCACAAACGAAGAATGCTTGTAAATTTCATTTCTAGACATGGATAAAAGACACGTTTCATTGACATTTTTAAACTTTTAATGTGCTCTGAGGGCTCATCCTGTAGGCCGGGGCAATTCAATCCCCATCCTGACTGGGGGTCCCTTCCCTGCTCAGAGTGAACAGCCCCAAACACTCGGGTCTTCCACTCTTCACATCACATCTGCTCATTCCCTGAGTTCATAGGGGCCCTCAGTTTGCAGCAGCTCCGAGGTGCAGAGCCCGTCTTCGGCCGACCGCTCTCGGCCTCTGTCAGGGCGTCGCACACGCACGCCCCGGTCCTGCCACCTCCCTGCAGCCCTGTGAGCGATCCCACCGTAACTTCAGTCCCCGAAGGGCGTGGGCCTGTGGAGCTCCTCAGCCTCCTTCTGGCCATGTCGCTGTTTGCACCCTGAGCCTTGCCATCCTCTCTGCTTTCGGGAGCTGTGGGTGTGGAAGTCCAGAGCCAGGAGAGGCTTGAACCCAGGTATGACAACTGCTGCCTTTAGACCATACCAAGTGCAAAACCAGGCTGTCTCCTGGCACGAGGTCAGGAAGAATGCCAGTGCAGGGAGACAGAAACAACATGCCAATAAGATATCGTGTCGTGAGTGCAGATGAGCGTGTTGCCTCCATTCTGCAAATGCATTCTGGACTTTCCGTCGACCTTGGATTAGCTCTGACAGTCTTTCCCTGCATTTACCCAGGGTCACACTCAGCTCGAGCATTTGCCTTGACATCTCTGGCCCGTCAGAATCCAAACCGTTCCTCACCCATGCTGGAAGGAGGAGAGTGAGAAACGGGAAGAATACGAAACATTGTGTGCACGGTCTGACTGTGCGCTGACTGTGCGCGGGCACACTCACAAGTATGTGTGTGGATAAATTCCTCTGGAAGTTGGATCCCTGACATATGTGGGGTCTGTGTCCCAAACACCTTCCTGGCTGTCAAGGCGGGCCGCTCTGAGAGGTGATGCCTTTTCAGGCCTGAGGTGTGAGAGCACGATTCACTGTAAGAGCACTATCGTCGTGTGTCGCATGGGTGATACTTAGAAGAGATTTGAAGGTTTGACCCAGGTGTTGTCTGACCTCAGTCTGAGACAGAGAGAGGCAGACACATACATTGTTCTTCAACCATAAGCCCATCCCGGCTGGTTAGCACAAATGTATGGAGAGAGACTCTTGTTGAAACTACCTACTAACTGAGAGTTTGCATAGGGGGTGCTGTAAAGAGGGGTGACCCTATCATAGGGTCTCACTCCCATGTGGAATGTAAGGACTAGCACAGAGGGCCAGAGCGGAGGGGAGGAAACCTGAAGGGGGAGACATCAGAGAGGAGGCGAGCCATGAGAGACTCTGGATCCTGGGAAACAAACTGAGGGTTGCAGAAGGGAGGGGGTGAGGGACAGAAGTGGGTATTGAGGAGGACACGTGTGGCGGTGAGCACTGGGCACTACACGCAGCTGCGGAGTCGTGGACACCACATCAACAGCCAGTGATGCCGGCTACACAGGGGCTAAATGAACATAATTAAAAAAGGAGGGGTAGCCTGGCCTGCTCCCCAAAACAGAAGTAATTATTCCGAGAAACACTGTCTCTCCTCCCCCCAAAGAGGGCACACCCAGGGCCTCTGAGAGGAACCTGGGAGGAGGGAGGAAGGCAAGGAAGTTGGCCCAACTCAAGACACACCTGCCAAAACCACTGATTTTTACCCACATTTGTTGATTGTGTATGATGCTTGCTGTCTTCTCACTCTGGTATTATTTTTGTAATTTAATTTTTTTCCAGTGGTTTTCCAACTTTTTACAATTGTAAAGCCAGTGTCCTTACCAGAGAGTGTTGCGCAGGCTTCCGGTGCGCGAGGTAGTGACGGAACAACCCCGCACAGTCGTTCCCGCTCATTGCAGCAAGCGTCTTAGTTTCTGGGCTGCCCACACAAGCAGTTTTTGTAGATTTCGGTAAAGTTTGCAGAAAGAATAATGTTGCAATAGATCTAACTCATCTAACCAGATCTGCTCTCACACAGCCTCTGCATGACCCGTTGCCAGGCGTTACCCGTACTGGGTGATCAGTGACAGTTCCCATTACCTTACTCGGCTTCATTAACTAAAACTCTTAAAGCACAGCTGCGTCTCCTTGCTTCCCACCCCTGGGTCTTCTACCCAAGGCTAGAAAATGACCCAGCTCCCATGTCCTTCAAAAACAGCTCCTGGCCACCCAGGGCTGTAGCGACACAGCTTTTCTCTGAAAGCACATGTAGGACAACACGTCCCAAGGGCTTCCTGCTAGTTTCGTGCCTCTCATTGGGAGACGAGACTCTAATGTACACTTTCCAGAAGCTACTTCACTGCCTCCGGTCCCCACATCTGCACACACGGGACCCACTGCACATTGTTCGACGTTTTCGTCTGCTCGCCTGCAGTCGGCCGGGTTACAGTGGGGTCAGAAAACCCACGACCACCCCGACTCCGACACAGATTCATTCTGTCACTGAAAACATTTAACGCGTTCCCATTCTAGAAGGTGGAGACGATGTGAGGTCCCGGACCTGTGAGTCGTACGTGACTGTGTATGGAGCGATGCTTTGGGATTCACGTTGCTTCTACGCACTACTGCTAATTGTAGCAATTCCTGAACCACGTCCCGCTCCTGCTCCGACCTCGATCAGGAGAGATCGCCACCAGCTCTTCTGCAAAAGCTGCTGGATTTTGATGCCTCAGGTGACACACAAAACACACACGTGCCAGTTAGCCGGAGAAGCTGGGAGGATGCTGGGCCAGGAGCACCTGCTGCACGGAGAGTGGCCCCTGGGGCTCCTCCTGGAGAGGGACAGCAGGGGGAGACTTTCCCACCACACAAAAGGCAGCTGGGAGATTATGTTTTAAGTGTTGCCACAGGCAGTATATTTATGATTACATTGTTTTAGTGTGACCTACATAGAGCAACACGCAACAAAGAAAACGGAGAAAGGATGTGATTGCCCCTACTGATTCTACCTTCACCACAGATATTTACTCCCCCTTGATACGGATTGTCAGCTACAATTGGTGTGATTTTTCATGTACTCTATTCATTTATAATTTATAACCTGCCTACTCTCAAAAATAATTTTAGACGGCTTACAACATAAGCCTTACATATTCAGAGCTGTTCAAACAGAAATAAAAATTCTAAAAAACACGAATTTATTCAAGAAGTCAGTCGGTTGTTTTTCCTGAAGTGCGTCCCTCTAACAACTTCTTGTTCTTGTTTGTTTGTACTCAACCACTAACTTTCAAATTGGGTTCGATATTCTTTCATCGATATTTTTAAAAGTACCATAGAAACAGAAAATTTTAAATACTGATTATGTTTTTTAAAATATTCAAATTTTATGGCTGATTTGTCATTTTTTCCATAGAAAGTCTTTTTTAACTCTCCTGTTAAAACATTTCAAATCATCTCTACCTTAAAAAAGTACAAAAGCTTCCACATACTCACTGTCTCTCCACATAGCATATTATAATTGTGTCTATCTCCATCTCCCATTCATTTATGTGTACATGTAAAATTGTCGTATCCTAAACCGTTTGTGAGCAAGTCGCAAAGGTGATGGCCTATTTCTTGTAAAAATTCAGTACGGTTTTCTTATAACAGAACATGGCAAACTCTAAAAAACTAACAAACATGCGAGTTTACGCAGCAGAGATGTGACACACAGATCTCGTTCGATTTCCAAGACTCTTCTTTCTGCTAGCAAAGGGATTCTGTCTGTGATCACTCAACACATTCCATCTTCCATTCCCTTCCTCTATTTGATACTTTTGAAAAATACAAGCACATTTTTTTGTGTGGAATATTTTTCAATTTGAGTTTGTCCGACAGTCTTTGCATTTGGGCAAGAATGTCAAAAGGCGACACTGTATTCCTGCTGGGTTGTCTCCTCTGCTCCCCGCTCGCTCTTGGGGTGTGAGGGAGCTGGCTCGTTCAGGCTGAAAGGCTGCATGTCATCCCAGCCCTGCGTACACGGCATCATGTCGGCTGTTAAACCAGCCAGGATGGGAGCGTGTACACTCCCGTGATTGCAACCCAACCCGTGGAGCTCTCCGGTTTGTCCGTCTGGACAGCAGGTGTACCAGCATACCAGTGCGAACCTTGTTGCTTTCTTGGTGACCTTCACGTTCACGCTTGGCAAAGGTGGCATCTGCCAGGCTCTACCCCCTGAAGTTACCACTTTCCTGCTTTTGATGAGCACAGATCCGGTGGAGACGGACAGGCACGGTGACTGCGTACGTGCTGCTCCTCGCTGGAACTTTACAAGTCAGTTAGCACCCACTGATGTTCCAGCCTGAATCGTTAATGATCTTAACGGTTGCCAAATGATGGTGCTCTAATTCTGCCTCCTTCTAGATTTATTAGTTTGCATTCTGTAAGGGAAATCTTTTTCATTCATTTCATCGATGCACGTATCCTCTTATAGCTGGATGGATTCATAGATTTCTATTTTATACAAAGTGGTTCATCGTGTATTTTTTTTTTCTTCCTACCAGAGCCTTGAGAGATGAGCCCTCATTTATCCAAGAACACTTGGCTCTTCTAGGGAAGACGGTATTACATTGCTATTTAGAAGCCAAGATTGGGTACTAGAGGGGTTCACTGCTGCTGGGCTGCTGTTTTGTATTTGTCAAAAAACAGAGGTAAGAAATACGCACATGTGCATGCTTACTTTTTAATTTTCATCTATACATATTAAAACCACAAGTTCACCGTGATACCTCTCGTTCAAAACCAGTTAGCTTTCCTCATTTCCATTTTTCTAACTTCTTTCTCCAGCAGGAGAACCCTGCAGTACTCTCAGTGTGACTTACGCCCGCAGCTCCCGTGTATGCCCCCGGCCTCTCAATGATCCCCGCTGCTGGCTTGTTCCGCCGCTCTCTGCATAGTCCCAGACTGTACCAAATACACCCAACACGTATATGGACAAAGAAAGTCAGCCAAAATGAAATCTTAAAATTCATGCCATCCCTCACAAAACTAAGTTCTACTACGAAGATGCCATGTTATGTCCCCTGGGTTTGAAACCACACTTCCTCACAGCCTCGTGAGTCTGTCCAGCAGGCAGTAAAGAGGAGATCCATGGCCAGGAGTAAAATGAAGCTCTGTTTTTTAAATTTGGGCAAATGTAACATAACCCTCAAAAAAAGAGGGAGCAAGGCTTCTGAGAACCTGTGTGGGTGAAGGATGAGGGTCAAGACCAAGGTTTGCCTGTGGACTCACACAGTGAAGCACACATGTAGAAAGAAAGAGATGGAGAGACACAGAGGGCTAGAAGACAGAACCTAAGATAATTTACCCCAAAGCTCGTAGGGGTGAAGATAGGACCCTTCATATACTTGGTCTCAGCCAAAACCTAGACAAAGAAAGAGACAGACAGGCCCCAGTGATCCATGAGTAGGAGGATGAGTTAAGAGAGACCAGTGATGATGAATGTAGTGGCATCCTTCCCTCAGCGGGGGTCATCAGGTTCCCAACCCCAGAGCAAGAGGCTCTCACCATCAGAGAAGTCATCACTCTTCCCTTGGGTGAGGGTAAGTGAAATGGCAGCGAAGCCTCAAGTTTCCATGTGGAACCATGTGCCAGGTGCAGGGTGTAAAGCCTCCCTTCCCCTGCTGTCGCCGTGTCACATATAGCGTCACACAGTGGTCCCCTTGAACCACACGGGGTATATGCTAAGACCCCAGTGAATGCCTGAAACCGCAGATGCACCAAACCCTGTGTATGTTACGTGTATTTCCCTACACGTGCACACCTGTGATAAAGTGTGATTTGTGAATTAGGCACAGTAAGAGATGAACAACTAAATACAACAGAATAATTACAACAAGTACCATAATAAAAGTTTTGTGAACGTGGTCTCTCTCTTCCTCTCAAAATATGCTACTGTCCTGTCCTCACCCTTCTCGTGACGGTGTGAGATGATGACATGCCTGTGGGACAGCAGGAAGGGAGGAGAGTGACCTCAGCATGTGACAGAATGTCAGGCTGCCACTGACTTCAGACAACATGTCAGAAGGAGGGGCGTCTGCCTCCAGATGGGCCACCGACGGTTGGCGTGGGTAATTCAGACTACGGAAAAGCTAAACTACAGGTGAGAGGAACTAATATATGTATGTAGAGCATAGATTGGCAATTTTCTAGATTATTTTTCAGTTGGACATATACATGAACCATGAGTCATTTCTTCAACTGAACATACCTTTGGTATTCACAATGGCTACAACTGTAAAAAAAAGTCAAATTTGTGAACACGGCTCTCGCTCATTTTTTTTTCTCCCATGGAAGGCACATGTAGCGAAGGCAGAAAACAGCCCAGACGAGGACGATGTGTTGATCAGGCTCATTCACAAAAACAAAACAAAACAAAACAAAAAACAAACAAACAAAAAAACCCGCTATAGTCTGGGAGGATGGAAATGTCCTAGAAACAATGCAAATCTCCCACAAATCAAACATCTTCAGGTCATCTCAAAAAACATATAAACTTTAGGGGCGCCTGGGTGGCTCAGTGGATTAAGCCGCTGCCTTCGGCTCAGGTCATGATCTCAGGGTCCTGGGATCGAGCCCCGCATCGGGCTTTCTGCTCCACGGGGAGCCTGCTTCCTCCTCTCTCTCTGCCTGCCTCTCTGCCTACTTGTGATCTCTCTCTGTCAAATAAATAAATAAAATCTTTAAAAAAAAACATAGAAACTTTTGAATATTAAACTAAAAAAATCTAAGTGGTCTCTTTAACTTCAGAAAACAAGTATGTTTGCTATATTGCAATTTTATAATAGATTTGCATATGGGACAATGTTGTACACTTTTTAATAAAATCTACTTAAGTATAAAGAAATTCAACCAAGTGCCTGGAAGGACATATTGTCAGCCAGACTCTTCATCCTTGGACTATTCTGAGCAATAGGAACATCCTTGTTATTCACAGTGGACTCCTCCAACCACACCTGAGTTCATGGTCACCAAGATCGTGATTACATTTAGGATAATTCACGGTGGTGGTTGTGGGAAGGACAATCATGTACTAAGAGGCTTGGGGTTCTGAGCCAGTTGGCATCAGCCTGATCTCCCAGCCTCTGGGAGGGGAAGGAGTTGAATATTGAGTTCAATCTGTATGCAATGATTGAAGTAATGATCCCTACAACGTGAAAAACCAGTTAAAACTCTAGACAGCAAAGTTCAGGCGAGCTTCTTGGCTGGTGATGCATGTGTCCCTGGAAAGTGACACGACCTGAGGACAGAGAAGCCTCAGGTTCAACACCCTCCCAGATGATGCTCTATGAGTCACCTCATTTGGCTGTTCCCAATCGGATTATTTAATAATACACTGTACTCATAAGCATATTGCTTTCTCATGTTCTGTGAGTTACAGCAGAGAATTATGCAAACTAAGATAAACCCCCAATTTGTTAGCCAATCGGTCAAAGCGGGGGTGGCCTGGGGACACTGAGCTTGGGACAGGCATCAGAGGGGAGTTGGAAAACCAGGCCTTCAAACCATGAAGTGTGTGCTAACTCCTGGTGATCGTGGCCAGAATCATATTAACTGATACTTATGTCAAATATTTTCTAAAAGATGGGGATGACGGAGAGCACTTGTGATGAGCACCAGGTGCTATTTGGAAGTGATGAATCACTAAATGGTCTGCCTGAAACTAGTATTACATGGTATGTTAACTAAGTGAAACTTAAACGAAAACTTAGAAAAACTTAAATGTAGCTAAGATCTATACATTTAGCTAGAGGCATTGTTTACTATTAAAAGTGAACCCGGTTTTGACTTAGAAATGCATCTTGCCTTCTATAGTTTCAATTCTACTGACGGACAATAAATTTAAACTTGCACACACAAAATAACAGAAAAAAAAAAAGGTCTTTTCTCCTGGCTATTTCCAAAAACTCAAACAAGGAAGAGAAGATGAATTACTACTGTTACTCTTTTCCGCATATGTGGGCAATGTCTTTCCTTCTTTTATTATTGTTATCATTTTTCAGGAAGCCATTCGTGCTGGCCTGGGTCAGTCATGCAACTATCTGCAGGGGCTGACCCCGCTCCCTGTCAGTGACGTGGACGTCTGCGTCTCAGAGTGCTCAGTAACACCCCCGTGACTGAGAAAACTCGGTGGAAAAACCAGTTCCACGTTATACCTTCTCTTTGAAAAGTCAACCTAGTCCGAATATTAACTGAGAAAATACAAAATCACACATCTGAAAGCTAAGTTCACATCGAGCCGTTACGCAAGAGAAGGTTTAATACAGGCTGATGTACATTAATTGATAAATAAAAATAAATCTGAACAGTAAAATTTGAACTTCAGATAAAAAATGGCAAAACACATCCTTTGTAAGTAAGTTTTATGTAAGAAAAGCATAAGGAAGAAAGAATATATTCACAGTACTGTACTCTATTTGTTGAAAAAAATCCATGTTTAAGTGATTCTATGGGGTCCAAGCCCACATTGTTCAGGGCCATCTGTGTAACAGACACAGGCTCTGGACCACACGGTTCCATTGCCTAGAACATTTCTGCTCCCCTTGATTTATCTGCCTATATTCTGCTGATCGGTTAAGATACTATCCTTTTTCTGAGATATGTTATGACATCAGTTAAGATACACGTATTTTTTATTTTTCTACCAAATCCTAGAAGAATGTTACTTTGGATCTCCTTTCATACCCACGCCTACCTGGAGTGCTGCATATTAGCCAGAAGTTAGATATTATTATTTATATGATTATTATTAGGAATTATTCAAACATATTTTATTTTAACTATTATTGTGTTTTGCTGTCTGGATACAGATTTTAAATCATGCGGTTGCTGTTACTATTTTTAGCATCAAAGACTTTCTTTTTATTCCTAAGAACACACAGGGTACTTGATGCACAGAGAAGGTGCTTCGAGCCATCGCACGCTAAGCCGGACTGTGACAAGAGCTGTGCGGACGGGAATGCATGAGTCTTCACAGGGAGGAGAGCATGGGCGATGAAGCCCGAGGGACTGGGGCACTGCCGGGGACGGTGGGAGATAAAATCCCAAAAGATCCATGATACCGAAACAGACGAACATCAGATGGCGTGTGAGAAATTACACATCAGAGTGGTGTTTATTGCACAAACTTTAAGTGGCCTCATAAAAAATGTGTTTCTATTTGCTGGAATCCAGAGACAGGATCTGGGGAGTCATTTAAGAGGAGGTGAGTAAGTGGAAGGTGTGGGCGCTGCGCACGGCCAGCCGCCATCCGCCAGCATTTCTAACCCCCGAGCAGCGGCAGAATAGAGACACATGGAGATGCGCACAGAGAAGCCAGCAACGTAGTCCAGCCTGGGCGACACAAGGCATGATCTGTGGGCTGGGGGACACTCCTAGAAAAGCTATTTTTTCTCCGTACAATTCTGGATGATTCTGAAATGTGTGTGCATCTTTGTTCGTCACTTGTAACGCAAGGCAGCGGTAGTACTGAGTGCAGAGTGCTGGTCTGGGACTCAGCCTGGCCACTCGGGGCTCAGGGCCATCACTGATGGTGACGCGGGCGAAGGGCAGGACGGCGATGCTGATGATGGCTACTGGGTCGGGAGTGTGGGTGCGTCCGTGCCGAACAGGGTGGAAGGGGCAGGAGAACCTGCCAGGGTGAAAGAAAGGGCAGACCGAGCGCAAGGGCACTGGGTATGGCCTTGGCTGCCACGGCCAGTATGGAAGCGATGTGTGCAGAGGTTGCAGGTGGGAGAAGTAGCAAGGAAGGACTGCATGGCCGCCGGCCACGGTTCACGGCTGGTGGCCCATGAGGCGGCATCTGCAGCAAAGGGTCAAGATTCCCTGCGGTGCTGATGGATCAAAACACTTGCCAGTCTCAGGCCTGAATGTCCCCGCTGCAGACTGCCATTTCTCCGGACTGCCTAATCTCAGAGGACATGTCTTCTCCCGAGAACGGTGACCTACTCTCTGCTCTGCCCCCACGTCCCGTTAGTTACCCTCACTAGGTCCTTTGACTGTGGCCTCAGCCCCTCACCTGCGAATGTGCTGTTACCTGCCCCTCCTGCCCTGGGAACAGAGCTGGCCCTTGGCTCACCTGTTGTGTGATGGGCTGCTCCAAGGGTTCAACACTAGCCACGCTATTACGGGGCTGCAGGAGTTTGGTAGGAAAATCATACATCGATCTTTTTGTTGCTGTTGTTCCTGTGCCAGTGTTTGATGATTCACAAACGAAGCCTGGGGGGCTGGTGTCATCTTACCTGAGAAACTTCCCAGCCTGGGCGCCGTCATGTCACCGCCATCGTAGATCTCCAGAGAGTCCCAGTTCTGCTCGGTGGCAAAACTTATGACTTGAATCTAGCAAACAACAGTTTTCGGTTAGTGTGTGTGCTTGGATTAAAGAAATGAGCCTGACCATGGGGGGTTTCCCATGAAACTGAATATCTATGCATAAGAGAAGCATGAAACCTAGAAGAATAAACCATGAAAAGATATTCAAAAATTTCTACAAATGATACTTTTGACTGCTTTTATCCTAAAAATCTATCATTGTTATCCCAAACAGAGAAATGCAATTAGGAACACATTGCAGAAGCAGTAAGAAAAGGGAGACAGGCTATGGTTTAAATATTTAAAATAACCATTGCAAAATAAATAAATAAAGCAATGCAAAAATAAATAAATAAAATAACCAAAACAAAACTAAAATAAAATAAACCAATGCAAAAAATAAAATAAAATAAAATAACCAATGCAGAAATAAATACTAAAATAGAGTAAAATAAGAAAGCAAGCACAGAAAGCGAACACAGAGCTGGTGAAACCATGTGCATTCAGGAGTTCTGGGCACGAGCGGCTTACCTGAATGCCTGATCCTTCTGTAACTATGATTTTCCAGATACAGTTTAAGTTGTTACCATATGGTTCCGGGTAGCCAGGGGACAAAATTGTACCTCTGCGCTGAGTGAAATTGCCACTGCAGGGGACTAAAAGACAAAACCATATCTCATAAAAATACGGACCGCGAAGGACAGCGTGAATTTGATGCCTCACCGTTCTTTGCCGTGTGATCAGATAGTCAGAGGCCTTTCCCAGGGAGTGTGGTCCTGTAAATGGTACTTGTAGCCAGGGTCAGATTGAGTCTGGTCTCTTAGAAATTCGCAGCATTGCTAATAATTACCTACCATATTACGAGGTTATAGACCTGGTATCTAAAAGTTAATTTCTTCAAGCTCTCTAAAAGGGGTAGTACCTAACACTGGCATCTCTGAAGGGAGTTCTATTTAGAATAGTGTTATCCACACGATGTAAGGAGCTTTGCAGAGTATTGTCTCCTAGAGGCAGACCCGAAACTCCAAAAGATATTAATGGGATTTATGAGCAAAGCAGAGCAGAGAAGAGACGCTGGGAATGGGCAGGGGAACTCAGAACTAATCATGACTGCCCTAGAGGTTCTTACACCAAATGAAGCAAATAAACTATAACTAACGATGTCATTGTTATTCGGGCCGCATTAGCCTATTACTTTTTAAACCTTCATCAGCACACATTTATTAAAAAGGACATTACACAATACAGCAAATCACCATTATAATGATTCTTCCCCAAAATGAAATTACGTTCTATACCCACGGCTGGAGAGTTAATGGCATACTTAATAAGTATTGAGAAAGAAAACATGTTTCATCCTTTTTTATCTAATGAGTAGTTTCATGAAACGTGGTCATCTTTAGGGTTTAGCTGCGACTCAATTACGTCAGCTAAACTGCATCGTCTTTTGACAGGTCTGGAGCGTGACCAGATGTTGGAGACTGGACATAAGCTTCGGGAAACGGCTCTTCAACCAGCTGTACGGCTGGGCTGGGCAGCCTACGCAAGGAATCCCGCCTCCTGGACACAGGCTTACCTATGCAGCTCGGGATCGTGTCATTCCACTGAGCTAGAGCATTGGGCACGGACTGACAGCGGATGGCCGTGGAGCCCTGAAGGAGGTATCCCGGGTTACACTCGAATCGGACGATTGAACCCGCGGAAAACTCCGAGCCGATTCTCCTTCCGTATCTGGGCTCGGGGATAGAGCTGCACTGGGTGTCGCTGGTTCGAGGCACAGCTAGAAGCAAACACACAACACAGCCTTCTGTATCTTCCTCGGGAAGCCAAAAAAGCCACTTGGAAGTAGAGTTAAGAGGAGTCCAGAGAGAATTTATGTTAATATGAGAATTAATAATGCTTTCCGCAATTTCTAGAGGGATGATTTGGGGAGCACTTTCCCATCTGCATTTCATCTTCTTACCAACCCCGAGGACTGCCTGATATTCTCATTTCAGACGAGGAAAATGTGGCATAAGGAGCATTAGTGCCTTATGAGAATTGAGTGATATTCAGGCAATTAAAATTAATCAAGCACCCAAATCACCGTGCTCATGATAATGAGGTGACTAAGAACTTGTTCTTATACTCAAAGACCTTAGAGCCTAGTGAGTATAACACGGCCATTGCGATGCAATAACAAAATGAAAATAGAACTCCCCCATAGGACCCAGCAATCTCACTTCTGGGTCTGCAGATGCAAACAGTACGCACATCAGCATCTCAAAGAGATGTCTCTCCCGCCATGTTCAGTGCCTCTCTGAAGGAGAGCCACGCCACGAAACAAGCCTGGAAACAAAGGAAGGTCCACTGATGGAAGAATGGGTAGAGAAAATGTGTTATATCCGTGTAGTGAAATACTATTTAGCCTTAAAAAAGAAAGGGTTCTGCCATTTGTAACAACATGGACACTCCTTCTGCTCTCCTGATGAAAGTCAAGATGCCCCGCACCACTGCGATTCCCCTGCCAGCACCGGATTCAGAGCAAAAGCGCGCTGTCTTTAAGCCTGCCCAAATCACCGAGCACAAACCTCAATCCTATTACCAGCCCCTCTTGGAACTTTCTTGTGAGACACCCCCAGGGTCTCCAGGTGTGTGGTCTTCACGGAGGCAGCTTGTTTGGTTGCAGGTGTGTGCTTATGGTCCTTGGTGGTAGCTGAGAGCAGGCGAGCCTCGTTCAAGGGTGGGGTGAGGCCTCCATTTACCTTGCCCATTGGAATTCTCCATCTATAAGAGATTCTTCTGCTTAATCCTAAGGGCCAGGGATCCAGTTTGAAAAATACGTCCATTGGCAATGACGCCTGTTAATTACGCCAAACCAGCTCTTTGGGAAACAGACCTGGAGGTAGGCACCTGAAAATACATTATTCTGTCTTCGTTCTGGGCAGTTCGCTAGAAGTGAGTCTGTCTCTATCGTCACCAGGATCTTCTCTATCAGACTGTGCATGTCCTCATGCAACGGTGTAGGCCTCGGAGAGAATGTGCCTGTGTACTCGTTTTCTTTAAAACAACCCTTGCTCCTCACACTGCTTTCCCAGCAGGCTGGCTTCATGTTTGGAACTGAACCTGAGCAGTGGCAGACGCCACGTGGGTCACGGCTGCTAAGCAAGCGCTTCTATGAGCCTTGAAGGCGGTAGGCGATTCTGACAAAACTGTGCTTGAGTTCAGTGTTGATGTGTTTCCTGTCAGAAGGCGATTTATTAAATTATATACTAACAACTCCAGCTGAAACAATTAATGATACATCAGAATGACTCTTTTTGTAACTAAAAACAAAATGTGGAATAACTCCCATATTATAATAAAAATTGCTTAGAGCTCCTATTTGTTGAATTTCTATATATATTTTGTTACAGTTGAGCAAGTAGCATGAGAGCAAAAAGGAAATGAATAAAAAATATCCCATGGAGGCTTCAATTCTCAAGAATTTTTTTAACCCAAATGGAGAAATATCTCCAAGGACCACTTTTCTACTTGTCCTGAACGACAGGGAAAGCCCCCCATTCTTCATGGCAAATCCTCCACACCTATGTAAGAGGGCTCATCCCTGTTTGTCCGGGTAGCACAGCCACACCAGGGTCCCGTGGATGGGCACAAACACACTGTCAAGGTCATTCGGACCCATGCCACTATTGAGCCTTTCTTCACAAACTTCATCATTGTCCTTTTTAAAGGAAAATAATAATAAAAAAACACCTGCATTTGGATGAGATTATGAAGGACACCTTTTAGAAGAAGACGTTCCCAAAGTGAGAAGAACAGCTGTGATTCTGCAGAGTGGAACAGAAGCCAGCAGAGACTGAGATGCCGGACATCCATGCAAGGTCTGGGGAAAATCGGTGGGCAGCACCTTTTGCTCTCCACACGTCCTCTGGTTCCTGCCCTTCCCCTGGATGTTTCGGGCAGCATCAGAGAGAAATTCCATCCTCTGCGGTAATCATACTCTACATCTAGCAAATGGTTTCCTACTGCTGTGGCACAGAACAGAAATCAGCACCATGGACAGCGAACGGGGGCTGAGGTCAGAATGAGTGAAGTCCCAGGGCTCCTGTGCTGTCCCTAGCTAGGAGCTGGGGCTGGACTCTGGAGCTTCCAGAGCACGCACAGAAAGGGGAAGTGTGGAAGATGCCTCCTGGATCTCCACGGCCCCTCTTTCAGGGCAGGTATAACAAGAAGACGACAACGACCGCCATGATAATAATAAATCCGAAAGCACATAGCAATCACTTGCAAAGTCTAAGTGAGGCGGCCGTTCCGGTTTCATTCATATCTATTTTTCACCAGGTGTGTCTATTTTTCAAAATCATTCTGTTCCGGTCGTTGAAAAATCGGACTTGAGCAGCCATTACTAGTCAGTGAATTCAAACACACATCACTGAATCATGACCAAAATTTATGCTTATTCATCTTGGTAAAACCTATGTATTTTATAAACTTCCATACAAAATGTGAATTTCTTAGAAGTGAAAAGCCTTGTAATTGATGCCATCTAAAAGGAGATGAAGCCTGGTGAAAATCAATAAAGTCATGCATTTACGTGCCGTGGAAGGACCTCGAGCAAAGGAAATTTTAGTGTAAGTTCTTCCTCCCCGAACTCAGAAAATGCATTTCCATGTGTCTACATTGTTCCTCTGTTTCTTGTAATGCTAAGGAGAGTGAGTCTTGCCATCAGAGGATCCTGGACCAGGAAGCCCTGAGCTAGAGAATCTGGGAATCTGGACTGGGAGGCGAGAGGCCGTTTCAGGTGAGGCTGCGTTAGAGTTGTCTATGCAGCTAATACACCTCAGAAAGACAGGGATTTGAGGCCAGCTGACCTCTGTAAGCTGGGCTCCGTGCAGAGATTTGATCTAAAAATGTGCCCTCCTTTTCCCCTTGAAATATTCAGTAAGTCCTACCTGGTTTACTAAGTTTGGGATGAGTGACTATTTTGAGAGAGGGTAGTGTTGAATTCTACATGGAAATACACAAGAAAATGATTGATATGTGGAAACAGCCAAGGAGTAAACAAAAGACAGTTCAAAATAGTATTCTGTTGATGAGGGACACTGGCAACCATCATGCTAAATTTTAGGTAGGCTTCATGGTGAGCGTAGAGCCACACGTGGGGCTTGAACTCATGACCCTGAGATCAAGACCTGAGCTGAATCAAGAGTTGGAAGCTTCACCGACTGAGCCACCCAGGCACTAACCATAAGTTTAGTCAGCCACATTCGGTCCGGAGCACAGGCAAAGCAGAAAGGGGGCGGGCAGGGCAGGAAGGGTTGGGCAGTGCAGGGATGGGGAGCAGTGCAGTTGGCTTAGAACCATCCTGTCATATACCATGAACCTGGGAACAAGCAGGACAGGAGAAGAGTGTCTGCTCTGCCTTAGTCGGCCTCTGTGGATGCACAGACTGGTTCCCGTGTCATTTCCAGTATTGCTAAGGTTGATTCTAATACTGTAAGGTGTGTATTTGGGGGCCACGAAAAGTCTGTGAAGGCAATGTAAGTACTTTATAGAATAGCTATGGATGAGAATTCCTCTCATCCTGGAGGAATCAGACTGTGCTCAATTTGTTAAGAAACAGTATGTAAGTCTCCCACATGGAGGTTTTCTTAGGATGACATGAATTCTGATTTTCTCATTGATCTAAGAATACATTGACTTTAGGTGTAATATATTTCTTTTGTGCAGTAGCAAAGATTATCTAAATGTGCAGAACCACATTTCCTGATTGTGGGTCCTGCCAGGGTCTAGGTGTGGGAGGCTAGGGAGGAGAAGAAAGGCTTAGGCATCCCTAGGAGCTGGGAGAAGACTGGGAGGAAACCTTCTCCTGCATGCCTGAAAGGAAATCCAGAAAGCACTGGGATGTATTCGTGTTTACAAGCCAGGTGTGTTGCTCTCCTGTCTTCATGGGAGTGTGTTTATGCAGGACAAATACTACAGCGGTCCAGGCTGGTGCAGAATTCTGGAACAGTGAGAGAGAGAGATGCTCACACTTCAGTAGAATCCCTAGATGTTTGCTTGTGGTGGGTTCCCACAGCATCTTTTCTTCTAAATTCTGTTGGATGGTCATACCGCTGAGGTGTGTGGCTGCTGAATCAGAGGCAGATGCCAGGTTGCCCAAGGAGGACAGATGCCTGAGCCACTTTTTCTAAAAGGTGCTCAACGGTTGCAGAAACACATTATCTCTTCTCAGTCTCTGTCCGGCGCACACCATCCTTACAGGACTGGTGACCCGTGAATTGGTTGCTCCATCCCGTGTAGATAATGTCCTTGAGTCTTTAATTCCATAACGTCTCGCAGCCAAACAAAGTTCTTCACAGGTGCTGAGTCAAACCAGTGTGGAAGAGCTATTTAAAGCCTTGTATTAGGAAGGGTCCCCCCCATTAGCTTCCTTTGGGGTACTCGTGGGTCCTAACTCACTCTCTTTCAAATACACCCTTCTACCTCAAAGTAGCGTGGAAAGCAAATGAAAAACAGCAAAGGCATAAGTCAATGAAGACACTTTGTGGAAAAAATAAATAAATAAATAAGCCTCTATCACATCCATTTCTCTACAAAATCAGAAAGACACAAAGTTCCTCATTATTAATGCCTCTTTATTAACCAGGATGACGTGGAGGCCAAGAGACAGCAAGCCTGGCTTCCACACCCTGGTCCTGCTGCCTTGTTGGCCACAGAGGTCTCTAACAGTTCCGTATAACACAACTGTTTGTTAACAGGGTTAGACACCCTATCATCACGGGCGTCACAAAGTCCCTGTGCAATTTTAGGCTTTAATAACTTGGGAAAGAATGAAGCCATAAGTGGTATACAAAAGAACTTTCCAGGAAGTTTTTACACGATAGATTGCAAATAATTCCTTGGCTTCCATAGAACAGACATCTTCCAGAAGGCAATGTTCAATTGAACTTGATGTATACATTGAAAACTTCCCCAGGTGCTCCTCACTGATTTGTAAATTGCGTTCATAATTCTAGTTCTTTACTTCCAAAGGATTTAGCTTTGATAGAGACATCAATTTTTGCATAAACTCACTGTAGGCACAAAGCACGAAAAGGAGGTGTACTGAAATTTAATATATTAAAATATTGAGGATGTTAGAGTCATTATATATTCGTAAAGACAAGGAGGATTTATTCCTCTTATAAATGATTTTCTTTCTACTTTTCTGTTTTAATTCATTGTAATGGTAATATGTTACTTTAAACCAAGAAATATAAGTTTTAAAATCATGACTTCTGATGATAATATTTGTAAATAGGATAGACATAGGGTCAGTTGCCTCAGATATTTTATTGGATGATCTGATTGATTTTCTAATCCTATCAAAAAAACAAAGAACACCTCTTATCAAGATGGACAATGCCAGCAACTTGAATTTTTCCAGGATAAAATATGTATTTAAACCAAGTGGTCCTTGGTATCTTTATATGTTACCCCAACGTTTTTGGGTTTGTAAATTTGCTTCTGCAAAATAATATAATTTATTTAAAGAAAATTAGGAATGAGTAAGAGGTAAGTTGCCTACATTGGTCACTGTCCAATAAAGCTCATTAAAAATACTGGTTTAATTGTTTATATTTTAAGAAAAGGTGTAATTTAGAACAATGTAACTGATTGTAATTGAGTAGAAATATCACTGAAGCAATTACTGCCTACACTGGGTCAGAGATACTTTTCCTGCTGTCTGCTGTCAGATACCTTCCTATTTCTTTTCCATTCTTTCTCAGACTGTCATATTGCTGAACACAGAAGAGGTTTTATAGCAAAATAGTCTATAATTTATAAACAATTATTTTATAATTATAGAGTTTATAAAAATACTTTGAGGGCTTGGATGTTGCCATGTTAGAGTCTTAGGAATGAGTTATGAATGAAATGACATCTTTTCCATATTTTTTTTTAATAAACATGATGGTGCTGCCTAGTACGTTTTCTGGAAAAGTCTCTATTAAAGGAAGAAACCAGTGCCAGTAAGTGAAGTGATCTTCCTCCACTTCTGAAGAAAATTTTAAGAGCAGCAAGTAATCTCTCTAGCCTCAAGCAAAACTGAAACCTAGAAAAACTAAGCATTTCTTCTTATTTTGGAACAGACAGTTTATCTCTGTAGATGGTGATCTCCGTCACATCGCAATCTACACAGCAATTCCAAGTTCCATCCAAAGGCCTGCTTTGGTCTTCAGAGAAACTGTAAAAACTGTTTATGTATGTTCTTTCAAGTTAATGTAATGAACATGCAAAACAAAGGTAAACTAGAAATAGGGGGGAAATCCTCATTTTTAAAGAATCTTTGCACAATCTTACACATTTTGAATACTAATTTTAAAATATAAATATAAAGGTTTCAAAGTGTCAAAAGTTGATAGAACACAAACAAAATAAAACAGGTATTTAGAGGGATGGGTGCATGGGCAGTATTTGGGGATTTGTGATTTTGTGAAGTCGCCTTTTCAATAGTTTTTACAGGAAGGCCTGCAATTGTACAATGTGCTTAAAGGTATTTTATTAAAACAGTTACTAAAATCTAAACTATCATGAAACACTTTGCCTAATTACATAAAATACTGAGATGGATGTGAAATCCCTTGGCAAATGTGAGGAGCTGTAAAAGGAGATGTGGTCCGCACATTTCCCAGTGATGCCGGAGCAACGAGCTGTTTCTGTGTCTTCGTAGAAGCAAGATCCTATTTCAGTGTCAAAAAGGAAAGTTGTGATGTTCTTGTTAAATCGTTTGGATATAAATATACGAATACTCTCAATTTCCTAAATATAAAACAAAACCACGCAACAAGATATCTTTAGTGCTTTAACTGAGCACAGCGTGGGAGCAGCTCCCGGGCAGACCCCAGTGCGCAGGTGAACTTTACCTTGGTAAACGAAGTGGAAGCCCCGGGCAGACGCTCCGCTCTTGGCGCTGAATCGCAGGAGAATCTGATTTGATGTCGCCAAAGGCAATGTTTCACCTGAGGGAAAATCAGAGACCATACAGGAGATCCGCGGGAGGCACCGCGGGGGGGGGGGGGGGGGCAATATTTTGGAAAGTAATTATTAACTTGGAATTTCTCATGTAACTTTTGGACTTCTGTGAAATCTCCCTTTGGGTTCAGGACTCAGACATATCGTATCTATCAAGATTTTAAGATGGTTCGTATCCATTCATTCTGTTCAAGTGTAGCTTTAGCGATCGTCTCACGAAGTGGGCACCAGCAATGGGTCTGCCGGCGGACAACGCGGGAAACTGAAGAGTCCGACTTATCGCCGACTCAGAATCAACTACATTTGATCGTGACTTGCTGGGATTTTATTTAAAATAAGAACATTAAGAAAATCTGAATCCAAAGCTGATTTTAAAAATACTAAAGCATTCAGAAAACAAAAACAAAACAAACAAACAAAAGGTCTGAAAACATATTTCCACTTTTTAAAGTACACCTGCCCTAGAGGAATGGTCTCTCTCAAATGCTGTAACAGGGCAGGTGAATGGCATTAGCTTTTCAGAGGTGAATTTGTCTCTATGTATCAATGTTTTAAATCTGTGTCTTCTGATGCATTTCCAGACATTGCATCATTGGACGTTGGCAGGAAATAATAAGCTTAAGACCCTTGGTTAATAATAGGGAAAACCCGGAAATAATCAAATCCTAACCTTGGTGGGCAAGAGTTTGTGACGCACTGATGTGCCTTGCTTTGGTAAATGATGAAAACGCACCAGCGGTAGAAACCTTGCAGTTTGCACAAGGTCCAAGTCCACGAGGGGCTACGTAGATTAGGCTGCATTGACCAAGTGAATACTAATCAGCACTAAAACTAATTATTTTGGGTGTATATTCATGTTTTTTTAAATTTTTTTAAAAGATTTTATTTATTTATTTGACAGAGATCACAAGTAGGCAGAGAGGCAGGCAGAGAGAGAGAGAGGAGGAAGCAGGCTCTCTGCTGAGCAGAGAGCCTGATGTGGGGCTTGATCCCAGAACCCTGGGATCATGACCTGAGCGGAAGGCAGAGGCTTTAACCCACTGAGCCACCCAGACTCCATTTTTGCTTTTATGCAAGAGTTTGGCAAAAAGACTGAGTTGTGAAATGACATCCCATGTTTTATGAAGACACACGATTCCATGCATTCGTGTGCCCATGCTCATGTCGGTGTGTGCACATATGTACTCATAGGCATGTACGGGTGCGATGTCTCCCTATATGTGTGTATTTAAAGGCTGGTAATGATTTAGACCAAAACGTTGATACTGTTTATCTCCAGGAAGATCATGAGACATAGAAGAGAAAACAGAATACACAAGATAGTTTATTACCCCCTCTTTTCCTGATGTTTGCCTTTGTTATTGAGACGGATATTATATTTTCTACAACGTTAATAAGTAAAATGATAACGGTCAGTGGTTTTATACGTGGGATAAAATACAGTTGAAATTTTCCATCAGGAATAAGGTTTTGTTAAACAAGCAAGAAAACTCAAAGAGGATTGCATTCCTCTTTCATTAAAAAGAAAAAAAAAAACAACAAGTTCAAAATGAATCATTCTGGCTGTCTAAATAAAATTCAAGACAATATTCATTGAATATTTACCTGAATGTGACCCAGAGAGCGAGCTGAGAAGTCTGGCTTGTGGGTGTGTTCCATCAAATAATTCCGCCAGATCGTTCAGTGCCGTCTGGAAATAGGCAAATTGTCCGAACACCACTGCAAAATAAAGGCGGAGGGTTGGCATGTTGCTCTGTCTCGCAAATAAAGACATGGAGATTGTGGGTGTCCTACCTATTTATTGGTTTCTCCAAAGATCGTGATTCTAAGAATCCTGTAGAAAATGATTAACTGGTTTTCTTTCTCTCTCTCTCTTTTCTGGGGTTTTCTCTTTTTCTAAGATGTCTTAGTTGCATAAATAATTTTATTTTGCTTCTTGATGACTTCATACTTAATAATACTTCCCCATAGCATTTGAATATTAATTGAATATTAATTGAAATTGAATTAATTGAAAACTAATTGAATGTTAATATTAATTCTTTTCAGTATTACATTAGGATAGCACAAGAACAGCCACAAGGCCCACCACGTATTTATGAGCAGTTAATGGCATTTTATGGGGACAGGAATCAAGACACCTGTTGGCTTTAAAATCAACCCAAAAAATTAAACTAAAAACATGCCAAGTTGTAAAAGAATTTAAAATTCTTTACTTAGGATTGTTACGAGGCCAAATTCTTATGAGCTCATTGCAATTTATGCAATGTCAACAACATGTTATAGAAATTGTTTATTGTCATTCCACTGCACAGCTTTATTTTCTGATACACCATATCAGTAGAAGAACACACCTCCTCTCAGTAGAACACAGCTGCGGATTTCACTACTTCAAACTTCGTAAATTATTTTGTATTCAAATTGACAATAGGGCCTTTATAACATTTAGAAACTCTTGTGACTTGGCATGTAAACCAGGACCAATGGATTCTTATTTATGCATAAGGCTTACACTAGAATCATTCTAAATCATCCTGAGCAAGAAATGGATATGGGCATGTCAGGTACACACGTCAGAATTTAATGAGGGAATTAATGTAAGTGTTGGTAGAATGGAGGGGCTCTAACTGTAACAGCTTGTGTGTGTGTGTACATGCGTGTGTGCGTGTGTGTGTGTGCGCGCGTGTGTCTACACATGCCATGTATCCTATTACAGGTGTGCAATACATATATACGTGTATAATATGCATCACATGTAGTGAACAGGTAATAAATATATGCACACCCATATACACATATTTTAAGATTTTATAATTCCTTTATAATTTCCTGGAGAGAAACAATTAAGGAAGCATGGGAGTAAGGGGACTTTCCCTGTGCATGAGATAGTCTAAAACAAAGAATTAGAAAGAGGAAGAGAACGTTATGATTTCCACACGGTTCTGGCTCATGCAATGCCTTTGCTCAAACCTCCTGCTCCCCAAAACAATTCTTCATCATGTTGGAGGAGGATGCTTGGGTCTTTTCAATAGTATAAAAGTGAATTATAGGCACATAATTTCAAGAAACTTTGATTTAATTAATTAATCAATTAATCATTACCTTAAGAAACTTTTAGAAAGCATCCCCTTTACAACAGACTTTGAAGATGGCTGAGATTAGCAACGAGGTCCTGGGCTGGCCATGTGCCAACATGGGCAGTGCTCCCACAACAGACGGAGAGTCAGGGTCTGCATGTGAGCAGACCTGAGGCTGCTTTGGTGAGCTGCTAGGGCTGAGTTCAGGCCCCTGACTGGTTCCGTCCCAAAGAGCAGATATCTGCCACGAGTGACCAGTGCTCAGTGCTGTGGACACTGCAGCCGGACGTGACTGTGATGGGAACGAGTATGGGGCCGTAGGACGTGAGCCACAGAGCAGCTGTTTCTAGCTGTGGAAGAGTCCACGTCCAGCTGGGGAGAGAGCAGCATCGCTGGTCTTAAAATAGGAGGACCGCAACCCTTCCTGTGTACTCCTGACATGCAGGGCGCTCCTTTCAGCCCGTGACCATTCAGACCCAATTCCGCAGGACACCATGGAATGCGATCATTGGTCTGGTTTGGCACGTGCTCCAAGAGGAAGGGAGAGAGGAGGGAATTGGGCAGCAAAGGCCACAGCAGCCTGAGAATTCAGGGCCTGGAAGGCCACACCCAAATATATGGGGTTTGCTTGAGGGCAAAAAAGGGAGTGAAGATGTCGTTCATGGTGTTTTCATGATCAGAGCTTTGTTTTAGAAAGGATACTTCGGTGATGCTTTTGAGTGAAAACAGGGAGAGGATTGGGGTATGTGAAAACCTGCCTTAAACATCCTTCCCACTGGAGCCTGTGCTCACCGCCCTTGTGTCCCTTCCCACTAGCGAGCTTCACCCCATGAGCTGATGAGGGGTTTATAAAAACTGGGCATTTCACAGGCACAGACTATATTTTATTCGCCTTGGCCCTTATGATGATTATTGAATTAATTATTGAATTAATTTATTTCCCAGGAAAGAGTAAGGAAGAGTAGAAAATACAAGATATAAGACACTATAGATTTTCATTAAATACTCCGTATAACTATTTTAATTCCAAATTAAAATTTTCTGCCTGGATACAATGTGATACATGTATATCATTACACATTTCAGATTGGGAAACAATGCTCAATATTTAGGATAGAGGTTTGACCACTTTTTTTCTGCTAAAAAAATCACAATTGTGACAATTCAATAAACTTTGAAACAAACCAAAATCATAGACTCTGGCTGCTATATTCCATTGTGATAAACATAGTCTGTCATGTATCTACAAACAGAAATAAGAGGAATATTCACGGGAAGTAATTGGAGGTTGTTGCGGAGCACTTAGGTGGAAAAAATGAATTTACTGGGACCAAGTAAGTGACATCAAAGGAATTGGTGCAGCATAAAGAGGGGTTGGGAGCTATTCTAAGTTTTCTTGTCTGTTTATTATAACAGAAGTGAACATTCTGAAGCCCTCTCACTTTCTTGTAGGAGGTACTATTCATTCACAGAGTAAGTGAATTGCCCTTTGCCCTTGGGAAGCTGGTCCCTCTGCCCCGGTCTCCAGGAACACTTCCATCATTGCTGACGCTCAGAACACCATCTCCTCTTAACGGAGCAAGATGCTAGAGAAAGGCCCCACCTGAAAACCCCATCGCTCTTGAGAACTGCCCCAGGGTGGACACGAGTGCTGGGACTTCAGAGACCAAGCAAGGTACGTCGCACAGGGCCCGTGATCTAAACTACCTAAGGCTGACGTCAGCGCCTGGCAGAGGTTTCCATTGGCTTGAATAGACCTGTGCATCGCAAATAACAGAAATTCACAGAAACCACTGGTCTCCCACATGCCACTTTCTTAAACAGCAATTAACTTTCCTGTCATATAACTGTACTTTTTAAAATGTTTTCCCTCAAACAGATTCTACCCTTGGAATTTTTATAATTTTGCTTTATATCTATAAGTAGGTGGTTGCTATTTTGAATCCAAAGAACAAAAAACACCTCAACTATGTAAGGTTTTAAATTTTAGTATTGGAGGGGGGAAAAGAAAACTTGGCTATGAAGCTGTAATAGCTTCTATCTCATATACTCCAGAAAATAACTCAAATCATAAGAAATATCTGTGGTCAAGAGTGAGATTGGAGGTGCGGGAATCCAGCTTCGGGTAGACGGAGGGCAGACCCCCACCCCCCACCCCAGGAAAGCCCTTCTAGAAATGAAGCCATTCAGAAAGCTGGCTCAGATTGGAAGCATGAGGAGGGAACTTCACAAATTACGTGTGAAGGAATCAGATGGGGGCTCAGCCTGTTTCTGCATCACAAATCACTCAGAGGTGACTTCAGTGATCCAGGGATTTCCATCATAATCTGATTACAAAATGTATGTACAAATTAACAGACAGTGTTCCCCTGGCCCAACTTACTTGGCGATCCTCCCTTGTTGGGGGGGGGAGTGGATGCTTTCTAACAAAAGTAGGAGCAAAGCCAATCGTGTTCTCTCTGATTATTCTGGATCACGATCTTAGAAGAACATTAAGCATTTTATATCACATCGATAAAAGAATTGTAGTGGATACTCTGTACCTTCAGAAAACCCGCTGCTGTAATACAACTCATCTTTTGTGTATTATTTTATTCTATCAAGAGCTGAAATACTTCCTTATAAAATGACAGAAGAATCATCAATGAAACCAACATGACACAGAATGACAACTACAACCCTGAAAAGCCAACTTACCAAACTCCTTGGGCACCGTGATGGAGTAGAGGCATATCTGGCCGGCCGTGTAATTATGAGGGTAGTTGGGCGACAAAACGACCCCTTCGGATCCCGTATACTGGCCTCCGCAGGGAGCTGCAGGTGGAATCAAGCAAAGATCATGGGCCACCATTGTTACAAAAACATAACAAAGTAGCAACGTCAGAAAGTACTTAACCTTGCTGTCCCGAGTGACGGAGAATGAAACACAGAGGGTTTCCAGGTTTGAATAAAGAGAACTCAGCTTAGGAGGACAACCTAAGTTGATTTTCGGACCTCTCTCAGACAGGCTGAAATAATCATGAAAACAGCTCTAACCCAATAATAAGTTCGATACAGACAGATTCTTGAATTACTGAATCTCACCAGAATTTCTGGGCCGGTCCCAGTCATCAGATTAATTTAAGACCTACAAGGATGATTTCAGTTTTCTAATGATTTTATGTTACTATGGGTCTTAGGAAAAATAATGTTTGCTTTTAGCGTTGGGTTGTTGCTTTAACTTTTGGTCTCACGGGTTCAGTCCAAGAGTAACAGAAGGAATACAAATGTGCCGGAGTCTTTTCCCGTAAGTTTGGCTTAAAACCGAATTAATTCCTAACTAGGAAGTCGGGGCAGAGAGAAGATGGGGTGTTACTCGCAGAGCTCAGGGTCTATGTGTCTTTATTTCCTTTCTGATGATTTTCTTCACTTGTGCAATGCTTTTGCTAAGGAAATCTCTGTAAGCATCTAAAAACAGACATTCAATTGAATCCCAGTCTCATGATTTCCAGTGTTTTAATTAAACGGCCTCTACTCCAGTCCCTCTTCGTTCACTTAAGAAGAGATCCTGGTCTGCGGAGCTCGCCAGGAACGGGAGACACTGAATGGACGGCTACCTGCCGTCTGACCACCTCATCTCAGACAGTGTATCTGAACCTGAAGTCAGAGTTGTTTTCAGCATTTGACAAAGTCTGTATTTCTACAACCCATTCTTCTTGATATGAGAGTTTTCAAGCACTAAAAGAAGGCAGAAACCAAGATAATATATTGATTCTTTTAAATGTTAACCAGGATATGTGAAGTCCTAATTGATGGGCATTTTCCACAGTGATTCACGCTCCTGGGAATATACTGACCCTAACTTCCAAGCACCCATTCGTGATTTGTGAGATTTCAAAGCTGTACCTTATGATGGTGTGCTAAACTTATATCTTATTTTAAATGTCTTATTTTAAGTGTCAAAGGGAAATAGCTTATGCATCCAATAGCTTTGATCTATTTGTGATCAGCTCCCAGAGATATTATTTAACTATACCAAGTGTGGTCTTCATGCTAATGCCTTAATTCAGAATAGTTTTATCATTTAAATGCATTTCCATTGGTGGTGTTACAATTCCAAATAGAAACATTTTGTTTTAACTTCTGGTTATAAGTTAAACTCCCAAGCTGCAAGTCTTACATGAAATGCTGGTGATTCATTCTACTAGTTTAGATACAACAATTAATTTTTTTTTTTCACCTCAACCATATAAGTGTAACTGGGTTATTTCAGGACCATTTTTTTCCCCTTAAAACCTTAAAGTTCAAAATTTAAAAAACAAGTACCAATTAAAAAATATAAATTTTTCATCTTTCAGCCACATAAAATTCAAGCAGATAATTGTGCAAATATCCTTTTTTTTAAATCTAGAAAATCCATCCATTTCAAATTTTAAGCCACAAGTATAAATAGAAAATTCAAGTAAATCGTCCCTGGGGTAACATCTGGATGCACAAATTACCAGTCTTCTGTCTCACTCAGGACACCGTCTGATGAATTTGTGAAAGAATAACCACAAAGATTCATTTTGTTCAAGAGATGAAAGAGTATTATTTTATGATAATAGAAGACAAAAAAAAAAGACAAAATGAAAGGAAACTGACCTACTATTTTAGGTCCATTGTTGCCTTGATAAACTGCGCTATGCCTGCATGTTCTTCCTCAGACACTAAAGATAAACACACAAACTGTATGCGTCAAACACAATCAAACATTCATGAAACTGATGAAAATATATGTAGAGAGGAGAGGCAAGATGGCAGAGGAGCAGAAGCCTAAAATGACATCGTATCTCGGGAGTTGAGCTGGATAGGTATGAAACCATTCTGAACTCCTCCAAACTCAACAGGAGATCGAAGAGAAGAGCAGCAATTCCAGAAACAGAAAAGGGACCACTTTCTGGAAGGTAGGATGTGCAGAGACGTGAATCCAAAGCAACGGGAAGATAGATCCTGGGAGCAGGGGTCGGCTCCCGCCAAGGGCAGTGCAATTCCCCTTTAGGCAAAGACATTTGAGAATCACTGAAAAAGTCCCACTCCCAAGAAATTCAGCAAGACCATCCAGCCAAGACTGAACTCACTAATCAAGGAGAACAGAGGAACTCCACTGGGGAAAGCAATGCATAGAATTCATGGCTTTCCCCCCATGATCCTTTAGTCTTGCAGAGTTAAATTTCTTTTTAATTTTATTTTTTCTTATTTTTTACCTATTTTTATCCATTTTATCTATTTTCATCTATTTTTTTTAAGATTTTATTTATTTATTTGACAGAGATTACAAATACACAGAGAGGCAGGCAGAGAGAGAGGAAGAAGCAGGCTCCCTGCTGAGCAGAGAGCCTGATGCAGGGCTAGATCCCAGGAGCCTGGGATCATGACCTGAGCCGAAGGCAAAGGCTTTAAGCCACTGAGCCACCCAAGCACCCCTCGTCTATTTTTTTTTCATTTTTCCTCTTTCCACTTTCAGCATTTTAAACTAGTTTATCTTAACAATATCTTTCTAAAAAAAACTTTTAAAAACTTCATTGTTATAGTCATATTTTATCTCCTCATTGTATTTAAACTTATTTTTTGTATACATATAGTTTTTTTTTCTAAAAAATTTGGGATACAATTTCTTCTAATAGATCAAAATATACTGTAATCTAGCACATGGCTTTGTTCTAGTCTCCAGCCTGAGCACATCCCTCCTCTTTTTTCTTTTTTTCTTTTTCTAACCAACTTGTCTTACCCATTCCCTTTCTAGGATTTTTTTTTAAATTTTCATCTTTACAGTCATATTCCATCCCTTCATCATGCTTACCCTTATTTTTGTGTATATATATATATATATATATATATATATATATATAATTTTTCTTTCTTTAAAATTTTGGAAGGTGATTTCTTCTAAGAAACCAAAAAACACCCACAATCAAGTGGGTGACTCTATTCTATTCACCAGTAGTATAGATAGATAGATAGATACATAGATAAATTTTTTATTTTTTATTTTTTAATTTTTATATCTTTTTTCCCTTTTCTTCTTCTCCTGGTTATGGATCTCTTCTTGGTTAGCATACATTTTTCTGGGGTTTTGGAGCCCTTTTAGTATTTTATTCTCTTGTTCATATATTCTTATCTAGATAAAATGACAAGGCGGAAAAACAATACACAAAAAAAGAAGAAGAGGTAGTACCAATGGCTAGGGACCTAATCAATACGGACATTGGTTATATGTCAAAACTAGAGTTCAGAACAATGATTCTCAAGGTGTTAGCTGGGCTTGAAAAAGACAATAGAGAGGCCCTTTCTGAAGGAATAAAATCCCTTTCTGGAGATATAAGACTAAAATCTAACCAAGTTGAAATTTTAAAAAAGCTATTAATGAGGTGCAATAAAAAATGGAAGCTCTTGGGCGCCTGGGTGGCTCAGTGGGTTAAGCCACTGCCTTCGGCTCAGGTCATGATCCCAGGGTCCTGGGATCGAGTCCCGCATCAGGCTCTCTGCTCAGCAGGGTGCCTGCTTCCCTCCCTCTCTCTCTGCCTGCCTCTCTGCCTACTTGTGATCTCTCTCTGTCAAATAAAGAAATAAAATCTTTAAAAAAAAAAATGGAAGCTCTTACTCTTAGGATAAATGAGGCAGAAGAGAGAATTAGTGATATAGAAGACCAAATGATGGAGAGTAAAGAAGCTGAGCAAAAGAGAGACAAACAACTACTGGACCAAGAGAGGAGAATTCGAGAGATAAGTGATACCATAAGATGCAACAATGTTAGGATAATTGGGATTCCAGAAGAAGAAGAAAGAGAGAGGGGGGCAGAAGGTATAATGGAACGAATTATAGTATAGAATTTCTCTTATATGGCAAATGGAACAAGCGTCAAAATCCAGGAGGCACAGAGAATCCCCCTCAAAATCAATTAAAATAGGTCCACAACCTGTCATCTAATAGTAAAATTTACAAGTCTTAGCGACAAAGAGAAAATCCTGAAAGCAGCTTGGGACAAGAAGTCTGTAACATACAATGGTGAAAATATTAGATTGGCAGCAGACTTTTCCACAGAGACCTGGCAGGCCAGAAAGAGCTGGCATGATATATTCAGAGCACTAAATGAGAAAAACATGCACCCAAGAATTCTATATCCAACTAGGCTGTCACTGAAAATAGAAGGAGAAATAAAAAGCTTCCAGGATGAAAAAAAATTAAAGAATTTGCAAACACCAAACCAGCCCTACAAGAAATACTGAAAGGGGTTGTCTAAGCAAAGAGAGCACCTAAAAGTAGTAGATCAGAAAGGAACAGAGACAGTAACAGTCACCATACAGGCAATACAATGGCACTAAATTCATATCTTTGAATAGTTACCCTGAATGCAAATGGGCTAAATGCCCCAATCAAAAGACACAGGGGATCAGAATGAATAAAAAACCAAAACCCATCAATAAGCTGTCTACAAGAAACTCATTTTAGACACGAAGACACCTCCAGATTTAAAGTGAGGGGATGGAAAACAATTTACCATGCTAATGGGCATCAGAAAAAGCTGGGGCGGCAATCCTTACATCAGATAATTAGATTTTAAGCCAAAGACTATATTAAGAGATGAGGAAGGACAGTATATCATACTCAAAGAGTCTGTCCCACAAGAAGCTCTAACAATTTTAAATATCTATGCCCCTAACATGAGAGCAGCCAATTATATAAACCAATTAATAACAAAATCTAAGAAACATATGGACAATAATACAATGATACTGGAGGACATTAGCGCCCCCTCACTAAAATGGACAGATCATCCAAGCAAGAGATCAACAAGGGGATAAAGGCCTTAAACGACACATTGGACAAGATGGACATCAGATATATTCAGAACATTCCATCCCAAAGCAACAGAATACTCATTCTTCTCTAGTGCACATCGAATATTGTCCAGAACAGATCACATCTTGGGTCACAAATCAGGTCTCAACTGCTACCAAAAGATTGGGATCATTCCCTGCATATTTTCACACCACAATGCTCTGAAGCTAGAACTCAATCACAAAAGGAAAGTTGGAAAGAACTCAAATACATGGAGGCTAAAAAGAATCTTACTAAAGAAAGAATGGGTCAACCAGGAAATTAAAGAAGATTTGAAAAAAATAATGGAAACAAATGATAATGAAAACATAACCATTTAATATCTGTGGGACACAGCAAAGGCAGTCCTGAGAGGAAAGTATATAATGATACAAGCCTTTCTCAAGAAACAAGAAAGGTCTCAAGTACTTAACCTATCCCTTCACCTAAAGGAGTTGGAGAAAGAACAACAAAGAAAGCCTAAACCCAGGAGGAGAAGAGAAATCATAATGATCAGAGCAGAAATCAATGAAATAAAAACCAAAAGAACAGTAGAACAGATCAATGAAACTAGGAGCTTGTTCTTTGAAAGAATTAATAAAATTGATAAATCCCTGGCCAGACTTCTCAGAAAGAAAAGAGAAAGGACCCAAATTAATAAAATCGTGAATTAAAGAGGAGAGATCACAACCAACATCAAAGAAATACAATCATTTATAAGAACATATTATAAGCTATTATACACCAGCAATTTTGACAATCTGGAAGAAATGGATGCATTCCTAGAGACCTATAAATGACCAAAACTGAACCAGGAAGAAATAGAAAACTGAACAGACCCATAACCAGTAAGGAGATTGAAACAGTCCCCAAAAATCTCCCAACAAACAAGACCCCGGGCCAGACAGCTTCCCAGGAGAATTCTACAAATGATTTAAAGAAGAATTAAACTGAACTGAATTGGTACTGAAACTGTTCCAAAAAAAGTAAATGGAAGGAAAACTCCCAAACTCATTTTATGAGGCCAGCATTACCTTGATCCCAAAACCAGAAAAAGACCCACCAAAAAGGAGAATTACAGACCAATATCCTTGATGAACACAGATATGAAAATTCTCACCAAAATGCTAACCAACAGGATCCAACAGCATATTAAAAGGATTATTCACCACCACCAAGTGGTATTTATTCCAGGGCTGCAAGTTTGGTTCAACATCTGCAAATCAATCAATGTGTTATAAAACATTAATAAAAGAAAGTACAAGAACCATTTGATACTCTCAATAGATGCTGAAAAGCATTTGACAAAGTACAGCATTCTTTCTTGATCAAAACTCTTCGAAGTATAGGGATAGAATGTACATACCTCAATATCATCAAAGCCATCTATGAAAACCCCAAAGCGAATATCATTCTCAATGGGGAAAAATTGAGAGCATTTCCCCAAGGTCAGGAACACGGCGGGATGTCCACTATCACCACTGCTATTTAACATAATACTAGGCTAGAAGTACTGAGGCTAGAAGTCCTAGCTTCAGCAATCAGACAAAAACAACAAAAATAAATAAAAGGCATCTGAATCAGCAAAGAAGTCAAACTCTCACTCTTTGCAGATGATATGATACTCTATGTGGAAACTCCAAAACTGCTAGAACTCAATACAATTCAGTAAAGTATCTGGATATAAAATCAAGGCACAGAAATCAGTTCATTTCTCTACACCAACAACAAAATAGAAGAAAGAGAAATTAAGGAGTCAATCCCATTTACAACTGCACCCAAAACCATAAAATACCTAGGAATAAACCTAACCAAAGAGGCAAAGAATATATAGTTTTCTGTACTCAGAAAACTATAAAGTACTCATGAAAGAAATTGAGGCAGACACAAAGAAATGGAAAAATGTTCCATGCTCATGGATTAGAAAAACAAATATTGTGAAAATGTCTATGCTACCTAAAGCAATCTACACATTTAATGCAATCCCTATCAAAATACCATTCATTTTTTTCAAAGAAATGGAACAAATAATCCTAAAATGTATATGGAACCAGAAAAGACCCTGAATAGCTAGAGGAATGTTGAAAAAGATCACCAAAGTTGGTGGCATCACAATTCCAGACTTCAAACTCTATTACAAAGCTGCCATCATCAAGACAGTATGGTACTGGCACAAAAACAGACACATAGATCAATGGAACAGAACAGAGCGCCCAGAAATAGACCCTCAACTCTATGGTCAACTAATCTTTGACAAAGCAGGAAAGAATGTCCAATGGAAAAAAGATAGTCTCTTCAACAAATGGTATTGGGAAAATTGGACAGCCACATGCAGAAAAATGAAACTGGGCTATTTTCTTACACCATACACAAAAATAAACTCAAAATGGCTGAAAGACCTCAATGTGAGACAGGAATCCATCAAAATCCTTGAGGAGAACACAGGCAGCAACTTCTTCGACCTCAGCCACAGCAACTTCTTTCTAGAAACATCACCAAAGGCAAGGGAAGCAAGGGCAAACATGAACTATTGGGACTTCATCAAGATCAAAAGCTTTTGCAAAGCAAAGGAAATAGTCAACAAAACCAAAAGACAACTGACAGAGTGGGAGAAGATATTTGCAGATGGCCTATCAGATAAAGGGCTAGTGTCCAAAATCTATAAAGAACTTATCAAACTCAACACCCAAGGAACAAATAATCCAATCAAGAAATGGGCAGAAGACATGAACAGACATTTCTGCAAAGAAGACATCCAGATGGCCAACAGACACATGAAAAAGTGCTCCACATCACTCGGCATCAGGGAAATACAAATCAAACCCTCAATGAGATCCCACCTCACACTAGTTAGAATGGCTAAAATTAACAAGTCAGGAAATGACAGATGCTGGAGAGGATGTGGAGAAAGGGGAACCCTCCTACACTGTTGGTGGGAATGCAAGCTGGTGCAACCACTCTGGAAAACAACATGGACGTTCCTCAAAAAGTTGAAAATAGAGCCACCCTCTGACCCAGCAATTTCACTACTGGGTATTTACCCTAAAGATACAAACGTAGTGATCCAAAGGGGCAAGTGCACCTGAATGCTTATAGCAGCAATGTCCACAGTAGCCAAACTATGGAAGGAGCCCAGATGCCCATCAACAGATGAATGGATAAAGGAGAAGTGCTATATATACGCAATGGAAAACTATGCAGCCACCAAAAAAAAATGAAATCTTGCCATTTGCAACGGCGTGGATAGAACTAGAGGGTATTATGCTGAGTGAAATAAATCAATCAGAGAAAGGTAATTATCATATGATCTTCCTGATATGAAGAAGTTGAGAGGCAGGGCAGGGGGTTTGAGGGGTATGGACGGAAAAAAATGAAACAAAATGGGACTGGAAGGGAGACAAACCATAAGAGACTCTTAATCTCACAAAACAAACTGAGGGGTACTGGGGGGGGTCAGGAGAGAGTGGTGGGGTGATGGACTTTGGGGAAGGTATGTGCTATGGTGAGTGCTCTGAAGTGTGTATCTGATGATTCACTGACCTGTACTCCAGGGGCAAATAATAAATTATATGTTAATAAAAATAATTAGAAAGAAAGAAAGAAAGAGAAAATAAAGTATCTTAAAAAATGTAGAGAAATTTCATTTCATTCTCAGTAATTATTCTGTCCGTATGACTGTGTTGACGTTAGAAATATATGACACTGTGATAAAAGAAAAATTAGATATATGCTTACTCTTTGGTAATCAATGTATTAAGCAGATCGTTTCCCAAATGAATAGAGTAGCAACAGAATCATTACAGATGGCCACAAGAAATGTACCATCTGTCGGGTTAATTGGAATATATGTCTCATATATCAAGGCAACTAAATACCATCAGGTTGAATGCAAACCAGAAATAACACAGAAACCCCCTGCCCCATGAAAGGGATCTAGGGTATTTCCATTTCAGTTCTGACTTCATAGTAAATTTCAGTGAAGAAAAATTGGAGGCAACAGATGAAACACCAAGAAAAAAAAAAAAAAACATATCCTACGTTTAAAACAAAAGAGTCCAGAATGCACTGAGTGCATTCCATAATACATGAACTATCAAAATGTTTAAAATATAGCCAAAGTCCCCTGATTTAGTGAGTCATCTGAACAACCCTCAGTTATTGATTCATGCAAGAAATGTGCTTTTCTCCATGACAGATCCAAAATAAACTATGCGGGAGATAATTTCTGGTTTAACGATTTGGGAATTGAGTTTTACTGAAATGTAAATAAATAGCATTAATAAAAATTTATGTTTTATGCACTTTGAGGACTGGTAAATAGAAACTGTGCTTGATGTTATAGGTCTTCAAATATGGAAAAAGAAGTAGTTTCTAATTTAAAATCAAATTTAAAATCTAATTTAAAAAAGTCCAGATGTGACTTCATTGTTTATGTTTATTCTATGGCTAAACTATTTATTATCATTCCCCAATCAGTTCAAATTGTATTTAAGTTTCAAATTTAATTCCTCCAACATTATTGTTTAACAAAGTCTAAAAACTCACCTTCTTTCTTATTTTTCCTTTGGTCCCTGTATATAATCTCTATTGAGATATCTGAGAGGGATTCGAACACACTTGGGAGGTACAGATCATTTAATGGAAGATAAGAAGACAGATACTACAACTTTTACCTGAAGTCATATCTTTTTAAATGTGTTTGTACATCACGGATGGGGTGTATCTACTGGGAAGTTGAGTGTGTGTGAATGCATTGGAGATAATGGGATTACACGCTCGCCGGTCACATGCTGACTGGATGTGAGTCTGGGATCGTTACGTTTTCTTACCTGAAAATGATCATGCGTGCCGTTTACATACAGATTAAAATACATATATAGAACAAAATGTACATAAAGAATCAAGATGTTCTATTTGTTGAGCATCTACTTTGCTTGGGAGCCTTACACGTACCCCATTCAATCTTCCCAACCTGTAAGGCAGATATTCTTGCCCTCTGAGCCCTGGATGGTGAAGCCAGGATTTGGCTGCCTCTAGATGGATAACCCTGGGACACGGCTCTAGCCCCACCCCGAGACCCTCCTTCCCAAACCATGAGGGTCCTCAAGACACAGGCGGGCAGCTTGCAGGCCACCCATGATCCCTGGGACCGTGGCCCGTGGTGTGCACTCCCCAGGCCTTACAGGGCTGGTGGTTATCAGTGTGAGGGTAGTTTTCTGGTGGCCAGCTGGGCTCCACACCCATGTCCCTGGGGCCCCCCTGCAGGACAGGGACAGGGCACAAGGTCCCCACAAGCAGGACCCACTCCCTGACAGGGGCCTGACCTCACACCTTACCCTTCCCGTGTGTTCCAACTAGAGGCCCTCCTCCTCCCTGCTTCCTGCGGGCACCGTGACACGCCCACCACTGTGTTCACCTTCCAGGAGCCTCCCCTAGTTTTTAGTCACCTTAGCAAGAGGGACCTACGACTTTTATGTTGTTCAATCTCCCAAACCAACTCACACAGTAACTTAAATATGTAGCTGTTCAGCATTTTCCTTTAAATAGATCCATGGAGGGGCTCGTGGGAGGCTCAGTGGGTGAAGTGTCTGCCTTTGGCTCAGGTCATGATCCCAGGGTCCTGGGTTTGAGCCCTGCACTGGGCTCCTTCCTCAGCCACAGAGCCTGCTTCTCCCTCTGCCTCTCCTCCCTGCTCATGCTCTGTCTCTGTCTCTCTCCCTCTCAAATAAATAAATAAAATCCTAAAAAAAATAGATTGTTAGAAAGTATGGATTCATAAACCAATCTTTCTGATCATTATTTAAAATTCAAAACTAACTTATGTTGCCTAGAGCTAAAAATATACAAAATTCCCTTATAAAATTGTTTATATATGCATATTATTTTTACATATATATGTACACATACCAGGTACATGATACACATATATTTAATCTAAATTTAATATATATCTAATTTTTATTTAACCTAATATATTTATTTCTTCCTAATGTATTTATTTAAATATATTTAATATATATTATAATATATATAATATGTTTGTGCATTACTAACAATATAAATTAATAATATATATATTTTATTACATGTTTATAGGTTTATTTCTCTTTATATTTGTAGGTGTGTATATGCTTATATATAAAGAATAATTCACATATATAACAAGTGATTTTCAATCTTTCAAATGTAAAAAATAGCAGTGAACATTGAAAGAGAAATTTTAGAGTACTTTCTAAGAATTTGAGATGAATGATATTTCTTGGGCCCTTTCAAATCTGTGAGGTTCTTGGGCATTTTATTTTATGTATAGGGCATTACTTATATTGTATAGGGGGTACTTGTCTTTTAAATGTAATTAATATGAGATGGAATTTGTATTAAGTTCCTGTGAGATGTAGTCTATACAAGTATGTGGATTTTTAAGTCTATCTCGTACAGCTAAATGTCCACGTGGTCATTAGGGTAACCCGTGGAGGCGGGTAGGCATGTTACCATGTCGCTTTAGAGAGGACGCAGAGGTCCACAGGCTCTGGGCCACCTCCCCACCTCACCCAGGGTCTTGACCGTTGGTCTGGAAGTAGGTTCCATGTGTGTGGCTTTGCCTCTGGGCGGAGATCCTGCAGGCAAGCCCACCATCACCCCATCCCTAGGCAGAGGCCACGGGGGCACCGTCGATTTGCAACCAGGAACCCCCCCTGGGCCCTGACACATACTTTGAAGACACTGTATTTGGATGGCCCTGTGTCTCCTCCACACACAAGCGAATTACACCACGGACTCAGAGCTTATGGGTCACATTCAGACACTCATGGAAATCGTCTTGGACACACGCACCATGCATGGGGACACAGCACTTTCACTCCCTCTCAGCACGCTCTACTGTTCCAGATCCCTTGATCTGAGAAGCACCGAGGGTTGTATCATTATTACTGAAACGTGTAAGATAAGAAAGTTTCAACAGGATTCAGATTCTTTCTTTCTTTTCTTTTTTTTTTTTTCAGATTTTTCCATTAAAAATGACTTTTGACTATTCACCTATTTCTTCTAGAACCCTCTACACAGGGCTTGCCGTGTGCCAGAAACTAGAGCTAGATCCTGGCACGGCAGGCTTCCTCAGCCGAAAAGCTCCCAGGTTCACAAACACCAAAACCCAGAAAGTGCAGTGCAATTCAGGGCATAAGGATGGTTTGTTTGTTTTGTTTGCTTTAATTTTTATGTGCTGACTTTCAAATTTCACCTATTTGGTCTGAAAGCACTAGTAACCTGTGAGCTGAACTGGGGGGAGCGTAAAGTTTGGGGTAAGTTCAATATATCTAACTAAACTGGTCCTTGGGTTCATCCCAACATAACTTGGAAATCATTTTTTTTTTTCCTGCCAAAACTCATGGGGTTTTACCATCTTCTTTTTAATGTGTGTCACTCTCAGAGGGGAGGACACAAGTCACCCCTCTACACCTGGAGTTTTGTCTGGAGACTCCGATGCAACCACGGCCTAGAGTCACATACAGAACATAGCCAACGACCAGGAAGTCTACGGCACCGCCTGTCCCTCCAGGGCCCAGGGCACCAGCCCCCAGGCTGCTCTCACCGCAGCAAGCTCTGTCCCCGAAGGTTGACCATAACTTATAATACGTGGCTTTATTCATGTAATGCCCATATAAAGCATTACAACGGTTGATATCTTGGGGGAAAATGACACATAAATATATACATGGAGGGAAATACAGACAAGAAGGAGAGACACAGAGAGACCCAGAAAGAAACAGTGCACCGAGACACTGTCCGTCTGTATCTCTTATGTACTTTGGGCCTGGACTATGCAAACACAGAAGTTAAAAATATCAAATTATCTAACTGAGGGGAAAATACCAGCCCTTCCAGAAGCCCATGGCAATGGCCAATACATTAGTTCCACCAAATGAGGGAGGAATGTGACGTTCTTGGTCCCCATTAACGCTGTGTGCGATCAGACGCCAACTCCTGCTAGAGGAACAGAGCACTGAAGCGTGGCAGGGTTTTAAAGTGAGACCAGGCGTTCCAAATTAGAAGGATTACCCAAGAGAAACCTAGAATCCATGCGTACCGTTGCAGGAAGGCAGGGCTCGGCTCCACGCAGGTTTTCCGTCTGCTCCGATCACACACGTAATGGACGAGGGGTCCGCGATCTTGTAGCCAGAGTCACACTGGTAAGTGACAGTTGAGCCGAGCTTGAAGTCTGTGCCAATCCTTGTCCCGTTCATTATGTTTCCAGGGTCAAAACAGGCTTCCCGTGGCTTCTCTGTGGAGGAAATAGATGTCAGCGGCATGAGGGCACAGTCTTAAGCTTCTGTTCCTTTAGTTGCTTACTGTTTTTATGTGGTGCCCAGACGGCGCCTGGTGTGCAAGAAAGGCTCAGACAGTACTCACAGACTGAGCAATGACCAAGTTCTTTGTTAATTATCAAGTTAATGTTAATAATGATATGCCATAAAAATGATTATCAAGTTAAAAATATCAGTTAAATATTATAGAAAATAGTATAGAAAAATAGGAAAAACTCCTATCTAATAAAATTTCTTTTTTTAACCACATTTTATGGGAGAATTGCTATTGAATTACTGTCATTTACGTTAAAAAAAATACAGCATTATTGTTGTATGCATCTTTTTGTCCCCCTTCCGGATTCTAGTACTGAACCAAAGACACTGACTCAGGAAAAGCTGAGGTCATTTTCGAGCTCTGTGCTTAAATCCTACTAACATGAAATCACAGCACACATTAGGAGCAATGAGAAGGTGAGGCTTCTCGGGAAGGCTGGTTCACGCAAGCCGATGCACTTTCAGATACGGTGACAGCAGCCCGGCTCGGAAGATGGGGAAGGGACATGCCCACCGAGCTTCCTGACACAGAGCACTGCTTCCGGGAACGCATGGTTGGAAGGATGCCAAGTGCTGTGTCTGCCCTGTACTGACCCCCCAACCACCCAGCCTAATGACAGGAGCTGCCCAGACGGATCCAGGCCTGTTTCACACCGGGCACTGAGCCGGGGGCACAGTGGGCTTTAATGCTGTGCTTCAGCACTCCACTGCGAGGACGGTCCCCAGCCTGCTTTAAACGCGGAGAATCTGAACCTGCTGCTTGAAGAGTTAAAAATCTTTCACTAAAAACCTGTCTTTTCCTAAATATAAATACAAAACTGTCTTTGTAGCTTGTAGCTACACGGTTCATCCCAGTTAACTGTTGGTAACCCTAATATTTTAAATGTCTTTATATTCGAGAGAGCTTCCAAAACCCCTAAATGGAAATATATATGTATATATATGTACACACGTATATGTTATATGTGTGTTTGTGCATACATATGCTTATATGTATATGTATATATTTATATGTTTATAGGTATTAAACGTTTATATATGTGTATATAGTTATACATCATTTCATCATCTGAATTGCTTTTTGCTTATGCATGTCAACAGCCTTCATGCCATCCTCACAGCTCCTGGTAATGTCGAAGCCTCAGGAACTGGATCTTACAGATCTTCGAGTGATCACTATAGAAGTTACCTGAGATTTTCATCTTCCTTTTTTAGCTGAAAGGTATAAAAACAGAATTTGGCTTCTATGTGTGTGTGAGAGACAGAGAAAGTGATTGGGGCCATCAGTGTCAACAGGCTCGAAAATAACTTGAGTGGAGAAAATAAACATGTCTTTGCTCTCTGCTTTTGGCTTGACAATCTCTCCCACTGCAGAGAGTTCACACGTCCGTCCCTTCACTCATTGTAGAAAATCCAGTGATGATCACACATACAAAAGATCTCTGAAAATCATAAGGTAAAGACTTCAACTTTTTTGGTTGGGATTCATATTGGTCCTTATTTAAATTTCTTCTTACTGATTGTCTACGTGTTGCTTATTAGTAATTCTACACACTCACGCCTGGAGAAGACCATCCTGGGAGACTACAGATGTGTCATGAGAGATGAAGAATGAAATGAGCTCTGAAAACTTTGCATGGCACATTCTCGTAGGAATGGATGATATTTAGTCTCGTAAGAATGGATGATATTTAGAAGAGGAAAAAGGTACAAGTTTGGGAAGTTTTGCAGGAAAAAAGGAGACTTGTTTAACTGTATTTATTCCATATTTCCCATTATATTTATAAAGATCTACGTGTCAACATCAGCCAAACAGAGATCTCTTTGGCAACTGTTGATGTAAACTTAATTTTTTTTTTTAATTTGCTTTCTTCTGTTTTTGTTTTCTTGTACAAACCCTTGTGTCCAGGGCTGACTTTTCAATAGAGCACGGCGAGGAAGCTTGCTCTGCTACATACGAAACCCCAGCCCAGAAGTAGGTCGTCTACGAATGGTTTAGCACCAGGTTCCCCACGAACATGCGTAGCAGACAGTAGAGGGGGCGACCCTCTTTCCGGCCACATTTCTGGGATGAGGGCCTCTCCGCACCGGATCCCAATCCTGATGCGTGGCAGGTTAAACTTAATTCTTAACTATAAGAATCTATTATGTCATTTACTTACATACTTTGGCTCAAATGAAATATATACTAAAAATATTACAGATTATATTATAATATGCATCATTATATAATATATAATATATTATATATTAATTAATATGTTATTATATACCTTATTATATTATACCATTATGTTATAACATATATTATTGTATTATCGCACTATAATGAATTATTATATTGTCATATATGTGTTCTACATATATTGCATTGTAACCAAAGCAGTAAATGTATGCAGACATATATATAAATAAATGTATATTATATGAATATATAATTTCTGTTAACATATAACTGATGACAGATATTATCATATGTGAAATGATATAACACCTTTTTGCAGGCCCTTGTTCTGCTGTTATTGGAGTTTGTCCCTGTGTATCATGTTGGGACCAGCATTCTAATCATTTTATTGAAAACCGATTTGGATATTTTGAAGGGCAGGTGACATTGTGTTCATTCTTTGTAGCTGCGTAAATCCCATCTAGAGCAGAGAACATTTAGTTTAAGCAGAGCAGGAATGAAAAAGTATGACTGCAGGCACCGGAAGGCTCGTTCCACTGGCTGCTGCCCACCGGCGTCCCGCAGCGCATACTGGCAGCTAGTGGTCCAGGCCTGGACACGTCTCCATACCAGCAGCCCCCACTCAGGACGCGTCCCCAGACCCCGGGAATGGCTGAAAATGCAGACAGCACCAGGCCCTCCATACGCTTCATTTTGTTCTATTCATACACATAACAGTTCAACTTATAAATTAGGCACACTGAGAGAGGAGCGATAATAACTAATCACAAATAAAAGTTATGTAATAAACTGTAATAAACGTTATGTGAGTGTGGTCTCTTGGTCTGTCTCTCTAAATGTCTCACTGCCCTGTCCTCCCCCCTCTTCTGTGATGATGCACGAGGACAAGATACCCACCACGTGGGAAGTAAGGAGAGTGACCCAGACAGGGGACACAGTGTCAAGCGACCTGCGGCCCTGAGGCTATAGCTGGGGGAGGGGCATCTGCTTCAGGACAGATGTGGTGGACCCTGTCACCCAGACCAAGACAGGGGCAGCGAACCTCAGAGAAGGGGTCTATCCCACATGACTGTTGTCTTCTCAGCCTCTTCGATCATGTGTCCTTGTACGTCTCTCTGAGTTTAGTTGAATATTTGGTTAATGCCACTTACACGATTATCCGCTCGGTGTCACTAATTTGGATTTCTGACGGCAAGTGTCGTCTTCGTTTCTCTAAACGTCCTGCGTCTAATCTGTTGGTTCCATTCATCGGCTGTCAGTTCAGGGTGTTTCGAGATAAATCACGGATACTGTTTTTGCTCACAGTTTGTCCCGTTTTCTAAGTCAGGACTTCATAACGTGTTGTTTTGCCAGAGTTCACATCTGTTCTCCCTAAGGAGACACCCCTGAGCACCCTAGTCCTGGGGCCCCGCGGGGGGATCAGCCGGGGCCAGAGATGGAGGCTCAGTGAGGCTGCCCATGACTCTACTGCTCAGGTGCTGGCCTCCAGGGGCGCTGGCTGGGGTAGCTCGAGCTACTGCTGCCTTCCCCTGTCTTCTGCTGGTTGTACTTGCCCACTGCCTCTACTGAAGAGCTTTCCAGGCCTTAGGAGCTGCAGCCGCCAGAGAGATGGCTGGTCTGGTCACAAAGAACCCAGACAAGGAGGCAGGGCTTTCCTCCCACGCTTACTCACTCGCTCACTGATCATCTACTCTAGAATGCCCTGCAGGGTACATGCCTCCGAGCAGGCAGTGGCAAATGTGGGTCCCTGTATTTAGATGCAGCGTGGTCTTTTTTAAACTCATTACGGACTGGGCATTGTCACGGCGAAGTGCGTTTCTGTGAGTTCTTGTTAACACAGAAACTACCTGATGATACAGAAAATGCTTGAAAGTACTGTTTTTAATTATTCACAGACATTAACAGATCCCATCCCCAAAGCATAAGAACTCCTCTGACTGCTGAAATGTTTAAATTTTTTTCCTGCTGTACATTTTAAGAAGAATTAGTAAGTTTGTAGGTTTTGTTGTTTGGAGGGAAATACATTAATTTTCTAGTTAAAACCATGTCAGGAGACACGTGCCCAGTGAAGAGTTAACAGAGATGAAATGTGTTTTACACTTTATGTGACAATTTAATTACTAGTATTAAGTAACTCAAAGTTTAAATATATATATTCTCATTTTTTTTTTACAAAGCACTCACTACTGTGAAATGATATTCCGTTAAGCCCTTTTCTCTAATTCTTAGCAATATACCTTGCATTTTCTTTGTTCACGTGAGAAGTGGATTTAAAAGTGTGTAATTATTTTCACAGATCCTACAGCAAAACGCTTAGTTTAGGGTGGTTTATATTTGTGAGTTTGTCTCTGTCTGTTTTCTCAGGATGTTTGATAACGGGGATGGTGGATCCCAAATGAAGTAGGGGTCACCCCTCCGGTGACCACACAGGAACCCCTGCCTGCCCTGGACGATTCACTGGACCAGGGCCCACAGGTGGTAGGTAACAGGGCAAGGGCCACGGGTATTACACGTAGAAAACCATGGATGATTCCAAGCTATTTTGATGTACTTAATCTTAGTCAGTCTGACGAAATAAACTAAAAGATACTAAAACACATATTAAAATAATTCTTCTATGTCATCAAATCCTTCATTACACAAACCATAATTTATTTTTACATGGCACAAATTTGAGGAAAAAGAAATTATTCAGAATTTTGTTTGTTTGTTTTGTTTTGGTTTTTCTTTTCGCTAAGGTAGACCTGTGTCTCTGCATTTTCTTCTGCACTGGAAAGATCGATCTGTCTTTCCCCCGACAGATGACAGAGACATGAGCATTTTCCATACTAAACAGACAGGCAAGATGTCGGAAATAAATGCTTACAATGGAAACGTCCTGACACGAATTATTTGGCGAGCCAATGAAACTGGCCACAGTACCTTTAAATTCAATCGCGAATCCCGACAAGCCCACAGAGGCGTCACTCCGAAATGCCAGGAAAACACTGTTTCCACTGCTCTCGATCCTTTCTGGGGCTTGGGAGCCCTGGAAGCTTCCAAGGAGAGGTCTGTTGGAGTCCTCTCCCTCATAGATGTGCAGGAAGTCATAGCTGGGCTCCATGTTGAAACTAGAGGGTAGAGAATGGATCAGGTTAGACACCTGCGACACGCCTCTCATCTCCCCAACTAGAACGTTACTGCGATCCCACAGTGAGTGAGTCCCTTTGCTTCCAAGCAACGCTTGTTAAATCTTAGAACAACCCCAAAGTGAAATGTAACAGCAATTTACATGTCAAAATAGCTATATGTATAACAACTATCCAAGAGAAACACTGTCAGTATGTTACAGGATGACCACTGTATTCAAAATAGTATGATTTGGAAGTTGTCTATGGGAAGACGGATCCTAATACTGAGGACTGAATAGCTCTTCCCCGCACTCATGAAATTGCTAATGAAATGTGGTTTGAAGGAAATGGCTTAAAAGGGAAGAATTCCCACTGGTACTTGATTTTTGTGTGAATACGTTTAGTTTGAAAAACAATTACTAAAGTTTTGTTTAAAAATTCCTTTTTTGTGAGCTTTTTGTTTTTTTTTGTTTTGTTTACTTTTAAAAAGGTAGCTGCCTCTCCTTGCTTGGGTAAATCGGCTGATGCACGTCATCGCCGTGATGTCACAGAGTGTGGGAGGCACCTGTTCCAGTCCAGGCTTCCCCATCGCTGACTTCAGCCAATTATCCCTTTCCCATCCCCCTCCCCTGTCTCCACTCCGCTCTCTATCTGCTCTCTATTTCCCTTTCTTCTCTACTATTAAATATCCCAGTAATCCCTAAAGCTCTCAAGAGGGATTTGGCTTGCAATGTCTCTGCCATTTTTGATGAGAAAGCTGATGATAATCTGGGAGCTTCAGAAAGGAACACAGTCTCAGTAAAAGATTAAACGTACAGATGAATAAGATCTTGATGAGATCAGAACAAGCCAACAAATTAGAGGAGTTTAAGTAATGCATTCTGGCTGGTGTTCCACTTCCCCCCATCTCTGAATCAGGCTGTTGAGTCCGTAGCAAGGACTCAACAACTCATTCTGAGCACCTTCTAGTCTCCTTTGAGTTGGCAGTGGATAGGATGGAGAGTCAGGAGTCTTTAACAATCACCAACATGGGCTTTGTTAAGGTGGCGTTGTTTTTCTGCAGATTCAAGGGATGACAAGGAATACAGCTGTCTTCAGACATTGCCCACCGCATTCTGAAGGAAGTGACAAAGACGGGGCACCATGGAGGACCCAACGTTAATCCTGACCCCAGCCTGGCATCGAGCCGTCCCGCCTTATGTCAAGGCTACCCTGGGTCCCGTGGGAGGTCCCCAAACATATTTACTAAAGGAAGTTGTAAAAGGTCTCCTAGTCTGATCATTTGACAGATTCCTTGAAATCAGAAATGAACAAGGAGTAAAAGATTGGCAAGAGAAAGGATAAAGGCACCAACAGGAATAGTATCAGCCAAGTGGGCTTTAATGAGAATAAGAATTTTTTTGTAATACTTAACAAGAATGTTATTAGAACCCAGTCACACTGTGCCCCAATACCTGGCATAGATAGATCATGTTTGAGCACTGGAAACACAACAAGGCACAGACACAAAGCCTTCTGACTGCTCTCTCTCTGGATATACCATAATCCATGTGTAAAGTCTGGAGTGAGATGTGTAATTCATTATGATTCCGTTTGTAAAATCTATTCGTATTTCTACTTACGCTAGCTGCACAACCCATGGACCCCAACAAGAGACCAAGTCGGGCCCAGCTGTTGAGCCAAATTTAATCTGAGTCCCAGTGTGGGAGTAGCATAGGGGCCGCAGGGGACAGGGGCCTGCGAGAAGCCATCCCTCCCCCGTCATGCCAAGTACCGGGATGACCTTCAGAGCTGGTGCTCCAGGTCTAGTAATGTGCTGCCTTCACTGGTAGTAAGGCCAGCGGCCACCCGCCCCAGCCTCACAGAAACACACTTGACTTGACTCGCGTTCGTAAAACCGTGCCTCCGGGCCGCACGTGTTAGTGCCAGCCCCGCTTTGCTGGGTGAAATCCGTGTCCCCACCCACTGCTCCTGTTCCCCCTCTGTCTACTAAGTCCATCTGCTTGGAAGGGCTCACAGTCATTCCCAGCTTTGTGAACTTTCCATCAAATTGAGTCTGCTAAGGACTTAGGGATCTCAAAGGTGGAGGAAGGGTTGGAGATTTTCTACTTCTACTTTCTTTCCAGAGAGGTGTGTAAAATAAGTAGAAAAAAAAAAAAACAGGACAAAACAAAACAAAACAACGTCTGTCTTATCACATGGCTTGCCCTTGGGGAACCTTGATAGTCAGGCACTGTGACACATCGGAAGATGGGAGACTCTTATCTATACGGCTCTGTTTCTCTAAAAGGCTTTTCATTGTTCACATATTTTCCATCCCCCGGTACCACTGGTGTCTCCTGGCTTTAAGGAAGGCACTGGTAGACGTTAACATTCACAAAACCCACAGAGACGCCCAAAATAGCTGCAGATGTTCGGTGGCTCTGTGTAATAGCTGAGAGGCATTCTAAATATTCATCAAGAGGCAAATTTATAGCAGCTTGGGTAAATTCAAGACAGGATGGCTTATCAGACTACTTAACATTGAGCACTGCGGGCGTTTAAAATTACACTGATTCAGATCCCATCAGGAGGAGAAAGTGAAGGAAGATAATCACCAACAGGCCTGGAACGGGACATAGACTTCAGAAAAGGAAATGTGTTCAATTGGCAAATAAATGGAATTAGACCACTTCACCCCAGAGAGGTAAAAGGTCAATAGCATGACCTTTAGAACCACTTATTTTTTAAAACGCCCCTTCCTTTAGTTCAAAATGCAGAAGTGGAGGTCTTGGGATTTGCAAAAAAATTCAATTATGATATACCAGATGCAAGTAATAGGAGAGTCCTATAGAATTTATAAGATAACCAGCATGTTTGAAACTTCATCATCAAGTTTAACAGGAGTAAGTCAGCAGTAATTTTTTAAGGAGTAACGTCTACTAATTCAGACTTCACAGCAACCGCATTGGGGGAACTTCCATTTTCCAAGTTCTATCAAGTGATGATATCTCAATGATAATAAAGATTTTATCACAAATACAAGCGGCTACCTTTGGGAATGTCAGACAAGACGTATGACGGGAGTGAATTCATTATCACACGTGTGGGGAATAGGAGACACTGATGAGACATTCGACTAAGCCCATGTCTATCGCTGTTTTATTACTCTTCTTGACAATTCTGTAAATTCAGCCTTCTCATGTGGAGCATACCGCGTGCCAGCCAGTATTTAAGAGTAATCCTTGCTATGTCATGTCTGTCCTAAGACAAGTAGAATGCTCGGCAGCCAAGTAATCTATTTCCATTTACGTCCTTTTGCAGCCCGAGGCAGCAGCTCTCAGAACGAGATGGAGCGGTTTCATTCGGTAAAACTGGGCACTGCACGAAGGGGTATGCGGCGTGATTTTTAGGCATGACCCTTACCATTCTGTCAACAGGGATTCTACAAGAGATGGTACCTTTTGAATATCAAGGCAATGACGAAGTCGGGATTCACTTTTATTCTCCAGTCGCATTCTTTGCCAGGAGGATATGGTTGTGGGTAGTTAGGTGACAAAATGACACCTGCCGGGCCGGTCAGGTTCCCCCCACAGGCAGCTGTCACAGAAGAGGAACAATGCTGGTCAGTGAGAGATAAGACACCACAGAATTCAACAAGGACATGCCCTACCTGTTGGGTTACTAAACAATTTTCCAGGTGAAAATTTAAGACCTAGGAGGGCTGTACATTTTTCATGGCTTGTTCATGATTTTTATATAATGTCCCACCATGTTTTTAGGGAGGATTTTAAACTGCTGACAAACTTGACTTGCCATAATTTTAAGCTTTACAGATTACTTTACTCGTCCATGCTCCCAGGATGTGCGTGTGTGTGTGCAAACACACACACACACACACACACACACATGGGAAGGGGAATGAAATCCCCACAAACAACATTTATGGTCCTGCTAATTCTTCTGTCTTTCTGGTCCACAAAGTCATTGCCAGATTGCTCTAGAAGGCATGCTTCCTGTCCACTTGTGTTTCATGCTTGCCTGGCACAGTTTTTGATCAAGTATTCAGGAAATAGTCGTGACCACATATTCTCACCACCCTCTGATAGGTGTATGGTTTGGGACACAATTCAGCAATGACAGAACTAACAAAGTTTAAGTGACATCCTGGGATAGGGAACCAGTAAGAGAGTGAGCTGGGACATCAATCCTAAAAATATTATGTGATCACAGCGCTCAGTACGCCACCATCGAAAGAAGCACTTTAAATGATGCTGATCTTTCTTCATACCTGTCACTTTTTAGTTACCTGGGTTGGCATTTACATTCGGAAGATGACCGCTATGAAGTTCAACCATGGTAACAGGCAAGCCAATTTTCATTCCTAAACCTCAAAACGTTTAGGATGGTTTCACTTACTACGTAGGATTTCTGTTAAATCTTCCATCATGTGGAAGGTGTGAAAACACTGCAAACAACTCACAAGTATATACATTCCAGATGCATTCAGGAACGTGCTAAGTTTATGGTTCTTCATATCAAATACTGTGGCTTGTCACCAAGTTGCTTTAAGGAATCAGCCCAGTTAAATTATAAAGTCCCATCTAAACGAGATACTGTATTCACATAACTGACTGTTATGCATTTAGGGGGAAAAAAAAGGGTAAGTAGAGAAAGAAATACCCTAATTGGTAATTTTTTCTACACACACACACACACACACACACACACACACACACACACTTTTTTGGAAATTGTATGAAGATACATGTGTTCTAAATTTCTGCGATAGCTATGTCTTTCGATACCCATTTAGTGCTTCTGAAAACAATGTTTTCAATAAATAAATAAATATTTTATATATAAATATTTTATATACCATATATATTTTAGAAAGTACTAGAATTTGTTTTATATTTTCTATTAAAATTCAGTCTCATTAAAGGCAAACTCTACATAGCATCATAGGAAATACTTAGAATGAATTCGGATATGCCCTCAAGAGTAGTATGATACAATTTTCACAAAAACGGTTAAGCCCACGTTTCCCTGGCACGCAGTCTGATTTTAATACATTCCGCCGAGACCACCAACTAATCAGCTCTCCCAGGAGGCTGCCTCTCACGGCATCAGGCAGAGGACAGGGACACGGATGGTGGCAGGTGGCTTGGAGGGGAAGCACTAGGTACCCCAGAGTCTGGGGACGTTCCACTGCACGCAGGGTTTGCGAGATGAAGAATGACAGATTCAGGCCACTGGATTCCAGGGTGTCGCCAGCAGGAAGAATCTGGGGACGACAATAGGTACTGACTAAAGCGAAACAAAGGGGTGTCCTGGTCTTATCCCGAACAGACCCAAGGAGGCATTTCTACAGAGGTGATCTGGAAGCTTCCAGGGGAGTAAGTAGCACCATCTCGCTGTGTTTGCTCTCTCATTGGGTCAGGCATTTTTCCTTTTAGCTCCATTAGGTTTTAATTTGAAAGCTTGCAAAATATTTTGGATAGCATGAGGAATGAGTACAAAATGTGACTCAGCCGCTCCAGGAAATTCTCCGGAGGGAACAGACTCAGAAGTGAAAACCACACATTTGTATCAATCCTCGCGCCATGTTTGAAATCCGTAAGCCCCACTCCTTGTACCCAGTCACGTCTCCATCCCTCACGGTGTGAAGCAGCACTCCTTAGTGACACACATCCACATTCCTACATCAACACGGTTCCGTGTTTATGCCATTCAACAACATAACTAGTCTTGAAATAGCCTCCCTGCAGATCAGGGCTAGATGTGGACACATAAAGAATTTCTGTAAACTTAGGGCAAATTCTTGCTTTTCAGAATTCTTAATAACTTGGACTTGGACAATAGGGATTGCAAGCGATATAAGAAAATCGGGATATGGAGATTTTGAGGGACCCGTCACTCAGAACTAGAAAGTGGTGAGCATCCTCTGGGCTGGAGGCAAGTTCTCTGGGCTCCGCTGAAAACCCCAAAAGGAGGTGCCTCTACCATTAGAGTCCTTTGGGAAGTGAAGAAAGGGAGCTATCCAAACCATCCACAAGAAAAATCAGCAGCAAATGACAAGGTTGTGGAAGTATGAACAATATACCAACAGGTGAAAGGTTAAGAGATTTCAGAAAAGAGAGAGAAAGAACCAAAGACAGGAGGAAAAGGACTACTAATAATAAAAGGGGAAGATAAATTAGTAGGCCAGCCCGTCGGGAAAGAACACATTCAAATGGCCGAGAAGAATATGAAATAAAAAACCATTCAGCCTCACTATTAACTTAAATTCCTTTAAAAATAAAAGAATCATCACTTTCTGCCCATATCAAATTATGAGATTAAAAACTATGTACATGGGGCTTTTCCCCCCTCCTTCGGGGAAAATTAACACCCATGGCTCTGTTGGTGATGTAAATTGGTGCACAATCCCAAAAAAGTTTTGAAAAATGTTTTAAAGGCCCTGGAAACACATACATTTGTAGAAAAACGTCATTTATAAATAAGCATGGATGGGTTTTGCAGCAAGAAGTTTCATTTCTGCGATCTTCATCGTAGAGGACGGACGGAAGCAACCTAAGTGTTCAGTAGGAAGGGATCGTGCGTTCAGCGTTGGCCAGTCCACAGAGACGCTGCGCAGTCATTACAAACCAGCAGAGAATACAGAGTAGCACAAAGAGGTCCTCCTTTAGTACCGGTAAGTCAAAGTGCAATTTACAAAATAAGCAGGACACTGTCACTTAAAAACATTTTAAAAATAGATTAGACATACATAAAATAATTATGATGCTTATTTATGCATGTTTATGTTAATAGTATTTGCCTCCAGGTAGAAAGATGACAGCTTTTTCTCCATTTTTCTTCTCTTAACTGAACATGTATTATTTTTTAATAAGGAAAAAGCTTAAAACATAAAATTAAAAACTGTCTAAAGTCAGCAGAGCAGAATTTACATGGGTGCTAAGACATGATCAGCTGCCGTCCTAATGGACGGCTTTCTTAAGGAGAACATAAGCCTCATTTCTGGGGGAAAAGAAGTGTTTACAATGTAATGCAAAGATAACATTAATTTATTCCCAAATACACATTTCCTATTTTTCTGTTACAAAATGCCTAGGCGTGCAGGCGGGGCTGTCTGCACAATTGATATTCAATTGCCTACAAGTGAGTTAAGCCTGTCCCTGGGGCCCATCCTCAAGGCAGAGGAAACGCTGCCTACATTCTCTGTTGAGAACTGGATTATTCCGCTCATAACATATATAGTCATTGGTCAAAATTATATAACTAAGATATAAACTAACAAAAGATGATAGATTAGTTGGGAAGATGGTCACATTTGACAAGTGTCTAAAATCATGGGGACTGAGATGTACTCTTTTGGAGTTTCACGGGCACCAGCATTGGTCTGGAAAGCGCCTCCATGCCTTTGAAATCACGCAAAATGGGGGCAGAGGGAGTGTTCCGGTCAATTTAAAAGCAGAGCGACGGTTTAAAATGATGTTACATTTACAGGCAATCACTCTACTTTAAAAAAGTAACACACGGAAATCTTGCAAGTCTCCAGAGGACGTGGCTGGAAGTAAAAGGCAGGAGGGCGCCCTGGATTTACAGAAGGTAAACTGGGCACCAAGCACCCAGTGCCCCCGGCCGCTCCAGGACAAGGCTGAGCACGCTGATCAGCGGAGCCAGCAGACCTCACGCAGCCTCCCAGTACTCGGAGCACTTAGAGGGAAGTGAGGACCTGCGTATCCCAGCTGCACCGCACCACGGAGAATGTCTCTACCGCTGTGTATATGACAATAAAAATCATTTCAATCACAAAATCCCCTCAAGTTCACCCTATGCAAAATGGCCTATTAACTATGTGCATATCATTTCATTATCACTTCCTCTCTCCACAGATTAATTAAATTTTACATTTTTCAAACAGATCATAAAGAAGTACAAATTAAACCGTGACAGTTCATTAAAATAATAAAGTTTAGCAGTTTCTTTCAAAAATAAGATGAAATAGGTATTTACGGTGAAATATTTAACCGAGTGAGGGGACAATCTGCATGTAATTACTATTTTATATAAAATTATATAGTGTCCTAAAACCATACTTTTGATAGAATATCTTGGATAGTTATTCAAACTGAAGTCTGGAAAACCAACTGATACCCTCTCAATAAGGTCAAACTATGAAATTCTAGTGAATTTCAGAAGCATGTTTCTCCTTTTATCTTCATTTTGACCAAAGCAGTATAATTTCTGATTTTCAGGATTCTATTAAAATGTACCAATATTATAGAAGAATCATCTAAAAAAAGAAAATACTTTTTACTGAGTTGGTTTGGATGAAGGGCGTGTTTCTATATTAAAAATGAGAATACCAATAGCAGGTTATGAATGTTCTGGCCCCCAGAATTTTAAATTACATTAATTTGACTGACCCCTGTTTTTACAAGATTTTTTTTTTTTTTTAAAGATTTTATTTATTTATTTGACGGAGAGAGAGATCACAAGCAGGCAGAGAGGCAGGCAGAGAGAGAGGAGGAAGCAGGCTCCCTGTGGAGCAGAGAGCCTGATGCGGGGCTCGATCCCAGGACCCCGAGATCATGACCTGAGCCGAAGGCAGCGGCTTAATCCACTGAGCCACCCAGGCGCCCCTACAAGATTTTTTAAGGAGAGGAAATGTTAGAGAAATGTCAATTACTGTACGTTAAGTAAACTACTTTCTTTACTTCACCTAATAAAATAAGGTTTGAAGGTTTACACTAAAATTTCCATACAGTCTCTGAACTAGAGGGCATGTACGAAACTCTGGAGACATCGCTTTGGAGAAATAACACATTTATGGAGCAATTTTAATGATAACATGTATTCATTCCAAAACATAAAATGACTGTTGTGCAATACCTATGCAGGTAGGAGGGTCCGGTTGCCAAAAGAATCGGTTGTTCAGCTGCACACAGGTGATTTTCGCTTGTCCTTGGAGCTGGTACCCAGGGTCACACTGGAAGGTGATGGTGTCACCAGGCTCTCTGCTGTCCCCGTAGCGGGTGCCGTTCTGAGGCATTCCTGGATCGTTGCAGGTGGACGCCACTGAGGCTGCAAGGCAAAGACAAGAGCAGGTCAAGCAATGGGAACAGGGTCCCCACCCTCACGTAGGCGTAGCAGCCCTTGGGTACAGAAGCACTCGATGGGCGGGCGTCATGACTTGCCGGTCTGCATGCGAATGGATAAGTTTCTGTTCCCAAGGATACATTCCATAACGCGAATCTTGATAATGGTTTCTTTGAACAAGTACAGGCAAAATTTGTTGAAAACGCACAGTGATAGAATACGTCAAGGCACTGTATCATGCCTTACTGAATACACACGCGGACACACCCCACCCCTCTGATTTTATTGCTAACATTACTTTCAAGACATTTAAAATATTTCTTTAAAGTATATCAATCTCAAAGAACCTTGAGTAAAACAGAATAGGATACATTTACAGTCTGTGCCTTCCAGGTGACAACCAGCTAAGGTGACTAGATTGACGTTGGAATGGGAACCACTGAGAGAAGGTGCGCGTCAGCTCAAACCAGGGTATCCTTAGTCTCATAGGGTTATTGGTAACCCTATGACCAATAACCCCATTTCACTCTCAAAAAATTTCTAGCTTGGACAATAAATTATATGGTCATCCTGGTTTTAATAGAAGCTCTAAAAATGATGACTTTGGGGTCAAAAAATAGTAAAAGTGTTAGGAATTTCAAGTGAGCTTAATAGAGGCCAGGATCTCCAAACAAACTTGTAAGAGAGCTTTCGAGGGACAGCTGGAGCACTGGAACGTGAGCCTCTGGCAATCATCGGGTGTGCATGTTCTAATAGACACACCCAAAGTCATGTCACACAGGCAGCTAGCTACCAAATCTGCTTGAAGCCACTCAATGAGCGTACCTTCCTACCCAGATTCTGGCCCAGAATTCTAACTCCCACATTACACTGAAAGGAAATGATCAAGAAAGTACTAGCTATTTTCTCCAATTTCTGTAACTGCTACGTACTTGACATTCTACTAAAAATTAGGAAGACACACATCAGGGTCCAAAGCTTAAAAGGATATATATATTTTATATATTTTTATTTATTTATATTATTTTATATATATTTATATATATATATATTTATTCCATTTTCACTTTCAACTACAATGGTGAGCTCTGCCCCTCTTCACTGCTGAAGGGGCTGTGATAGAAAGCTAGATTTTCCTGTGGCATGCTCCAGGGCAGGTAACACGTGTTGCCGAGAGAGAAAGATGAAAAACAGCTATTGCCCAATGGCATGCCACCATACTGTCTGCAGCATGGAGGTCCATAATGTTTGCAGATATAAGGTCCGTCAGGCTTTGATGTCTGTGTTTTGAGTCTCTTATTTGGTTTGGTTTGGGAAATCCTGGGGCATTGTTATGTATTTGGCAAGATAGAAGAAATTTAAATAAAAGATAGGAGATGCAAAATGTGCAGGTCCTTCTCTGTGATCTCTAAGGATTTTTAACTAACTTACGGCTGAATGAACAATCCAAGACAAAAGGAAATGGTTCAGCGGCACAGAGGGAAGGAAGGGATGAGCATCAAGGATCCCGAGAGCCGTCCGACTTGCTTCTGATCCCAGCCTTGCTCCATGGGATCCAGATCACTTGAGCTCACTAACCTTCAGGTAACTAATCAGGACAAATGCTAACTGATCAAATCTGTCGTGAACGTGGATGTGTGATAGCTCACCAACCTGTCTCTCCGCCTGGTGTTCTCTAAGCTAATGGAAGGCTGAGGCTGCCTTCCCCACTCACGACTGTTCTCTAACTGGCTTTATCATGTATTAAAATATACAATCATGTGTCTCTACAACACTACTAACCACAAAAAGTCAACATTTAAATAACATTCAGATTTAAGAAATAGATTATCACTCAGAAATATTGATGATACCTACTGATGCCTGCACTTCCTTACCTCATGCCCTCCCTTCACTTCCGATGAAGTAACTATTTGGAATTTCACAGCTATCTTTCCTTTGCTTCTCTCTAGTTAGCACAAATGTTTGCATTCCAACAGTAGCTGCATGGGGATCCTCCCTTCTGAACTCACATAAATGGAATCACACATTACAGGTTCTTCTGAGACTTTCTGGCTCGGTATTATGTTTCTGAGTCATCACACTTAGGTCTGATGCTCTGGGTTACTGATATCCACTGCATATGGTTCTCCATTGCATTAATGTCTTGAACGCTGGTTCAAGAGGCTTACCCTCTTACTCTTCTGCCCTGACCAGGAAAAAGCCCTGTCTGTTGGTCCTGGAAGACTCGGAACAGGAGGCGAAACTTCCAGTCAGCCTGCGGATCGGGACCTTGAAGCAAAGCTGCTCCACAGCTGAAAACAGAAGCTGCCCCAGCTGACGTACACAGGGCTTAGAATTTGGTGTTCTTTGTTACGCAGCAATAGCTGACGGAAACAAGTCCTACGGTGGTAAACTGTGTTTTGTCCAAAAATACTTCAGTGCTTTCAAAATATCTGAAATTCTCCTTCACTCCTAAAGGATGTTTTCACTGAGTTTGTAATTCAGGGTTAATAACTGGCTGCCATTTCCCCCCTCGATACTGTTAAGACATTATTTTAGTTCTTCTGGCTTCCAGTGTTCTCACGTCACCTCACGGTCCGAAACTGCAATGAGATCACACTCCGTTGTTTGATATTCAAATTTTCATCATACTGTGTCTACCCATGATCTTCCTTTCATTAACTCTGCTTGGAATTTATTGGCGCTTTTGAATCTGAGGATTACGCCATTATCCTGTGGAACATCTCCTTTCCCTGCTTCTCAAATTAAAATGCAACAGATATCTCTATCTTCCTTGCCTCTTCACCTTCCTCTCATTTTATGATCTCTGTAAACTTTGTTCTCTCTTCCAGACAATCATGGGGAGTGTTTTCCTTCCGCCATCTGCTCGCGTCTACATCAGGTTCATTATCTTAAAACGGCAGCGAGTTCAATTTTCCATCATTGTGCTTTTCGATTAGTCATCACTCGTTTTCAAATATATGCGGCTATTCATACAGTATATTGTTACTTACTCATATTTTCATTTGTTTTTATCATGTGTTTTACATAATGATTTGACAACTCCCCTCACTATACTTGTTCTCCACAAGTGTGCCCACTATCTGTCACCACATAACATTATTATAACACCACTGACTGCAATCGCTCTGCTGGACCTCTTTAAAATAAATTTTCATTTGTGGAAATGTGATGCATTTTTGACCATAGAGATGGTAGGAATTCACCTATAAGCTAGTTTGATACCTGCTTCTGGTTCTGAGTTCTAGATCATGCATATCTATGTCTATGCCTATACCCACGTATCCACGTATCCATGTATCTATGCATCAATATCTATCATCTATCTATCTATCTATCTATCTATCTGGTATCTATCTATTTACAATCTCTGTATTCTCTCTTACACACACAGTAAACCCCCTGCCCTTGAGTACCAGCTATACATGATATAAGATATATCCAATAGATAAATCTTAGAATTTACTTCCTAGTCTCTCAGCCCATTGGACTCTCAAAAGAGAAGCTCGGGGTCACCGGGATCTACTGGCAGTTGCTGTCAAGACAAAGTGGAGTTCTGAGCTTCCTAACTTCTCCCTGTTTAACAAGATTCCAGGAACTCTGAGGATTTCTTATTTTCTTACAGGGTTAGTGATGCATTTTTAAAGACTCACAACAATTTTATCCAACATCATTAATGTATTTTCAGGTCATACATTGCCAAAGTGCCTATTTTATTCTAATGCTAGACATTGAAGCCCCTCAATTATCGTTATACCTCTGTACCACAGCAGGACGTCTGGCATAGCATGCCTGCCATCCTCCACATTATTATCACGTCTAGTGTTTAGGGGAAGAAAATCTTACTGGGAAGTACAGTTCTCAGTAGATGCTAAGAGGAGAGGAAGGGTTTGAGCCTCACAGATTTTTCCCAAGGGAAAAGAGCAAGAAATGCCGTATCAGTATCAGCCTCAAAGGTCAGAAGGCAGGGCAGAAAGCAAGCACGTCACCCCAAAAGAAGACAGGAATGCAGAACAGACTGCAGGATGCAGAACTTTAGGGGAGAAAGTCAGGAGCGTCGCACCTGTCAGCCACACCTTGGTATTATACAGAATAGCAATTACAGAATTCAGTCACCAGACTCATCATCCATAGTGGTCGCCTTCTAGGCAACAAAATGTACTTGCGTTGAACTAGTGTTTTAGAAGCAACGTGGAGCTTACTATTTAGGTAATGTTCCTAAAGAACCTAAGAGCTACTTATCCTCCACCTTTCTGAGATTTTGCTGAGCTTCGGAAAAAACAAACAAGCATACATACAAACAAGCAAAAAGCATAAGCAAATTCTATTGTACATTTACAAACTTCTCTTTTGGACTTAACTGTACATCCTCAAGGGAAACTACATCTTCTCCTCAAGCAAATGGTTGCACATATGACTACACATGACATTCCAACTGATAATTTCTGCCACAATTTATATGATATGAACTTCAAGGAGATCCTGGGTGAGTCTCATTGCAATTTCTTATTTTATTTTTTAAAAGATTTTATTTATTTATTTGAGAGTGAGAGAAAGAAGGGAGAGGGGGGAAGCAGGCTCCCTGCTGAGCGGAGAGCCCAATGTGGGACTTGATCCCAGCACCCTGGGATCATGACCTGAGCTGACAGCAGGTGCTTAACAGACTGAGCCACCCAGGCTCCCTTCATTGTAATTTTTAAAACAAAGATATGTTTTAATTACTTCTCTTTCCAAATTCATATTCAAAAACACACACTGCCCAATAAAGAAGCTTTACACAAAGGTGCACAGATTTTGTGCATGAATAAGAATCTCAACAGGCACATCAACCTTGCAAAAAATGACAGGCCCGTAGGAAACTTCTGTAGGGTATTAACAGGTACCGGTCAAACAAGACCGGCCATCGATACTGGCTGCTCTAACAGCACTGTGTGCTCTAGCTTCTTTCATGCATCCACGCCACATGGCAGGGAGCAAGGGTTCAGAGGAATTCTCCAGCAAGGAGACCCGCGAACAACAGTTTAATCTAGTGTGCCCTAAATTTATGTACCGAAGAGCCCATTCTTCTCAACAAACCATTAAATTCTTCCAATTCTTCCAAA